>NC_047662.1:76860297-78060297 GCF_011762505.2 Arvicanthis niloticus | reverse complement strand
TTACTAAGGGATGCTGAAGCTGGAGAGTAAAGGTTTATGATTAATTGGATACAGGCATAATCTTGAACAACCTCACCACACACTGCCAATTACAAAGGGGAGAAAACTGATTTAGTGAGGAAATCTGGATGAGACCAATGAATCTTTATAAACACCCAGTTGAAGGAAGTGGAAGGCTGACTGGTAAATCAGACTCCAGCTGCAACAATTACTAATCTTTCGGATAACAGCTCTCTTTGTGCCTCAGTTTCCTCCACTCTGCATTGAGCATGGTCTGCACCCCAGGACAGTCAGTTTGCAAACAATGTATTAAGCAATTTTTCAAATTAGAATATTCTGTGGTCTGTGAAAAACTCTTAGTGGGTGTTAGTTCTTACAAATGTTATCCCTGAGGAAATCCAGCTGAGATAAAGGTGAAACACTGTTTAAACCCACATCTACCAAACTCCTAACCCTCACCTCTCTCCCCCTTTGTTTTGAAATTGGTCTATCACAATGGCTGGTGACCTAGAAATCTTCAAAATTCTCTTCCAATTGCATTTCTCTGCAAAATTCTCTTCCACATTTCCTTGGATAGTAGCCAAAGCTGTAGTGGTGAACAGGACTCAGGTCTCACAGGGGCCCTGCCTTACAGTGAGGGAGAACCTTGAGTTACACACAGTGGCAGCATTAATAAACATCACACATGGACTGTGGGGTCTAATATTTAATTCCAAAGACCTAATGTAATTTCTGGGGCCTGAACTTGACTTTAGGAACCAGACCCCATTGCTATGGATCCACTAAGTAGCCTAGAAAAGATGTTCACAGTGGAGAATGCACTTCTGAATATAAACTTAAGAGAAAAATCCCTGACAAGATACCCCTCCTTCCAAATGCATTACATCTTGGATTAGGGCTGGCTAGCAAAGGTTTTGACAGAATTCAGAGACTTAAGAGCAAGGATTAGAGGTGAGGGCTGACATCAGCTTGTAAGCCTTCAAGGTCAAGTCAAGGAGGATGTTAGGGAAGCATGCTTTAAATGTTCTGTTTGTTGTAACCTCACAGTGTCATCTGGGGAAGGAGACTTATAGGAGAAATCTGGGGTAAATCATAGACCACTCTCAGACCAGAGTAAAAATGATGTTCTTTCTTCAAATCCTAGTGGCCTTCAAACATCCCTTCAGTACCAAAGTAGTGGCAACAGTCAACTGAACAATAGGTGCCAAGGAATGGACCACCAGAGGCCTTCATCATCTGAGAAAAACACTTCTGAAATTTACAGTCACACAACAAGAACACAAGGATCCAATGCCACATGAGTCAGGAGACCATCATCTTCCACAAACCCACTACAGTCTTACTAGGACCATCTGTGCACATTTCCTTTCTCATCCTTCCTCCTGCTCCTTGGGAAAGCTAAAGCTCATCTGTCTGCAGTTAGCAGAAGCCCCGGCTAACTGGATTCGCTGCTGGAACAAAAGATAGATGTGACGTTAACAGTTCATTGAGCCGTGAGATGAACAAGACGGGTGTTGAAAAGGAAACCTGAGCCGAGAGTACATTTCCAGTGTTAATAAAGCTTCCCTTTTGTTGTGTGTTTCCAAACACTGACTCCAGGATGGGAGCCATCATTTTCCTCCTAGAATTAGATAGGTCTGCAGATTTAAGGCATCTGAGAGCATCACTCTGCCCTAATAACGGACAGTATAAGGTGCTGTGTCAGGAGCCTGCCCTCATCTTTAGCTCTGCCTGAAATGATTTTGCTGGCTTAGTAAAGCATATGCCTCTTGTTTATCCAGAGAATGTGCATGTGGACAGCAACCCACCAAGGGAACCAGCAAATGGCAATAATTGGAATGGTGCATCTGCTTATATCCATGCTTACCAAGGCAATGCCACCAACAGAGACAAGATAGAAGCAACCTGTGTGCCCAACAGCTGATTACAATTAGATGATGAGGCAAAAAAACACATGGTGACACTTCCTTCAAAGGTGTGATGCAAAAGTATATTTCTTGAGACAAAACCATGGCTATGATTTATTGCAAAGTATCAAAAACCAAGGTCTATAACAGTATGCATAATATGATTCCATCTGTGTACTGACTATAATAAGAAAAAAAGAGGAGGCTAGGGAGATGGCTCTGTGTCACTTGCTTCCAAAGGCCTCACAGAAGCTCACAGACATCTGTAACTTCAGTTCCAGGAGATCTGTTGCTCTCTTCTGGCCTCCACAGGCACTACATGTATGTGATACACATACATACCTATAGGTAAGACATTTACACATGTAAAATAAAATAAAATTTAAAAGTAAAAAGTGTACAACAAAAAAAGGAACTTGTAATTCTAGATTTAATAGAATGCATCATGCTAAATTAAAAACCATTGTTGGGGCTGTGGAGATAGTTGGGCCACTAAAGTACTTATCTTGCAAGCATGAGAATCCCAGTTGAGTCACCAATATGCATGTAAAATGACAGATGTGGTGATGCACACTTGTAATTTTAGTGCTCTAGAAGTGGAAATAGGTGTATCTCTGGGGTATGCCATCCAGATAGTCTAATCTACTTGACAAGTTCTACTAAAGGACCCTACCAAAAGCATACACACACACACACACACACACACACACACACACACACACACACACACGGTTGGGGGTTGAGAGAAGATGGCTCCCAAAGAACAATGTCACAATGTCCAAGGTTGTCCTCTGACTTATACATACATTCAGCTGCATACACATAAACACAAATACACACAACACCATGGTCACTTTGAGGGTTTTCAATAACAGAATAGACTTTGGAGGATGAACAGAAGACTCTGCACAACAGAAAAGGATATAGAGCCTTGGGAGGATATTCCACAAGTGAAAAAGTGTAAGAAAACCAAATGGCAGGGACACTGTAATGGGATGAAGTGTGTTCATTCTCCCAAAAGATAACATATGAATGTGAACTTACTTGCTACAATCAAAACCCAGGTTCTTTACAGATATGATCAAGCTTCAATACACTACAATTGGTCTGAATGAGTCTGCACAAAAAGAGAAAGCAAAAACAGAAAGAAGAATACCACATGCAGACAGATAAGTGAAGGCAAGACCCAGAAGCAAGAAAGCACATGAAGTTAGAGTCAGGTAGGAGCTATACTATCCCAGCCCATAGAAGCATAGAGCTTCCAGAACACACTAGAGTACATAAAGAAAACTTCCTTGGAAACCTTGAATGAAGCATGATCATAAAAACAACTTGGGTTTTGTCTGCTAACATGGAGAAGTATAAGAGAATAAATACATTTCTGTTGGGGGATTTTTGTTACAGTAAACTCAATGTATTAGAGTTCTCTAGAGAAGCAGCAGAAATGTATTCATTCTAATATATATATATATATATATATATATATATATATACACATATATATATATACATATATATATGTATATATATATATATATATCACAGAATGTGGTCTGAATATTTCACAATGACTGTCTCATTATAGAAAGGCCAAGAATCCAGTACTTGCTCAGTCCACTAGGCTGATATCTCAGAAGTCAAACACTAGAGTCCTGAATGATATCTGGAGTGCTACTGGTCTTTAGTCTATGCTAGAATCCTGAATAAATCTGTTTTGGTGCCACAGCAATAAGATAGATGGTCTTGCCTATGAGAATGAGGGCAACCAGGCAAAAAGAAAAGCTTCCTTCTTCTGGGTTCTTTTATCTCAGCTACTACCAGAGTGTTGCCCAGATTTAGGATGGTCTTTCTGATTCAAATAATAAGAAATGTCCCTCACTAGTGTGCCCAGTTTTAGTCAAGTTGGCAACCAAGATTAGCCATCACACTGACAAAAGTAAAACAAGAACTCAGCAGGATGGGAAAAGGTTGGAGAGATCCAAGGGTGAAGACACCAAAGAGCAGTAGAGCAGGCTGAAGGCATTTTAAGGATCGGTGGCAGTCAGTCCACTTTGAAGATATTAGTCTCTTTATGAGCATCTCTCCCAGAACCACAATGACTTCCACTAACCAGAAACATTTGGAGTCAGGAACCAGAGATCTTGATAACAGTAAACTAGACTCTCCCTCTCTCTCCACCCAACTAAGAATCCTGGAAAGTCGGAATCTTAGAAAGCTTGAGGCACGTGCCTTGGTAATGCTGACGCCAAGATCTGGGGCACTTCAGAACTACTCTGATCTACGCACAAGCACCTCAGCTGCCAGTCCAGATGTTCCAGTGTCCCTGTAAATAAGGAGCAGATGTTACTCCATAGCCACTCTTGTCTTTCTGGTGCTCTCTTGGGTCAGCCAAAGAAAACAAAGGGCTTCTGCTTTGTCCACTAATAAAGTCACGTGAGGGCATCCTTTCTAAGCTCCTATTGCCTCATCTAAACAGCAGCAGCAAATGTTCAGGGACAGAAAAATCTTTCTTTTTCTTCTCATGATTCCATATCTAATTCATTCAGAAAGGTAATTTCAGACACTCTTTAGAGGTGTCAGCCACCTTGCTTTTGAACAAGGTAGAGTAAAATGCTTGAATGCTGTGTCCTTAACAGCCATGGCATCATTGAGGGCTTCATCATTAGCCAAGGCAGGAGAGGACACCTAGCAAAGGACTTGGGAAGTTGGTGAAAACTTCTCTTGAGCTAAAGGATGAGCCTCTTTCTAGCTATCTGTGAGAAACAAAACACAGTGAGAAACAAAATTACTGGCTGAGAAGGTAGAAAGTGACACCCTGAGAACTGATCTCAGAGGCCGGTCTTTAGTCATACAGTGTGGGGTTGAGGGTATCCCTGGATGAGGGAGCAGAGTGAGAAGTTGAGGGGAAGAGACATTACTGGCCTGGGAATAAAACACATTGTTGCTGAAGGAGAAGTGGGCAAAACAGGAACAAGACAAGACGGCTTCTATTGGCATACAATCTCATGGATCAGGATCATAGGCACCATTCCAAAAGAAAGGAGATACCCTAGGGTTCCGATCTAAGGAATACCATGTTCCAAACTTCACATTGGGAGTTTCTGGGCAATGTAGGCAATATAGGTCACAGGAGAAGACAATGCGGGATAAAAATCAATTAGGAAATATAGCAAAGCCCAGAAAATACAGGACAAACTGGAAGCAGAAGAAATGGGGTATGCCCTCATAAGTGGTGGAGAGAGGCATTTGGGAGGTAAAGGAGCATGGCTAAGTGAACATATATAGAGAATGAAAGCATGATGCTGGTTGTGGATGGAGGGATGGCACTGAACACTGAGGTGGGGCAATCAGTTAAGTGCAACAGATTCAGAAGTGACTGAGTAGCCAGTGGTGCGATGGAACGCCAGATCGAGCAGAGCAGGTGGATGAAAGTTAGAGATGAGCCAGAAGCCAAGTGTATCTATCTCTAAGATTGTAGGAAGCCGCGGTTAGCGGTGATACATTCTGCCATTGCAAGATGGCGCTGACATCCCGTGTCTCCACAAATAAACAACTGACTGCGCAGGTGCAAAAGGCAAAAAGCACGCCAAAGTCACTGCCCAACCCGGGGCGTATTATGAGTAATGAGTGAACAGCAAATCAGAAGTGAACACGTCACTCTAGGGTGTATATAAGCAGTATAAGCAGTGCCTTTTCCGGTCTTTCCGCTTCTGCATATACAAGAAGTAAAGCCTCGTTGTAGTAACCACCCGAACACTGCCTCACGGGTCTCTTTCGTGGGCGAAGGGGACACGGAGGGGCTCGGAACATAAGATGCCCCTGGTGTTAATGCACTGCAAGAATCTTCTAGACCATTCTCCTAGTATCTGCTCTCTCCAAGATTCAGAGTCCAGACAACCATCTCTGGAGGCTGTAAGATGATGAAAAAATTGTTTCCATCCTTCTTCCTGCTCATTCTCTCTCCTCTTTATAGCAATGTTTCTCAAATGCAGCCAGCTGGATATTTTATAAAGAGGTAAAAAAATAATTGGCAGTACCCCAGAGTTCTTTTTTGTTCTTCATCATATGGTTGGTGAAAATTCCACCCATGTACGTTCTAGACCCCTTTAAGAGGCATTGCTCATGATTCCTTATATCTCTGTTCTCTTTCCTCCTAGTTTGACTCCCCCTTCGGCTTTGCCTCTGCATCTGTGTCTTTATCTTTCTTTGTCTCTACCCAGCTATGTCTCCATTTTGTATTTCTGTATTTCCCTTTGTGTGTATGCACATCATCTACATTACATATAGTTAATCTTTAGTGTGAGTGTGTGTGTGTGTGTGTGTGTGTGTGTGTGTGTGTTGTTGACCCCATCTCTCTTGCTCTCCCTTCACCTAGGCCCAACTCTCTCATAGAATGAGGTGATGTATAGAATAGGATCACTGTGAATGAGTCTGTCTCTAGACATTTTCTTGAAATGGAATTGAAGTTGAAGATATCTATTGTCTTAAGTCCCTAACTATTGTAGCCAGGATAACTTTGATGTTAAAGTGGAAGCATTTTGACACCATTAGATAAACAGGATAAAAACAGAAAATTCCCCAAGGTTTACTGGCCACTAGTGTTAGGTGGGGCTTTTGGGTGACGAAGCTGCCTTTGAATCATCCATGTGCCTGAAAGAAATACCTCATCCACATTCCTGTCAGTTCTATAAACTCGCTGGTTCACTAAGCAAGGTTAGGAGAGAATTGCTTCTTTGGACATTTGTTGGTGAACAAATATTTGGTCACGTCTCTCAGGAAAAATCATACAATGTTCCCAGTGAGACTAGCTCTGAAGGAGTTGATCTACGCTCACCACATGCGAGGCTTTTCCAGCTTGTTAGAAAGCCCACTCTTGTTTGTTCCACTTTTCACAGTAGCTTTGTAAGGGACAAATGATTCTTTACTTGTACAGAGGGAAATAGAGGCAGAAGGCAGTTACCCAAGTCATCAGACTTTGGTGCCTAGGTCAGGCTATCTCCAGAGCCTCCCTCAGTGAAAGATGCCAAGAAGATCCTTACAGATTTTATAAAGTCTAACAACAAAAGCGGGATCTGAATTCATATCTCTCTCAGTCCTGGAAACACTATTCTCCCCGCCCTCCACAATGACCTTCCTGGACATCTGGGCATCACTATGGCCATACCTCATTTCTCTCCCTACAGGTTCACAGCCCAGTGAATGTTTTTCTGGTTCTGCCATCGTGGTGTTCTGTGACCCTCTCAGGAGTCCTTCATCCCTTTCCTCAATTTATGTGACTTGATCCCATTGCAGCTTTCTTTCTATATGTGTATGTCTAGGTACCAGTGGTATGTATATGCACAAGTTTGTGGAGGCCCGAGGTCAACCTTGGGTATACTTCCATCTCAGGCAACCTTCTCAAAAGATATCCTCCTGGCTGTTGTGTTTGTTTGTTTGACTGTTTGTTTGTAAGAGGATATCTTACTGGAACCTGGGACTTGGCAATTATGCTAGGCTGTTTGGCTAGCAAGTCCCTGGCACCAACCTATCTCTGCTTCTCCCAAGTTTGGATTACAAGCACTCACTACTACATCTGGTCTTTTATGTGTATGCTGGAGATCTGACTCTGAGTCATCAGGATTGGGCAACAAGCACACTTGCCTCAAGGAGTCTTCTCTCCAACTCTGACAATTTTCTAGACAAAAACGAGAGAAGAAACGAAAATAGAAACGATAAAAAAAAAAAAAAGACAGAAAAATAGAGTGAGGAGTTTTAAAAAAAGAGTGGACAGAATGAAAAGAAAGAAGACAGCTTTCTGGGGTGGAGGAAAAGTTACAGATGAGGGCAATTATTCCTGAGCTGAGCTGCTGTTCAGCGAAGCGCTTCAAGCAGCTTCCCTAGGTACAGGGGGCTTTATGGAGCTTGATGATATACAGTGCATGCCACGTGGCTGTGATATATGGCTGAGGCCAGGTTACACTCCCACCTCAGGCTGGCTCTGTGATTTAGGGCTGCTCCCTGGAGACTCCAGCTGGCACTTGATGACAGTGAAGTCTACTGACGTCTGGGATGGTGTGTGTGTACCAAGAGGAATGGCAGGTAGCTAATTTCCAGAACGGCATCAGTGAGCAAGGCAAGTAAAGCTTCTTCTAGCCTCTCCCTGTCTAGCCGAGGGCGTTCCTCTCCAGGTGCAGACATACACACTCCGGTGTTCATTGTTCTGGAGAGGGTCACTAGAAAGCAGTGAGGGTTTCTAATCTCTTGGGATCTTTAATATGAGGATTTGAGCCTGGTCAGTCTAGAGATCATGTATTTGTTTCACAAATACTGACAGTGCTACTGCTGTATATCAGGCACTGTTGCTGGGCACTGAAGCCATAACAGAGACAAAGAAAAGACATTTCTGTCCAATAGTCTAGAACAAAGACACTTCACACAAGCAGGCAAATAAAATGGTGGAAGACTGTGCCAGATTGGAGGTAGCAGGTGACAAGAGAGAATACTTACTTAGTGTGAGCACTGAGCTGAGATTCAAAGAAAAAAGGGCCAATTGTATATGGGTATGAGGGGCCTTCGAGAAAGGGAAAGATCAGTGTGCAAAACTCTTGGGGTAGAGAAGAGTGTGAGGCCCATGAAAGATTAAAATCAAGGCAGAGTGCTGGAGTATGGTAAGCCTAGGAGTATTGAGGCCAGGCAGGGGGTTGAAGAAGGGTCATTTAGTAATCCGAACCTCCATTCTAGCTATAGTGAGACTATAAGAGTCTGTTCAAATAGACTTGAAGGAAGCAAAGCCCTATGGTTGTTGTTAGATGAACAGACATGCACTGAACAGTTTTTGGTTTTGTTTCCACTGGGGACAAGAGACAGAACATGGGAGCACATGTAGATGTTCCTTTCCCACTAGATACATCAGATGTCAGCAAACAAGGTGTAGAAGTAATGGAGGGAAGAAGCTAGGGAGACGACTCAGTGAAAGCACAGTGGCCTGAGTTCATATATCCAGATCCCATAGAAAAAGCTGGGCATGGCAACACGTGTCTATAATCCAGAGCTAGGATACGCAGTAGGGCAAAGACAGTGGGTCTCTGGAGTTCATTGGCAAGCCAGCTAAATAGACTCAGTGAGCTCTGAGGTCATTAAGAAACTCTCAAAATACAAAGCAGGGGAAAATCAAGAAAGAATCCCAAGAACAATGTCTCATGTCAACATGCCGACACACTCACATGGACATCTACGTACACTCATACAAGCATTTACATGTACCACACACATGAAGAAGGCAGAAGAGAAGGATGAGAAAAGGTGGAGGGTGATAGGACAAAGAAAGACTGTGAAGCATGGAGGATATTGGGATAGGTTTTATTCACCCCCCCCCCAATCCAAGGAATACTTTTTGAGTCAAAATTAAACCTAGCAACTTTCTAAACTGCAATGTAACTGTGTCCCCTTAAAGCCCAGTGTGAGGTGTCCAATGACCTTCATTCCTAGTGTTATTGGCTTCCCTACTGCTTGCTCTCTGGCTAACATTCTTTGCATGACTGAGGCAGAGACAACCAGAGGTCTGTGTTCTCAGGATTTTCCAATATTTTAAAAATTCTCTTGCCCAGTGTTCTGAGATCTTCCTCTATGTGACTATATAAGGTCTTCTGTGAAAGTCTGGTCCCGTCTTCCTTACCCAGGCTTTCAGAGATGGACACAGCAATCCACACTATCTAAAACAAGATTCTCCAAAGGTAAATGAGTCATGGCACTACCCTGGTTTCTACACAATTCTTCTTGCCTCCCCACTGCCACTCCACCTGTTATACCCATGACAGCCAATGTGATTTTCACTTTTAATATAAAAGTGAATTCTCCTTCCCTGTGTGAACACTGTAGTTGCATTTTAATGCTTCTAAAAGGCAATCTAGCCATTTCCTAGCAATTTTTCTGTGTTATGACCTCTTTTTATCCCTTGAGCCTCCACTGTAAACCCTTTTCTGTACCACACTGGACTTGTCCATGCCCAACAAAGCTATTCCAATAACTTCAGGAACTCTGTTTTACAGATACATTCTGTCCTCTCCTTCCCAAAGCTCAGTCCACACCATCCTAGTTACCTCTTTTGTTGTTTGTTATTTACTTTGTCATTCTTGAGGATCTAACACCATGCCTTTAGGCAAGCCCTCTACCACTTACACACAACCTTACATTAGTGTATTACTTATTTTCTTCGCTGCTACAGCAAAATAATACCTAAAATGCTACCAGAGGAAGCAAGAGTGTAGTACATTTTGACTCACAGTTTCTATCATGAGGATGACAGTCACTCATTCTGCATCTACCATCAGAAAACAGTGAGGAATGAAAGCCGCCACTCAGGGCACTTTCTTTTTACTTAGTCCAAGATACCATCCTATGGAATGGAGCTATCGACATTTAGGGTGAGACTTCCTACCCTAACTAACCTAATGATTCTATAAGCTGTCAAATCAACAATCACTGTACTACTAACCATCATAACCCCCAAGCCCACAAGTCACCCACTTTATGCCTCCCTCTACCCTCAAGGTTTGTATCAGAAGAAGCAGTATATAATTATCTTCTGGATGAAATGACTGAGTAAATGAGTGGATAAACAGTCAGCTGTCTGTTGATTTCTAGTTACAAACTCAGACCTTCAAAAACACACTCTTAGAATCCCACCTCTAGTTAAGCCAACATGCTTAGAAAGGACTAAACTGGAGATCAAAGAAAAAAGAGGTCACACTGGAAGATACTGCTTTGACTTCCACAGCTGGGAGGGTTCAGGAGATAAGACTATCTTCAGTGATACTGTGCTAGTCACAGGTTCCAAGACACTAAATTGATAATTGGCACCTATGTGGTTAAAAACCCTTTCAGCAGTCTGCAACAGCAAGTGCAGTGTTTAATTGATTCTTCCATGCTCTCTGTGGACTTCTCCAGAGCCTCGGGTTTATTTTCTCCCTGTTATCTTTGCAGTTTCAAAGCCAGACATCAAAATATGTTCTTTGAAGACACAGGTAAGCACCCACCTTTGTAAGTTTCTCATCAAAATTGGAGATGTTAGAAGCCAATCCCGAATCTAGATCCCCCAAAAGCAGAAAACAGGAAGCAAAGAGAGCATGGCATTGTGGGAAAGTCTGGCACCAAGACAGAGCAATGGTGGAAGGAGGGAAAGGATGGCAGACAGCAAGATCTAGATAATAAGAGATGGGGAATCAGGTCAGCTTTGGGGGTGTACTTGGGGACAGAACCTGGATCAGTCATCAAATAGTACTCTCTCCTCTGCCTGCCCAAAGGAAGAAAACCACTGTCCTGTGGAATGTGGAAAACAGGGATGAAGAAGCTTCCTTTGTACTACACCCCTCAGAAATCTAACATGATAGTGAGTTGTTAGTTTCTCAAAATGTAAAAACATAAATTTTGTCAATTTTAAACCATATCTGGTGACCATTTCTGAAATCAGCATATATGCTACAATAGATGCATATAATCTTTTCTTTTTATTTCAAGGATGTCATTAAATCCACGATGTGTCTTATAATTCATGGGCTCTTAGAGCTAAGGGATGCATAATTAGGAATAGGAGATTTTGAACTCCGGTAGCCTTTCTGTTCTATCCTGCCCTCCCAAAAAATTATGGATAGTACTCTTGTACTCTCAAAGGTGTCAGTCTGGATGAGATATGATATGATACGATACCATACAATACAATACGATACAATATGATACAATCACCCAACCAACACAGTGATACCTCCAGTATCCTTATGTTCCTATCCAATGGGTGCCTAGCATGCTTTGTTTAGGAACTATCTACCCCATTGTATTTGTACATTTGCTTGTATCTGCAGATGAAAACAAGCCATCCTATTTCAGTAATTCTTTTGGGCATCTTCAGATAGCTTCTATTCATTTTTACAAAGAAGAGGATGACAGAATAACCAAAGGTCTTTGAGCAGCTCTTTCCCATCAGTTCCTTAAAACCAAAGAAGGGTAAAGTCAGTCCCAAGGAAGCAGGCAGGCAGTGCCCATAGCCCCCAGCAAAACTTCCTTTGAATTTCAAATTCTAAAGTGATACTGGAATTATTATAAGATAAGTTTATTTTTACTTTCAATTCATTGCCAGGGTGCTCATCATCTATTCTTGGGCTTTGGATGCCCTCAGCATATTCCTAAAATATTCAATCCCAGAGACCTTTGCTCTTATCCAATGGGAGATGCCAGCTTAGAGTGACGGGGTAAGTGTTCAGCCAGGATGCCTGCATCATGAAAAGCCAGCACTGGAAAGAGACACCCGCAGATGACACCTCCTATGGGGAGAATCAAAGTACAGGTCTTCAGAGAGGATTACTATCTCTGAGTGACAAATGAAGCAACAAATGCCAGGAGAGTGCCTAATGAGTGTTACATGGGAGCAGGAGCCCACAGAAAGTTTGAACTTGAGTTTCTGGGATTCAGAGACAGGATTTCTCCCCATCCTGGCTCCTGGTGACATTTAACCTTTTTTTCCTGCCCCCCTCCACGACTCATAGATGCTTGCCTGTTGCAGGCCAGGCCTCTTATTTCAGGTTTACTGTCATCTTCATTGTCACTGTGAAGTTCTTTCCTTAGATTGACTTTCCAAGGCAAGAGATTTGGGGAAAATTTTTTAAGGCATGCACGTCTATTTGAAGCTCTAAAAGCTGATTTGTATTTATAGGGAGATTATTTTGCAAGATAAAAAAGTTGCTGAAACTACTATAGATAAAATACATTTATTCTGAGATAAGATCTGTTGGACTTTCTACTACCAAAGTGTGGAAAGCAGGTGGTACTCCAGAAAAATACTCACAGATGGAAATGTATAAATGGTAATTCAACCAAAACAACTGCCACTGTGACTTTTAAAATATGATGCTGGTTTCTTTTTTGGACTAACACATTACATTGCAAATGGTGGAACTCCCCAGAAAATGAACGTTTGGCTAATTAGAGGTTAAACCCCTGGGAAAAGCATGGGCAGGGGAAAGAAGTTCGTTAATCACCATGAAATTTTAATTTGTGTCCTCAGTGATTTGAGTGCAGAATCTATTGAAGAAAAGCCATGTGATGTAGCAAGGGACAGCTGTGCGAAAGTAAGCCAATCCCATAGAAGGCACAGTCCTCGCCCTCGGTCCCAGCAATTACACCAATGGATGCCTCAAAGGCTGGTAGAGATTGAATCATCCCTTTCCCAAAGTCACTCAAAAGTGTTCCGCTTCTACTGAGTCCATACAGGTTGCAATCAAAGTATAAAACAAAGTGTCATGCAACTGGAGAGATTGCTCAGTTAAAGTGCTTACTGTTCTTGAAGAATACCTGGGCTCTATTCCCAGCAGACACATCAGGCAGCTCACAAGTTCTGGTAACTTCACTTCCAGGGTATCCAACACCCACTGTCCTCCATAGGCACATTCATGAATGTGGTATCCATAAGCTCACACAGGCATATGCACAGAAACATGCACAGGCACATGCCAAGTGTGCATGCATGTGCAGGAGAATATCTAGGTGTGTCTTTGTGTGCGCACTCACACATGCACATTTGCCTGTTTGTGCTGGAGAGTATTATGTCAACTTCACAGATGCTAAAATCATCAGATAGGAGGGGACCTTAACCTTTGAGGGTTCCTGGAGCCAGAATCACCAACCAAAGAGTGAACACAGGCTGGATCTAGACCCCCTGCACATATGTAGCATATTAGCAGCTTGGTCTTCAAGCAAGTTTCACAACAACTGTAATAGGGAATGCCCCTGAGTCTGTGTCCTGCCTGCCCATGAATCCCATTCTCCTATGTAATCTGCCTTGTCTGACCTCAGTGGGAGAGGATGCACCTAGTCCTGCAGTGACTTGATGTTGGGAAAGTGGTAGTGTGAGGGGCTAACATCCTGAGGTGGGCTCCCCCTTTGCAAGGGAGAAGGAGAGAATGAAACAGGGAGAAGATCTGAGAAAGGGGGTACTGGGAGAAGGTGGGGGGCTGATATTGGGAATAAAGTGAATAAATAAATTTAATAAAAAATAAAAGAAAGAAAATGCCTCCATGAGATTAGGCTGTAGGCAAGCCTGGAGGGCATTTTGTGTGTGTGTGTGTGTGTGTGTGTGTGTGTGTGTGTGTGTGTGTGTGTGTGTGTGTGATTGCTGGGGGAGGGTCCAGCTCATAGTGGGTGATGCCATTCTCGTGTTGATTGTCTTAGGTTCTATATGAAAACATGCTGAGGAAGCCACGGGGAACAAGCCTGTAATGACCCTGTAGCTATTGTATCAGCTTCTACTACCAGATTGCTGCACTTCTTGAGTTCCTGTCCTGACTTAATTGAATGATGATCAGTGATACAGAAGTATAAGGAAAATAAACCCTGTCCTCCTCAAGTTGCGTTGGTCATGGTGTATTATCATGGCAACAGTGACCTTACTAAGGTGTTGGTTAACTCCTTCTCATCCTTCAAAGCACTTCTCAATGACCTTCCAACTCAGGCTCCTTTGTGTCTGGTTACTTTCCAGTTGCTGTGATAAAATAGCCTGACAAAAGCAACTTACTGGAGAACAGAAGTACTTTTGGAGAGATACAGTCCACAGTATCAGAAGACTTGGCAGCAGAGGGAGAGACAGGGATGGCTGGTCACACTGTACCCACACCTGGGAAACAGAATATGAACAGGAAATAAGGCTCAACTGTGAGATCTCAAGGCCTACTTTCAGAGACCTATTCCTCCACTGAGGCTTTACCTCCTGAAGTCTCACAACCTTCCCAAGCAGAGTCTGGACCATATGAGGATGAAGTGTCCAAGCATGTGAACCTATAGGGAATATTTCATCAAATCCATACATCTTGATCTGGATATATTTCACTTTTGAAGGTCCTATCTTACCATAAGTCACTTAGTGAGTAAAACTTAGTTTTACTCAGCCACAAAGTCTTAGGTGCCTAGGTGTAGTAAAAATATTTTTAAAATCCTGGCATGGGGTTTCTTCCTACCTTAGACCATTTATGTTCCCAGATGAAACACACACACACAGCCTTTATATTTTAATATTCCTTAAGTAGCACAATAGCTGGGCAGCTGCCTACCCTCCATGCTGTTAAAAATCTACTTCCCTACTGATAACTCTGAGTTACTACTTACTAGTTTCTATGTTTTGTCTGGACTGCTCTTAACTCCAATTTGCCAGCCCACATGGCCATGTTTTTTATGGGTCATTTTTCCCATTACAGCTCTGTTTCTTCCTCCTTCACATTCTTTCTCTTCCAAGGTGGCTCCTTCTTCCTCACCTTCCTCTTCTCCCAAGCCTGCGAAACCTAAACATCATCTATGTCTCTTCTCCCCAATTATTGGCTGCTGGCATCTTTATTTACCAATCAGAATTAACTGGAGGCAGTGTTTCTCAGTGTCTTATCTGCAGTCTCTCTCATTTGGGGGGCAGTTTTGGGGACCCAAATTAGTGTGAAAATGCACGCAGCATTAGCCCAACCCACTATACCTAGGGTTCAGTATTAAGTTTGGAATAGAGTAGCTGATCAATAAACACTAGAAAAACAAATGGCTAAATAAAGCAAGAATAAATGGAGACAAGAAACAGAACCAAAATTCTGTGGATTACTTTTCCTTACACAAGAAAGTCATGTTCTTCAGAACAATTCTTTATTTTTACTAAATCATATTTTTTCACTTACTTGTGGAAAAACAAATTAAATATTCGCATTCCAGACTTTGTATGGATAAACTGAACTGAACGTGAAACCAAACTTGGTTCTTGCCTTTACAAACCCCCGCTAATGGACAGCCAATTAGCCAAAGATTTATGAGATTATACCCAGGACTTTAGTAAATGCTATCCAGGGACTACTGGTGACATCAGAGAATTCTGTTGCCTCTTCTGAGAGAAATGGCTGCTAGCGGACCTCAAAGCCTTCCTCTCAGGAGCTACCCTTCTTGCAACAAGCAGCTATACTGGACCAGTTTTTACTACTTTCCCCAGAGAATGCTGCCATAACCTTGCCTTCTCCTTGCCTTGCCAAGCTTCAGGGTGTCTCTGCTATAAAGACAGAATAACCCAAGCCCTCCCTCTGTTCAGCCCTGCTCCTCCTCTCTCAGAGGCACCATGCCCAGGAGTTGCACTGAGCCAATACCTCTCTTCACACATCTGCTTAGAGCCATCTGTTTTCAGAAAGCCACACCCTTACAGGATCCCATTTCCCTAGGACCCAGCATCCCTCCTGTAGTGGAAGGTGGCTGACTCCTGGTGGGTCCTCCAAAGACATACCAGAGTCACTGATGCTTCTGGGGAACCACAGGAAACAAAAGGCAGAGTAAGAGTCATTTCTAACGTGTCAGCTACAGCAGCGTTTTCAGTTTATCCCTAGAATTCTTCTATTCTTTTTCCTCTTTCTTTAAAAATGTGCTTTAAGGTGATTTAGGAATTCAATGTTTCTCTTCTGAATTTTGGGTTTTGTTGGAAATCATAATTTAGAGACAATATCACTGTGTAACCCCTTACTAACACAAAATTTACTATGTCATCCATACTAGCCTCGAACTTATGCCAAGCCTGTGCTTTTGCCTCTTATGCCTGCTTATAGTCTTTAGAATCCACACAAATAAAATCCAAAACAACAACAAACCCTTTTAGCTCCTTTAAAGGGCAGGGAGCTGTTGGTACCACACTACTCTATAATGCTTAAGACATATAATATCAAAACATTGATATGAAATTGGAAGCTCTGTGCAGTGTTACAGGGAGTGCTTGTGTGTGAGAGAACAGGATACAGGACCCTCAAAAGACCTTTTAAGTAATTACCCAAAAGAATTGAATGTAGGATGGAGACTGTGATGGTGCACATGCCTTTAATCCTAGTGCTCAGGAGGCAGAGGCAGGCAGATCTCTGAGTTTGAGGCTATCCTGGTCTAGAGAGTGAGCTCCAGGACAGCTGGGGATATTCAGAGAAGGCCTATCTAAAAAACTCAAAATAATAATAATAATAATAATAATAATAATAATAATAATAATAATAATAATAGAAAGCAGGATCCACACTCTTGTTAGCACTGCTATGTTTACTGTTGTACTACTTCCAATTGTCATGATATGAAAACAGCCTAAAGTGTCTGTCATTCAGATGGATGGCAACCAAACAGAAACATATACACACACACACACACACACACACACACACACACACACACACACACACATAGAAGAGGGAGACCTTGTACTCCTGAGGGAAGTCTGAGGACATTGTACAAAGGGAATAAACTGATCCCAGAAGAATGAATATTCCAAGAGTCCACGTAAATGATATTCCCCATACAGTAGAATCACAGAAGCAGAGAGTAGCATGGTAGGTGCCAGGGATGGGGTAGGAGACAGCAAGATTCATCAGTGTTTAGGCACAAAGTTTTAGAAACTCACATTGAATACATGTTAGTGATTTGCTTTACAGCTATACCCATGACTAACAGTGCTCCCCATGAAAGACTAATAACAATCTCACAGAAGGTGTTCTTACCATTATAAAATACAATAAAAAATAAATGTATAAAGGGAAAAACAATAAAAACAAATTTTCTTTTGACAATGGCATGATAAAATCTAACACCATGAGTGTCAATTAAGATTTTAAATAAAATAAAAATTGCATGAAATCTGAGATGTTTTGTACTTTCAAAAAAACTGCCAAAAATTGGAGCCTTATGTGAAAAAGCATAAATTGTTTTATGATTTTATGAAAGGACTCTTTGCCTTCACAAAATCCTGAGGTGGCAGATGAAAGCCTCTGTTTTACATGTGGGGAAACTGAGGCCTAGAATGGAGAAAGGACATCCCAAGGTCACACAGCAAGAGTTGTTAGAAAAAGCCAAAATGTGATGTTCAGTTCCCACACGTGTTTTGCTGGGAACTTGTCTCCATCTCTGACTCTCTCTCATGATGTCACAGAGGTCTCAAGCCTCAGGACCTGGGGGAGTGGCTGGAGAAGCATGCTGCTAGGCTGCTCCAACACAGTCTCTGACTCAGGGATATGAGGAGGACCTTGGCAACTGCATTTTAGAAAGACATGTTACATCCCAGGAGCATATTGGAAGAGTCCCTTAAGAAAGTCTAATTTTGGAAAGCTGGGGCTTTGCTGTTGCACAGTCACTGGCAGCTGGCCCACCTATCTACATCAGAGCAAAAGTTCTTCTGGTGAAGCTTGCCCAGTCCCAAAGCTTCACCATCTCCCAAGAACATCTACCCATCAGAGATATTCCTTCTGACCACAGTCTCCAAGAAGCTTCGGTATGAGTTCCACTTCTTCACCGATGTAAGGCCAGTCTCTTGACTTTGTCTTGCTCTACCTTCTAAAGTATAGTAGATATTAAGCTAATATTTGCTTGATGAATAGAGAGAGAAGTCATAGAAATATAAACAAATCAAGCACCAACTGTATATTTTAATGTGTCTGTGCATCTTATATGAGAGGGCTACAGCAGATGTTCCAACTGACTGTGTAACACTGAATTATGCAAGCTTATCATGGCTGGGCTCTCCTCAGCAGTGAACAAATAGAGTTTGTTGGCAAGATGGTCTCAGGAACTACTACAGCAGGAGATAAGAGATAAGAGAAGGAAAGAGTGACCTTACAGGTCCAATAACCAAGATAGTGTGGGTAGTTCAGAAGAATCATGGGAAAAGTATGAGCCCCACAATTGCAGGAGTGGCTGGCACATGGTCCAACTTGGTTGTGTGTGAAAGACAGGTGGTGGGGTTGGGGAGTGTTTAGTAACTGTGGGGTCATGAGTATCTGCTCGGTATCTCAACTTGCCCTCTCCTTCCCTGTGACCCTCTTAGACCAGTAGCCTCATGATACTTTGATCACAGTAGTACTCTACTGCTTCCAAGCAGTACATTGTGTTCTCTCTGCATGTGTCCCTCCCTGATGTACATTCTTCTCACCCAAACTGAATCAATTCCGGAGTCTTGACACCTTTTTGGTGAAATCTTCTCTGATCACCCTATAATAAATGAGATATCTTCAACACTCTTGTGGTTTTTCTGTGACCCCCAAAATTCTATTTTGTACTTAGCAAACTAAGTAAATCCTCTACTTATTAGACATCACTGTACCCGCTAGTCCCACACCACCTGGACCATAAGATCTATGAGGGAACCTAGCAAACCTTCCTTTCCAGTTCCCACTCAACAGTGTCTAAAACACGAGAAACCATCATGAATCCATTTTATTAATGTTTATTAAATTAATAAAGGCAAGTTTACTGGGGTGGGTAAAGGATAGTGACTCATTCTCTAAATTAAATTAGGTAGTTTAGGAAAGAGAGGCAAACTATATAGAAAAGTAGTTAATCCACTTGGACAGATGCAAACTGGTCGTGGAAGGAAAGTTAAAAATATTCTCATATATGCTCCTGACTTAATTCTCAGCATTTGGAAGATATCAATAAAAATATTTAAGCTGAAAACATTCTTCAAATTAATTTGAAACATTTTACGAGACTAAGTTCTGGCCACATTCCTGTCATAGGTGAGTCAGATCCCTTGTGCATAGCTTCAGACTGCTTCCCAGTAATATAAGTGGGTTACAGAATCCACCCCATAGATATTGGCCTTTCAGTGTAACTAGCTGGGCCCATTGGCAGATTAGTGAATGTGCCTACATGATTGGCTTGAGATTTTGCTCATGTATGTATGTATGTATGTATGTATGTATGTATGTATTCTTCATGTGTCCTTCCATCTCTCTATGATATTGATCAAGTCAATATTCCTTCTCCTAAGGTTCACATTTTAAAATCAGAAGTATACAGTAGAAACAGTAATTCCTATGGCCATGCAGCTTTGGGTGGTTCCTCTGAGGTCCTTTGCCCTATGCACTTCTCCACAGAATACCATCACCATGCAGGGAATATGGAGACATGTGTGAAGATGACACAAAGTACTTTCTTCAATCATCCTGCCAATCTCAACTTCAGCAGGGAGTGAGTCCTTTCCAGTGCTGGTGCATAAATTCTCCAGAGGACTCTAGTCACTGGCCGCCAAGGTTCATGTAGCCCTTGATGTTTCAGACACTGAAAAAAGAAACATGCCCTTACTCTCACTATGACCATCCAAGATCCTGACCCACAAAGTCTACTGGCATAATAGCATGGTTCATTCTATCCCTCAATCTTTGCAGTAATCTGTTAGCAGAAATCGTATCTGGGGCAGTAAGCAATGATTTTGTAGGCTTCTTCTTTCCCATGGCAGTCATCACTAAGAGGTTATGCCATGATCCATCACAAACCCTGGCACAAAGATCCATCACAAAAAAAACCACTCCCTAGCAATCAGCATTAACATATAATACACAACTCATTCACTATCCCAGAGTCTATCTGACCTTTGTGGTTATTGTTATTGTTGTTGGAACACTTGAGGAGACTTGGTGCTTTGCCTTTCCCCTCCAAACACAGGCAATAAAGAAAAGCTAGAAATGGGGCAGACTAAGCCCTGGCATCACACCTGTTCAAGAGCCTTGCTTCCCTATCGCTGTTCTTCCTCACAAGGCCTGACTCTGAACCACTGCAATCACTAATCCTCCTGGCCCAGATACATTCCGCAAACTACCTTACTCTTTTTTGCTTGTGCTCCACAAAGAATCCTCTCTCAAAATTGGTCACTCCTCATGTCACCCTGAGATCATGTACCATGGCAATTGTCATAAGTTTAGTTAAATAAGCATCATCATCTAATTCCCTTCATAAACTCTGCATTCCAGAAGACAAGAGGTGCCTCTTGAGCTCTGTAACATGTGCCAGCTTATATATTGATACTGAATGGGTGAATGAAAGAGAAAAGACTTATATAGACAGCTGGCTCTGGCCTCATCCTCTTCCTCACCGGTCTCCGTGACAACAGCATTTCTATTCATCTTCCTGTCCCAATATCTCTGGTCTCCTACTATGCCAGTTAGGTTTTTGTCAACTTGACACAAACGTGGGTGATCTGGAAAGAGGCTTCCTGAATAGAGAAAATGCATTCCTTTATTTCCACTAACTAATGATTGATGGAGAGGACTCAGCTTTCTGTACCAGGGTGTCATCAGTAGTCATGTGCTCCTGAGTTGTATAAGGAAACAGGCCAAGAAAGGCATGGGTAGGAAGCCAGTAAGAAGTGTTGTTCCATGGCCTCTGCTTCAGTTCCTGCCTTGAGTTCCTGCCTGACTTCCTTCATGATGACCTGCAATTAAGGGGTATAAGCAAAACAAAACAAAAAAATCTTCCTTCTTGCATTGTTTTTAGTCATAATACTTCATTTTCACCACAGCAATAGAAAGTCAAACCAGGATGCCTACTCAACTTTGTCACAGGCTAGCCTTCAAAGTCAGGGTTCAGTCACTGGAGAGAAACCCTCCACAGGACAGCAATGTATCTCAGAATAGCAGAACTGATGAAGGTGCTGGATGTGAATGAGCACAAACAAGCATTTGCATAACGACAGTTTAATATCTTCATCTTCTGTGTGGAGTCCAAGTCAATTAATATTCAGTCAATTAGAAAATGTGTCAGAATCATAATAAATCATCAACAATTAAGTCTAGCCAGGAACCAAATGACTTTCTTGCTGCTTTTGAGGGGGAAGTGGTAATTGGTATCAATGTCAATAAGTAAGTGATTGGTATCCAGTGTTGGGAGCTGCAGAAGGCCACCAGTTCATATCGCCCAGAGACTCAGTTAATTTCACAATTCTGTCTCACACTGGGTTAATAGGAATTAATGTGTGATCAGACTTCTGGCTTGTTGAGTTGATGGCTAATTTCACACCGAGTCCAATAGAAAAGATGCTGTATTCATCATGCTAAAAGACTTAGACCTACTATTTTTAATCCCCATGAGTCACTCTCCAGGTTGCAACATTAGTGTCACCTGCATGGTACAACACTAACTATACCATCTCACTGTATCCACCATTCTTGGCTCCGTATTGCCTTTGGAACAGATTAGCAGATCTTCAGAGCTTCATTCTGGTATCTCATGGACCATAACTCAAAACCATCTTCTTCTGGTCCAAAGCCTTCTTCCTCACCATCCCAATCATATTCTGGGCTGAACCCATGATGGTGCAAATTCCTACTTCTGTATCTCTAAACAGAATCTTTATTTTTAAAGCATGTGTGTGTGCATGCACATGTGTGTCATGTGTGCATTCAGTGTATGTGTATATTCAATGTATGTATACATGTAGACACATGTATGGAGACTAGAGAATTTTGCCAAGTTTCATTACTCAAGAACTCTTTGCTTTGATTTTTGAGATGGATTCCCTCACTGGTCCAGAATTTTCAAAGTAGGTTAGGCTAGTTGACCAACAAGCTCCTGGGATTTACCTAGCTCTGCTTCCCAAGAGTTGGAAATAAATGCATGCCACCACCTCTAGCATTTTCACATAAATTTTGGTGATCAAATTCAGGTCTTCAGACTTGCAGGACAAGTGATTTGCCAGTTGAACTCTTTCCATCCTTGCCTCCCTGATCCGTACTTATCTGCCATGACTGAGCTCAGATTTGGTGCTCTGGAGCCTGTATTGTCCCTCCACAAGTAAAAGTCTCCTCCTTTAAGAGTCTGCAGCCTGGCCCCAATGGCTTATAAATACCCACCTGCTTGTCTGTCTCCTTCACTTGTATGGGGGATTTCTCTGAGACTTAGACCTGAGTTTTCAAGAGAATAAGAACCCCTTCTCTATAGGATTATTACAAGGAACAAATGTGGTAATAGACACAAAGTGTCTAGTGATATGTCTGGCATACAGTGGGTCTTCATGTTTGCTGAAATGTATGTTAAAAAATGAATGAATATCACAAGATTGAATATTAGGCAGGGCTTCAAGAAGAAAAAAAAAGCCACAAATGTTTTAATCCAGAGGAAGACCAGCTGGAAATAACCAACCACAGGTGAGATTCAGAGAAGAGACAAGAGACTGTAGTAGCCTTCCAGCCCCAGATCTTTCCACAGCAATTGTTTTATAACAACCTCCTTAACACAATGAAATAAAATCCATAGATAGTATAACCTACCTACATATTTTTTTTTAAAAAAATCAATGCAATGTTCTATAAAGATAAAGGAGGTAACATAACAAAATCATATGCATTTGGCTAAATAAATGATCAAAGGTGACTACAGAGAAGATATGGAGAGTAGAGAAATATTCACACCACCTCGCAGCGAGAGTGCTGCAATTTAGGAGACACTGTGACAATAGTTTCCTGAATACTGCTGGTATTTTTCCTCTCTATTTGACATTTAGAAATGAGAGTAAGTAAATGCTCTCTTATATATAACTATGAAGGCACACCGTACCTGAGAGATTGCATTGGTATGTTTGGTTCTCTTGTTGGTTGGTTGGTTGTTCTTGTTTTGCTTTGTGTTTTTCATCTCCAGCAATTTTCTCATATGGGGGAAAAACTTTCAGCAAATTTTTAGCCAAATTTTCATGCCTTCACTGTCTCCTTGATAGAAACAGCTGCACATCTGGAAAGTTCTATGGGCTTTTAAGCCATGTGTAGGATCCTTCGTGCAATCACACAAGGATAGGTGGAAGCATTGATTCAAGGCATCAATTACAGGACACTGATGCGTTGTAGTGTGTAATGTTCTAACACAAGGCAAGATGCTGGGCATCTCTGCCACCCACTGGCTAATTACTAATAGCTTCCCTGAATACTGGGACAATCAAATATACTGCCTCATAAATACCAAAAGTATTCTTCAAGGGTATCACTGCAGCAGCCTGACTGAACCTGGGGTCCACGTCAAGGTCTCAGTTGTGTCTTCTTACTGCCCCCCAGTCACAGCCATGTCCAAACTATTCCAAAAAAATTGTCCAAGTCGAGAGGCTCAGAAAAGGCTGCAGGGCAAGCATGCTGCAGCATGGGCAGCCCCTACAGTGCATACTCCCAGCTGAGGCTGCCTCCAAGGATAATGTTTGTAGACAAAGTGTGAGCAAGAGAGACCGACATGCCCCTAATGGCCACCAGCTGCTGTCATTTACATTGTGCCCGGAAGTACAGCAAACCAGACTGGGCTTTGGGCTTCTTTCCCAGAGCAATGCAAGCTGAGCTCTGTTGTCAGCTCCCTGCATCCAAAATCCATAGTGACTTGGGTTCTCATGTCAGCTCTATTGCTGACTCTCTGTGTGACCTAGGCAAGGTGTCCTCTTCCTAGGCTTCACATTACCACTCTAACAGAGGAATTAGACAAGATTCTCTTTCCTGCACATAAAGTTCAAGTTACAAGAAAAGCTGCATCAAAAAAGAAAAGAAATATAGGTTCATCTTACACCTGGTGGGGACATCTCTAGTAAAATCACTGCTGGTATTGCTATTCCATTTGCAGAATATAAGTGAGCACTTTTGCAGCCTGCACATCAATCGCTTGCATACTGATGACCAGTTCACTGTACAGTGAAATGAGTGTGTAAGGCAGACTATAGAAGTTAAATTTTATGTCAGCCTGAACAGACAAAAGGAGCAGCTGAAAGTTGAGAGAAACCAGGTTGAATAGACAGATGAACCGCGGTGTTAAAGAGCCTTGAATGTCCATGGGGAGACATTCAAAGCCTTTGTATATATCCAAGGCATCTCAAGATGAGTGTCTCAACTCAAGGGTAGTATCAAACCCTCTAGGTACATACTCTATTTTTCCTTATTCTGTAATGCAACTTAATCTGTAAACTTAGCATAGAAAGGTCATATGACAATAATTAATAATACAAGAAAACAAGCTCAGCATTACATTGAAATAAATTGTCTTTTACGATCTATGAATTGTTTACCTATAAAATTTTCCATTTATCATTTTTAGACTGAGATTGAATGTGAGTGCCTGAAACCAAAGAAAGTGAAACTAGGGATGGAGGGGAACCAGCTACTATTTGTGGTATAGACATCCTAAGGATTGAGAGTGCTATAGCAGAGTGGAGAAAAGGATCTGGTTTGAATCAAGGCTCAGTAGATCAGATGGAAAATAGGAATGGTATGAGATGAAAGCTGGAGACCAGTGAGGCATGTGGAAGCCACGGGTATCCTTCTAGCAGAGGGCAGAAGACTAAGGTAGGTCCTACTGACTCTATGACTGGAAAACCAGGAATCCAAGTACCTATTGTGTACAAGATACTGTGTGCGTGGTAATATGAACAAGGTACTGTGAACAAGGTACTGTGAACAAGGAGGACGTGACTTATATTCACAGGCTGTGTCATA
Source organism: Arvicanthis niloticus (assembly GCF_011762505.2). NCBI lineage: Eukaryota > Metazoa > Chordata > Mammalia > Rodentia > Muridae > Arvicanthis > Arvicanthis niloticus. The sequence continues at coordinate 78,035,156 of NC_047662.1, read as the reverse complement.
AGCCACTCTACTAGTCATGAACCCAGTATAAAAATGTCCTTTTAGGTTCCATAACATGGAGGTGGAAAATCCAGATGTTAAATCTCAGAGTATCTGAAGCGCTTATTCATTCATTCACTAACTCTCTGACCTAACACTTTCGGGAGAAAACCCCCAAAGCCACATAATGTTCATTGTATAAAAAAGCAAACACACTGGCACATCAGTGGGATTATTTTAAGTCACAGAAGGCAGTTACAGGGGAAATATAACCTGAAAGGCTTTGAGGGAGACAGGAACGGGGAAAAGCTCCTAAGTTCACTGAGACACCGTGGAGTCTCAGTAAAAAGGCGAAAAGCCATAGGACCTGGAAAGTAACAGGGAAGCAGCCAGACACCATAAGAGAGGCCAGGACTAATGACTTAAGTAACCTCCAGTGCCACACCTAATGCAGATGACAAGGAAGCCCAAATCTACCCAGCTTCTATTCTCACCCATCAGCGACTTACTCTGTTAGCTGAAAATCCCTATTTAGCCAGCCCTCAAGTTCTATTTTAGTAGGGCTGGCCAGGGCACCCCAGGGAAGATCACCAGGGGAGAAAAAGGCCTTTTGAAGATTATACATGAGCAAAAAGAGCAAGGCTTTGAACACTGATGGAGGTTCTGGGCGTCAAACTCCAGCTGCTACTGCACAGCTTGCTAAAAAATAAATGGACAAAGGACGATGGAAGAAGTAACTACTCCAAGAATTAGAAGAATTTAGATAATTTAGGTTACTGCAGAAATACACAGAGGGGGGAAGAAAGGGAGGGAGGGAGAGAGAGAGGAGGGAGAGAGAGAGAGAGAGAGAGAGAGAGAGAGAGAGAGAGAGAGAGAGAATGAATATGAATCAGGCCTGGTGATGTGGTTCAGCCCGCTACCAAGCATGATGATCTGAGTTTAATCCCAGAATCATAGAATAATCATAGAATAGTATCAACTCTCACAAGTTGTTCTCTCTCTCTCTCTCTCTCTCTCTCTCTCTCTCTCTCTCTCTCTCTCGTGCTCATGTACATGAACACATGCGCACAACAAACCAAGGCACATACAACCACAGGCAGAACTGGAGTAAAAGTCTCCAAGCTCAAGAATCTTGACCAAGTGCCCTCTATACTGACTCCTCCCTCCATCTCTCAGAGCCCAGATGCACCCCAACTTTCTCCCTAGGGAATCACACAGCTGTCCCATCACATCTTGCATTGTGCTTCTCATCTCAGTCCATGGTTCCCCAGGCACTACCCTCCTCAAGTTGTTTTTCCTCCTGGACCTACACCCATTGCTCCCCACAAACATCTCCATACCCTGCAGTTCTACTTTTCTCTACATTCCTTCTCTAACTCTGAAAGCTGACTGTCCTTGGCGCCCCTGTCCCACACTCTACATCTTTCACAAGAAGGCTTTCTCTACCACTATTCTATCATTCTTTGATACTCCAAGAGCCACACACTTCAGTCTGTCAATGCAGGGACAAGCTATGCTACTGTGTACCTTATCATTTCATCTTTACAGTTGCTATTCTCACTCATAGCCTCACTTGCAGGATTCCCTCTATAACCTCTGCTTGCTCAAAAGTCAATAAGGCTTCCCATTAGTAAATGAAAGAGGCCAGAGGATATTATTGTCTTCTCACTAGCCTTTATTCCATATGTATGTATCCTCTTAGCCAACTTGGAGTTGTTGGCTAATCCCCATTATCACCATAGTTAGCACTAACGTAATTGTCATTATCATCAATATAACCATCACTATATTATGGCCATCATTGGCATACTTTGGGAGGCCATTACTGTCCATCCTAAAATCTTAAAAATACCATCAGCATCATTATCACCACCACCACTGTCACCATCATCATCATCTAAACTATTACTATCCCCGTTATTATCATTGTTTCTTTTCTCTACCCCAGTAGCAGGTATATATTCTAAATACTCACTACAATACATCTCACTTGTTTATTTTTGTTGATAGCAACAAAATATGAACTGGACTATGACTATGGCAAAAGTGATGCTGAGGCTAAGTCACGAAGGGCAAAAGCACTTCTGCCTACTTCTTCAGAGACAGTTGGTCTTGAAACCCAGCAACCATGTGATGAGAAGCTCATGTAGAAAGAGCTCCTGGCCCTCTGAGCCTGATCACAGATGGCAGACAGGACCCGCTTGCCAGTCATGTCCATTCACCATCTGTAACAGTTCCCTACAGCTGTTGTGACAAATCACCAAAGGCAGGTGGTTTAAAACAGCACACACATATCCCTTCACAGTTCTGGAAACTAGAAGTCCAAGATCAAGTTGCCAGCAGAGCCATGTGCCTTCAGAGGCTCTGTAGCAGAGCCCATTCTTGTCTCCCACTAGTTTTCTAATTCCTTGACTTCTCATCCCATGACTCTACTCTTCTAAAGGTGTTCTTATTGGACCTATGTACTTTCCCAAATCTCCTTCATTTCTTTCCCTTAATCTCATTTGTACCTTCTTTGGCCTGCCATAGCTATAAGTGTATAAATAAAAGAAAACCTCTCCGTCTCAAAATTTTTAATTAATCATATCTACAACCCCCCTTTTTTAAAAGAAAAGATTGAATTTCTTAATATAATGTTGTAATACCTTTTCAGGTCCGTATTGTGCATCCTAAAATCTTACAAATAAATCCCAACTTTCCCAGATAAATCATGTTACCTGAACTGAAGCAAGCTTCCTCATCTAAGCCTAGCCAAAAAATTGAGGTCACAAGAAAAATTAAGGATTATGTTTGCCTTAAAGCAGAGTACTGAAGGATGGCTTGTTACAAAGAAATAGCCACCAATACAATCTTCAGCTACATTGTTTCTTTCTTGCTTCATTCCACTCACTGGTTTAATATAGCTCCTACCTGCCTTTAGATTAGCAGCTAAATATGACATATGAGGAGAGGGAAACACTGGATCCTGCTGACCTTCACAGACACTAAGCTCTAATGGGTCCTTTGGGATGGACAGCTATCTACCTACACTCCAACAGTGGCTCACACCCCTTGTTTCTCAAATGAGCAAAACATTCTTTTTCTCTATTCAAACCTTTACTACCTCATTCCTGATTTGATATCAGCTGAAGCCTTTGAATCCTTTTTCACAAAGACAATGAAAACCAACAGAAGAGAACTGCAAATCCTACACCTCATCTGACAGTATGTGCTTCCATCCTCCTCCCTCTCTCTCTCTCTCTCTCTCTCTCTCTCTCTCCCCTCACATTGTAGCCCTTCCTCTTGTTAACAAATCCAGCCCTCAACAACACCATCAGATCTCATTCCTCATGCCCCCACATCTTCATTCTCACCCCTTTACCAGATCTTTTCCATCAACCTTAGAAGCGTTTTTCTGTCTTCAAATTCTCTTACCTTCTCCCTGTTTCTCCTCCCCTTCTAAAATGAAAGGATCATTCATACACAGTCTGCAAGTATTTCTTCTTAATGTTATCTTGAACCCAATAAACAAACCTTAACACCACACACACACACACACACACACACACACACTTTCTTTAAAAAAATAACAAATCCTGTTGGATCAACTATGAAGCACTCTGTGGCGAAAAAAAAAAATGCCAAATTCGCCATACTATCATATTTTATCTTAATTCATGAACAACGTATGTAACTTCTCAGAGTTGCCATAACAAATAACCACAAACCAAATGACTTCAGATGAACGGAATTTGGAGGTAAGAGTCCTAAAGGTTATAAATTCAAAACAAAGTTGTCAGTCATACCATTTAGCCTTCGAAGAATCCAAATAATGGTACTTTCTTTACACTTCCAAGTAGTTTTTAGCCTTGGTATCCTTGGCTTGTAACTACAAGTCACAATATGAGGTTCCTAGTACGAAGCTGAACACTATTCAACCCAATGCAGTAACATTAAACATAATTGATTATTCTCTCTTAAAAACACTTCCTTCTCTTTCCTTCTAGAATACTACGATCTTAACTCAACTACCACTCCTTTTCTCTCTGGGTTCCCAGGGCCTCATTCCTAAGATACAATCTTATCTTCTCTTTGCATTTTCTTTCCATGCATGACCTCAAGGAATTCCATGATTCCAGATCCCTCTAGCAACTCCAACACATCTCATCTCCAGGACCCCTAACATCTTACTAACACCCATGTTGGGTGTCCAAAGAACAACTCAAGATAAATTCCCCATTCTCCCTCTGCCATCCACACATCCCCATCTTAGTAACCAGGAATCTCAAGACTTCTGATTGTTCTCGTTATAAGATTTTGGTCATTCTCAATTTCTCTCCTTTGTGTATCTCACCCAACAGCAAATCCTATTCTATTTTTCTCCAAAATCTATCTCGTAGTCAGTGGTTCTCACAGTCTGGTTGCTAACCACTGGTCCAGCTCATCATCATCTTTCATAGGAAACAAACCAGAAAACTAGAGCTAGAGTGTGTGGGCAAATCCAGCCAACACCTGTTTTGTAAATAAAGTTTTATTGGAACACAGCCAAGTTCATTTGTTTACACGCTGTCTGTGGACAGATTTGCATTCTAGGGCAGAGCTCAATAACTTAATGGGGTCCATATGGCACTCAAAACTGAAAATATTTACTGTCTAATCCTTTACAGAAAAATATCCACCAGTCCCTGGAATAGATTATTAAAATCACAGGTCTTCCTATTTTCATTCCTGTCTCCATTATAGTAAATTTTCAATCTAGTAGGAAGAGTGATGCTTTGAAATTGTGAGTCAGACTGTATCACTTTCCTTCTGAGAGTTCTTCTATGCCCTCTTGTCTTATTCACCCCTGTTTACCTGACCCTACAGTGCTAACTCCCAGCTACCTCTCTGACCTGTTCCCCAGCTATCCTCTACCTTACATATCACCAGCTACACTAGACATGGTCCTCTCTAAGCATTCTAGCAGGCTCTTATTTCTGTGATTTTGGATTTTCTGCCCTTCCTCCCCAGTATTCCCTCCCCTAAATTCACCCTCACATTTCAGTGTCCTTAGGAGACCTTCCCTAACCACCTTGTACCAAAGAGCACCATTCCTCCATTATAATTAATAAGCACTTGCATTACCATTACCATACCATTAATAAGCACTTGCAACGCTTATTAATCTACTGTTTCATTCAGTACCATCTAATGTAAATACTTTCTCTTATTTTCTTTACTATGATCTCTCTTGCATTCTTGTCTTAAGGCACTCTGCAAGACACACACTATTCTATCACCAGCATTTTCTGAGTGACTGGAACCGAGTCAGTGCATGATAAAGATGTGCTAAATAGGTCTGGGAGATAGCTGTTGGGGAAGTGATTGCCATATAAGGATAAGAACCTGAGCTTGATTTTCAGAACTCACTTAAAATCTGAGTACACCTATAATCCCAGTATTTGTGAGGTAAACACAGGTATTTACTTGAGGCTCACTAACTGACTGGCCTAACCTGCATGGAAAACTCTAGGTAGGTTAAAATTTATGTCTTAAAAGTTATACACAGATTGTCCTCTGGCTTCCACATACATGTACACATGCACATATATTTATTTATTGAATGAATGAATGAATGAATGAATAGTTAACAAAATCAATACTTATTGTGGACAAGCCCTGGGTTAAGCCTGTGACATGGTTTAGATAGCTGGTCTTGTAGATAGTTACCAAAGCCTGGATCCTCAAGGTCACTAGCCAGCATCCAAAATCAAGCAAACAAAAAGGCTCAGCATCTTAAATGCCTCGACCTCCTAAAATTGCACTGCTCTGCATGTTTTAGAAGATATTTTCACTTGTAAATTTATGTCATTGGCAAATCAAGTTTTCATCAATAAATGAATGTATAAGCAAAATATGATTCTGACATATGATGACATATTATTTATAAAGGAAGCATTAGAAAGGAAAGGAAATTCTGATACATGTTTCAACATGAAGGAAGCTTAATGCTTTTTGCTAAGTGCAATAAGCCAATTACAAAAGAAGACAAATGTTATGCCTTGAGTAGACATACATATGGAGGCAGGAAAGGGGTGGTGGTTAGAAAGAGCTTGAGATTGTAGATGGATGGAAAGTTATCACTTAATGGGGACCACATTTCAGTTTGTGAAGATAAAAATAATTCTGGAGATCTGTAATTATGAGGGCTGTATAACAATGGCTGTGAAAAAAAAAACAATGGTTATGTACATCACACCACTATCTTGTGTAGTTCAGTATAAGTAAGATAGTTAATTTTAGGTTTTATAATAATAATAATAGTAATAATAATAATAATAATTTAATAATATGTATTAAAAGCTGTCAAATGCATTTGTTCTTCTGCTTATAGAGGAGGAATATAAGGTTCAGAGGGGAAGGCAGACCAGATCTAGATTGTTGGGGGTAGCCATTTAAACTAGGTCTATCCTAACTCTTATTTCTGTTTGCTTCCCACCATCCTGACTCTTCCTATGGCAATAAAATTATTTCCATTAATTATTCATTGAATGTTAAATACTGAATGTGTGTGTGTGTGTGTGTGTGTGTGTGTGTGTGTGTGTGTGTTCAGTGTATTTGAGTTGAATAAGAGCTTCTGAAAACTTTTTTCTTCCTTTTAGGGATAGACTCCTACCCAGAAAGCCAAGTGCCAACTACAGAAGCAGGGTAGAGCCAGCCAGAGGGAGACAAGTCAGGAGATTGTTAATGCATTAACATATGCAAATAGGCGAGGGTAAAGAAAACTGGGAAAGCTGCTATTTTATCATTTGTGGTAATTACAGTCATTTAGAGTGGTGTATCAGTGGGTTCCTGGAGGTAAAAGCGACTTAGGAAGATAATGTGATGTGATTAAGAAGTCCTGATTAAGAACTGCTGTCATTTTCTTATTAAAAAAAAAGGTGAGTAAAGAGGCTGGGGTCAGAAGTGCAGCCATAGAGGTCATAAGAGTAAAAACCTTGGCCTGCCAAGACCTGTCTCCGATGCCAAAGATACAGAGATTTCAGAAAGGAAAAGGGATCAGCACCTCCATGCCTTGTGACCCTCACAGAAGAGACTAAAAATGGAGAGTCACACATACTGGGATGCATCCAATAATAGCCTCTGTAAAGCAGTACATCGAAAATGAAAAACTATCTCAATGGGAAAGAGTGTTATGGAAGAGCTTCAAAAAACAAAGTGACAGAAAGACAGGTTTTTGAGTAGCAATTGGAGTTTTTAATTGATAGCAGCTGGGAAAGAAATTTACCAATATGGTTAACCGAGTATTGGAACAAAAAATATGGATGGAAAACTTCAAAATGGAAGCAAAAAGTGGGAAACTAATTTCTGAAGGATGGAAGCATTCAAGGCTGGAGACCAACAGCTGATAGAAGAGACAGAAAGGGATGGCTTGGTTAGAACTGTGTTTTAAGGAAAATTCAGGATTTGGTGTATTTGTTGAGTTAGTGGTAGATTCATAGGGACATGGAGAGGACCCTGGGGGACAGACAAGAGACCAAGTCCATCCAGCAAAAGTGAGAAATGGATATAAAGATTGAGGCTCCTCATATCACAGCAGACCCTGAAGCATACAAAGCACCAGACCAAGATTTGGGTACAACCTCCAAAGGCTGACTTTCTGTGGAAGGCTGAAAAGGTTTTCTAGAAAAGCTGACTATCTTTACCTCCTAACAACCCCCCCCCCAAAACACACACACATACACACACACACACACACACACACACAATGTTACTAGCTAGGAACTAGACATTCAAAACATGGCACTGTAAAGACATTTCACATTCAAACCGTGACACTCCATCCCTGACCCCAAACTCTCATGGCCAACTCATAATTAGTCCAGCTTTGAGAGTTACCAAAGTCTTAAAAGTCTCAACTATGATCCAAAGACCCAGAGTTCAAAGATTCTTCTGAGGCTTAAGGTAAACTCTTAACTCTACATCCTTATAAGAGAAAAAGGAGGATTACACACTCCCAATATACAACAACACAGAGTAATATTCATTCCCATTCTAAATTACACATGTAGGAAGGTACCAACATTGACCAAAGCAAGATTAAAACACAGCAAGGTTAACACCATATCCTGTAGTTTCATGTCTATTTTCTAGGACCAATAGTAAAATCATTTCTGAAATCCTGGATTTGAGCAATCCTACACCTATAGTCTTGTCATTTATAGTATATGCAGCCTCCTTATATATGCCCTATGTGCAATTTTCCTCAATCAGATTTCCCACATCTCTGTTTGCAATATTTTGAGATTTCCATTGAAATTTAAGCTTCATTCTCACAGTTTCATGCTTCACTTTGACAGAGGAACTTCATAAGAAATCTGACTCTGCTACACATTGTCTGGCCTCCATAATTTTCCTTTAAAATCTAGGTGAAATGCCTCATGTCTCCAAAGCTCTTGCATTATACATGTCTTCAAAAACAACACAACATTGATAACACTAAAATCACCCAGATCCCTTTTGGACTACAGCTTCAGTTGCCAGAGTACTTGGGTGGTTGAACCTGGAAAAGCACTTCCCTCAGCAAGCTTTCCTTTTTCCATTCTGATAGCTGTCTTAGTTAAGGTTATTATTGATGAAATGAAACCCCATGACCAAAAATTAAGTGGTGTAAGAAAAAGATTATTTGGCTTACACTTCTACATTACTGTTCATCATCAAACCACATGAGAACAGGAACTGAAACAGGGCAGGAATCTAAAGGCAGGAGCTGATGCAGAATCCATGGAGAGGTGGTTTAACACCTCCCCTCCCCACCCAGTGGCTTTCTCAGCCTCCTTTCTTATAGAACCTAGGGTCACCAGCCCAAAATGGCACCATTCAAAATAGGGGCCCTCATTTATCAAGCAGAAATTAAGAAAGTAACCTACAAACTTGCCTACAACCCAATCTTCTGGTGGCATTTTCTTAACTGAGTTTCTCTCTTCTTCTCAGATGACTTTAGGTTGTGTCAAGTTGACACAAAACTATCCAGCACAGTGTCCTACATGATCTGTGGTTTTAAGAGAAATTCTTTTTAAAGTATATTTTCAGTTTTATACCACACTATAGATTTTTATAGATGGGGTCTGACCATTTTGTGAAATAATCTCAAAACACTTTTCCCATTATCCCAGGACAAAGTACTCAGATTCTCTTCAGCATTGCTTATTTCTTTAATAATTTTGTTTGCAACTTTAAATGAGCTCTGTTTCTGAACACACTGCATATATTTAATATCTTATTTTTCTACTTTTTATTCATAATTCTCAATGCAAACCTGGCTAAAAGCAGCTAGCAACAACCTTGTCCAAGCCTGAATGTTAGGTGGTATTGCAATTTTCCTTGCCAAATTATTTAGTTCATTACTTTTGAGTTCAGTCTCATTCATATTCTCATAACAGCAGCAAAACATAGAGAAGTACTTTGGCAGAATGTAAAGTGAATGACCTCCTTTCCAAGAACAATAAAGTCCTTATCTTCATCTGTCAAGTCTATTGCCAGTAAAATCCTTGTTCTCATCTGAAACTTCATGAGTTCTTTACTGTCCACATTTTCAATGGCATTTTTGTCTTCCAAACTGCTATAGAAATCATGTGAGTCCTATGGATTCTTTAGAATTTTCACCAACCCCCAACCACTTCAAATTGTCTAAGAAGCAGGTGGTCACATTTATCAAAGCAATAACCCCACTTCTGTTACTAATTTTCTGTATTAGCTACTTTTTCATAACTATAACCAAATACCTTTCAGAAACAACTTTAAGGGAGGAAAATTTATTTCTCTTTGTTATTTCAGAAAATTTCAATTACTCATGACAGGAGAGCATGAAGAGTCCATAGAAGTGGCAACATGAGGCCTAGTCTCTTCACATCTCAGCAGACAAGAAGACAAAGAAAGTGCTGGAACCAAGACTAAGTGGCACACTTCTACACCTGTTCTACTTCTTATGACCAAGTCCCAATCCTGAGAAGGTGCCATAGCCTCCTAATACAGTGCCCCCAGCTGGAGAAAAATTATTCAAGATATGTCCCTAAGAGAGATATTTAAGATTCAAACCATAGAAAAGATAATCTAATTTTCTCACTGTACATGTGAGAAAGCAGAGCTTAGGAGGAGTAAGTCACATATTTGATATCAAGCAGCTAATAAATTACATTCAGAATGAGGTGCTAACACTCATGCCTGAGACCTTTAACTCTGAAATCTGAGTCATGTTTACTACTTAGACACTACCAGGTACTACTTAGACACTACCAGGTACTATGTAGACACAACCAGGACTACTTTAGCATCGGCAGGATTTCAAGGAGCAGAAAAAAATCCATGATATTATTGAGGGTGGCAAGCTGAAGGAAGGCAAGTCTATTGTCAAACTACCAACAGAATAACCTATGGCAGAGATAGCAATTTTTTCCCATGCACATTATAGTAGGTCATATCACTGCTATGCAGAGGACAGTGGAACACTTAGGCCTTTTACTAGTTGAGAACTCATCTTAGTAAGTTCTTTGTTTTGGAGGTTCTACAGGGTTAAGTGTTCCTCTCCAGAACATCTGGCAAACTATAAGAGATTCTTCAAAATTTTTTTCAGCTCAAAGAGTCCATGATCTTTGAAGATTGAGACATATCTCCAAGCAAATCTAACACCTTTTCCCAAGCTTTCATTAGAGATTAATAATCATTTGTTAATTCCATCACAAGGAAAGACTCCTTTGTAAGACATTTTGATGGGAGGAATGTAAGAGCTGGAAGAAGAAATTTTAGAAGCACAAGTGGTCTTAAAAGATGTAGAAAGCCAAAGCTCCAGCACAGGAATCCTAGAGGTAGGCATCAGAGTCCAGAGGCATTAAAGCAAGCCAGTATGGCTAAAGGCAAGATGAAGACAGATGTGGCAGAAAGAGAACCAGCCTTGATGACATAGAGAACCAGAATAGTGACAAGTCTCAAGCAGCAAATCAACACACATTTTAGAAAACTCATCTGACAGCATGTCATGTTAACAGCACTCATTCCCTAAGATGTTACTGAAGAAAAAAAAATACAGCTATACATTGGCTCCCACATGACAATATGTGGCCCAGATGTTTTCATCATGGTCTGGGACAGAGGTCTGCAGCCACATCAGGATCCAAGAACTCCTGGTGTCCTTCCCAGTGTGGGCACCTCATCTCGAAAATACCTGCAAAGGCTGGCTTCTGCAAGCCTTAGCCGACACTGGCCCTATGCACACCAGCCCCTCACATGAAGCCTCAGCTGGGCCTTACCACCAACAGATGGAGCGTTTGTTGACGCTCCGGTGACAGCTTGAAAACTCATCTCCTCCCTCTGAGCCGGCCCGCTCCACCTCGTCTTTCCATCTGCCATCTCATTTTAAACCTAGCAGAACAACTCGGCTAGAGCAATTCCGACTTTTTCCATCTGTGCCGAGTTAATTAAGAGGGTAATGAGAGCTGGGAATGAACGAGGCCTGCATTAATTCAAGATATGATTAAGAGAAACATTTCTAAAATATATATGTGCACGCAAAGTGAGGCTGAATTATGTGGGTGTGCACCCCAGGCCACCTGCCTCATGGTGTCTGCAAACACACAAGGGCACTATTGGAGGACTTGAAGAAATAAGCAGGGTAAGGACCAAGCTACATATAGCAGGTGGTACCAGGAGGGTGGAGAACTGGAGGCAAAACAGAGACCACCTTAGAGTCTATTCCCTGTAGAGACCCTCCACCAATACCTTTGTATTCCCACCTAGTATGTACCTGGCCCAGGACACAAGTGACACCAGTAGTAGCAAAGACTTCTCTTTATTAAAAAAAAAAAAAAAAAAAAAAAAAAAAACCCACTGATTTATTTATGTAAGCACTCATCTAAAATAGTCCCAGATACATCGGAAAATTATCTAAAGATAAAGAATAAAAACAGCAGTCACAAACCCATGCATACATCTCTCTCTCTCTCTCTCTCTCTCTCTCTCTCTCTCTCTCTCTCTCTCAAAAAATAAAACAAAAAAAAAAAAAAAAAAAAAAAACAAACAAAAAACTATGATGTTGGTACCATTAATAACATTCATATTTTATCAATGAAGAAACTCAGGTTCAAAGTTATTGAAAGACTTGTCCAAGGGATCAGTTAGGAAATGACAGAGATAGGATGCTAGCTAAGATCTCAGTGACCTGAAAACTAAACTATCCTGCTAAGGCTAGCCCCAGTGGTTAAAGACGTGAACAATGAGCACAGTGCTATGCTTTGAAGACAGAGGAAAGGGAATGGGGTGGGGTCTTATCTGATCTTGGATGAATAAAGAAGAAGGAATCAGGGAAGGCCTCCTGGAGTGGGAAGAGTCAAGCCAAGCCAACTCTGCCATAATCTAAATTCAACTTCTAGTTACTGAGTTGTCCTGAGTACCATATAATACACCAATTATTTAATGTGCTTCTGGTCATTAACCTCACTAACCCTGATACAAGCATCAGTGACCCCATATGTATGTGTAAATGTAAAGACTGTATGTAAATAAAGACATGAATGTAAAGACTGGAAAGATCAACAACCAGGTCCTCTCAGTTTGTGAGCCAAGACAGGATGTACCCTAAAGTCACTCTGATGCTAAAAGGAACTCTGATGCTATATCTGATGGATATAGTACAAAGTAGGATGGAATGAGCAGAGGACTGCCCTAGAGACATCAATACAAGACAGGACTAAAGAAAACCACAGAGGTCCATGGGCCTTCTGCTCTCAGAAATTTAGAATCCCAGATTCAAGACCCTCTGTCAAGCTTCCACAAATACATAGCAATAACTCACCTTCTTCATCTGTCCCATGCACTGAGAACACCTTTGATCTAGGATTTCATTACCATGGCCAGTGTGTATCCATGGCCATGTAGAATGATGCTAGCAAGTGAAGAGGCATCTTCTCTCTTTGAACTGACAGTGTGTTTTCTTCTTCTCCAACCTAGAAAGCTAAGCTTACATACTCTAGCATATTTCCAAAGTCCATAACAATTTCTCCCCTGATTTTTCTTCTTCCAACTCCTCAACCTCACCCTCCTGTATCCTTGAATACACTGAAATGCCTGAGTGGCCTGCAGGTCCTTCAGGGTCTCGGGGAAAGTAATTGATGCTTAGTTATTTTAATCTCAAATTCCATCCTTGAAGCTATAAGCAAGGAAGTCATTCTAAGCTCCCCATCATAATACAGGTTTGACCATTGATGATCACCATGTCCTGCATATTATCAACATTTCTGCAGTCATAGACTGAACCTTTGGCATCCTACTATTACAGGCTCAGGCACCCAACCTCAACAATTCAGATAAAGAGATAGTAATAGTGAAAACCAGAGAAATGATGTTTACTCAGTAAGGCCAAACTGGGAAAGTGAACAAATACGTAAATCCAGTGACATGCCACCCTAACTCAAGTCCATCTTTGAGGTCCAGACATGAAATTTAAACAGAGAGCAAGAGATACACATGACTAAACAATCCTGGTCAAGGTGTGGTCTCACGCATCATCATTGTCTCTCCTTTAGTCTTGAAGGCAAGCTGGTCATAAAAGCTGTCAGAACTATGCAACATCTCATTCAGAGAAGTGGACTCCCTCCCTGGCTGGAACTAGGGCCCAGCTTTTTCCTTTGCTGGCATGAGATTCACAGGAAATTCAAATTCCTTGGTGGCCATTGTTTCAATGGTTGGTATATCCTTTTTGTTTGTTTGTTTGTTTGTTTGCAAGCATCACATTTTTTTCTTTTTTATTTATTTTTTTATATTTTATTTACATCTCAGATTCCATCCCCTTTCCCCATTTCCCCTCCCTAGAAAACCCCTATTCCATGCCCCCTTTTCCTTTTTGCTTTTATACATTTTTTAAAATGTTAATCAAAGGCTTTATAAGTTTGGTAATGCTCAATCAGAACTGTAACCCAATACCCAACCTAGATATATAAACTATCTTTGACTGGTGGAGACATGTGAACATCTGCCTCCATGCCCCCCCCTTCTCTCTCTTATCAACCTAGCTTCACCCTTCCTGTTAAAATAAAACTTTCTCTCAAAATGCAATTAGAGCATAGTTATTCCTAATTGTACCGGTGAGGTACAAGATAGTCCTAATACCCAGTCCATCATTTTGTTAACTAACCAGAACCTCTGTCATCTGTCCTAACTAAAGCACTTAGTTTTGAACCTGGCTTTTTTTTCTTGGCTTTAGAATGAATGTCAGCTGAAAACCATCCTCTCAGATCTGTTCTCTCAAAGTAAATAGCCAGGATTGGCTATGAGATTATACGTCTTCAACCCCATCAGAAATCCAGAATGACTGAGTTAACTGAAATTATGGGAAGCACTAAGCATAGCTTCTAAAACTTAGCCAATTTATAGAGACCGCTGAACACCTGGAAAGCCCCTATACTACGCTATACTACCCTATGCTCCTAACGTTGGAGCATCAAATCTTCAACCTTCTGGCCCAGAATCATCTGACAGACCTTAGTGATGCAGAATCCTAATTAGTGTTATTATTGCTATGGTGAAACACTATGGCCAAAGCCATTTAAAGAGAAAGGAGTTTAATTTGGCTTACAATTCCACATCACCATTCATCATTGAAGGAAGTTGGGATAGGAACTCAAATAAGTCAGGAACCTAGAGGAAAGAAATGATGCAGAGAGCATGGAGGGATACTAATTCTTGGCATACCCATGATGGCTTACTCAGTCTGCCTTATTCTAAAATCCTGAAGCACCAACCCAGGAGTGACAACACCCAAAATGGTCTGAGTCCTCACCTATCAATCATTAATTAAGAAAATTCCCTACAGCCTATCTTATGAAGACAATCTCTCAACCAAGACTCCCTCCTTTCAGATGACTTTAACGTATTTCAAGTGGATATAAAAGTAACCAGCTCAGTTGGAGAGGCAAGAGTAGAGACACTGTATCCCTCTATAGACTATTTCCTCCCACCAAATCCTGAGATTGTCTCTAAAATTCACCTTAACCTCCTCTCCTCCTAGTCAGTCTCCTCCCATCTGGGCTGTATCTCTTCTACGTCTCATTCCAATGTTCCTGCCACTGCTCCTCCTCTCCCAAATCCCCTCCAGACCCTCCTCTGCGCCCACTGGAATAACATAATTCCTTTGGTGTGGGTTAGTGGACCATAAGAGGAAATCTGGTAAGGTTGAGCTGGGTTGGAAGCCCCCGGACCCAAAGGAATGCTAAGGAGCTTCACCTGCTCCTGACACCAGACCCCTGTCATGTAACTACTGTCCTCCATAGATAATGGCGTCAGTCGTGTAGGGGCAGTGCCCCCAAGCCTCTCCACATGCAGATGAGGCATCCCTAGCATCTCAGACCCAGCCAAAAAGAAGCATCTGCTGTCAGACCCCAACCCACCCCCAAACTGTATATAAGACTCTATCCAGAAGGAATAAGGTGTGTGAGAATTACTCCATCACCTGAGAGCATCTGTCATATAAGTGCTGTAACATATTCTGGAAAGAGAATGGTCTCCCAAGGCTTTCTCCACTAGATGCTCCCCTGCACCTGCGCTTGCTAGCTGATCCCTCAGAGCCACTACAGTGGCCTGGAGGCAGTTGTACTTCCTCCTCCCTACTCGCACGCTTTGCCCTTCGCTTGAACGATCCAGACATCTCCGAAGATAGTGTCCGGTGCACAGACCAGCACTTTGGGCATAGATGGTGTGGGTTTTTAAAAGACAATCTAATTTACAAATCAATACACATTTTGAAGAAAGCATTTAGGCATGTGAAAAGGAGTGCATGATTTAAAAATGTTTAAAATTCAACAAGGAAATGTACATAAAACCTTATTTTTGTACTGTGCTGTTGCTTTTCTGCCCCTGTGAAGGCAAACTGAAACCCTTCCAGAGGCCAAAAAAGGAAGAAGAACACAGCAGAAGCCTTTCCACACTATGAATCCTGTTCTGTGTAGAAATTTTTTTTCTCTGCATTCAGGGCATGTTTGTTGTCTTGGAGAAGAGGGAAACATGTTTCTCTCTTTGCAGTCATCAGAAGCTCATCCGTAGTTTACTGTGATGGGCTGATTCTCATGAACCTCAGAGAGTTGTTGGGATCTTCAGCTTCCTTACTACTGGACTTTGCTTTTAAAAGGCTGATTATATCAAGTCTTATGATTTAAATATGAGGTGTCCCTCTTTGGCGTATACAGTGGAACACTTGACCCATCGCTGCTGGTGGGACTACTTGGAGAGGTTGTGTTATCTTTCAGATTGTGGCTCAACTAACAGAAATGAGCTGACATAGGAACAGGCCTGGACAATGCTTGGATATCTGCCTCTGGAACTCAGTATTTCTTTAACAAAGATGTGAGAAGCTCTAGCACATGTTCCAGTTGCTGGGATCTCCACAATGCTTTCTTTGCCACATTAGACTGAAATTACATGCCAAAACAAGTCTCTGCCCTCACCCCCTAACCCACATAAGTTTGTTCTGTCAGGAGTTTTATCACAGCTGAGAGAAAGTCATACACAAAATCAAGACTAGAGTGGGTCTGGGGCTGTGATAAAACTAAATGTATGGTTCACAGGTCATCATGGCTGCTTTGCCGGAGGAATGCAGCAGAATTTGGAGCTGTGCACTAGAGAAGTCCTAGATCCTGTCAAGAAACTCGGAAGGGCAATTACAGTGAAGTTTCAGGAGACTGGAATGCTGACAGAAATGCAGAGGGAAGCTGGTGCTCATGAGCTTCAGACAGGAATCAAATCTCTCAGGAGCCATTAATGTTACATCCTGACGAAGAATTTGCCGGCTTCATTCCTATGTTTTAAAATTTTGAGTTGGTTAAATTGAAAAGTAATGAACTAGTTTTTCTGGCAGAGTGAATTTTAACTTTAAAACTTATGGCATGGTCATTGCTTACTATTTTTAGGCAGTTTTACAATGCAAATTGAGTTAAAAGGTGTGATACAAATGTGCACTTTGATAAGGAAAAGAATTTGAGCCCAATTAAGCTTGTAGACAAGGTGGATGCAGGCAAAAACAAACAAACAAACAAACAAAAAACAAAACAAAAAACCCAACCAAACAACCAACCCCCCCCAAAAAAAAACCCCAAAAAACAAAAACAAAAAAATCCTATAGTTAAGATTAGTGGTACCAATGAGGACTCACAGACTTCACTGAGACAATAAGAAAGGCATCTTGAAGATGAGGCCCAGTCCATTGAAGGCTCTAATATGCAAAGATGTAAACTCATTTGAAAAGTTATCACTTAATAGGAAGTTTCTGAACTAGGGCTATGTAGAAAAGGTAGTAGTACCCTTTCTAGCATTTCTGTAGAAAATGTTTTCTCCAAGGTTTAGACAGTCAGTCACTCAGCCATGGTCCAAGGCAATACAGATGTATCTAAAGCTGATGGTAAATTTTGGTGTCACATTGTACTTGTTTCTCAGAAAAAAAAAAAAAAAAAAAAAAAAAAAAAGCAAGAGTTATAGAGTTGTGGATGATTTTCCCAAGATTTTCAAAAACAGCTAATGAGAACAGGTGATGTCTAGCAGTCTAGCAGGGTTGGAGTTTCCGTGTCAAGCTCCTGAACAAGATAGCAATGGAGATTCCATGATGGTAGGGATGCCAAAATTTCTGGCAAGAAAATACCTGGAAGGAAAGCCAGAAGCATCAAGTGAGGTTGGGCCAAGGAAGAACACCTGTGCTGTGGGCACCAGGTCACGATGGGGCTAACCAAGCCCATTGGATCCCACATGAGGACACTGTGTTCCCAGGTGAAAGATACAGATCTGCAGAATGTTTACCAGGTGGCTTGGTGTCTTGGTTTAATTTTGTCATTCCTCACTGTGCTCCCATTCTCCCCTTTTGGAATGATAATATTTACTCTGTGCCATTGTATATCAGAATGTTATTTGTTATAATTATCTTATTTTAACACAGACTCATTGCTAAGAGATTATCTCAACTCTCTTAGGAAACTTTGGATTTGGGACCTTTTACCAATGTTGGAATAATTAAACAATGGAGACTTAGGAGATCATATGCACATAGATAACATTATACAAACTAAACAGATGGTATTTATATATTTAGGAATGTGGTGTGTGTGTGGGGGGGCAATAATTAAAAAACAAAAGAGGCCATTAATTTGAGAGAGGTCAAAATGGCATATGAGTGGGGTTAAAGAAAGAAAGGGAATGAAAGACATGAGATAATTATACTATAATTTCAAACATTAAGCAATTATTATAAAACACCTTGGGGCTTGTAACATATGTGTGAATCCATTTTACATTGTAAGATGTTCATGGGTCTGTGGTTCATGAGCCTGAAACGTCTTCCACAGGCTCATGTATTTGAACACTTGATCACCATGTGGTAGCACTTCCATTCTGAAAGATTATAAAAACTGGAAACTAGGACTGTGATTTAGTTAGTGGATGTGGGAAGCCAGCAGTGGGCCTCAAAAGTTGACATCAGCTTCTAGTTTGTCTGATATCTCTGCTTCCTGATATGTAACGACGTAAGACGCCTCTACTACACACTACTGCAACTATGACCCATGCCTTCACTGCTATGATATACTGAGACTGATAGTCACAAATAGCCTTCCATCCTGGCCTGGATGATGTTTTTTTTTGCTGTAAAGAGACACCATAATCAAGGCAACTCATAAAATAAAGCATTTAATTAGAGGTTTACTTACAGTTTCAGATTAGTCCCTTAGCAGTATGACAGGTAGCATGGCACAATGCAGCAGGCATAGTACTGGAGCAGTAGCTGAGAGTTTTACATCTTGATCCAAGGAGGCAGGGAGAGGGAGGGAGGGAGGAAGAGGGACAAAGGGAGGATGGGAAGGAGAGACAGACAGACAAACAGAGAGAGAGAGAGAGAGAGAGAGAGAGAGAGAGAGAGAGAGAGAGAGAGGAGAGAGGAGAGAGGAGAGACAGAGAGACAGAGCACTGGGCCTAGTGTAGGATTTTGAAACTTTAAAGACTACTCCCAGTAACAAACCTTCTCCAGCAAGGCCACACTTCTTTGGCCTTATGAAATGCCACTCTCTGGTGACTAAGCTTTCAAATATATGAACCTCTGGGGATCATTCTTATTCAAACCACTATACCCGTTCACACTGCTTTGTCAGATATTTGAGTTACAGCAGATAGAAAAGCAGTGGATATATCAGGTTTTCAAAACAGCAAAGCAGCATTTACTTCATCTTTATTAAGGTAGTTACTACCATGCCAGCATCATAGTTGAATAAGAGCTAGATTCCCAGACTACCCAGTAAGACACAAGAATAACAAGGCCATGAAGCTGACTTCTAACCTCCATCCATACTCGTTGTCATGCATACCCATGCACAGAGTTGGGGAAGGCATCTAATCCAGTCCAAGATCATCCTTGTGCTGCAAATGGTCATCCTTGGGCTGTAAAATACAATATAACCAGCACTTACTTTGCTAAACAGACCCTGGACCTTGTCAAAAGTATGTGAGGAAACAAAAAGTATCATATATAGCAAAATACTTCCTAACAAGGCATGCATATATGGGTATGGGAGTCGAAGCTCTGCCCTGGAAACTTTTGTGTTTTGGGAAATTCTCAGTTACCCCTTCTGAGAAACAGTGGTTGGCCACAAGACATCAGAATAATTCATTGTTTCTTGTTGCTATGATAGTATACTAGTTTCCTTTTGGATGGTTGAGATAAACAAGGAAACTAGTGGCTCTGTTATCTCATTAAACTTGACTCGTCGGACCAGAGTGTCAAGAATCCCCAGAAGAGGCCAAAGAGATGCCTCAGTGGTTAAGAGTACTAGATATTCTTCCTGAGGAGAAAGGTTCAATTCTCAGCATCCACATGGAAGCAAACAACCATTTTAACTCCAGTAACAAGAGATCTGATGCCCCTTTCAGGCCTCCATGGGCATTGAATCCATGATGTACAATCATACAAAGCACAAAATACACAGAAAATAAAAATTTAAAAAATCTTGAAACAGAAAAATTTTTCCCTGAAGGCACCAGTGAAATTAACTCACTCAGAAGAACAGTTGTGTTCATATCAGTGTGAACATGTTGCCAGCTGACAGCTGAGTGGTAGCTATGGTGATTAAGAGTCAAAGAGTACTTGAAATTTGTCTCTATCATATGTACTTTCCTATATTGAGAAGCTAAAAACTACATAATGCCCTTTCAGTGGGTGTTCAGAAAACAAAGCCTCATCAATGAGATTCATTAATGTGAGATTCAGAATAAGCAAGGCATCAGTCATTTTCTGCCACTTCAAGAGGAGGATAACAACACAGTAATTAATCTCATAGGAAAGTGGAGAAGCTGAGGCTGTAGCTGCAGCCCTACTCTCTGAACCACATTTCAGGTTGTGTGCCCATTCAGTCCATAGACAGACTCATGACTTCCTCATCCAAGTTCTTTCTGGTCTCTTACATAAGTGACCAGTGCCCTCTACTGAATCCTCTCTTTCTTCCATAGGATTCTGTTACCATACCTATACCTGAAACCAAAACCCATAAGAGTATTGATTCACCTTTATCCAGGCTCTGCCGAAGATTCCAGAAGTCAAGAAGAGTGACACAGTTCAACCCAAGTAGAAGCTCACAGTCCCTGACCTAACCCTGCTACTTTTTGGCACACAAGGAGTGCAAAACTATGACCACTGTGGTGAGTTACAGGTTCATTTTCCTGATGAACACAAGGCAAGAAAAAGTGTAGTAGCACTTCCACCTACGGGAATCCCCCAACTCCATCCACTTTCTGTTCAAGCTCCTATGTGGTCCTGTAACTTAGCTACAGTTGCTTGTACTGAGGCAATTTCCTGAGCTAAATACATCTTAACACACGGAACCCAAGAAAGCTAGGGAATTTTGCATAGGAGCATAGATAGGCCTACAGTGTGTTGAACGTTGAAGAGCATGTATGGAAGTGAAATACAAAGATGTATGGAGTAAGGAGGAAAAAGAGATAGGAGGAGGAGGAGAAGAGGAAGGAACAAAAGAAAGTGGGGGTAAGGGGAAAAGAGAAAACAATCAGTTTATAGTAAGGACATTTGGAAGCCTAGAACATCTGTTACTGTGGTGAAGTCACATACATGCCTTTGGATTCCAGAAGGAGTTCAACATCCTTACAGTAAGTCCATTTCTCTGCCTCTCTTCATTGAGCTGTGTGCTTGTCCCGTGGAAGTCACAAAGCCCTGTAGGATAGAGGTGACTATTATAACTGTCTGTCTGAGAGATACAAAGTTTCTCACTAGACACAAATATGAACAATTATATTGTGGGTAAAAATGAGAAGGTGCCCCTGGGTGGGGGTTGAGAAACACAGTCCCCAATGACTTAAAATCAAAGCAGGGAAACAAAGAGGTGGGAAATCCTGCACAGTGCTTCTAAACAAGTGTAATGTTGTTGTTGTTGTTGTTGTTGTTGTTGTTGTTGTTGTTGTTGTTATTGTTGTTGTTGTTGTTTAGAGTGGTGGCACTTGGCTTGGCACTGTCCAAGGTGCTTCATATCCCAATGGAAATAAAGCAACATTTAGACTCCTGGAGCTTGAAATGGAAAGAAGAACAAAATAAATGCACGACTGCAGATTGTTTTAAGGAAAACAACAAAAAGAGGAGGAGGAGAAGGAGGAGGAGGAGGAGGAGGAGGAGGAGGAGGAGGAGGAGGAGGAGGAGGAGGAGAAGCAACAACAACAACAAGCCTTCCAGTGGTACATCCCTTTAATCACATTACTCTATAGTTTGAGGTCAGCCTGGTCTACAAGCGAGTTCCAGGACAGTTGGGGCTGTTATACAGAGAAACCCAGTTGAAAGAAATCAAGAAAGCAAGCAAGCAAGCAAGCAAGCAAGCAAGCAAGCAAGCAAGCAAGCAAGCAAGAAAGAAAGGGAGAGAGAGAGAAAGAGAGAGGAAGAGAGGGAGGGAGGGAGGAAGGGAGGGAGAGAGGGAGGGAGGGAGGGAGGAAGGAAGGAAGGAAGGAAGGAAGGAAGGAAGGAAGGAAGGAAGGAAGCCCACAGAGTGTTCTTAAAGAGAAAAAAATAAACTCAGTTTGGATGAGGAAGCCTTTTGTAAAGGTGAAGTGCATGAGTTCAGACAGGAGGAAGGAAGAGATTGGAGTGAAAACTGAAAGGAAGTCCTCCTAGTGGAAGAGTAGGAGAGTGTAACAATATCCTGGAGTGGGAACAAGCTTTTCAGTGAAGCATGAAGAAGATTATGTGACTGTAGAAGAGTAAAAAATATGAAAGACTTTCAAGAGACACAACTAAAGAGAAGGCTGGATTTAGCCCAAAGGGAGATCTCTAGAATGGAGCCCAGGCATTTGGATTTTGTCCTCAGTAACTCTGATAAACGCCTCTTGAACAATATGGAAATAAGATCTTGATGTATGAACCTCAATGGATCATGGGATGCTCAGGGAACATTTGCATTTGTGTCTGGGAATGACTAAAGCTGGGATCCTTAACCCTGCATTATACAAAACAAGCCCAGGTTCACTCATAGAGAACTACTAATTCCTTGTGTGAGTATAAAAATCTTAGCTCTCTTGAATGGTCCAGATTGGCTGTTGGCATGAACCTACAGTGATCCATGCCAACTCCAGGGCAGAAGTCAGACTAGCAGGAGTAACCAAACAAGGCCACTAAGAAGAAGTGCCTTTTCTAGAAGAAGTAGTCATGTGACCACTTTTTACCATTCTTGCTGACCTTCCAAATTTGAAAATTTAAAACCCATGCTGGACAGAGTAGTTCATCTGGGGGCCATTGAATGAAATAGCAGCATCTTTTAAACCAACAGAGTCAACGGTTACTCTCAATGTACATATGCCAAGACAAAACAAAGGACTCTTTTTTAAAAATTATCTTTAATCATTTTTACAGTCCATTAGCCATCCCCTTCCCGTTCTGCCCTCTGACAGTTTCTCATCCCATTCCTCCTCCCTCATCTCCAAGATAATGTCCCTACACTGCCACACACCCCCACAACTCACCAGGCCTCTCCATTCCCTGGGGCCTCACGTCTCTCAAGGGTTAGGGTGCATCTTCTCTCACTGAGGCCAGACCTCTGCTGTATATGTCTCTGGGACATTGGACTAGCTAGTGTATGCTGCCTGGTTGCTGGCTGTGAGATCTTGGGGGTCCAAATAAAACAAAGTACTCTTTAAAAACAAACAAGTTATTGGGTGGGGCAATGGTTCAGTGAGTAAGAGTACTTGGAATGCAAGCATAAGAACCTGAGTTTGAATCCCCAGTCCATCTCCAACAGGCTCATACTTGAGTCTCCCTGTTACTTTGATAATGAGGCCCAATCTCTGGGCAGCTGTACTATATAGAAACACTTGGAGACTTTTTGATTACCATTTTAATTACTTAATTAACTTATTTACTTACTGACCTATTTATTTATGGCTTTTTTAGCCTCTTGGACAATTCTATCACCTTTTTGGCAGAAAAATGTCACCATTATTTTTAGGAGAGGAAAAATAGCTAAGCTTAATACCCAGAACTAGGATTTCTCCTCCTCCAGGATGACTAAATGTTTTAAAGCTTTAAAATGTTAGTATTTGAAAACCTTTCATAAGCAACTCCCCTTATCTCATATTCCTCATCACTGGGAGCTGCTGAGGATCCTGAACTTGATATATTATATGACTGGCTTCTCACACAATTTGTAAGCTAGACCTGCCCAGTGATGTGTTCCATCGCCAAACATTAGCTCAAAGTTGTAGAGCGATAAGAGAAGAGTAGTCCACCCAATGTTTTGAACTTGTCCCCTGGCCGCAAATTCCTGGATCCCACTATCTGAGGGTGCTGGGTGAGGGTCAGTCATAGTGGTCCTTCCTGTCAGTGTTTGATTCCTGAACACTGCTGCAGAAGCCAGCCTGGGCTATGGGTTATGATTCAAAAATGAGATGTTTGTAGTCTTTGAGCAAAATTGAGGCCTCTGGCAGGGACACTGCCATAAGCAGGATTTGTCTCGGAGGCTCACGCAGCTCAGCATGAGAGGAGATTATTCTAAATAACATACAGCCCAATGTGACATTATTATTCTTGGACTCTAAATCAATAACCTAAATAAAGTAAATTATTAGGTCTGGGTGGCATAAAATATGGGCACACACAAAGAGACTTAGGGGACAATTTGCTCTAAATCAGTTTAACCACCTTGCAGCTTCTCGAATTACAGTCTTAATCTAGCACATTAGTGAGATTAGTACGTGGTTTTTACAATTAAACTGCATATTTTATCACGTCCCTTCTTTCATGCTATATAAACTTCTAGGAAATTACAGACTCATAAACTTTAGCATAAAGTATGAAGCAGTAGGAAGCAGACAAACCAAGAAAGACATTTTGGGCTAGGTCTGAATTCCACATTCCATATTTTTATGTGATGTGAGAAAAAGTTCCCCATTAATAAACCCATTAGGGGGAAAGAAATTTCAGAGAATGGGTTTAGAGATGAGTCTCTTGATGCACATAACAGGATACCCTGGGGAATCACAGTATTATTTATTGCAAAGAGGGAAAGTTTCAGGCTTTTATTCTAAATGGGTTTGAGTTGGAGTAGTAGGCTATTCTCTGTGAGTAAGAAAGTCACATGATCTCCTGAGTACAGAATGAAGCCTAACCTCATCATGCCCTAATACATATTACTTGGGATTAGACCCATCACCTGAATGAAAATAGTTTTTATTTCTTAATTTTTAAAGATGTATTTTTAATTATACTAGTTGCAGGGTTGTGTACATGTGTGTGGTGCATACAGAGGCCAGAAGAAGGCACTGGGATCCTTTAGAGCTAGTTATAGATGCTTGTGATTTGCCTGATATAAATGTTGAGAACCAAATTCTTGTAGTTTCTAAGAGCAGCATGGGCCCTAAACTGTTAGACCATTTCTCCAGAACCAGAACCACTTTAAGTGAGTATTTCTTGGGAACTACTTCCTGCGACTTTGTCTTTGTGATATCTAAGAAACTCAACCTTCCATACACTGGAATATATCCACATATAATATGCAAATCATAATGCACATAAGTGTATCTACATGAATACACACAAAGGCAGTCTTTCATGCACTAACTAAATTAGACCAAAGGTTAGGACATGGGTCATGAATTAATAAGAAGCTGTGCATGAGAGAATCTTCTAAAACACTTTCTGTGCAATGAGACAAGAAAGCTGAGAAGTCTCAAGCCAATGGTCTCAAAGCAAGGCCCTGAAGAAGTACAGCAAGTTTAATGGAAGAGAAAATACTTCCGTTTCTACCTTCTTTGGAGATTAACAGCATCTAACAAACCAGAATGCAATCTTCCCTCGTCCACCAAAGAATCTGCCCTGAATAATTATTGCAGAGAGTGACTAGAATTTTGCACATGTATGCACATGTATGTGCTCATACACAAACATGTACACACAGAGCGAAGACTGAAGACTGCCAAAGAGTAAGCTTCTTGTAAGTTCCAACAGGGACAATTTTCAAATAAATATTAATTTTTTTTTATTTGTGTAAGAGTCAAGGTGGTCCTAGGAACTCAACTGAGGAAACTCGAATAGCCAAGAAGCACCTAAAGAAATGTTCAACATCCTTAGTCATTAGGGAAATGCAAGTCAAAACAACTCTGAGATTCCACCTCACACCAGTCACAATGGCTAAGATCAAAAACTCAGGTAATAGCAGATGCTGGTGAGGATGTGGAGAAAGAGGAACACTCCTCCTCCATTGTTGGTGGGATTGCAAGCTGGTCAACCACTCTGGAAATCAGTCTGGTGGTTCCTCAGAAAATTGGACTTGAGGACTCAGCTATACCACTCCTGGGCATATACCCAGAAGATGCTCCAACATATAACAAGGATATATACTTCACTATGTTCATAGCAGCCTTATTTATACTAGCCAGAATCTGGAAAGAACCCAGATGCCCTTCAACAGGGGAATGGATACAGAAAGTATGGTACATTTACACAAGGGAGTACTACTCAGCTTTTAAAAACAATGAATTCATGAAATTCTTAAGTAAATGGATAAAACTAGAAAATATCATCCTGAGTGAGGTAACCCAATTACAAAAGAACACACGTGGTATGCACTCACTGATAAGTGGATATTAGCCCAAAAGCTCACATACCTAAGATACAACTCACAGATTACATGAAGCTCATGAAGAAGGAAGACCAAAGTGTAGGTGTTTTAGTTTTTCTTAGAAGGAGTAACAAAATACTCGTGGGAGCAAATATGAAGACAAAGTGTGGGTCAGAAACTAAAGGAGGGGTCGTCCAGAGACTGCTCTACCTAGGTATTCATCCCATGTGCAGTCACCATAGGCAAATGCTGATGTGGATGCCAGGAAGTACATGCTGACAGGAGCCTGACATAGCTGTCTCCTTAGAGGTCTGCCAGACCCTGACATATACAGAGGCAGATGCTCACCGCTAACATTGAACTGATCATGGGGTTACTAATGGAGGAGTTAGAGAGAAGATTGAAGGAGCTAAAGGGGTTTCCAGCCCCATGGGGAGAGCAACAATACCAACCAACCAGAACTCCCAGAGTCTAAACCACCAGCCTGGGAGCACATAGGGCGGGACCCATGGCTCCAGCTTTATATGTCAGGGAGGATGGCCTTGTCAGGCATGGGTGGGAGAGGAGGTCCTTTGTCCTGTGAAGGCTGGATGCCCCAGTGTGGAGTAATTCGATGGCAGGGAGCTGGGAGTGGGTGGGTGGGGGCACATCCTCATAGAAGCAGGAGGAGGAGGGATGGAATAGGGAGTTTCAGGGGGAGGTGGGGAAAGGTGATAACATCTGAAATATAAATAAAATATCCAATAAAGAAAAAACATTTGCTTTAAAAAGATGAAATGTTTTGTGAGAGTTGTTTTGTTTTTTTTTGTTTGTTTGTTTACTTTGTTGTTTGGGTTTTGCTTGTTTGTTTTTCCTCAGGGAAGGGTTTCCTCTGTGTATGCCTGGCTGTTTTGGAATTTGCTTTATAGACCAGACTAGCCTAGTACTTAGAGTTTCTTGCTAAGTGTCCTTTAAGTGCTTCCCAAGTGCTGTGATTAAAGGTATGAGCCACCACACTAAGTTCAGATGAAGTGTTTTCAAACACAGCTATTTATTACAGTCCCCTGAGATAGAAGAGATGGCTCAGCCATTAAAGGCTAGGCTTACAAGCAAAACTATAATACCTTAGAATACTTAAAAAAATTAATGTGTTGAGAGTTGGGTATACCCCTCCCCAATTCTGCTTCCATTGATTTGAGAGTATAGCCTAAGAATGAGTCTTAAAAGCTCTCCTGGTGTTTCTGATGAAATCCAACCTACCTTAAGCCTGTTTTGTTTCCATTATGATTGAAAATCTAAAATGTCTCCCAACAGATTCATGGTTTGAATGTTTGGTACCCAATTTCTAAATCTATTTTGAAGGCTGTGGAACAGGTTGGAAGGCAGGATATAGCTAGCAGAGTATGTTATAGAAGCAGGCCTTTGAAGGTTCTACCCAACCATCTTCACCTCTGCTCTGTCTTTCTCTGCATATTGCCTACAATAATATAAACAACTCACTATATTATACCCTCTCCTATAATGAAAGATCCACTCCGCTATGCTATGCCTGTAACAGTGGACTGAAATCACTCTGCAACCATACATCAAAAAAGTATTCCTTCCTTATGTTGATTCCATCAAGTGCTTTGTCATAACTATGAAAAAAGTAGTTGGTATGGATTAATGACATTATTTCTCATCTGGAACTGTAACATTAGCCTTTCAAATAGGTGATGGCCAGATACCACCTATTCAAGCCTCATTCTTGTATAGAACCACACCCAAGACCGAAAAAAATCAAAACAACAACAACAACAAAAAAAACCACCCTATAGAATGTAGTCTTGGCATATGCAGTCGCAATGTTGAAATGAGCTCATCTGTGCCAACAAATACATTCTAAAAGCTTTTAATATACTTCATTTCTTCTCCCATAATAATAATCACTGTTGAGGAATAGACACTAGTTCCTCATTTTGTTAGTTATAAAGCCAGGAATTAGAGGTTCAATGACTTTTCCAAACACAAACAACAAATGAGTGATAGAAACAGGATGGTACTTGTGCTTCTGAGATCCATGACTATGGAATACAACTTCATGGGAGCTTTGTGTGCAGGCCTTCATTCTGTCTGAGCATCAGTCCTGGAGTTACTACTGGATGTCTTCTGAAAGAAGGATACTCTTCAACAAGAACAATGCAACAGTAACTCACAGACTAGTCATGTGAGGCACAGTCATTCCAGAGCCCCTCATCCCCTCATCCTGAGGGGATATCTATTGCCCATTTAATCTCCATGCTACCATAAGTATCCTTTGGGCTAAAAGCAGCAAGCAAGACTTTAAATTTTAGTGAGGTGGACTCTGAAAATACTTGAAAGAAAAATGCATGCAAACCTTTAGGGAACTGGCCAGCTTTGGGGTCTTATATAGGAGTATCATCTAGGGGGACGGACATGTTAAATAATCACAACGTCCTGGAGCTCTGGATCAGTTGCATCCCAGTCTTTGGAATAGGACCAGGTGTCAGCATACTTTAAAGTTCTCTGGAATCTATGTTGTGGAAACCACTGTTTAACCAAATTTGAGAGCCACTATCCCAAACTTAATTTTCTAGAAAGCACAACTCAAAATGATCCTACCTAAAACAAGTGGAATCACCACTTGGGTCTGTGTGTAGGTCATGAAGATATCCTGGAAGAATTAACCCTTTTGACTGTGAAGACAAAGAATCAGGAACAGCAAGACAGCCGCAGGACCTTTCCAAGACCCCAAAGTCTAAGAAAGTTCTTCAGTAATTAAACTGTTTCTGTAGTTCTCCCTCCTCTTTCTCCTTCCGTGTGTCCTCCAGGACTGAGCTGAGCACTCTAGGCAAATGCAGCATGGAGTGAAGAACATATGTCTTGCACACACTGTGTGGGCATTTCTCCTCTCTTTACCAGTCTCATCAGGAAGTAAGTTCTCTCTGCTTCCACATTTTAGAGATGAGCAGATGGCAAAAGTTTTGATTCAGGAATAATGTCCACTTGAATGGTTCGTGCTCAAGGGCTCTTTTCTGTCATTAAACAGACCATCACAGGATCACAATCTGGACACTTCAGACATCCCTGTTTTATCCTAAGCTTAATTCTTTTCCCAGCCCAGCCCAAACCAGGATAGTTTCTCCTGATAGGATTCTCAACACTACCCTCACATTCTGAAAAGCTCTGCTCCTTTCCAGCCACATTACCACCATTACAAGTAGAGCTCAGCCCCCTGTATTTCTCACAGATGGGTTTCAGCATCCTTATAACCCAAATTCCATCCAACATTCCCTCTTTCCAGCATAATTTCCATACTGTGACATCATAGCTTTCTAGAAGGTGCTACTGACCATACTACATCTCTGCTTACCAATTTTCAATGGCTTCATGTAGCTACAGCCTCTACCCTTCATGGGCCATATTAAAATGGTAGCACTGGTGGATGAGCTAGTTTCTCCTTGCTAGAAGTGGGTGCCTCTGGGGTTGCTGGCCAGTCCAAGACCAGGCAGAGAATCTCAGCACCTCTATAAGATATCTGCATCTGACTAAGAAGCCTAGCCTTCAGCCATGGTTCCCCAACATGTATGAACATCAAAGTCATCTAGGATCTTTCCAGAAATACATATTTTCAGGATTCCTTTGAGTACCAATTCTACACCATCCTCACCTAATTCAGAGTCTTTTCCTATCAATATATATATATATATATATATATATATATATATATATATATGAATAAGCACTTATCCATTGTCCTCACCAGACCACAAACTCTAATTGGTCTGCTGTGCACATACTCCTTGTTGTCAGAAAGGCTTCAGAGATCTCTTTTTAATACAGACTTGAACTGATCACCTTCTTTAATATTCATAGTGAGCACTGAGTCAGTGCCTGGAACATAACATAAGAAGCATGGTTTGAAGGTGGATGGGTGGATGGTGGATAAAAGGATAGGTGATGAAGGAATAATAGATGGATGGGTGGATAGATGCATGATTCATGGTCAAAACTTTGCCCTGTTGGCTCCTCAATTTTACTTCCCACTATATCTCCAGAAGATACAAAAAAACTGAAAGACACAATGACAATGCCCTTACATGGCCTTTTCCTTTTTACAGAAGGTCTGTTTTACTGTTTGAACAGGGTTTTCCTACCGATGAAACATTGCCTTCTTTAAAGAAAGAAAAGGTACGCTTAAAAGGTTATTTCCCTAAGAGACAGACTATGTCAAAAATAGACACTTTCCAGACTTGCATACTTCCCTTGGCTACCTGAAGAAGCTGCATTCCACCCAAGGAGAAGAGTAAAAGCTGCTTTGTTATAACACACATTTCATCATCAAGCTCAGAATGCCAAGCATGAGCCCAATCCAACAGCACTGTGGCTGAACCCAAGGAAGGTTTAAGGAGAACCATATGGAACTATTAAAAAGAATACACAGCTGCACCTCCAGCAAAGAATTCACTGTGTCCCAGATGCACTGCTGAGATCTTTGTGCAGTGTACCCTTTAATCCTCACCAAGTCTGTACTGACGGCCCCTGATTCTACGTGGACTGAGTTCAACATCTACCTGCACCATCATGTGTCTGCAAGGTGCAGGGCACAGTATATAGTCCCTTACTTTTTCTGCTTATCATCTGTAACAGACATAATGCTCTTACATACTGCATGGAGTTGGGAGGAAGAACAACTGATGGATGCTTACTATACACATAATATTCAGATTGGATATGAACCACAGCATAGAGAGAGTAAGCAACTTGCCCATATTGCACAGTGAAGAAAGGATTTGAAATAAGTATTGTGGAGCATGAACCACTCAAGTCACTCTTAGTTAAAAAGATGACTCATTCAATAATGGGTGAAAAGCACTGTACCATGATATGTGAGTATTGAGGACACTACAGTGTAGGGATGAAAGACCCTTAGACTGAAAGAAATTTTCTAGAATATTGTGATAATAAAATTAGCTAAAATTTCCAGTTTTCCAGAAATAAATAATATCATAATAGACTTGAAAAGAAATTTAAAACAAGAAGAGATACACAGCTATTTCAGAAGTGGAATCAGTAATTTAATGTCTTTCTAAAAAAGACCAAGTATATACACTTCCCACACTGCCACACTACTTCTTCTCTCTCTCTCCCTCTCTCTTTCTCTCTCTTTCTCTCTCTCTCTCTCTGTCTCTCTCTCACACACACACATACACTGAGAGAGAGACAGAGAGAGAGAGAGAGAAAGAGAGAGAAAGAGAGAGGGAGAGAGAGAGAAGCACACACAGGCACACTAGCGCCATGGAAAGAGAGATAATAGGAATAAGTTCAATGGATTTTATTAATGTTGATACTCTAGTTACAATGTTACACTATTATTTTGCAAGCATTACCAGTGTAGAAACTGAGTACAATTTTCAGAAGATTTTCTCACATTATTTCTTATACGTCTTAGTAACCTTAATTATGACAATAAAAATTCAATTAAAACTCAACAAGAAATAAAGATTCCAATAGAAAGGTGAACCAAGTATACAAACAGGCAATTTGTGGAGGAGAAAACACAAATGTCCAATAAACACTTGTAGAGATGATTGAACTAAAACAGTGAGGTGGCACTTCACACCAGGTTAATTGCTAGGTTGATTTTTTTGTACAAGTATTATAACACAAAATACTGGCAAGGATATAACGGCAAGATATCCACTCACTGGTATTGAGGATACAAATTGGCATGAGCACTGGGGAAAACAATTTGGCAGCATTTAGCAAGGCACAGCTGTGCACATACTCTTAGCAACACTGCTTCCAGGTTGGTGTCCTAAAAAATGTGTGTCTGAATGTACATGTACATAGTATGTATGCACAAGATGACACAAGGCAAAGAGTATAGATAAATAGCCAAATGATCCTTCAACAGACTTGACACTGCTCACTTGATAAGGGTGAAGTGCAAAAATCAATGAAAATGGCTAAAATAATAGACCTCTGACCTCCATGCATCTGCTAAACTCAACCATAAAAATGTTGCACTGAAAAAGGTTGCCAAATAATATGTTGTAATCATTTTTATTTCAAGATATGAGAACTCCAAACCATATCATATGTTGCTGTTAGAAATGACATAAGCATTCAAACACGTGCATATATATGTATGTGTGGTTGTATAAAATATATAATATGTATTATATATGTATATAATATGTAATATATAATACATTATATATGGCATACATAGAAGGATAGGTCCTCTTGGCCAGAGACTTGAGGAAAAGTATCTGGGACATTTTACTTCTTTAAAGAAGACATGCACAATTGAAATATATACATACACACATACATATACATACACACACACATTTCTTTCTATATTAGTGCTTAGGGAGTATGCCATAATTTAAAAATAAAACAATGACTGTGAGAGATGTAACTTCTGATCTAGCAATTTCACCTTGAGCAATTTAAGCGACAGATAATTCATTCATATTCATGAACAAATATTTATATTGTAACATTGTTTGTAATATCAAAAGTCAGAAAAGAACCTGAAAGTCCCAATGAAAGTGACTATACAAATTATACAGCATGCACAAAACTGAATGCCACATATCCATTGCAAAGAGTTACACAGATCTATCAAAGCTAATAGGAGATCATTTCTAGTACATATTTTTGATGGATACCATGCAAAACATTAAAACACTATGCTCCTCTGTGTATTGAGGCATCTGTGCATATGCATGGTTTTTAAAAGATTGGTTTTTTTTTTTTTTAAAAAAGAAACTTTTATATACACACTGCAATGTGTTGTGGAGTAGCCCCTAAAAGCTTGGTCATCAGCTTGACACTGGGGAACTGGAAACCTTAATGGGTACAATCTAGAGGGAGAACCATGAGTGAGTAGGATAAATGCCTTTAAGGGTAAGAATTGAAACTGATCATACTCTAGCCCCTCCCTTGCTCTTTCCTCTCCTCTCCATACTTTCCTTCCCCACTTCTCAACCTTTAAACTTCAAAGAAATAAGCATTTTCCTTCACCATATGTCCTCCACCCTCACCATGATGTGCAACCTTGCCACAGGCTGATAGCACCTAGGCTACTAATTGTTGATGGATACCTCTAAACACAAATCATCCTTCTTTCTGTATCAGTTGTTTGTCCCAAGTGTTGTATTGAAGTGATGGAAAGCTTAAAAATATGTCACAAAGCAACTTACAAAACAAAGTGATGAAGAATAGGCTGAAGAAAAGGATTTTTTTATAGTCAGATTTTCTGGTTGAAATGTTGTTTTACCAAGTATATTTTCATAATTCAATTTTTAAAAATACTTTAAGCAAACAGAACTAAATTACAGTCACAGATTCTAAAACAATCTCCTATTAACAAAACCGCATGTTACCCAAATAATCCAATTTTATATATCATAATTGAATCTACCTTTGCTCGAGTAATATTTAATCTCTTGAGCTTAAATAACCACTCATGAACTACCTACTACATAATAAGCTCTGGTTATGCAGAAACACAACTACCTGGCTTCCCTGAGGGTGGGGGAAAACAATGGTCTAGGAGAAGTAGGTAACTTAAGGGGCAAACCCATGCCCATCATTATCCAGAATAATGGATACAGAAAATATGGTATATATACACAACCAAATTTCATTCACCTGTAAAAATGAATGGAATTAGAGTATGTGTAGGAAAGTTGGTGAGATCAGAGGTCATCCTGTTAAGTGAAATAAGCCAGACTCAAGAAGACAAACACTCGTGTGTTTTGTTTCTTATATGGAATGTGGGAGGAGAGAAGGACTGGAAACTAAAATAGGACATACTTGGGGTGCCGAAGAGTAGTGAACTGGAGAATAGAAACAGGAGACAAAAGAAAGAATAATGAATGAATATGACTGAAGTATATCAGATGTATGTATGGAAATGTCATAGTGAAACTTCTTTGTACAATTAATAACATATGAATATCCAAACTTTAAGTAAAAAGAAAGAGCTAATGAAAAGAATGAGTGAAGGTCAGCCCTGCTACATGTGGCCTTGTGTCTGTTCATCTGTCCTCTCCTTCTGAAGTTCATTATGTGAGACTGGAAAAGTGACCTCCATTGTGTGTAAAACCTTCATAGCACAGGAACAGCAGAAGTGTAGAAGTAAGGGCAAATTCTATGAGCTTCCATTAGGTACTGATTCACTGACCTTCCACCAAGATTCCACTAGCTAGGGGGTCATTTTTCATATCCCTGAATTAGTAGTGTGGGGACTGCCCTGAGGATGCAGACATGTTGCATGGTACATTTTATGACACTATAATCATACAAGTGTGGAGGTATTGATAAATTTACTTCTTAGAATAGTAAAGTTGATGGCATCTTGCTTTAAGTAAGCTATCCAATCTTGGAGTCAGCTTTTTTTTTTTTTCTATCATAGTAACTTTTCTATTGCTGTGAAGAGATACTGTGACCAAGGCAACTCTTAAAGTATTTAATTTGGAGTCCATGTTTCCACGTGGCCTTGTGTCTGTTCACTTCTCTTGTCAACCAACATGACTGGAAGCATGGCAGCAGGCAGGAAGGCATTGTTTTGGAGCAGAAGCTGGGAGTTTAAGTGGTGAAAAAACAACCATCAGGCAGAAAGAGAGAGAGAGAGCTAAATGGAAATGGCCTGGGATTTTGGAACTATCCCACTAATGCTTCCTCCAACACGGCTACCTTTTCCAAGAAGGTCATACCTGTTCACACGTAAGAAAACATTCCTACCAACTAGGGACCAAGCATTCCAATAGATGAGCCTATAAAGGCCATTCTCATTCAAATCACCATATCACCTATACCATAGAAATAATGCTTCCATTATAAAGCCATAATAATAATTAAATGAGACAGAGATAGTCAAAGACTCCAGCACAGTGAGTGGATTATAGTCAACAGGCTCTTGTCTTCTCTGCCTATGTCCAGTGGGTGCTAATGAAACATAGTGAGCTATGAAGTAGAGTTTTTAAAGCAAATTATTTTGAGTAGAGGATTACTATTTTATTTTTATTTTGGCTTGTGTTATTTTTCCCCATATCATTGCAGACTAGTATTTTTTTAAAACCCAATAAAAATGAATTGGTATAAAGGTGAAATGAAAATATAACATCCTAGACCCAAATGTCTACTATTAGAGTCAACTGATTTACCAAATTGCTATAAAAGTTATTTCATTCCAATTTCTGTTATACTCTTGGACTAGTAGCAAGCATCCGTGTCTGGCTCTGGTCCACTGACCATGCCCATAGGAGTGATTTCATCATCCAGGAATTTCTGCTCGTACTCCAATGCCAAGAACAGATAACCAGAAACATTCATCCTAGAATCTGAAGCTGCCCCACTCCCACAAAGGACTTTTGGAAGATTATAATTGTACCACCTCTAACCTAAAGCTATTCCAGTTTGTATTACCTTGGTATACACTATTCCATGGCTTTATGATTTATAAAACATCATTTCATGTTTCTCTCATGGTTCCTAAGAATCATAAATTCAGAAAACTTTCATGGCTTCAAATCTCTTCTGTAGTAATTACTACATAACTGGGACTAGAGGAGATAGCAGGTCAAAGACACTTTTTTCTTTCCTTTAATCTTCTGGATTTTCCAAGGTCTCTGTATATGGACTATTCTGGGTTCCTTCTAAGCCTAGAGCCACCAGACTAATAGCCTGCTCAAATGAGGATCAGGATCCCAATCCCAGCTTTCAAGAAGCTGAGCACAGACTGTACATAGTATCATTTCTGCCACAGAATGTCAATTATAAATCCATGACAATCATCCCAGAGTGACAGGAATCCCTATATCTTCAGGAGGAATATAATGATTCTAGAACTTAGATAATATGTGACACCAGAAATAGTATTAAGAATCATCTTTGGAACACACAATCTTTTACCAAAGACCATAAGGAACAATGAGAAAGAATTCTTCCAAAGAGCCAAGAACCTCTGTATAGAAGATTAAATGAAAGAGTTCATAGGGATAGCACAGGAAATAAGGGGCAGTCTCATCCACCCATGGTGAAGGATAAGAATATTCTGCAAGAGAAGGCTGAAAGCAGCGTGCCATGGATAAGAGTTGGGGTGCGAGTAGGAAATAGAAAAGTAGACTTGTAGCAGGTTTTTCATTGCATCCTAGATAGACAGCCCAAGGCAGTGAGAGCCACAAGGGATCAATTTCCAGCAGTACTGGTTCTGAAAGCCTAGAAGACTTCACTCTTCCTGAATCTCTCCACTCCTGGGCCTGACTCCATCGGATGGATGAACAGAGAGGTGGAAAAAAGGATAAGAACGGGTAAATGAGCCAATTAACATCAACTCCTCATCTCCTACCACAAATGAGGATTGTGCTTGGGGAGAAAAAAGTAGTAGTAGTGTGCATACATGAGGACAGGTGCTCATAGAGGACGTCAGATACCCTGGAGCTGGAATCACAGGTGGCTGTAAGCCACCCTATTAGTTCGTTGGGAATCTAACTCGAGAGTAGTAAACACTCTTAACCACTGAGGCACTTCCTCAGCCCTCAAACTAGACTTTTTTTTTCTTTCTGAGTCTAGAACTGTTGCACATCTAAAAGTGATTAAATAATGATAATATGTCCATTATCATTATTTAATTTTATAAATTTCTGAATTTATTATAATAAATTAATTTATAATAATTACTTATTATAAATGTCATTTACGGGAAAATGTTAGAAGTATTGCAAACTGAGAATACCATTGTCCTCTCAAATTTTCTGCAAACTGAAAAAAGGAAAATCAAGCTTAAAATGTTCTGAAACATGTTTGAAAACCAGCAGCATCAGCTGGAGCCCCTTGAAGAAGTGAAGGATGTGAGAGGTTGCAGAACACATGCAAAGATGTTGGAGGAGAAGAAAATAACTGACTCATGTTTGTACTCCAAAGGTCAAGACATTCAATAATATTTTACCTCAGTGGTTCTTACTGACAGGAAGGGTTTAAAAGTATGAAAACACTGACTTCTCTTTTTTGTCCTAAGCCAAATGCACTAACATTTATCAGCTTCCCTCTTATTCCAAGCATGATACAGAGAGGACTGAGCAGGAGTCCATTCCTGTTCCTCCATGAAGATATACATTACAGTACGGGTGACCCAAGGAGAACAAAATTTCCACCCCTGCCCCAAGCTTCAGCAAAGAGGAGACTTGACTCACATCTGGCCGATCCTTTGGGTGACAACAATTATTTCAGGAATGGACACATGACCCAAATTGGTCCAGGCAGTCTCAGTACCTGGAGTTAGAAGGAGAAGCTGTTTTTTTGCTACATGGATAAGAAAGAACCATCACATTGTTAGGTCTGCCCCATAGAGAAAATACCCCACACATCATGAATGAAACAAATATGACAAGAAGCAGAAAACGTAGCAGAGCCCCTGAGCTACAGATCAATGAACTACAAAGACTCATAGAACCTCTCAATTGTGTGGCAAAATAGTTTCTCTCTCTCTCTCTCTCTCTCTCTCTCTCTCTCTCTCTCCAATGTGAGTTTTATTTCTTGCAAGGAAGCGAATAGTGATAAATTTTGTGGATGTTCTTCCCTAGAGCGACTCAGATGAGGAGATAAACATCAAAAGGAATCTGACCAGTATGGCAGATGAACCCTGACTGCCCTGGGGATACATTGTTGAGTCAGATGTCCTCATTCTGAGAGCATAAATCTCTTGCCATGCTTGCTTCTCAGTCTAGAGACAGTCAGTATTCTGTGTCTTTCTGCCTACACCTAGACCTAAGGCTGCTTTTGGTGTTTTTATACTAAAGCTATGAAAAAGAAGAACACGAACTTCAGGAAATTCCCAACACACTTGAAAGCATTAGTGAGTGGTACGGAGCCTCTGAAGCTTTTGAGCACACGGTGAAGGAGAAACACTGCACTTCCTACAGTGATGTAATAAACTCCTGCCATGGGCTCCCACAGACTTCCTAAGTCTATTCCTGCTGCCCTTCTGTTGGAAAAACAGAGTTTTCCATCAAACACTGGCTCCTCCCTTCTGAGACCCAACATTAACTTCTGTCCTAAACCTCCTAGATCATTTCCCACCACTTGTGCACCTTGACTTGATTCTGACTGTGGCTTTTTTTTACACAGGATCAGACAGAGGTTCTTGGTAGGCCAGAAACCTACATGTTAATTTCATCCAATACTTTACATGAAATCTGGATAAGTAAGAAAAGAATTGTTTATGAAAAAAATTAATAATTTGACAGATATTGCAAAGAAAATGTTCCAAGTCTCTGAGACAACAAGAAAGGGTGCTTTAATTCAATGGGGCTGGAGGAAGATATCTCCAAAGAGAAAATATCTCCAAGAGGAGATATTTGGGTTGAATCTTACAATAGGAGGATGTTTTGGAACAGGTAAGATAAGAAGAAATATACCATGCAAAACATTAAAACACTATGCTCCTCTGTGTATTGAGGCATCTGTGCATATGCATGGTTTTTAAAAGATTGGTTTTTTTTTTTTTTTTAAAGAAACTTTTATATACACACTGAAATGTGTTGTGGAGTAGCCCCTAAAAGCTTGGTCATCAGCTTGACACTGGAGAACTGGAAACCTTAATGGGTACAATCTAGAGGGAGAACCATGAGTGAGTAGGATAAATGCCTTTAAGGGTTTCAACACTAGATAAGAATATGACATTCAGAACAAAGTGCACACACTAAGTGCAATGACCTGGGAAGTTTATGTGAAAAGCAGCTTTTAAAAATTACCTAGGGCCAGGGGTGTGAGGAAAGGACACTAAGAAAGTCAGTCTGGTAAAATTAGCACAGACTCAATCTGGAAGGTGGTCATGGATGTGAGGAAATCCATGGTCTACATCCAACAAGAGAAAGGCAGTCATTCATAGCATTGAAGCAGGACAGTGATGCTGTTCAATTTTGTTAAGAAAGATTGGTTTGGTCGTCAGTTTGGTGGAGAAAGAGAAAGGCTGATGGGAAGTGGAGCAGTATGATAGCTCAGGCCAGGAATGTGATATGTGTTGGGACTGTGGTGAAAAATGGAGACACAGCTTTGAAGCTCTTGGCCCCTGGATGTTGAAGTAGAGAAAGGACAGTTAGCAACCCCCCTCCCCCCACTTTAGTGTGAGCTTTTTTACAGTGAGACTCTTTGATGAGTTTTCTGGGAATTCACAGGATGGGATCTCACAAAGTAGGTGATCATAGCTGCACACACAGAAGAGAATGACGCTGGTAAAAGCTGAGGTTTCTATCTGGAGTACGAAGTATACAGCTGGCCTCACTGAAAGAGTATCACCACCCAAAGAGCCTCTTTCCTCATTCTAGAAGACCTACTTGCTCCTTCCTTCTTATCTCCTTCTGTATGTGCCAGGGAGGCTGTGAAAACTTACCCAGAGAGCTGAGGAAGAAAATGCAAATAACAGCCAGGAATGCTCGGCCTCAATTCTGCTGAGAAGAAAAGTAAAATTGGAAATTTAAAACTGCATTAGAAGATGAACATCCACAGCATGGGAAAAACTCTGCATGCTGAACACCGAAGGGCATGTTGTATGACAAGCGTATTCCTTGTCATACAACACACGCATCTAGTCATCCCAAATAGGGAGCACCCTAACAGACCCAATGGATGCCACCAAAGTCCACTTTGGTGAGACAATGGTTATCTTCAGAAGTATGGGTGAACAGTTCCTGACAGAAGTAGCATTGACTCAAAGACAGTTGCATTGCCAATGCCCAAACCTGCACAGGTGACAAAACTCACAAAAGCTGAGAACCTAAAGCACACTGTACAACCTGCAGGCAGCTCAATAGATTGGAGCGTGTCCTTAGAGGCTCTAATCCACATCTCTTCTGCGCATCTCAGGTAGTTTCTGCTTCTTCTAGGCAGCTCATCTGGCTTAAGATTCTGTGCTTACTTGGCTTGTTTTCCCTTGAAAAGGAAGAGCTAGTGAATCTGCTCAGTTTCAGGGATGTCCAGAAGCTATTTTGAGTTGCTTACCTTCCTGCTTAAGGAGCTTCCTTACAGGATAGAATGTTTCAATGTCAAGGAAACTGTTACACAACAGGTCCAGACTAGCCAGCAGGATTGAGCAGATGAGTGAATCTCAGAGTTCTCCTATTACAAAGCAATGTGTGTAGAAGACCCATGGCAAAGTAAACATTGAAGAACCAAGCAGGAAAGAAACCTCCGCCAATATAAGGAAGCTATCCCCACAGTATCCCAAAGCCCAGTGGCTCAAATCAGCATGGCTATAGGTCATAGGTCACTGAGGTTTGGCTGATTAAAGTTGGACTTGGTTAGATAACATAGTGTAGCTTTTCTTCAGCCTTCACTTTAATGAAGGTTACCTGGAAATGGTTTACCCAGTCTCCTGAGACAAGATATCTGTTGTCCTCATGGAAAATGGCAGAGGAAAAGTCCAAATCAAACCACACAAATATATATTAAGTCCCCTGACAGTTCAATGGTCAAAAAAATTCACACTCTAATAGCCTAACACATTCTACAAAGGGTGAGGTGTTGAGCAGAGATGAGAACATGTCATCATATTACAGTGCAGTGATTGAGACCAATAATCCAACCCATCATGTTGCATCTTATTTATGTAGATTCTCCAGGCTCCCTCCAGACCCAGTCAACAAGATAGAATTGTAATGCAAAATGCTCCTACCTAGAGAGGCATGCAAAATGCATGAGAACCACAGCTAATGGAGGTCTAGTTAACCATATCATCTGGGGCCTCATCCACTTACTCAGATAACCCATGAATCTAAAGCAATTAGAAGCCTCTTAAGGAAGGTGAAGTTGGAGAGTCTACAAATTTGTCAATCTCCTTATGAAAATGCTTCCTTTCCACCTTTTTGGGAAGATCAGAGTGGAGGTTTCCTTAGCATATTCCATTCACGTACGTCATAGCCACCAAGGTTAGATATAATGTCATCTACTCCTCTGTCCGTGAGCTCCTCCCTGCACACCACTTCATGCATTTTTTATCACCACCTTAATACCTTTATAAAATATTGATTGTTCATTCCCATGGCCCAGCCAACGACCCCAAAATGAGCATGTGCATTGATGGAGTTCAGGGCACCCTACAAATGACAGAAGCCACTTGGGGAACTCAGAAGACCTTCTAGCCCCAGCATGGAAAAGATCCTGAGGAAGCAAATGAACACTGTGTTTACTAATGAGAAAATGAGGGTCTAGGAGGAGGGTTCATGAGATAGGAGATGAAAGGAAATAAAAAGGTCAGAAGGAAGGAAGAGGAAGCACATAAGTTGATGGTGGGACCAAGCTGAAAGCCTGATCATCAGCCGAGTTTGTTGTTAAATTTAATGGGCTGTAGATGTTGATTGCTGAATCCATAAAATGAGCTATTAATTTGCTGTTCTAACAGGATAGGACCTAGCTTATGCAAATTGACCTGAAAGCAGCATCAGCTTGAAGAGACACTTCAGGACTCCTCTAGCTAGAAGTTTCTATTGAATGGGGCTCAGCCTTCTGGTTGCCATGTCCAGTGAGTGCTGGCTACTTGGGGTCTTTTTTTCCAGCTCTCGTAGCAGTCAGAAGCTGGGTCTGTTCAATACCCCTCTATTTCCCCAGTACCTAGTACAGTACTAGACACTAAGATCTACCATAATTTGTATGTGATTTTCTGCTAGTTTCTAGCTTTCTTTTTGCCTTGGCTCCACCATCTCCATCAGGAAGTGCTTAATGAGAATAACCATGAAATCTCTATCATCCAGACCATCAATTAACTCAGAGTAGTATCTACAAGCTCTGAGTTTCTGTGAAATGAGACGACAGGTAGAAATATGAGAAACTCAGGCAGTGATGGCACATGTCTTTAATCCCAGCACTTGGGAGACAGAGGCAGGCGGATTTCTGAGTTCGAGGCCAGCCTGGTCTACAGAGTGTGTTCCAGGACAGCCAGGACTACACAGAGAAACCCTGTCTCAAAAACAAAACAAAACAAACAAACAAACAAAAAAACAAGAGAAAGGAAGAAAGAAAGAAAGAAAGAAAGAAAGAAACAAACAAACAAACAAAGAAATATGAGAAACTCTTGAGAACTCTGACTCCCAATATGCCTCCCCTGAGCTAATTTGAAGACTAAGCCTTGTTGACCGATGTGTCATGAAGCTCTGGACTGAAGTTGGCTATAGCCTCATGCCAATGCTGATTTCCTATAGGACTATTGATTTCCCATTGTATGCCTCACCTTAGGGCAGAGCTTCTCAAGTTTCAGATGATATAAACCCATTTGGCAGTTGATCCCTTTCACAGGAGTCATCTACAACCATCTGAAAACTCAGATATTTACATTACAATTCATAATAGTAGCAAAATTACAGCTATGAAATAGTAACAAA
Source organism: Arvicanthis niloticus (assembly GCF_011762505.2). Lineage (NCBI taxonomy): Eukaryota > Metazoa > Chordata > Mammalia > Rodentia > Muridae > Arvicanthis > Arvicanthis niloticus. The sequence continues at coordinate 77,992,726 of NC_047662.1, read as the reverse complement.
AAATAATTTTATGGTTAGGTGTCACTTCTCCATGAGAAACTGTATCAAAGAGTGGCAGCATTAGGAGAGTTGAGGACCACTGCCTTTGGGTCTCAGAAAGACTAATGGCTTTAGCTGTACCAGACTGTTGGAAAGCTCAAACTAATATGAAAAGAAAAGTATACTGTAAAACTGCAATGTTCTGTGACTGTGTCAGGTAAAGAAGGAGAAGGTTTTGGAGATAATATAATCTCATACCAGTTGTGTGACTTGGAAGAAAATACCATAAACTCTTTGTTCAGTCTCCATAATAATGAGACTGGATTAATAATCCAGGTATAGGACTATTAGAATTAAATGAATTTGTTCAGTGAGATGACTCAGTGGGTAAAGGGTATTTGCCACCAAATGTGATACCCTTCTCCCTGCATCCACATGGTAGAAGGAGAGAGGTGACTCCTGAAAGTTGTCCTCTGCCTCCACATGCATGATTTAGCATGAAGCCCTCGCCCAATGAATGAATGAATAGATAGATAGATAGATAGATAGATAGATAGATAGATAGATCACATGAATTAAAACCTGTAAGTAGGGATGTACTAAGAGAACATTCCAACCCCTTGCTGGAATGGGAACCATGGGAAGCAAGCAAGTCCATGGTGAAGTGATAGGAGAAAAAGAAGTGAGTAAATAGGTGGTGGAGAGGTGGAAGACAAAGAGAAGCCAACTGGCTTGAACACTATGAATAGAAGCAGAACCGGAGATGTGAAGGTGGTTGCTATCTTTGGTCCTTAGGAAATGGTGAATTATACTGTCTATCAATAGAGTCTATAACAAATGCCAGTGTAAGTGGGCCTATGCCTTCTTTCTTTGAGAAAACAGACCACTGTATGGGTCACCATGACTCCCAGACCTGCACCCTAGTCCAGGAAGAATAATAGTACCTGCAGAGTAGAGAACTAAAGTTGATCCAAAATGCCCTGCTCTGTTTATTTCTCATTATTGGTCTATATGCTTATCTCTCTAGTTGAAAATCAGTTTTATTGTGCTATGTTTAACTTTGGTCAGGGATTTGTTTCCTTTGGCATCTTAGAGTTGGTCAAACATTTCAGCATCCAATCTTTCTAAAGTAGGTGTCACAGATGATGTTGCATGGCACATACAGGTGCCACTATGGTGAGCAAGTGTGTGATGAAGAGCTGGGAGAAAGAGAACTAAAATGCTTTACAGTCTCTAAAGAAAGCAGAGCTGGAGATGTGAGGGTGGTGAGGAACAGCCTGATGTGAGTCCTTGCACTGCCACATGAGGCTATGTGGAAGTTCTGGCCTATGCTGTCTCTAAGAGCCATGTCTGAGTGTGTGGACCTGTAGCATCAGCAGTCTGTGTCAATGTCTGTGGCTCATATTACCACCAAAGGCCATGTGGACATGTCTGCTCTGGGCTGCTTCCTGGAGCCATGTAGATGTCTGAGGGCTGAGCAGAGATGGCCCCGGCCCTCTTTGGGTAGCGTGGGAGAACTGCTCCCCTCCCCAAGCCAGCAACCCACTGCAGCACTCAGGAGAGCAGTCCCTCCACCTTGCCTGGATTGTATAATAAAGCTGGCCGTGGTGGAGAGGAGCCAGCCTCAAGGATTCAAGAATGTGAGCAAAGGAGAACAGGCCCTACAGCTCACAAGAGAAGTGTGGGAGAGTTGGCCCTGATGATCTGGGCATGGGAGAGGTAGTCCTACCCCTAACCTCCTGAAGTTGCAACAGACAGGAATGCTGGCCTGCTTCTTGCCCCTCAACTGAGCAAAGCAGGAGAGCTGGCCCTGGTGGCATGGGTGCAGGCAGACCAACTCGTCTAGATCTGGGCCCAGATCCAGTGAGTTAGCCCACCCCAGCATCTACCCTATCTATGAAGTTCTGAAGCAAATGAAAAGACCAGTCATGCAAAACTAAAGCTGCAGGATTTTCATGACACAGGTTAACCACAAATCATCTGAGAGAAGTCCCAGTGAGCATCCAGTATTGAAAGTGTAGCAGAAGCCAGGGGTCTCAAACTAGACCAAGCCTCACTGCAATGAACATTGGCAAGTGAAGCTGTTTAGACAAAAGGGTGTATTGTGGGGCACACTGGGACACACTGCAGCTTTCATGGCAAGATGTCTATGTTGTTTTGTGGGGAGGATGCAAGGGCAGAGGGAGTTTATGGAGGGACAAGGAAATGAGTGGAATTGGGGTGCATGATGTGAAATTCAAAAAGAATAAAAATGGTTGTAAAACACTGTATCTGTAACACAGTATGCATCTTAAATACTAGTAATACTATAATGTCTAGAATTTCTATACTAGCTACATAATTTTAAGACTTCAGTACAAAATAAAAACATTCTTTTTTTAGTCAAAAATTATTAACAGTTTTAAGGTGGGAATGTACAACACTAAATCAAGCTCAGAGCAAGCCTCTGTGCAAGTCTTTAGGCAAACTCACAGGTCACATATATTTGAACCTCACTGGAGCATGCTGGGTACTAAAGTACACTGGATCCTTCTCTGCCCCCTCAGACTGTGCCCCACTCAAACAAATAGGTTTCGGATATTTTTTTGAAAAAAGAAAAATTACAATTATTATTCCTGAAGCAACTTCATTTTTCCTCCCTTGAGCAGCAGAGAGTCCCCTATCCGGATAGACACCAGATAAAGAGAGAGAGAGAGACAAATCAACTCTGTGGGTGCTGACAGGAGCTGTATCTGGAGTAATGGGTCTCTGGGATCAGGAAGGTATTAGAGCAGGGTAATTGTGACCAGCAGTATTTGCCACACATGGCAGGGTAACAGGGGCAGATTCCTGAGCACTCATCTTCCTTCTCATAAAGCTTTGGTGGATCCACTTCTGGTGCCTTCAAGATAATATCCATTATTCCTGCAGCTAATTCACTGCTTCCCTAGGTCTGATTTTCCATTGATCTTCCTATTTTATACTACAGAGCTTTAATTGATCTGTTTTCTCGCTGAGTCCATATTTTCATGTGTCTTTTCAGACCCATCTCTCTAGTCAGTCTTCTTCCTAGAAAGTATTCTTTCCAAATTTACAATAATTTTTCCTGAGCTGAATATTCCATCTCTTTGAGGAAACAAGACACAATAATCTCCATGAAACAAAGACTATAACCAGTCAACATTTGCTGCAATAACAAGCAGCACCCAATCTTCACGTTTATAATACACCTATCCCTATCTTGTACACATAATCAGAAGGCCATGTACTGAATAAATTCTTTGTGTCTCTTTCTTGGTTCTTCTCAGGTTTATTCCATGTGTTTTCTCCTTCAGGGACCAAGGTGATAGACAAACTTTTCCTACAGACATGTTATTTTCTTTTTTTTCCCAGCATATTTTTATTAGTTATTTGAGAATTTCATACAATGCACTCTTATCACACTGACTTCTGATCCTCCCTGGTCCACCCTTCTACCCTTGTGCGGTCCTCCCAAAACCCCACAGAGTCCAATTTGTATTTCCCATATACTTACTGGAGCATGGTCAAACTCCCACTGGCTAGTGCACCCACGCGCACATGCGTGCGCGCGCACACACACACACCAGAAGCCATCGCCTGTGAAGAGCTACACTTCATTATCTTTGACATAATTTCTCTGCAATAGCTTCCTGTCTGGACTGTTTTGGGGAGGGGGGGAGTAAGAAGAGAGGGGCTGACATAAAAGCCTTCAATGTCTCTCATTCTCAGTCACTGATACTACTGCAAAAGAAGCTTCCTTGCCCATAGTAGTCAGTGGCAGAATGGATAATGGACTACATATGGTTGTGCACAGGAAATCATGGACATCAATATGGTTTCAGGTAGAAGCACAGATCACCAGAGTCTTTTGAGAAGACTTAATCTAGAAATGGACCATTCTTCATCTCAGATAACTTGTTGCTCCAAGTCAGGTGATAATGGAGTTGGGCAGTGTTTCCAAGGCAAGACCTGTATGAGCTCCAGGCTGCTGTACATCACCTAGTCTTCTGCTCTTGCCACCCTGAAAACATCTCGGGCACAACCATCATCTTGTTTGCAGCCTGTATTCCAATGCATTCCTCCTCACAGCAGAGTGAGCAGCTGTAGCTGCAGTGGCAGCGGCAGCAGAGCCAGCTACAGTGGATCCAGACAGCCTGCAGGCTGAGCAACTGCACTAACCTAGCCAGTGAGAAAGGGGGAAGACAGTCTGGCAGTGGCATTATCCTCTCAGCAGCCCAAGATTCAGCCCTACTCTGACAGTGACATGCTCCTTTGTTACCCATAGCCACACTCTCTTACCTGTCATCTCTATAGCATACCTAGGTCTGTTTCTCTCAACATCCCTTGTTCTGCTTTCCTCAACTGCTCCTGATGCTCTATCTTGCCATCTTAGTTTCCTTCAAGACATGCTCTTTTCAATGTAGACAAAATAATTCACAAAACTCAGAGCCTAAACACCAAAATATTCAGTATCTCTACTCTGTGGTGTATAGTTCACATTTCCTAACATATAGCTACCTGGCTAGTCCCAGCAACACTGGTAGAAAAGGATATTCTATCCATAACTAAAGAAAGAAGTGGGTAACTGTGTACAGAACATACTCAGCTTTAGGGTCAGGTGGTTTGTTCTGAATCCAGTTTATGCTGTATTTTTCCATTTTCTATGTCTATGTTACATTGTCTTTATATTCTAAAGAACAATACTCACCTTAAAATTTTCATATGGGATTCATTGGGGTTGGCAGCTATAAAGTGCATTACACAATCCCTAGCATGTGAAAAGTACACATAAGCATTATTCACCATCAATGGTACTTTTTAATATTTACCATAAGTAATCTTAATTTAACTGCATTCATTTCAGTTGACAATTTATTTATTCACTCAGCAAACATTTTCTTTGTATCCTGCAGTATTGTCCAAACTCACCATTACATGGTTTTAGTTTGGAGTCATTGTATCTTGTTATTAAACCCTATGGCTCCCAGATCTACGGTAGTCTACCATCATGAGTGACCTCACAAATGTACACAATACTCCAACTATAAGAATGTCCTAGAGACTTTTTTCCTCTTGGCTTGCTTCCATTTCAATCTGCAGGATCTACAATCGGTCCTGTAAGGGAACATAGGCCCATAAAACTTTAATTAGTTTCATGGAGTTAAAATTGCTTTCATGAGTATAAAGAATAAGGTGGGGGGAGGTTAAGACTAAAACAAAAAAAAGGGGGAAAAAAAAAGGTTGTTGGGAGAGGGAAGGAAGAGTCTCCTGTTAAGGTAAAAATAAATTACCTGCATTTGGCTGGAAATGCTGCATGTCTTCTGGCCCTGCCAAGGAAATGCCTTTGTAAATTATTCAGCTTTTCAAGAGAATGAGAACAATGAGCAACCCCTGAGCTGGGTGGTGATTTGGGTTTCCAGTTCAAATAAGAGAGCTGGTAGTTCCCTTAAAGAACAATAGGAAAATAAGCAAAAGAGAAAGGCGTAGGGGGCAGGGTGGGGAAGATGTGCTTTGCCACAGTGTTCTCCAGTATGGCCCTGACAGTTTTATCTAACAAAAAACATACAAATCTCGGCCATGCTGGTATTGTCTGAGTGGCCCTGGGCAAAAACTCTAATTTTCTGAGCTTTGGTTTCCTCCCCTGATGATCAGGGAAAGCAAAAGTATCCTCATAGGTCTGCAGGAAACTGAGAACTGTGTAGCAAAACGTAGCCCGTGCCTGGACTTGAAAAGCCACATAGAACACTCTATATAATTCCTGGATGAGGCAGGTGTACCCAAAGTAACAGAACTGTTAGGATAGATTTAGGTACAGAGAGACACATCATAACAAATTGGTTCATGAATGCTGGAAGGCCCATGAGTAGCAGTTAGCAAGTCAGAGACACGGGATAACCAATTATGTCACCCCAGGCTGAAGACCATGGCAATTAAAGATCCTGTTTTAGCTTGAATCCGAAAACAAAACAAATTTATTTTCAAGCTCAAGGAAGATGCCAGAGAGTTATTCCATCTTATCCAGTAGAGGAGCAGTCGTCAGTCCTAACTGGGATTTCAACTGGTTAGATGAAAGCACACTCATATTAGGGAGGAAAAATATGTTTCACTCAGCCCATTGATTTAAATATTACCAGCATGTAATAATATTCTCATAGAAATGTTTAATATTTTGTCAAATATATGGGCACCTTGCAAAGTAGTCAAATTGTTGCATGAAGTTATCTATTACAACTTCTAAGATTTCTCTCACATTTTAAGGTATTTGAAAAGTATACTGCCATGTTTCTCACAGAAGCACAAACTTGGATGGTCAAGTCAGAGCAACTGAAACTCAGAAAGCATAATACCATGCTCATTTATCAGGAAAAATGTTGCTAAGCCTACATCTACTCTGTTAAACAGAGAGAATAAGGCCATGGATAATAATGAAACATTGTGGAGAGATAATAAAAAGAGAGAAATAAATAGTGGGTGGTGAGATAGAGTGTAATGTAGTAAAGTGTATAGTACTCTGGGACTCATGCATTCAGGGGAAACCAGATCATGGCCACTGCATCAAACATGCATGCCTTGTTGCAAGTAACATACCATAAAGATGCATAGTCAGCTAATGTGTCAAGAATTCTAAATTTAGTTTGAAGGTTGATCTATTCAATATCTCAGCAATGTTAGAGCTCTGGATTAGTCCCTCTGAAACCCCCATCCATCAAGCCCTCAGAAGGGATAAAATAGTTCATGTTCCTTACTGGGTAGTTGCCAAAATTAGAAAGATTAGAAAATGATTAGAAAACTGGCTTTCTCATCTTTTATGTTGCTCACTTCCACAGGACAATCCTTCTGAGACTGCCTAGGAGATTGTCCATCATGCCTCATTTACCTGGACTTTGCCAAAAAGAATAGCATCACTATGATGCTTTGGATAAGTCTTTGTTTGTAGAAGATTCTAGAAACATTAGCCCCCAATCAAAATCAAAATTCAATCAACAGGAAGAACTCAACACTCAGCCAAAAGTGGCCACTGGTGTTTTAAATAAAAGCAATAGGTCAGTTATAATATCTATATCTATATCTATATCTATATCTATATCTATATCTATATCTATATCTATATCTATATCTATATCTATATATAAAACTAAGTACTATATATATATTATATATATTATAACTAAGTACTATATATATATCTATATAAATATACTATATATTTATATATAAAGAGAGAAAAAGACTTAGTTCAAAGAAAAAGCTTTACCTAGATGAGGCAGGCCATGTTTCTTATGTAAGGTCCATGCTTATAAATTGCACCAGACAGTCTCAGAACATGTAAGTAGAAATGAAGAAACAAGACTGAAGAGGAGGTCCACTTCAACAAACACAGTCAGTTCTTTTTTTTTTTTTTTTTCACAGTCAGTTCTTAAGCAATGACATCATAGGATCACCAAACAGGTTTGAGGGAAGTTGAATTCTCAACAGTAAATAGTAGTTTATTATTAATTCCTTTACTTTGCTCTAAAAGGTATGTCTTATTAATTTTGTATTATGCTTACTTAGTTTTGCTATTTGCTCATGAATACTTTATCTTTTGTTCATAAAGCTGGAAGATCCAGAGTTCTTGTTTCTCTTGATTTTTGAATCAAAAGAAGAGTTTGAATATTAGCTGTCAATTACATGGTACATATTTACCCCTGGGGGCATATGACACCTTCTGTGGGAATACCACAGAACAGAGAAAATTCTGAAAAAAAAATACGTATTGAAAAAAGATACTGCCCATAGTGGTGTCTACTAAATGTTGGTTAAATTTGTTAGTTCTCAAGTGCTGTTAAATACACTATAGAAAGAATTGGTCATCTTATAGAGATATTTCATTTTGTGTTGAGTTGTTAGGGTGATTGATTGAGTTACTCCATCTTATAGAGTAGAGGAGCAATCTTCAGTCCTATCTGGGATTTCAACTGGTTGGACGAAGGTTGGTTAGTTGGTTGATTGGTTGGTTGTAGGTTGGTGAGCTAGTAGGTTTTATGTTAGAACATTGGCTTGTTAATTGGTTGATGGGTTGGAGGGTTGGTCAGTTGGATTGTTGAAGTATTAGTGTTTTTTGACTTGGATGATAAGTTGGTTCCTTTTATATGTAAAGCACTCAGTATTAATTCTCAAAAGGTATCTAGTATGAGTGGGACATGCAGAGTAATCCATCCACCCACCTTCAGGCCATGATCTATTCTGTACTACAGAATAGTGGGGAACAAACTTAGTCTCATCTGAATGGAAGAGAGAGTGATAGAATTAAATAACAATAATGTATGGAGGAAACCCCGTGAAAAGCAAAAGGCAGTGGATAAAGTACTTAGGCACATAAGCACATAAGCTCTGCTAACTATTGGAAGCTGAATCTCTACACCACCACTGGCTTCCCAGGTGGCCTGTACAAGACATCTAATCCTCCACACTAGGGCTGTAGTTAGAATTACATAAGAAATGTATGATAATATTCAGTACTGACCTAAACATATATATATATATGTTATTACAATTATATCAAGAAAAGCAAAGCAAACATACACTAAATTAAAAATTGTGAATAGACGTTTTCCTAACAGAGCTCAGAAAAAAGTGCCATTGGAGAAACTGGGTTGTAGGAAGAGTATAGGCAAGCCCAGAAGGTCAGGAAGAATAAAATACTTTTATAAAACTGTAAGAAACTGAGAGTAATGCCAAATAGACACGGTACAAACTAAAACACAGAGCTTCACATTTCTGGCACTGTCTCCCATGATGGAAGCCCCTCTTTGAAAGAGTTGGGATGGAAAGACTCTAGAAAGCAAGGGAATAGGGATAAGCCCCTTGGGATGAGATATTTTCTGAATAATAATGGAGACTGGCTTTGACTTGAGTGAGGAGCCAGCCTAGCTAGACTATAGGTAGACCAAAGAGGGACAACGCAAGTGATGCTCCACTCTCCTCAGCCACCACTGGTAGTGACATTATCTTTACCACATACAGACCCATGGTTTTCAGATCTTCAAGAGTAAATCTTAAACATGCAGATGCTTATGCTTAAGATAGTCTAAGAAAAATATAGGAGCTGGCTAACTAACCTCAAGTAGTATTTTGTCCATCTCTTCTTCTCCACAATCCTCTTAAGGTTACTTTTCTTAGAGGCAAAGGGTAATACCTCAACTGGCTATGGTTTGTCAATCTATGACTTGTATACTTCATGGTGCTGGTCTCCCTCACCCTCCACAACCCAACACTTGCTGTCTGCCAATGCCCTCACATTTTGGGAAAAGTTTGTTTGCAGGAGAGTATGATCAGATATTTGAGTCGTGAAGCTATGCTAAGAGAAAATAACAGCAACATTCTGAAATGCAAATTCTATCAGATGTGTAAATATTAGACCAGATGAACAAGAGTTTCAAATTAACCCACTGAACATATGATACAAGATAAAAGAAGAAGCTATTAGTAATCAAGGAGAATAAAACAATACAAAGACAACGGGTCCCAAAAGAAATATTGCATGTGGAAAATAGAATTACTTGTTATTTGTATAATGATCACAACAGTTGAGACAATTGGTTGAAGAATAAATTAGTCATTGAAAATGGGAAATTTCTCTGAAGGACAAATTCATTTGTGAGTGGTTTAAGTAAAAGAAAATTAATGAAAAGACAGGCAAAGCAAGTAATGTCTGTCATTCCAGCACATGGTAGGCTGAAGCAGGAGAATCTCAAGTCTAAGTGCAGTCTAAGAAACAAGGTAAGTTCCAGGATAGCTTGGCGCATACAGTGAGACCCTATCTCAGTAACAACAACAACTAAAACTAAGGTAAATGAATAAGCTACAACCAGAGATAGATGTACTAACATCCAGGTAAGAGTTCTAGAAACAACGAATGAAAAATAGGTTTTACAAATTTGTTTGAGAAAACAATGAAAGATACTTTTAAAAATGAATAAAAATTCAATTTGAAAGGCAAGGAGTTTGTAGAAACAGCTTAGTTGGTACAGGTGTTTTCTGCACAAGAATGAAAACCAAGTTCAATCCCCAGAACCCATAAAAAAATCTAAGTGTAGAACAAGCTTGTAATTACAGCACTAGGAAGGTGGAGATGGGTGCAGCCCTAGGGTTCACTCTCCAGCCAGCCTAATTGGTGAGTCCAATCCAAGTAAGAGACTTGATACAAACAAGCAAACAAAAAAAAGCAAGCAAACGAAAACAAGGAGATAGCATCTGAGGAACAACACCCAAGGTTGTCTCCTGGTTTCTACATGCACCTCAGACATGAGAACAAAGTGTTGGAAGAGCATAAAGAAAAATCAAGGAAGTGTCATACCCACCCATTTCCTGGTGAAAAGGAAGCAGAGTGAGAGCAAGTTGACTTAGAACGAGGTATAGATCTCTTAGATCCAAATCCTAGTGTGACCTGAGCCCTTGAGCCCATCTAGAACCATGGTCGAGAATGGCATGCTGGCTTCACCATTCATGCCCCCTATGATTTTCATCACAAGTCAGTTTGCCTGATGAGTTTCCTAATGGATTCTTAAAAATATGGCTTTTGCCACAAGCACCAAAGGGAAAAAACTCCACCTCTTTATTCTCAAGATTAAAAGGGGCACAAAGTTGCCAATGAATAATTGCTTGTCGGGTCAACTGACTTATACTTCATTTAAGATATATCTCACTGCTCAGTGGACAATTGTTGTCCAGTCTCCCTCCCTGAGAGAACTGATGTATTCAGGTGGTATACAACCTAACATTCTACCTCACTAGATCTACAAATGGATCCAGACCTGCTCATCCTCCAGCTCCATCCAAGGTTAGATTCTCTCCTGAACCAAATGTCCAGATTTGGAATGTTTCTCCTAGAACCACCCTCCTGTCCCATCTGCCTGCTCAGGCCTATTATTAGACTTAATGACTTTAAGACATGTTCAATGTATACCAAATCCAAAGAAAGGAAGGCTTGCTGTGGTCAGACAGACCTGGTTTCCTGACTCCATAACCAGCTGCTCCATCTTAGACTACACTTTCATGAAAGGACATCCATATATGCAAGTTGACATTTCTTTAGGTTTAAACATGAGAAACGTAGACATCTGTGAAATAAGAAAGTCACTGATATTCTCTTTCTACACCTATTGGCATTAGTTCTAACATCAGAGCGATCAAATTCCACTCCAACTCTAATGTTGACTAATGGGATGACTGTCAGCAATCAATCACACCTCTGCCCGGGCTTCAGCTACTTCCCTTCTTAAAGACCTGTACAGAGCAAGAGAGGGAAAGCAGATCATGTGTATAAAGTGCTAAGCACTATCTGTGGCACAGCAAATATTTGACACTGATTTCTTCTTGAGGCTCCTTGTTAAAGGTATTTGCATGAGCATTGAATCCATGTACCCTGTTCACTAATCTGTATATACTATGGGAGGTACTCAGGATATTCTTGTTGACTCAATGAATAAGCAAATGAGCAAATGAATGAACGAGAATCTTCCCTCCTGACTATGCTAACACATTGGTGGGAAGACTAGATTGAACAATGTCATTTGTTGATTTAGAATAAGCCAGTGAAGTGAAGCAAACAGGTCCTTCCTGTCCTTTTACCAAATCTTAGACAATTATGCAGAGATTTTGGGAAGTCAAGCTCACCATGTCAGGAAAAATGTCTAAATTCTCGGGAGATGAGTATGTTGTTATGCCACACAGTCTCAGCCTCTAATACTTAACATTATAAGCTCTGCTAATAACTCCAGGTCACCTGTCTGGGGAAGAAAGATAAGGATTTTAAATTTTAGCACATTAGCATGTATAATCTACCACGGATGCTGTTGACTTGGAGAGAGATTTTTAATTTGCTTCCCCCTAGTTGGCCCCTGAGAACAGTTATTTCCAGAGAAGGTAATGGAAAGAGCTGATTGCAATATGGCTTCACTTGAGAACCTTTATGCCATTTCATGAAGAACAGGCCTCCAATACATACAGCCAAGATAAGCCCCTTCCCCTGAGGAAGTAAATGTCCCTGGAAAGGCATGCAAGAAATAACAGCCCTAGGCCTGACTCTGAGTTTTCCTAGCAGTCATCTGTGTGACTTTCTACAAACTGCATCACTTGCACATATCCAGCTATTCCCTCATTTATTCATATCCTCACTGTCACTTAAACAGTGCTGGCTTAACATTGGCATTTAGCATGCTTTTATAACATGCTTTTGTAACATATTCAAGCTTTTATAACATAAGAGCAAATTGAAGAGGGCCACTAATAACTTGATCTTACACCACTCAAGAGCTGCACTGTATGTGTCATGTCTGGAACCCCTGTCTCTGGAAGCACTGCACAAACTTCCCTGAGGCCACCACACTGGCAAGGACACGGCAGGCAATTTTGTGAGCACTTTCAGCTGAGCTGAGTCCAGTCCTCTAACCACCCTTACCAGGACATCAGATATGTTAGTGAGTGGCCCATGTTGGAAATGGACTCCCACACCCTAGCTGCTCCACTAGGTTGCATATTGATCAGTGATTGGCTACCTAGCTGAGACTTTGACAAATTCCTGGCCCCCAAATCATAAACAAGATAAAATAGCTGTGTTAAGTCACAAAATTTTAAAGCAGTTTACTAAATAGCAAGAGATTATCAAGACGTCTTTTGAACAGGGACCATCAAAGGGTATCATAATTCAATACCAGGTCTTTGCTCTTATGTTTTTCTTGTTTGCTGTTCATTTGGAGAAACTGTGACTGCAGATAAGAATCCAAAGAGAAGAGATTAGAAAAAAAGGAAGATCACACATAAATAAATCATTTTGAAGAGGGAATTTAAATAGCTAGTAATATTGTCTTTTTTTATTTCACCATACTACCAGTGAAAGAAATGCATATCCCTTCAACTATTAGAACAGCTTCTTTTAAATAAAATCATCTTTCCTTGTAAAAGGAAGTGTGACATTGGAAATCAATACATATGGACACAATGAATAAACTTTGTGTAAAATATTTTCTGGAAAGCAAGCTGGAAAGTTTTAAATTTGGGCATTGCTTCTAGAATCTGGCCGATAGACAATGACTTGCATTCAAAATATACTCCATACCATGCTACTGGTAATATTAAAATACTACATTTTTAATCTATAAATGTTAAATGTCAGGGAATGACTAAGTAAATTGAATTGCCTCCACAAGATGGCAGCCTGCGGCGTGACGTCATTGTAAATGATGCTTGTAAAGTGTTCCTAATAACACAGGAAAATGCTTAATAGCATAATGTTAAGTGAAAGTGCAAGATAGAAAAGGGTTAGAAAGTATGATTTCAACTACTCTGAAAACCATAAAAAGTCTAGGAGGAAATGCAATAAAATGTTAATAGTGTTCACCTGTGGGGAGGTGGGATTATGAGAAGCTGTTTCTCTTATTCACTCCGTGCCCTGATTTCAACATTGGGCATAGAATATTTCCACCATCTAAAGTGAGTTTTCTTTTTCTTTCTTTTTTTTTTTTTATTAAGAAAGGGGACAGTCACCAGTGTCACCAGTGGTAAATTTTTTGTCAAAGTTTGGAATCATGAAAATAAAGAGTTATTGGTGAGATTTTAGGAGTCTTGGAATTGAAAGTCTGTGATAATACAGACATTTCCGAGTGAGGTTTACTTTCACCCATGTCTACAATAGGAACAATATTTGCAGAGTCTGTAGATGGTGTAAACACAGAGCTGTTTCCCTAGCAGGGCCTGATTTGATCAATAAACCCACCTCACTCCCAGAAGTAGTTCAGAACTTATCATGTGAGACCTGTTTGGGAAAGAGAAGCCTCAGTACTTGGAGGTAAATAGAAATAAGTCACAGTCCAGGTCCTCAGACGTGAAGTGATACAGTACTTGAATTTCAGACACCAGGCATCCATATATGATGCTCCTTGAACACGTACTTGGGAATTTTTGTGGCAATTTCACACAGCATTCTTTATAAAGAAATAAGTAAGAGAGCAGAACTTTCCAAGTGTTCAGAAATATAGATCTTGGGACTCTAGGAAATTTTTATTATCATACATATAGTACAAGGCAAATGAGATACAGAGGAGCAAAGAGGTGAGGTGACTTGCTCAAGGTTATGAAGAACAGAACTAGAACCCAGAATCCTCTCCTCAGTGCTATCTTCCCCTCAGCCTTGTTAGTTGATAGAATTCAGCTTGTTTGTTTTATTACCTATATCTCCCTTTGAGGACATAGACCTTTACTGGCACACAAGTTTACTCAACAAATATTTTTTTAATGGATCTATAGCCTAGGAGAAGGTTGTAATGGAGTTCTGTGGGGTTTTGTATCATGATGATCTGAAATCAAATCGCATCACTGACACTAGCTGTGTAAACTCAACCTGTCTGAATCCATAGTGGTGGCATCCCAGAAGAGGTTCTAAATGTTAAATGAAATAATATAGACATGAAATGTTTCATAGAAGTCTAACAACCTCAATAACTGCTAACTAAATGTTATTATCTTTCCATCTTCCCACCTACCTATCTCATTTAGTCATGGCACATATTTCATGGACCAAATTCTCAGATCCACCTCATGTTACCTATCCTACTTCATATTCTTTCCATTTCTCAAAAAGCAAGGAAGAAGGAAATAGCATGCTAACTTTCTGGTCCTGTGCCATTCTGATTTAGGATAAAATCAGGACAACAGCAAGATGCAGTGAAAACGTATAATATCTCCAATTGAATAGAGCAGTCAGTGAGGGGCATATTATTTCCTAATTATCCTTTGTTCAGTAATAGAATCATTGATTACTCAGAAGTTTTTCTCTCTTCATTTTGTTTACCTCTTAAGAAACAAACCTCTCCTCTCGAGTTTAGCATGTATATTCTTTTTAGGAATTAATGACTTTTTATTCATCTATTCATGCAGAGAAAATTCTTTGAACACAGAAAAAGCAAGCAAGAAATTTATACCTAGGCAGAAATACTTGCTTGGAAATCCTCTACACTTTGAAGTAAAGAAATTCATTTATGAATAATTCTTAGATCAAAAAAATAAAACTGAAAGTTAAAATATAGTCTGAATGATAATGAAAACATTGCATGTAGCATTGTACCAAGTGAAGCTAAAAGTATATATAAAGTGAAATGGATGGCCTTTATTGTTGTAGAAGAAAAAGTCTCCATATCTGTTACTTATGTTCCCATCCTAAAGATGATAGGAAAAGTCAGAAAAATAAAATGGAAGAGACTAGAAATAAGAAATAAAAATAATTAACACAGGGCCCCACACGTAGACAATGTGTAGAGAGTGAAAAATTTTGAAAATCTTTGCCCTCTATGGGATATCTTTATCAAATCCCTCTACTCAACACTCGGAAACTACGTAGACAGTTTGTGAGCACCACAAGTGGTGGCTGACTCCAAGGACACAGCATCTTCCAGATACAACAGGATTGATGCACCTATGAATTCACAGTGCGTATAAAAGTACATGCAAGAGCTGCACAGATTCAAACTATGTAAATCCCAGCACTGTGAAGCGGAGATGGGCAAAAAGTCTCACGGCAACCAAGTAACGGTTTGCAGTTGATAGCTGCTGGGAAAGGGAAAATAGATTTTCTCCCAAGGAGTGTCACTGGGTATATCATCCACACTCCAGGGCAAGCCAAAACAAAAATGATTCCATGTTTGTTTAGTTGGTTGGGTTGTTTTTTTGTTGTTGATTATGGTGTTTGTTGTTGTTATTGTTGTTGTTTTGGGGTGTGTGTGTGTGTGTGTGTGTGTGTGTGTGTGTGTAGGTGTTCTGTTTTAGTTTGTCTGGGTTTTTTTTTTTTGTCTTACTGGTTTTGTTTGTTTGTTTTTATTTTCTTGTTGTTTGTATTTGTTTTTAAGAAAGTGAAAGAAAATGAAGTAGGATAGGTAGGGTGAGGAGAATCTGGGAGATTGAGAGAAGTTGGAGGAGGGGGAAAATGTGATTAAAATATTTGCATACAAATTAATGTAAAAGCACCAGAGATTCCAGAAGGTCTGGCTTGGCACTGGAGAGATAGTTTTGTCATTAAGAGCACTTTGTGGTCTTGCAGAGGACATGGATTTGTCCCTGCAACCACATGGTAGATCACAGCCATCCACAATATAGGCAATAGCCACACACTTGGCACTTATAAATGCATTCAAGTAAATAACTTATATACAAATATAAAATAAATAAACCTAAGGAAGAATGCTTTCAATTTAATTTTTAAAAACAATTTCTGCCACTTCTTATCAAATTATTTAAGTGAAGACATTTCCCTCTTCCTAAGCATAGCATTCTCTGCCATAATTGGGGTTACAAGAAAGACCTCACCTAGGAAGCAATAAAGGTTATATGACCTCCTTCACAAAGCCTGTCATCTAGCAACTAGAATTCAGTTTTGTCTGCACACTTATACTCTGTAATCTGAGAGCTTAAATCAGAGTGTGCCTGACATCAAAAAGTTTATGGTATAATAATCAAGATCAAACCCTATACAATAGGTATAATACACCAGTGAAAGACAGTGGTGTGTCTGCTGAGTGCCCCAGAAACAAGAAACTAAGCTACTCAGAACACGTTCAGAAGATGTGGTCTTTAACTCATCTGATAGTTTGATGGTAAGAGGGGTTCTCAAAATCCAGAGATTTGAGAGCATGACAGATCACAGAAGTGAAGGTGTAGAAGAACAAAGGAGCCATGGGTATTCCATGTAGCTTGGAAAACTACTGGGAAGATGACCCAGGGAAAGCTTTTGAACCAACGGTCCTCAATCTGTGGGTCACAACCCCTTTGTGGGTAAAACAGTGCCTTCACAGGGGTTGAATAAGACCATTGGAAAACACAGAGATTTGCATCACAGTTCATCACAGTAGCAAAGCTACAGTGATGAAGTAGCAACAAAGATAATTTTATGGATATGGGTCAACACAATATGTGGAACTATATTAAACGGTTGCAGAATTAGGAAGGCTGAGAATTGCTACCTTAGAAAGTTCATATCAATGAGTGCATAAATAAAGAACTGTGAGAGATCTCATACAAGTAATTTAACCATGAAGCTGAAAGCTCTAGAACAAAAAGAAGAAATTACACCCATAAGGAGTAGTTGGCAAGAAACAATCAAACACAGGGCTGAAAAAAAAAATAAAATAGAAATAGCAGCAACAAGAAGAGAATATTTAAAAGAATAGATGATGCAAAGATTTAGTTGTTTGGGGAAAATAAATGCCAGGTTTCAAGGCTGGACCTAATTCTGAGTCAACTTTAGTACTGCAACAAATAATGACCTCTTAGAATTTGCTGTTCAGCCTTTCGGCTGTCTCTCTTCCCTTCTCTTTAGACACATCATGGGAGGAGACAAAGGGCAAAGAAGTACTCCATATGTACCATCCTCACTGTACAGCACTAGCAGCCCCTCTTCCAAGCAACTCCAGAAAGTGAAGCACGTCATTGCAAGAGAAACCTAAGTCAGGAGAACTGTGAGACCAAGGGATTGTTCAGTGTCAAACTATTCATGTCACCTCAAGTGGTTGGTAGCCCCACAAGACCCCAGACAAAGTAGAATCAGAGCACAGTCCTAAAGCCCTCTATTGCACTCACTCTTGCCAAAAAAACTTGCCCCCAGACCTGTTCAGCTTACCTCTGAAATATCATGAAATTCATGTGCTTCAGTTTGGTATATCTGCCTCCCTGGCTAGCTTAGGCCCCATTGCCAGCCAGAGTTTTATTCCAGCTCAAATCAATGTGTCCCTAGTAAACCTTTCCATACCTCTTGTGTTCCAATACAAACTTCAGGCCCCCTTACAGCCTTTAATGTTCGTCTAGAATAGCCATAGCCACTCTCAATCAGACCCCTGTTCCCAGACAGACCAACAACCTTTAGTTCCTGTAGTGTGTAATATTCTCTGTTCTCTTTTACCATTAAACTTTGTAGTCACTGTCTCCTGCTCTTGAACAAACTTCTATTCCTTTTGACTTCTGCAAGGCAAGGAATGCCTCAGGCTACCTAAGTGTTGGTATCTCCCAAGTCAGTCCTGAGTACTGCAAGCACAAATGTAATGTGTGTATGTAATACCAGCACCTGTTCTGGTTGAAAACCTATCAATAAGTATTCACTCATATGCTAATATAAACTAATGAATGAATGAATGAATGAATGAATGAATGTGCAGAGGCAAATAGCAACCAGATAAGATACATGTCCAAAGAAGAGTGACTAGACGCATTGTCCTTAAAGATGTGAGAGTCCCTGGCTGGTTTGGAGGCAGTTGAAAAAAACTCAAAGCAGGTTTGGTGGGGGCTGCGGGCCAGCAGGTAGAATCATCTGACTCAGGGCATACTTCATGGGGAAGAGCAATATTGCCACCTAGGAGCCAGAGGTCAAGTTCTGTACAATGGAAAATGTTGACAGCTGGATATGGCAGATAGAGTATCATCTGGGTTCAAATGTCAGTAAAATCCACAAAATCCAGACTCTGAGACATCTGACAGAAGTAATTTTCTGGTTTGATTAAAAAAAAATCCTAATAATAGAAAGTTGATGGGAGAAAGTAATCTACAGAAAGAAGAAAAAAATCAAGATGTCAACCCCTATCAATGTGAGATCCCAATTCAAGCACCAAACTGAAAGTAGACATCAGGAAATGTAGCCAATAAGGAGATTTGTGGTAAATTAAGAAATTATCATTTTATTTGTGAGCCATAAGAGTGTTTGTCTCTAAGGCTGTGTCTATTTGAAATACCATGAAAAACGTTTACAATGAAACATTAAAAAATAATATGCAGCTTCACTGTGTACATGCTATATGATATTCCAATGACACGTAAGCTCTTCAAACTTTTTTTTTTTTTGGTTTGTTTATAAAATGGCCATTATAGTTTTCAGAGAAAAATCTCCTGACCATCTCCTCTAGAGCCCAGGTCTTCTCATTAGCCTGGCATCCCCAGGATCACACTTTTGGGGCTTGCAAAGATGGTGGAATCTGAACTCTCAAGGCAAGGCCACTGAAGCTCAGACTGAAGGTCTCTCCAGCCATAGGGTAGCTTCAAGCCAAGGACACGTCTACCACATTTCCCCAAGCTTTGCCTCATTCTCAGAAATCCAGGGTAGGTATATGGCTTGCAATCTCTTCTTCCTACTCCGTGGACCCTTTGCAAACCTACCCAGTGTCCTGGTCAGGCAGGTCATAGACATCCCCAAGGATCACTAGCTTGACAGTATGGTTATAATTAAATTGGCTTCCTTCTGGGCTGTTCTTCCCTCTCCCTCTGGTCATATTATCTGTCAGGTCCTCAGGATCACAAACACTTCTCAAAATGGCCTTTGATTAAAATCCAGTGAAGCTGAAAACAAAGCCTGGAGCACAAGAGGAAAAAATTACAACCACTACCTCAGAGAAGTCAGCTTAATTCACTCTTCATTGGGGCTAGACCAACACCAGGTACAGAACATAGGTAGTGGGGATGGGTATATCTGAGCAGCTATCGTATGGCAAGCTGCCTCCCAGGTACATTCTCCAACTTGATTACAGGGAGGTAGTAAATGGGCTCTTAATTTTAGAAAATGAATATAAAACTACCTAGATAATATCAAAAGGATAATGTCAAAAGAAAGAAGATATCCCATAAAAAAATTGGAAGAGCTGGATGAGAAAGTGAATACTACTATTAATAACAACAAAAACAATATAATAATAATAATAATAATGCTCTTATGTTTGAGTACTGAGCTAAATGCCTCCACCGTGTTGTCCCCTTGTCTGTCAGAGGTATATGTCAAGATAGTACCATGGACAGTGCTGAGCCTCGTATACACTTTGCCTTTTCCTGTGCATACATTTTTATGATAAAATTTAAATAGAGTTATACATGTTAAGTTCTTCACTATAACTTATCATATAAAAGGATGACATGCTATAATAAACTGCAGCATTTTTTCTTGTACCTGAGGCTGCTATTAAGTAAACAAAAGATGTCATAAATACAATCAATATGCTACCACAATTGATGTTGTGGGTAGCAAATACTGTGTGGACATGCTGCATAAAGAGGTATTTTATGACCCACGTGAGTTGAAATGGGTGGGCTTGAGATCCTGTCACTCTACTCAGAACATACCATTTAAATTTTGTGTGTTAGAACTATAAAGACAGCTCTGTGGTTATGAATACTGGCTGCTCTACCAGAGAATCTGAGCTTGGTTACCAGAACCCACATAGGAAAACTTAAAACTTTCTGTAACTCCAGTTTCAGGGTCTCTAATATCCTCTTCTGATATCTCTCATGGTATACATAGTACCCTCAAGCATGGACACAAACACTCATCAAATGCCTACATACATGGCATAAAGTTGTTAAAGATTCTGAGTGGTTTAATTCTTGAATTTTCAGACAACAGTTGAACACAGATGACTACAATATTGGAAAGTAAAACCATGGATAAGTGAGAAGCTGAATGTCCTAAAGCCACCATTTTGCCACAGATGGGCACAATGATCTGAATGTGTACCTAAGGAAAATATATTGGAAAGTTAATGCCCTGTTTAATGTGTTCGGAGGTGGGGCCTGATGTAAAGTTATGAGGCCATGAGGGAGGACTCATAGACTCACACTGTTATCACAGAAGTGAGTTCATTGTACAATAGGGAAGTCACCTCCTCTATCAATGTCTGTAATGGTAGGGCTTCTGTCAGATGCTGACATCTTGATAGAGAACTTCATAGCCTCTATAACAATGTGCTGGTATAGATTACTGAGTCTGTGGTATGCTGTTAGAACAGCACAAAGAGACTAAGACATGGGGATGCAAAGGCTCCATTTAAAAGATACATTCTTCTCCTGCACACAATCTCCTGACACAGATGAACCTGGAAGCTACAGCTTAGTGGAGGACACACATGATATCCAGTACTTCCATTCATTAAGTCCCTAGCCCAGAGAAGTGAGTTAAAATGAAGCCCGCTTTGAAAGCAGAGCAGGCTGCTGAAATGGTTTCCCCTGTTCTTTTGCTTATTGATAGCTGTCATTTATTTTTATTAACACTTGCTTTTAATATGTAATAGTATTGTTGTAGATTTAGTTTTATCTGTTTTAGTCCAGCAAATTATTATTTTTGATGTCAAGTAACACAGTCATCTCTAGAGCTATTTTTAAAAATGCATATGCTTCAAGCTGCTACATGAAAATAAGTAATTGTGAGTTTATGGTGCTTGAAACCTACACTCCTTTTATTCTTGCTGAAACATTTCAAAACATACCTTCTGAGAATGTGGGCTTTCATAAGAAAGTAGCTGCCTTTAGGACCTGGCAAGATTAGGTTGTTCCCATATTACAGTGATAACAACACACAGTACGGTAAATGACTGGACCACGAGGGTGGATTTGGGTTGGCAGTGAGCTAGGTTTGACTACCAAATAATCCATCTCCCACTAGCATGCCCCACCCAGTATTCTTTCCTATAGGTTGTTGGAGAAAAATGAAGAAAACAGAATCCAGGGGAGCTCCTTTCTTTCTCAGAAACAAACAAAATGCCCCTACCTCTCTTCTTCACATCAGTTCCACTATCAGGTCTCCCCATCATTGTGCTGAGCCCATTTCTAAGCTCTAGTCACCCAAGTGCTGATCCAGACTCTGCTATAAAAAATTCTGCAGATGTCAGAGGAGCCTAATCTGCAAGCCATGCAGTAGAAACTACCTAGGTGGGTTTAACTAAATCATGCATTTATAAAAAGAGCAAGGTTTTCTCTGGCATGTATCAGGAGAGGAAGAAACTCTAAACACAAAGTGTTTGATGCATAGCCAGTGATGGGCAGATGAATATGGTCACATGCTCAGACAGAGAGAGACCTTTGCCTGATTGCCAGCAAGAAAACTGTCTTCTGTCAACAAGCTGAAAGGCTCAGAAGGTGAACCTATAAGATAAGAGCCATTCTTCAGACACCCCAATTTCAATCCTATGAGACATTTAGAAGAAAACTCAGGTGGGCTTGTCAGAAGCCCTACTGTGAGGCAATAAATAGATGTATTAAAGCTACTGAGTTTGTAGCAATTTGTTGCACAGCAAGAAAAAGTGAGTACAGTCATATTAAGCTTTCAACTCATTAGCTTGTGTACAGTCCCACTTGGTTTGGCCAGCAAACCAATCGATTAATTATAATTACTTGCAGAGCAAATGGCAAAGGCAGAATATTTTTCCTACTTTCCCAGGCTTAGATTGCAAAGTACTAGCGGAAGCTAAGAGCCTATAGAAAACCATATTCAGATGACAGATAGTAAAGGAGACAGATCAGAATAAACAAGTAATTCACTAGATCAAGAAACATGAATGAAGACAAATTTAAAAATCATTCTCACCTAGTACTAATGGACTATATTCCACTGTTTGAAATAGAAATTCTCAAATTATACTTACTTAAACTGGATAAAGTCCTCTACTAGTCACACCTAAACTAGAATAATACAAAAGACCATGCTAAAGTAGCAAGAAAAGATGTACAGTGAAATATTAGCTATAATAAATTTTCTTTAACTATTTTCTAGAATAATAAATGTATTTGAAATTTTTAAAATTAGTTTGAATATTTAATAATCCTGAATGTATACATTAATGTAGTCAAAATATATTAATGTATTGAATCAAGATTCAACCAAAAGCTTTAGAAAATGAGGAATATTTTATAGCAATAATTTAGAAAAATGAACAGTACCCTTGAAAAATATGTACATTACAAAATTTATTTCACAAAAATATAAATATAAACACACCAGAAAAAAAACATTATCTAAGTGAATACCAAAATTTTAAGATTTTAGCTAAACTATAATTTTCCTTTAGCCTGATTTAGTCAAGATTTAGTCTTCATGGTCTAAGAAAAATCTAATCTCTAAAATTTTTATAATTTTGCTCCTGATTTGAGTTCCCTAAATTAAAAATATTCTTCAAAACAAAAGAAATTGTTAACAGAAGCAACAGACAACCCTCAGAATGGGAGATTCTCCCAGATATACTTCATACAAACGGTTAATATCTAGCATACATAAAGAAGTACAATTGGCAGAACTAGAGAATATTACATTAGGCAATGTATCCCAGACATAGCAAGATGAATACAGTATACCTCTCTCATAGATGAAGTAAATATGGGTAAAGGCCTGGAAGCAAGACAGGGAACCATGAGACCAGAAAGAAAAAAATAAAAGCAGAGTGGGAAAGAGAATAGAACAAAGTGGAAGAGGGGATACAAGATAAAAGGATGCAGGAAAGGAGGCAGGGAAATGAGGGGCAGGCAGTGAGGTATGCAAGACAGAATCAGAGTGATTTCATTCTTCCACTTAAAAGACAGAGTAGCTAAACAGATAGAAAGAAAAGTAGTTGACAAAATATTGCATTATTAATATTTTTTTTAAAAAAAAACCTGAAGCATCTCAAAATAAAGCAAATTTCTGTAACCCAGCAAATATCTCTCCACTCAAAATGTACAGCAAATATTACAAATGGTGAAGCACTGGAAACAGCTCTTTTAAGTTCAGAGCCAAATAAAAAAGCCCACCATCATACCTTTTATTGAACCTGAACTGAAGGTTGTATCCAGTGTAATAAGACAAGAAAAAAGATAGTAAAAAGAAACAAAATTGTCATTATTTACCATTATGGTTGTTATGTGTCTACACAGACAATGTAAGGTAATCTACAAATAAATGTCAATATTATTGTCCTCTAGATACACTGAACATAAAAACAAAAAGTTAACATAAATATCAATAACTTCACATACAATAAAGGCAAAATTTTAAAAAAAAATTAAAGTTTCATTCTTTCCTTTGTCTCTCTCCCCCTCTTTTCTCTCTTACCTTTTCTCTCTTTCTTCTTCTTCTTCTTCTTCTTCTTCTTCTTCTTCTTCTTCTTCTTCTTCTTCTTCTTCTTCTTCTTCTTCTTCTTCCTCTCTCTCTCTCTCTCTCTCTCTCTCTCTCTCTCTCTCTCTCTCTCTCTCTCTCTCTCTCTCTCTCCCTCTCTCTCTGCATCCCCTCCCTCTCATATCTAGGCTGGTCCCAGATTTTTTAGCTCAAGTAATCTTCCTGATACAGCATCCTAAGTGCTGGAGCTACAGGCTTCATCAAGATGCCCATTTGGGAAGTAGAAATTTAAATCATAATAGTGACAAAAGTATAAAGCTTGCTATCTTTAAAAAATTTGTGATTGATACCATTGGAATATTGAATAGTCTAGAAATTTGGAGATAGTGACAATGAAAAGCTGCCCATCATTAAATCTAGAGATTCCAAAAAAATCCAATGAAAATAAAAAATTAAATTCTTCACAGAATTTAAAAATTCTTTGTTGTTGTTGTTTTAGAGTTTAACAATTTCATACTAATATTTACATAGAGCAATAGAAAGTCAAGAACATTCAAAATATTTTAAGAGAATAATGACTTCATCCAGATATCAAAAAGTGAAATTTTTTTAAATTGAGGCTGAAAAGATGGATCAGAAGTTAAGAGCACACACTGGTCTTTCAAAAGAACTGTACTGAATTCCTATACCTGTGTCAGGTGGATCACAAGCTCTTGTAACTCCCAGGGATCTGAGAGTCTCTTTTGGTTTCAGCAGGCATGAGCACATACATCATATATAACAGACACAAACACACACACACACACACACACAATCTTTAAAAAAAAAAATTTCCAAGTACAATAAAGTTAAAAAAAAATTAATAACCCTAACCTATGCACATGCATTTTGTGTTGGAATCTCAAATAATTAATCTTTGCCAATTAATAGATAAAATTGAATTATTAGATGCAAAAGGTAAGTTTGTTGTTTTAAAATATTTTCCATAAGCTAATTGTCTTAGTTAGGGTTACAATTTCTGTGATGAAACAACCATGACCAAAAGCAACTTGAGGAGAAAAAGATTCATTGGGCCTATGTTTCTACATCACTGTTCATCACTGAAGTCAGGACAGAAACTCAAGTGTGGCAGGAACCCAGATGCAGGAACTAATGCAGAAGCAATATAGGAGTGTTGTTTCCTGCCTTGCTTCTTATGGCTTGCTCAGCCTGCTTTCTTATAGAACCTGGGACCACCAGCCCATGGCTTGGTCCCTTCCACATCAATTACTAATTTAGAAAGTATTCTGCAGGGTTGCCTGCAGTCTGATCTTACAGAAGCATTTACTCAAGAGATTCCCTCTTTTCAGATGACCATAGCTTGTGTCAAGTTGGCATTAACCTAGCCAGCATAATTGGCCCCTTGCCACCTTGATAAAGCATGTGACTATTAATCCACAACATATCCTTTCTTGTTCATCCCTCAAATCAAACATTAATATACATATTACAATACAAAACATTTTATAAACTTTAAAAAGCCCACAGCCTTTTACAAATTTGAACACTTTAAAATTAGGTCTCTTTAAAACTCCAAGATCTCTTTTAAAATACAAAATCTCTTTTAAAAAATTCAATGTCTCTCATCTGTGGGCTTCTGCAAAATAAAATATAAATCAAACACTTTCTTACATAGAGAGAGAAATCACAATCTGAACAAAGAAAAAAAAAAGGACTCCAACAGTGTAATCATTTCTGTGTCCAATGTCTTGGATTCATTCACAGTCTTTTGGGTTTCTGCAAAAGGCTTAGACAGACATCCATATATAGCACCTGAAGCTTACCTTTGGGCATTTGGTGGCTCAGCTTCACAGCTGCTGTTGTCCTTGGTGGTTACCCCATTGTACTAACATCTCCAAAATGCAACTAGGCTGCACTTTCACCAATAGCCTTACTAGAACATTCTTCAGAGACTCCAACACTGTCACACAGTGTGAAGCCTCAGCAGCTTTCCATGACTCCTTCATAGCTTCAAAACCAGGACCACCAGTGTGACTCATATTACCAAATACAGCTGCTAGCACAGGTGCAAACTTAGTGGCCTCTGGAACACAACTTCTGTGTGCTAACTACAAGAAACCATTTGCCACAAGATTTCACCTCAGTGATGCTGATCCCTTCTTAATCACTGCTTATTTCTCAGCTCTAGGTGACCAGCAACATTTTTTTTTTTTTCCATTTAAGCGAAGGATTCACTTTAGTGGTTCTGGTACCTTATTAACCACAGTCAATTCTTCAACCCCAGCTAACCAGAACCACTGATTCTTAACTAAAAATATACAATGGACCCAATAGAGTCTTTAAATGACTGTCAAATTTCACTCTGGAAATTTACAAGCCAGTCCACCACCATCTGTATTTATCTCAACACTCTTATCTTCCATGTGCCCCCAAAACATCTCACCAAGCTTTAAACACCAAGCTCAATGGCTTTTCTAGCTCAAAGTTCCAAAATTCTTCAACAGTTCTTCAAAACACAACATGATCAGTTCATCAGTATCCCGCCTTTGGTACCAATTTGTCTTAGAGTTACTATTGCTGTGATAAAGCACCATGACCAAAAGCAACCTGAGGAGGAAAGGATTAATTTGGCTTATGCTTCCACATCACTGCCCATCATTGAATAAAGTCAAGACAGTAACTCAAGCAGGACAAGAACTTTGAGTCAGGAGTCGATGCAAGGGCTATGGAGGAGTGGTGCTTCTTGGCTTTCTCCTTATTCCTTGCTCAGTCTGCTTTCTTATAGAACCTAGGACCACAATGGGCTACATCAATAAGTAATTAAAATACTATACAGATTTGCCTGCATCCTGATCTGATGAAAGCATTTGTTTCAGTTGAGATCTCTCTTCTCAGATGACTATAGCTTGTGTCAAGTTGACATAAAACAGCACACAAATATTGATTTGATAGCATAAAATCTGAGAATTTTTTCTAAAGTTCCAGAAAAGTCTGAGAGAGACAAGGAAAAAAACAGATAAAGCAAAAGTGGTGTGAAGTTGATTGTTGTTAAAAATGAAGGAAAAGCTTTAAACGTTATTTTCTCAATCGTGAGTATATTTTAAATTCATCATAGTGATGAGATCTATTTTTCAAGTTTTAAAAGAAAATGTATTTTTGACCTTGGGTAGGAAGAGATTTGTTAAGACATAAAAGATACCAATCACAAGACTGTTGATCGATTTGACTGCATATAAATTTTTAAATTAATGTGTGACAAAGAATGTATTGAATAAAAGTAAAAGATGTGGCACAAATGCAAAAGACTTATTGTAATAGATCTAACTGACAAAACATTAGCATGCAAAGTATATTAAGATCTTTCACAAGTCAAGGACAACCCAAGAGAAAAATTGGCAAAAGCTATTATCCAACAGTTACATGACCACCACAAGCATGTCAGAAGATAGCCAACCTCATTATTAGTTAGGAAATGCAAAGCAAAAGAAGGTCCCTTTTTGCACGTCAGATTAGTAGAAATTTTACAGCTGGACAATAATGGGTATAAGAGAACAGCAAGTAATAATATATACTACTCATAGAACTTTAACTTGGTGCCTGAAAAAATGCTTAGGGTATGAACTTTAGAAACTCTTTCTGTGCTGTTCATGGCCCCTTGGTGCAAAACTAGGATTATCTTGAGCATAAGGAAAAGACTCGGGGGCCCAAACCTCATAGTGCTTTTGTAGGGGACCTGAATGTGGTTCCCAGCAACTATACCAGATGCCTTACAACCAACCATCTGTAACTTCAGCTCCAAGGGGTTCAATATTTCTGACTTCAGCTGTGTACCTTCAGTCAAGTGCATACACACACACACACACACACACACACACACACACACACACACACAAACATAGAGACTAGAGAAACAGAAAAAGAGAGAATTTAAACTAGGCTAATCTCTATAAGATGCCTGCAAATAGAATTTCTATGATGGAGCACCTGAGGTGGGGGTGGGGCCAAAATTCAGCAGGTGATCTTAGGGTATTGTAAGAAAGTAGCATCTATAATCCCAGAACCTGGGAGAAGAGGCTAGCCTGAGAGCGGCAATCTGAAAAATCACATCTGAAACTACAAGCACGAAACCGAAAGAGTGAATTAGCAATGGGAGTCTTTAAATTCTCAAAACCCAATCTCAGTGGCACACTGCCTCTAGCAAGGCCATACCTCCTGAGTCTCAGCAGAAAGAATGTTACCAACTGGTGACCAAGTAATCAAATGCCAGTGACTATGAGGAACATCTCATTCAAATCACCATACTTAGCTATGTACAAAGAACTTGGTGGGGGTGGGAGGAGGTCGACAGAGGAAGAAAAGCAAAGACGGAAGAGGAGGGAGATAGGGTAGGAGGTGTCCTAGCTAGTTTTATTTCAACTTGACAGAAGCTGGAGTCATCTTTGGCTACATAGTGAGAAAAAAGTCATTAAGTAGCACTCCTTCATGGCCTCTGTATCAACTCCTGCCTTCGGGTTCCTGCCTTGTATGAGTTTCTGCCCTGAATTCCCTTAGCAATGAAGTGTGACCTGAGAGAGATAAGCCAAAATAACCTCTTTTCTTTCCAAGATATTTATAATTATTGTGTTTTATGACATCAATAAAAGCCCTGATTAAGACAGAGGGCAGGAAAGGGGATGGTGAGAAGGGAAAATGGTATTGCTTAACTGAATGGAAGATTGCCAAATTTCTCAGACAAATCACAGCATCATTACACCACATCAATGGTTGGCTTTTCCAGTTTTCCCAATCCCAATTACATCAATGTATAGTACTTCAAAACCAACTTAATTTGTATTTTAAATATTATGTTTTCAGTTCCAAATGAGGTTATATACCTTTGTGATCTCATATTACGCAGCTGTATTTGGGGGGGGGGGGCGGCTAGAAATTGATCATTTATGCTTTTTACCTATTTTCTTCTTTTGTCCCACCCTTAGAATTTCTCAGAACTTTTACTGATGAGTTAATGTTCTCACCACCATTTCTTATAAACATTTTCACTAGTTCATTCTCTGCTTTTTGCCTTACAGCACTTTGGCCAACAAAAATTTACTAAATTACATAAATTGCTTATCTTACTCCTTTTTCAACTTTTTATCATTACTTTTTTTATTCATCCATCCATCCATCCATCCATCCATTCATCTGTTCATTCATTCATTTGTAGAAGGGCAGCATGCACATGGAGGTGAAAGGACAACTTTCAAGAGTCAACTATTTTTTTCCACCATGTGTGGTCCAGATTTGCTAAGTGTTTGTTTGCTTGTTTGTTGTTTTTTTCCTTTTGAGTCAGGACCTCAGATGTCCCAGGAGGGCTTTGAACTCACTATGTAGCCAAAGATGACCTTGAGCTTGTGATCTTCTTGCCTTCCCCTCCTGAGTGCTGAGTTTACAGATATGTGCTACCATGAGTGGTGTTAATTTTATTTC
Organism: Arvicanthis niloticus; assembly: GCF_011762505.2. Lineage (NCBI taxonomy): Eukaryota > Metazoa > Chordata > Mammalia > Rodentia > Muridae > Arvicanthis > Arvicanthis niloticus. The sequence goes on along the minus strand of NC_047662.1, from coordinate 77,963,418 downwards.
ATACGTATTTATTTTAATTTATCTATGTGATATTTTGCCTGTGTGTATGTATGTGTGCTACTTATTTACCTGGTGCCCACAGAGATCATAAGAGGATGCTGGAGCCCCTGGAACTGGAGTTAAGTGTAGTTGTAAGCTATCATATCAGTGTCATAAACAAAACCCGGGTCTCTACAAGAACAACAGGCACTCTTAGCCATCTTCTAACTCCAGTGTCTGTTTGGATGGAAGTTTATTGAAGACCTAAGGATGGAACCTTAGACTTGGTATATACTAGGCAAAGACTCTACCAAGTACCCTACATCTCAGCCCACTTTTCTCCTTTTTTGACTTCATGGTTTTATGAAATGCTTAGAGGGGGACATCTTGCCATGCCTCTATTTTTTATCTTAGCCATGCCTAGTGGTCTGTGGTTTTATAATTTACATTTAAATCTTCACCTAATTGTGACTAATTTTGGCATAATACGTGAAGTAGAAATATAGTCTGCCCATCCTCTACCACCAGTTACCACTAAATAAAACCAATACCATTTATCAGTGATATATATATATATCACAAAGACATGTTCCTAAGAAAATCCCCTACCCCCAAATCCTAATTGGAGAAATAACTTGGCACAGATATTTGTGGATATGGGGCTTAAAATCCTGAAGGATGATAACTCAGGGTCATAGTTCAGTTCTAAAATCTGGTCCATGGCCCTGGTTGACCAATCCTGGGGTGTATGCTCAAAAACTATCCCTGTCTGGCCAAGATGGGAGATTTGTGATTTGTGAGCAGTTCCTAAACCCCAATAATTATAAGCCTCTTGAGACACACAAATGGCCATGCCCTACCCCTGAGGACCTCCAACCACCAGGCTGTACCTCCAGAGTACTTTAATGGCCTGGCACAGTCCCTGAAGGCACATGCATGGCCAGGCCCCAGCCCACAGAATACTCTACTGGAAAGGCCCAGCCCCTAAGATGAATATGAACAAACTGTCTACTACAGAGGGAAAAAAGAAAAGCTCAAGATCAGACCATAGAATCCCACCAATCCCAGGCCACTCTGGAAGGATCCACCTACCACAAAACCTTATATAAAGTCTGCTTTCTATTTAGTTCTTTGCTGCTTCTATCCTCAGCAGAGGAAGCCACCCTCTTATGACTTTTCCTTAAAATGTATTGCATGAGATTTGTTGTGCTGTGTGGGTTTGTGGTATTCCTTGGCTCTCAACTGCCAGGATACCTTTCCCCTTAGAGTTATAACAGTTAAAGTTACAGTGGGGAAATTTGAACTCAAGGGGGCTTCCACAACCCTGGGTGCCACAGAGACCTGAGTTTGCATCCCATTGTCCTCACCAGCTAAGAAACTTTGAATAAGCTACTTGCATCTACAGACTTTCTTTTCCCAGCTTATAAAATGGTGCCTGAAATTCAACATTCTGATCAAGGTTGTTCTCGGGGTTAAATGAGTAGTACCACCTTGGAGGAATAAGAAATGCTCATGAGCTCACAACCAGAAGAATCCAAGTAAGTTCAATACATCTCTCAAGTTTGTACACCTCTTAAGGTCTATGGGAACAATGACATTCCAGTCATTAAGCTGGGTAGTAAATGAAAATGTCTATCTCAGTGTCTGGCCCAGAGTAAGTGCTTACAAGTTATATCTGAGTCAGTCTGAGGAGAGAAAGAAAGAACTCTGAGTCCCTGGGAGAAAGCACAAGGTGGGAAACTAGATCCCAGGAAAAATATAAAATAGTAAGCTATTTGCTTGGTTTATTTGTTTTTCTATATAACTAAATGTTCTAAGTCTCCTAAAAATGAAATAATCACCATTCATTAAACCAGACTTCTTCTGTCTAAGGCAATGGCAGTTTACATGGGTTTTGTTTGGCTTTGTATGTCAACTTTCCTTCACAAGAGCTATAGATAGTTTTGACATTTATTGCTTCCTTTAAATAAGAAGCTGGGGAGGATACAAGAAAGAGGACCAGAAAGATTTTTCCAACAGAAAAGAAATGTCATTTATGAAGCCATATCAGACATCCGAGTTGCAGGGAACAATTCGGATGGGGCAAATTAAGCGAATGTTCTCATGATGAACTGTCTTGGTGCAGTCAGTCAGGTGACAGTAAATCTGACTTGAATGGCAGCTGTGTTAATAAACTGCAGAGAAGATTGACGCCCATCCAAAGCGAGGAAGTGCACAGTGAAGTACTTTCAGGTCCATGCCCATCAGAATATAAATATGTATCACTGGTTTCTAAAGTGAGTTATGGTTTTATTCTCTAAGCAGTACCTGAATTCCAGAGAGGGTATTTGTCTAGTCCTGGTATAGGAGGTGACAGGTATAGCAACATAGTCACACAGGGAAGATAGCTACTTGGCAAATAAATCAGGCTTTGTAAAGGAACCTGTTGTTATCAATTTGATCTTGAGGGGAGAACTCCCTGTACCCAGGTAATATTGTCAGTACATTGAACATGCCTTCTTTTATTGAAGAACTTTAAGTACAGAGTTCCTCTATCTTCCGTGTCTCCATGTGGATATATCTACAGGCTTCTAAACACATACTTCTCATAATGCTGGCTGGCTGTCCTAGAGCATGAACAATTTGTCACTAGATTCATATCCAGTGTCATGGATCATGATCTTTAGCACTGGAATTGTCCTATCTGTTTATCTGTGATAAAGAAAAGATTAGGAGTGAAATATGGCCTACAATGGAAAGGCAATGGAGTTAACTATCTCAGATGGTCAAGGGTGATGAGATCTCATCTCTACCTACACTGGAAAAGACACTGGAGAACTAGCTCCTGTACACAGTACTTCTTTTTCTGAGTTCTTTCTCAAGAACCATGACCTTTGAGACTATCTTCATACCCAGGGTTCATTTTGTTTCATGATATTCACTGTTATCTGACAAGTGTATCCTTTCTGGATCTTCTCTTATAAATGCTGTAGTCAAGGGTTTCAAATCTTTCCCTATAGCTGAACAATCTCTTGTTGTATTCCATGACTATGCTTTCAGACTTTCCATGACACCTACCTGAGAAGCAAATTCTGCCTTTCCAAAGTGAGACTAGCTGCCATGTCCCTCTTTATCCATGACTCTTGTCTTGGTCAATAACACAGTCAAAGACCAAGCTGTTCATATGGAAACTCAACAGGCATCCTTGGCTTCTCATGCCTTACCTTCATATGTATGACAATAGAGTCTACCAAGATGTCAGATTACTGTTTAGGCAGAATGAGTCCATATTGGAACATTCCTCAGAGATCATGAGTAATCTACACTGTTGTCTTAGGTCAATGAAATGAAGTTGGCAAGGGTGGACAGGTAGAATGGCTTTATCAGACATCAGAAAAGAACAGAGTTGAACCCGTTGAGTATCTGCAAGCTAGTTTTATGGGCCTCTCAGTCTGTCAGTAGAGAAACTTCATCCTTGATGCCCTTAACTTTGAGAAAGACTGCCAAGTTTCCCTCTAATTCCAAGGCAGAATCCCACCCATGGAGGTTCTTCCTCTATTCCCAATGTCTCCGTGGTCTCCTATGAAACAACAAAGGACATAAATAAAGAATGTGTGCTTTCTCCAGTTATGAAAGCCCAAAACGTAACCATAGGAACCAACCAAACAAGGAGGAAACTAGAAAGGAAGGGAGGAAGAAACAGGGAGAGGGAGTGTCAGTTCTTTTTGAAAGGATAATGGTCCAAGATGGCCTGTAACATACTTCCTGCCTTAACATGGATCATTGGCCCCAGAAAACTCCCACCTACCACTTTTTCTTGGTGTGAAATTTGCAAGGTTCCTACTTCTCCTTTTTACAGTAGAGACAATGTTTCTTGTTTGCCTCCCTCAGAAATATAGGCCACAGGCAAAAGGAGAAAGGATAGGAGAGAGAAAGATGAACCAGGGTGGGGAAAAGGTCAAAGTGAATATCAAACTTTCCTGAGATCTGAAAGAGCAGGTAAATGAATAAATGAGAGAACGAGTGAAGCTCTTTCTCCCTTTCTTTCTCCAGGACACCAGCCTCTTTCCTTCTAGCCCATGTGGCATCATGCTGCCTGCAGAGAGATTTCATTTTTCTCCATTTATAGCCCAATTTCTAATAATTGAAACTTTTTTAAAGGGTGGCTGCTCCAAGAACCAGTACCATTGGACAGAAAGCCCATGCCTTCCCCCACTTATGAACATTAATAATACATGACAAAAAGCTGTAGCTTTACTTTGTTTTGTCCTTTAAGTTAAGCTCTTTAAATCAAACACTTAGGGGAAGAAATATTTGCCCATGAGTCTCCAGAAAGTATCTCTGGTCTTAAAGGCAACCAGACTCCAAAGCAATCAAAGGCTGATTTGCTCAGAAATAGGGTGTTTCTGTGACACCCTGTAAACTGTTAGCCAGACCCTCATCATATTAAGAATAAGGAAACCAAGATCCAGAAGAGGAAGGAAGGGCAAGGAATGGAAAGAGGCAGTGTAACTTTCATTTTTTCAAAGCCTACTTTTAATGATGGTTCCTAAATGCTCAAACTTCCCTCCTAGCCCACCACCCAACAGAGGTAGTGAAAAAGAAAAAATATGGGCAAAGTGGGCCTGTTAGAAATTGTTCTTTGGAGGAAATATCCCATCTGAATTTTCAGGAAATCAGTAGTTCAGTTCACAGGTCAGCAGGGGCAGCTTGATCCACTCACAAACACTTTACAGATACACCAGCAGTCCAGTTTGCAGACATGAATCAGCAGCCATGGCACGACCTAGCAGAGATAGACAGACCAAAGCTGAATTGGCACAAGTCAACAGGAGGGACCAGGGCCAAAAGGAACATCAGAAGAAGTTTTTGACTGTGTCTCTCTCTCAAAGCAAAGATCAGTGAAGAGGAAAGACCAACAAGCCTTGTACAGGTAGCGCTACAGGCAAGCCCTCTCACCATCCATAGAGTCCTATTTATACTCCCTTCAAGCATCATGTGCCATCCACAGGTCTTGCCTCACCGTGTATCTTGCCTCAGCATATGAGTCTGACTTAGAAAAACTTCAACTGAGTCTGTATCCGCTGACATTCTGTCAATTGGCTGAGTCCACAGAAATGGCAAGAAGCAACAGCTCACAACATTTCTCTTTATGGAATCCTGACAAAAGGAACTCAACTATGCAATATAAGGCAGACTAATACATGTGTGTCACTAGTGAAGAATCCTTCATCACTTGTCCTTTCACATGCTTGCTTTAGGAAAACATCCTCTCACCTGTATTTGCTTCAGTGAGATGTTCCTTCATTCCTTTACATCTTTGCCCCAGCAAAGCACCACACAACACAACTGACTTTCCAAAGAACCCTTAAGTTTTCACTTCAGGGAAGAGGACGAGAAACTCAATTTAACCAAACTGGAGACGAGATGCAGTAAAGTTTGAGAAGCAAGATGGTGACACCCACCCACAAGGGTCTCATGGACCAAGTAAAGTGTGTATAGTGATTTGAGCATCCTAGAGACAGGTGTGAACCTCTCAAATAGCCAAAGAAAATAGGGTAAACAGCACAACATCTTAGAACAAGAAGATGTGTTCTGCTTGTCCTTTGATGCCAGAGGCCTCGCACTGGCCCAAGCGAGGCTGCAGGAATATGGGGTTGACCCCATGTGGGCATGGAGTGAGGCCATTTTCTAATACCATATTCTTACAGAAAAACTATTAATTTCCCAGTGTGTGTAGTGTCCAACTGGAGCCTAAGGAGGACATAGTTTATTTGCAGAAAGGTGCAGCTAGCATTGTGTCCATCTGGTTCTACTCACTAGGCCATTAAAAAAAAATTATCTTATGAGAATGAGGTTTCTTCATTCTTCAGATGAGGTTGATGAGTTCCAAAGAGATTAAGTACCTTTCCCAAAATGATACAGCTAGACAAGGACAAAGCTGTAAGTTTGATCCACCCCATTTACTGAGCACCTACTGTTCTGAGCACTAACCACTCTTCTCCGGCGTCTATTCCTGTCAAGGAACTTCACTGTCTGCATTGCAAAGATGAAGAAGTAGCCTGAGAGAAGGCATGTCCTGGGTGGGTGGGGACGGACTTCATTCATTGAAGCAGTGAGTTTAAGCTATTTCTCTTCCTTCTAGTCACACACCTCAATTGATCCATGGCCATTTCTACTGCTCTTCTGAAAGATAGACATCCATGATCTTCACTCCTTTACAGTTGCCCTCAAGACCCCGAGTGAGTTCTTATTGCTGCATTCCTAAAAAGGATGGAAATGGCTTTGAATCCTGGGCTAGCAGCTCCAAGCTTGTCTTTACCACACAACCCCCCACTTCCTGGTCTCTGGAAACAATTACATCAGAGCGGAGCACTTTAGCCAGCACAAGCTAAATGCTGAAGTGTGTGCTTCCTGCACAGGGAGATCAGGTACTGCTGACTCTGCAAGGGTTGCTTTAAGTGCTTGGAGCTGGAGACAGGGATGGCAAGAGCTAGGACCAGCTGAGGGCGGGCAGAAGCCCTCCAAGGAGTTTAGTTCCCCAGTATTTAAAGAACAAGTGCTGCTGAGGAAGATGGTGGGGGAAGGGGAATCATGCTTAAATGCTATTTTAGAAAGCCTAGCAGGAGATAATCTTTGTAAGCTGCAAATGGAAATAATATGGCTAGGAAGGGACAGAGACCTGGTTAATAGAACAAACAGAAACTGAAGTAGAGATGAGAAGAGGCGTGTGAAAGGTAGCCAAAGGCTACTGTCACCTGAGATTGGTATGATTTGAATGCTCCCTGGGTCACAAAAACCAATCTGGTCTTATTCACATCCATGACATTCAGGAAGCATTTCCTTGTTATCAAGGTCATGCAGGTGTGTCCGCCAGAGGAACCTTATGGCTTTAAGAGTCAATAGCATTAGTGCAGAACACCAACTGACTATGCAGGTCAGAGACCCACAGTCACCTGCCTTCTCCCTCTGGGCCTCTTATGTATGTGATCTAGATCCCTCCTATGACTCTCAGACTCTCAGTGTGGGATTCTGCTGCCCATAACTCTGCTTACAGGTTATATGTGCTTCTGTATCATTCACATTACACACAGCATGACCTCCTACCTTCCTGTCCCTCATTCCCACCCAAGACCAAACAAGGCAGTTTTGCCAAAGGTATCTGAAAGAATTCCCTCCTGTATACTCATCTCTAACCAAAGCATCATCCTAAACCTGGTACCTTCCTCTCTTTCTTCATGGACTAGTTCTCACCTCTTTCCATCCTCATCTTCTCCTACATAACATATTGTGAGCTAACATTCTTAAATGCATCACTATCCTTTCTGACCTGAGATCTTTTCTGACTTCTGTCTACAGTGTTCATTCCCCGGGTAGAGTCCTACTTGAGTCTTAATACAAGTATCATTTATTCAGTTAAGGGATGCATGAGTCCCTAAGCTAAGTGATATCCATAACTCATATCCATTGATGTGTTGTGTAGTCTCATTATTCTCTCATATATTATAGTTCATGAGAGAAGGGGGGCTTGTCTCACCCAACTTAGTTAAGTTTTATAGGGGTAAGGATCAAAGGTTTAGTATACAGTCATTATAATTTGTGAATGAAGAAATAAATGAATGATAAATTTATCTGCTATAATGAAGAAAGAGTCAGAGGAAAGGCACCTGAGTTTTAAGTGTTTGTAAGAAGGATCATATCAGAGAGAGGGGCCAACAATCTTTGGAGAGAAGGCAACATGAAGCATAGTCTAGAATGAGTATTAGGGGCTCAAACTGGCAAAAAGCCTAAATAAAAAAGAAGAGGTACTAGATGAGGCCAGAAAGATGTGCAGGAGATAGGTGAGAACCTATTACCAAGGCAACGGGGAGAGCCATAAACATGTAGTGAGCAAAGAGGATGTGCCTCAAAATAGTTTCAGAACCAGGCTCCAGTGGTACTAGGGAAGGAACGTGGCCAGGATAGGCTGGGCTAGGAGAGTCTGATGGCTGCTACAATGGAAAAGGCAGCAGGTTCTGGTGAGAGCACATCTAGGATGGCACCCTGTCTGATGGATGTACAAGAACTGCTCTGGTACATGCCATGTAGGAGATGTTCTGGGTTATTAGGAAATGTCTGCAACATGCTATATTCTGCAGATTGGGAGCTCTAGTTTGCTCCCAGACCACTATGGAGGGGAAAGGGCTACATGAGGTACAAGTACAGCTGAAGGAAGTGATGGAGAAAAGAACTTCCTAGCTTCTTAAGGTAGCACAGTCAGTGATTCTGAGTGCTAGAAGCTCCGTTCCTGTGGTTGAGCAAGAAGTAAGTTCTTACTGTCCTCTTCAGATGCTAGAGCTAGGAGAAGAGACAGAGGGTCTAGTTACCTTCCCTCTCCTTGAGATAAACATTTCTTTTGTCAGCTTTGATTGCTGGCACTAAGGAAAAAACATGCCTGCAGCACAACAGCCTGTGATCTCAGGGCTGGGATTAGATGCCAAAAGCTACTGGATCTCTCCCCTCCAAAACCTGGCAGACTTGAACCCAGTGTGTCTTCAGGACTATGTCACTGATCTTCAGCAGTGTGGTCATCATCAAGGGTCAGAATTTTTTTTTTCTGCATGATGGGGAAAAATGAGCTGTGTTATTCATCAAAAAAAAAGAAACTTAGGAGCTTGCTTGGGACAGCAGAACATATGTGGCCAGAGGGTGACAATAATGAGCCTCCTGTTATTTCAAGTGAAGGAGATATTACAGCGAAACTCTTGAAAAAGGAGTTGAAGAAGGGCACTCTCCAGGCCACTCCTGAGGTTTGGGCTTTATGAATGCATCTGTAAAGCTCTCCCTGGGCAACCATTCTCAGTTTAGATCTGTTTTGCATTTCACCTCAAATCCTCTATCTCCATGCTCAGCCACAGTTGCCCATGTTAAATGGCATCCAGAATTCTGTGAACCTGTGTATCCCCTTAACCCAGGACTCTCAGCCTCTTCTTCATTGCCCAAAGACTGTCCCTCATGGCCCATCATTGGGTCCAGTGCTAGCTAGAGCCTGACACCAAGACAATTGGTGCCTGGTAAGATCCCACATGTTAATGTGTGCAGATCATGTAGTCATATCCAGAACCCACTCGTGTCTCTGGCTCTACTTCTCTGCCCAGAATCAATGACAAGCATCTGACAAACAGCTTGTATTCCTTTGAGCCATGTAGAGAACTGGGGATCTTTACTAAAAGGGAGTTAGCAGAACTTTGCCTCTGTACCTAACTGGGAGTTTATCCAAGTTTTTCTTGTTGCTGTAACAAAATACCGGACAAAAACACCTTAAGGGAGGGAGGATTTGTTTTGGCTCATCATTTGAGGGTATAGTCCATGATGGTAGGAAAATTATGGCAGTGGGACTTTGAGGTGGCTAGTCATTGGTGGCATAATAATCACAGCCAGGAAGCAGAGAATGATGAATGTTGGTGTTCAGCTTACTTTCTCCTGTTTTATTCTGTTAGAGAACCCAGCCAATGGAACAATGCTGCCCATATTTAGGCGGAGTCTTCTCTCCTCAGTTAACATAATCTAGCATACAATGGAGTATCATACAGACTGAGATGAGGACAAAGGGCTGGGCAGTGGGACATTTGCTGCACAAGCATGAGGAGCCAGGTGTAGATCCCTAACACTGTGTAAAAGCTAGGTGTGGCCACACATGCTTGTAACTCCAGCTCTGGATGATGTGGAAGTTGGACAGAAATAGGAGTGCTGGGCTCTGGCCAACCAACACAGTAGAAAAACAATGAACTCTGTCTTAAGGAAATAGGTGGAGAGTGGTAGGACTGGATACCTGGGGTCATTGTTCCATCCCCCACACCACCCTTGAGCCTCTACACATGTGCACAGAGGTGCACACATAAGACATAGGAAATACTGGTACATTCCACAATTATAAATGATCCTGAGGTGGGCTGGTATAAGACTAGCAAAAGATATATGGGAAATATTTCTAGCTACCACTTATTTTTCTGTGAACCTAAGCCAGCTCTTAACAAATAAACTGTTATTAAGTCACTAGTAAGCATTAAGCTTGCTAATAGGGGTTTTACAGAGATAATTACAGTTAAATTGAGGTCATTAGAGTGGACCTAATCCAGTATGACTGACATCATTTTAAGAAGAGGAGATCAGGGTCCTTTTTTATAGGGTATCAGCCTATACCAGTCACCTGTGATCCCTCCTATATTAAATGCCCCAAACAGGCAAGCCCAAAGAGAGAGGGGAGAGAGAGAGAGAGAGAGAGAGAGAGAGAGAGAGAGAGAGAGAGAGAGAGAGAGAGAGCTGAGTCACCACAAACAGTGTAGGGGAAAATTACTGGAGAAAGTAGCTTTTTGGGTGAAGAGTATGTGTAATCATTTCTTCCAGAAAGGTTCAGGAAGTAAATAAAACTCACAAGGCTCAGAGAGGCCCTAAAACTTAAAGAATCCCAAGTTCCTTCCCCAGGGTTATTCAAGCAGTAACAATGTTGGAGAGAAGAGACTTTTTGACAGGCTGGGATGCCTACACATTGATGTAGTATTGATGAGCCTTCACTCATGCTGGGGTGGGCTTTTTAGTGATACAGTTACCTTTGAGTCATTCATGTTTCTGTAAATAAGTTACACCTTTAAATAGTACCTACAAGCTAACTGGTTCACTAAGGTAGACTTGGGTGACTTTTTTTTTTTTCATTCTACTACTACTGTGATCCCTTCTTTAGGATATAAATAGATATTTATTCCCATTTCACCAGGGAAAGTCACACAACACAGGGTTTCTTTTGTGGGTGGTGAAACTATTTTGATACTAGAGAAAGCTAATGCTTAAATAATGCTTATATGAAATGATCACTTTGAATCTTGCATTACTAGGTTGACTTTAGGTTATGTGACTTTCACCTGGTTAACTATTTTTTAAGCAAGAAACAATGGAAGAATTATAAACACAGTTCTTTCTGGTAATTTCTGTTGTTCCCTTCCCTCCCAAACAAGTTATAAGGTTTTGTAGTCCCTTTTTGTGCAGTAAAAGAGAGACGGGGAAGGAGGGATGGAGGGAGGGAGGGAGGGAGGGGGGAGGGAGGGAGGGAGGGAGGAATGGAGGGAAGGAGGGAAAGAGGGAGGGAGAGAGGGAGAGAGAGAGAGAGAGAGAGAGAGAGAGAGAGAGAGAGAGAGAACTCTGTGGGGCTGATAAATCCACAAGTGTTTGTGAGCATGATACAAGATTAAGTCAAATTTTCTAAAAAGAGAAGGAAATTGGGGTTATTTCAGAATAACCCTAATTTCAGGAGGATGATAGTGAAACTGGTGTAGAATAGTAATCCATGAACTAACTGCCATGAGACTAACCAGGTGTGAATTTCATTCTTCTGTTCTGGGCTCTGAGCCAGATCTTTCTGTGGTGTCTCAGTTTCTAGTGTGTTATCATGTATGACTTCTATGATAGCTTTGCTAGTTAGTACCTTAGGATGTAAGATTGGGAGGGAGGTAATCGGGAGGGGGTAACCTGCCTTGTAGATTCATGACAAACTTTAGATTGCCTGCAATAAACAATTTTTATTACTATTGCTTATTGTGTCCTTGTGTTCGGTGTTTGATTTTTTTTAAATCTAGAAATAGACAAACATATCAAGGAACTACTTGGTCATGTAGATATCTAAAAACAATGTGAAAATGAAACTAAGCCTTGAAATGTACTGTCATCAGTGGCACACCTTCCTCAGTGGTTGGTTCCTTTGGATCCTATCTCTATGGGGAGATTGGATGTTTCATGATACCAGCACTTACTTGGCTGTGTTGGGAAAGGAAGAGACTGGGTCTTTTATGTCTTCAGCCACTATTTATATTTTTTGATAAAGAAAAACCAACACAAAACTATTATTTTACAAATATATATGCATGTAAGTAACTCAAAGAAATTGGGGTAGCTGATAGCATTAACAATGATTACAGTAAAAAGAAAACATAGAAAGGGAAAGGATACATATTTCAAGTCAAGGTTTGAACTGAAGGCTCAGTGATTAAAATCACTTGTTGCTCTTGTAGAGAACCTGGGTTTAATTTCCAGCACCTACATGGTAACTCAAAACCATCTGTAACTCCAGTCTGAGGAGACTACACAAAGCACACACATGGTGCACACACATATACACAGGCAAAACACTCACATATGTAATAAAATTAATAAATCCTTTTTAAAAACCTAAAATTTAGGCTCTACTTGTACATTTGCAATAGAGATATAAATGGTGCCACCACTGCGGAAAATAGTTTGGTAGATGCTAAATATAAAACTGCCCAGTTGTTCTATTTCAGACACACACACACATTCCCAAAGAACTGAAAATAAAGTTCCAAATATATTTGTAAACCTATATTCATATATTCATTTGAAGCATTATTTGCCACTATCAAAAGTTATAAACAACTCAACAAATGAATGGATACACAAAATGTGTGTGTGTTTGTCTGCATGTGAGTGTGTATGTGTGCATGTGTGTATGTGTGTCTGTGTCTGGAGCATTTGACCATAAAAGAAATGGAACATAATGATACAATGTATAAAGAAATATTATTCAGGCATATAGAGACTAATAACATAGGATTTCACTCACATGAAATACATAGAATGGGCAAATTCACAAAGACAGAAAGTAGATTAGAAATTATCTGGCGCCAAGGGGACAGGGAGTGGGGAGTTATTGCTTATGGCAGAGTTTCTGTTTAGAATGATAAGGACATTTTGGAAAGAAGACAGTGATAATATAAGCAGAACATCATGAATTTAATTGAGGCCACTGAGTTGTACACTAAAAACTATTTAACTGGTCGATTTTATGTCATATGTATTTACCACAGCTTAAAATAAAAATTGTGAACAGAGAGGAAAATTAAAGTAACTCACACAAGGGTCCATGGATAACTTGAAAATGTTTTGGGATTATCAATTCATTTCATTGTTGAACTGTTGGTACTTTCCAGCATGTTCATAGAATATAAATTGCATATCAATTAATAGAGAATATCAATTTCTGACCTGATTCTATTTTTCCAACTTTTTAAAAAGAAAAGCAATTACATTTCATAAAAGAAAAGTAGAGGGGTATTTTTAAGAAGGTATCTGTATTTCTGCCTACCCATCCCTTGGCTATCTTCACTAGTCACATAAAGAGTTTATGTGTTACACTGAGTGTTAGTTCTGTGTCAGAATTTCAGCTGAGGGAAAATGGCAGTAGCTGATGTCCCTGTGTGATGGGCCATTTGGGCTTCCAGAATCCTGTGCACGTGTGTGTGTGTGTGTGTGTGTGTGTGTGTGTGTGTGTATGTTCATATGTTTGTAGATATATGTGAGCATATTGTGGGTACATGTGGAGTCCAGAGGCCAATCTTGACTGTAATTTCTTGTGTATCATTATGTTGGGTTTTTTTTTGAGACAGGATTTCTCATTGGCCTAGAACTCAGCAGTTAGACTTGTCTACTTGGTTGGTGAACCCTGAGGATCCACCTGTCTCTGCCTTCCGAGCACTGAGATTACAAGCCCACAGTATAACACCCAGATTTTCTTATGTGGATTCTGTGGGATGGAGCTAATGTCCACAAGACTGCACAGTAAGCATTTTATTGGCCGAACTGTTTAGTCCCGTCCCATAACTTATTCTTGGTCCTCTGGTATACACCAAAATACAGTGACAATAGAGATGTTCGCCAGCCCCCAAAGAAAGCCAACTGGTGAAAATAAATGTAGAGGACATAGGGTATGACACAGCAGTCTGAAATGAACTGAGATGGAAGCACAGGTCAGTGAGGACCGTCACATGGGAGAAGGGTGCCAATTCTGGGACTGGTTGTTGGGATGACTGGCAAATATTGTATTTACTGGCTATGAAAAAGTGTGTCCCTCTGTTCTCAATTGTTAATTACTGGGCTAGCAGTATTATAAATGGTTGTGGAATCCTTACCTGCCCCAAAAGAAAGGCACGCTGTAGTAGGGAAAGTTAAATAGCCCTCAATACCACTTAGGTGAGTAAGGACTGGTTTTTTGAATAATAAAGTGCTGGTGGCTGGAACTGGAGAAGAAGGACTGGCAGAACTGTGCAGACAGATGGAGACAAAGAAAGAAGCATGCAGGACAGAAGCAAGAAGAGGACAGAGCAGGAGGTAGAGCAGTAGGAGCCATATGGAGATACAAATGGTGAAGGAGTAGGGTTAAGGTAGCAGGTAGCTAAGAGACTGCCCCAGCAAACAGGCCAACAGCTTTAAACGACATAGATGTCTCCATGTCTTAATTATTAAATCTTAAGTGGGTCCCCTGAAAACCCCATAATGCCTGGAGAGGGGAGAGCATCACTGGGAGTAATTCTAGGATTTCAGGTGTAGTAGCATTACTCATTTATAACTGTAAATAAATGATAAGAAGGAAGGAAATGAGTCAAAGAAAAGGGAAGGAAAACGAAAATGATAAAATGACAAGCAAACTCTTTGATAGAGAATAAAATGTGTTAAGGGACTCATGGAAAAGGTGGGAGGTGTTAAGTGTGAAACATTAACGAGGGGGGGGGAGGGATCTAAGGTTTAGAAAAATGGAAAAATACCAAAAACAATAGTGGAAAAAATAGTTGAAAAGTTCAGGAGAAATTCTGTAGATCAGTCTGACCATGCTAGAGAGAAGGATGAAAAGGGAGAAAATAAAGAGTAGTTACATTTTTCTTAAAAAAAAAAAAAAAAAAAAAAAAAAAAAAAACCACAGGGAAGAGACGAAAGTCTCCATCAAAGCCACCTGCTAGTGCTCCGTTCCCAAGTGCCCTGAAAGTAGAAATACTACTTTAAGCAATGACATCTTAATATGAAAATACAAACAGAAAGGAGAAGCAGAAAACGTGTATAGCAGAGTGCTTTCTTCCCACTGTAACAAGTTTCTATGCATTCCATGCTTGAAAACAATAAAGATTTATTGAGTTATAATTCTAGTGGTCAAAACTCTGGACTAGGCTTCACTACGCCAAAATTAAGATGTTTTCAAGGCCCCTTTCTTGAAAAAGGGAAGTCTGTCACATAGAATCCTTCTTGCCATTGACATCTTCTAGAGCCATCTACACATTGGCCTGTGACCTCTCCACCTTGAGAGACTCTATCAGAGCATCAGACCATGTTCAAGTACCTCTAACTCTTACTTCTGCTACCTTCCAACTTCAGTTTGGAAGGATCCAGTGATCACACTGGCCTATCCAACATCTCTCTGTCTTTTTGCCATCTTGTGAAGTATCAGTTCTATATTGACCTAAGATCACACACTCTCAGGTTTCAGGGATTCTGGTGTACGTATGTTCAAGAGTATGACATTATTCTGCTTCCCATGAGAGAACCATACACACTGTGGTAAGAACCAGCTGAGATTGGAAAAGTAACTCAGGGGAGCTGAGTGATGAAGAGAAAAATGTTAACTGTAAGTTGTAGCCAAATTGAGCCTTCAGCCTACACAAAGCCCACTGGTGTCCTGTCATTCTCCTCTCTAGCCCCCTTTCTCCAGCTCTAGTTAGAGTGGTATGGCGAAATAAATTGTTTCACTATATGTGTAAGTTCTCTAGGCAGTGGACAATCAACATCACCCAGAAACAAATGCTAAATTCTCTCCCACCAAAGCTAGTAAAATGCAGATGCTCACCATCCAGAGGCACCTTGTAACAAAAATCTCCTTGTTAGGACAAAGAGGCTGATCTAAACAAAGGATCAGCAACTTTGAGAGTGCATAGTGAAATGCCTAGACCTTCCAAGTCTCCCCAGAGTTGAAGGTATATTTGGTTCCAGAAAATAACAAGAAATTGCATAATGGCCTATAATGTTCTATGTCCTAGTTTTCTTTCCTGGTATACTGCAACTGATGTCCAAATACAGACAATGAGATTAACTTTGATGTTAGTATTCAAAGAAAATTCATCTATTCTTAGCTATTCTTCCATATGTGTGCTCTGACTTTGAACACCAGGACCTCTGGACAGTATAAGGACCAATGTACACCTTCCCAGGTGAAAACATGCAGACAAGGAGCTTTGAGGCCAGCCCACTCCAACCAATAATGTCACCTAAAAGCTAGGCTTGTCAAACTTTACTTAAAATTTTTTTTTAAAAATGAGGTAGAAATAACTTCATCAAGATCACACAGATAACAATAAATCTCAACATGGAATCTCAGCCAGGTGACTCTTGGTTCCACTGGCCCTTCTCCTCTACATGTATCACAATCATTTGGCATTTTATTCCTTCCAATATATGTGCCAGGATTTGTGCTAAAACTATTGCAAAGTTTCCTATGAGAAGTGAATCTTACATGCAGTCAAAGGGTGGCATCGTGTTGGAAAAAGAAAAGAGCCTGTATTGGAAGTTCAAATCTGTTGTTCGTGACTTGTCAAATGCATATTATCATTAATTATTATCACACTTACATGCAGAGTTTTTTTTTTGAGGGTTTGAAGAGTAGCCTGCTTATAAAACATTTCATATAGTACCTGGCACATACTAGTATGCAGGATGAATTTACTACATAAAATCTGTAAAAATAAAAAATTCTTCATGTAGAAGGGTACTATTGACCTTGGTGGTAGTGGTGTCTTCACTCTTCATCTATCTATAGCATTAGACAAATAATTCCAACACTCACTAACTATAAAGAAGAATTATTTTTCCCTTAAATCCCAGTAATGTCTGGGGGGAGCTGTAGTCCATTGAACAATTCAGCTGGTCTCCTGCCACAGCAATAGAATGACCATGGTTTAGTTCACTGCAGAAAAAGGAATGTTGTTTCAAAGGAAGATAAGATAGTGGAAGTGCTCTGGGAACTACTTCTACCACCAAGTCATATTTCTGGTGCTAGGACTCAATCTAAAACTTGGGCTCAGATCCAAAAACAAAACTAAAGGTTTAAGATATAAGTATACCTTCAGGAAATATAAGTGTGTCACAGGCAAGTCATCTAGGCCTAAATTTGAAGACACAATAACATTTTCTCAAGAGCAATGGGTCTTTCATCCTTCCAAGGTGAATATTGAGCACAGTTCTCTTTTTAAATGCTGAGATGAAGAACTAGGAAACTTCTGAATTTTGATCTCCAGGCAATTCAAGTCTGTAGGAAAAAACAACATATATTGGGTTGGATTACTTTTCAAAATAGTCACTATACCTCCCTCCAAGAGTGAAAGTTGAACAAATTCACATCCATTTCCAATAAAATATGATAAGAAGTCCCAATTGAGAAAATTTAAAGGTTATTATAAGGGCTGGAGTAAAGCTGTCATAATGTGCCTTACAAGAATGAGGATCTGTGTTCAATCTCCTAGAACTCATGTTTTTTGTTTTGTTGTGTTTGTTTGTTTTGTTTCAAAGCTAGGTGTGATTATTTAATAAATGTAATCTCATCACTGAGCAGACATTCAGGCAGATCCCCAAGGTTCACTGGTTTTCCCAACCATCTTGAAGCATTCCTGGCTAGTGAGAGACCATGCCTAAAAATCAAGGTAAGTAACACATGACAAGCAGAGGTTGTTTTCTGGCTTTTACATGCCATGTTGTGAGACATTTCTTGCTGGGGCAACAAACAACAAGACCTGTATCACTGGAGCACTTTGTATGATGTGCAGGCAACTGAGCTAGTCAGAGTCTCCTCCCCATAGAAGTATTAACTGCTTATAAAAACCATGAGAAGGAAAGGGGTTGAAAACCCTCCAAATGAGTTAAGTTGTCCACAGACCTTCTTTGTTCTCTCTATTTGTCCCTCTTCCCTGTCTCCCCTTTGCAGGTCCAAACCCTCAGGTTTTTCCAAGAGGCAGCCTCCAGACCCTGTCCATGTCTCCTGTGTATCCCACAGACCATCCCCTCCTGTCCTCCCTCCACTGACTTATTACTGTGTTATAAGCAGTTCCCTGCTCAACCACAGGCTATACCTACCAGAAGACCAGGTAGCCTGACTTCATACGTTCTCTGTTTTCTTTTTTCTGCCACTTCTCCTGAGAATCTCACAGACAATCCTCCCTTGAACACCCAGAAGCCAGCACCAACCCAGATAATTCTATAATCATCTCAGACCAATAATCCTAGATGCCACCATAAAAACAAAATCAATAGCAACCAGGAAAACATGTCTTCACTGGAATTCAACTATCCTATCACACCAGGCCCTAAGTATTCCAACATAGCTGGAGAACAAGGAAATTCTTTAAAAACACATATACAAAGATGATAGAGCTCCCTAAAGTAGAAATTCATAAACCAAGAAAGCCATGAAAACACAAACAATTAGTGGAAATGAATAAATCCCTTAAAGAGAACCAAGAAAAAAGTAGTTGAAGGAATAAGATGGCTTAATACCTGAAAGTGGAAGTAGAAACAATAAAGAAAATACAAACCAAGGGAATTGGGAATTCTGGAAATGAAACATTATTTAGGGATTATAACAGAAACTACAGAGGCAAACTTGTCCACATAGAATACAAGAGATGAAAGAGAGAATCTCAGGCATAGACGATATAGAGATAGAAGATAGAAGAAATGAATGTATCAGTCAAAGAAAATGTTAAATATAAAATTAAAAAAAATAAGTCCTGACACAAAACATCCAGTAAATCTGAGACACTATGAGAAGACGAAACCTAAGAATAATAGGAATGGAAGATGGAGAAGAATCCCAGTTCAATGGCTTAGAAAATGTTTTTTATTGATTGGTTATTTTATGTATTTATATGTCAAATATTGTCCCTCTTCCCTGTCTCCCCTCTGCAAACCCCTCATCCTATCTCCCCTCCCCTTTGCCTCTAAGAGGGTGCTTCCTCACCCACCCACCCACCCACTCCCACCTCACTCCTTTAGCATCCCCCTACACTAGAACAAGCTTCCACAGGACCAAGGGCCTCCCTCCCACTGATGCCAGGTAAGGCAATCTTCTGCTACTTATGTAGCTGGAACCACGAACCCATTCATGTACACTTTAGTTTAGTCCCTGGGAGCTCTAGGGCATCCAGTTAGTTGATATTATTGTTCTTCCTGTGGGGTGCAATCCATTTCAGTTCCTTTAGTCTTTCCCTTCATTCATCCATTGGGTTCCCTGGGTTCAGTTGGCTCAGTTGGCTGTGAGTATCTACATCTGTCTTAGTCAGATGCTAGCAGAGCCTCTCAGAGGACAGCCATACCAGGCTGCTGTTTGTGAGCACTTCTTGGCATCAGCAATAGTCTCTGGATTTGATGTCTGCTGATGAGATAAATCCCAAGGTGGGGCAGTTTTTGGATATCCTTTCCTTCAGTCTCTGCTCCATTTTTTGTCTTTTAGATAAGAACAATTCTGGATTAAAATTTTTGAGATGGGTGGGTGTCCCCATCCCTCACCTGGGAGCCATGCCTATCTACTGGAGGTGGTCTCTTCAGGTTCTCTCTCCCCTCTGTTGGTGTTGGGGATCACTCTGCCAAATGTTGGAACCCACACTGCCCCAAGCTTTGGGGGCTAAATTGTCCCAGCTCGTACTGCTGCTCCAGTCTATGGGTCAGGGTTCAGCAAGAGAGAGAGTGATGGGTGGACACGAAGAATGGAGACCAGACAGAGTGTGATTCAGTCCCATTTATTCTCAAGTCTCTCTTCTTCTTCCCTCTTTCCAAGTTTCTTGTTCCTTGTCCAAGTCCCAAGTCTCGAGTTTCTAGTCCCTAGTGCCTCCAAATTCCAAGTTTTCAGCGTGTCTTCAGTCTGCCTCTCACCTTTCATAAATCTCACTTCTTAAGTCACGCCTTTAAGTCTTGCCTCTAAGTCACACCCTTAAGTCACACCTTTAAGTCACACACACCCAAGGTATATAAAACAAGATGTTACCAGAGTGTTCTCAGCTGTTGTAGGCTGTTGAAAACAAGTCTCTTGTCAGGGTATATGGTTGCAACGATGATAGCTGCCTTCTGTCGGCTCCCCATATTTCAGCTAATGTTATCCCCACTGAGTTCTGGGAACCTCTAGCTTCCCTGGCATCTGGGACTTTCTAGTGGTTCTGCAATTCCCCAACCTCCACTGCTACATATTTCTATTCTTTCTTCTGATCCTCTGGACTTCTATCCTGTCTCTTCCCATACCTGATCCATAAAATCATAGAAGGAACTTTTCCTAACCTAAAGAAGGAGATGCCTCTAAAGGTATAAGAAGCATACAGAATATCAAGTAGATCAGAACCAAAAAAAAAGTCCTCTCATCACATAATAATCAAAAGACTAAATACAGAACAAAGAATATTAAAAGATACAAGGGAAAAAGACCAAGTAATATATAAAGGCATACCTACCTATTAGAATTACACCTAATTTCTCAAAGGAGACTCTAAAAGCCAGAAAAGACATGGACAAATGTGCTACAGACTCTAAGAGACCACAGATGCCAACCCAGAACAAATACCCAGCAATCTTCAATCACCATAGATGGAGAAAATAAGATATTCCATGACATTGCCATGGAATGACTTAAACAATATCTATCTACAAAACCAGCTTTATAGAAGATGTTAGAAGGAAACCTCCAACCTAAGGAGGTTATTAATTATACCCATGAAAACACAGGAATAAATAATCTCATGCCAGCAAAACCAAAAGAAAGAGAGCACACATACTAACACACACCACCACCATCAAAAACAACATCAAATATCAGGAATCAATAATTTTCAGTATCGGTGTCCTCAATGTCCCAATAAAAAGACACAGATTAACAGAATGGATATGAAAACAGGATCCATTCTTCTGGTGCATCCAAGAAACACACCTCTACAGCAAGAATAGTTATTACCTCAAGGTAAAAGGTTGGAAAAAGATGTTACAAGGAATGAACCTAAGAAGTAAGTTATTGTAGCTATTTTATTAGCTAACAAAGTAGACTTCAAACCAAAACTAATCAAAAGAGATGATGAAAGACATTTGATACTCATCAAAGAAAAACTCTACTTGTGAACCTCATCAAAGAAAAATTCCATTAAGATAACCTTTGAATTTTTTTCTTTTTTTCTTTTTGTTTTTTTATTGGATATTTTATTTACATTTCAGATGTGATCCCCTTTTTCTATTTCCCATTCCCCTTGAACCCCCTATCCCATTCCCCTCCTCCTGCTTCTATGAGGATGTACCCCTACCTGCCCACTCCTACCTCTCCACAAACGAATTCCCCTACACTGGGGCATTCACCCATCACTGGACCAAGGACTTCCTCTCCCACCTATTCCCAACAAGGCCATCCTCCCCTACATATACAGCTGGAGCCATGGGCCCCTCCCTATGTGCTCCCAGGCTGGTGGTGGTTTAGACCCTGGGAGCTCTGGTTGGTTGGTATTATTGCTTTCCCCATGGGGCCACAAACTCTTTCAGCTCCTTCTGTCTTCTCTCTCAGTCCTCCATAGGGAACCCCAGGATCAGTTCAACGTTAGCTGTGAACATCAACCTCTGTGTATTTCAGGGTCTGGCAGACCTCTAAGGAGACAGCTATATCAGAATCCTGTCAGCATGCACTTCCTAGCATCCACATCAGCATCTACCTTTGGTGACTGCACATGGAATGGATAACCAGGTAGAACAGTCTCCAGACGACCCCTCCTTCAGTTTCTGCCCCATGCTTTGTCTCCATATTTGCTGAGGGCTAAATTTCCAATATATACAAAGAAGTCAAGAAATTAGACTTCAGACAACCAAATAACCCTATTAAAAATGGGGTACAGAGCTAAACAAAGAATTCTCAACTGAAGAAACTCAAATGGCCAAGAAGCACCTAAAGAAATGTTCAATATCCTTATCAATACAGGGAATATTGTATTGGGGTATCCTTTCCAATATCAGGGAAATGCAAATCAAACAACCCTGAGATTTCACTTCACACCAGTCAGAATGGCTAAGATAAAAAACTCAGGTGATAGCAGATGCTGTCGAGGATGTGGAGAAAGAGGAACACTCCTCTATTGTTGGTGGGATTGCAAGCTGGTACAACCACTCTGGAAATCAGTCTGATGGTTCCTTAGAAAACTGGACATTTCCTGAGGATCCAGCTATACCACTCTGAGCATAAACCTAGAAGATGCTCCAACATATAACAAAGACATATGCTCCACTATGTTCATAGCAGCCTTATTTATAATAGCCAGAAGCTGGAAAGAACCCAGATGTCCTTTAACAGAGGAATGGATACAGAAAATGTGGTACATTTACACAATGGAATACTACTCAGCTATTAAAAACAAAAAATTCATGAAATTTTTAGGTAAATGAATGGAACTAGAAAATATTATCCTGAGTGAAGTAACCCAATCACAAAAAACACACATGGTAGGCACTCACTGATAATTTGATATTAACCCAAAAGCTTGTAATATCCAAGATAAAACTCACAGACCACATGAAGCTCATGAATAAGGAAGACCAAAGTGTGGGTGCTTTGGTCCTTCTTAGAAGAAGTAACATTTGAATCATAACATCAATACCCAGAACACCCACTTTTGTTAAGGCAACAATAAGGCAGCTTAAATCACATATTGACTCTAATACACTGATAGTAGGAGACTTCAGTATTCCTCTCTCACCAATGGACAGGTCATGCAGACAGAAAATAAACAACAAAATGCTAGTGCTAACAAATCTAAACCAAATGGACCTATCTGATATTTACAGAACATTTCAACCAAATATCAAAGAATACACTTTCTTCTCACCATGTAATGGAACTTTCTCTAATACGGAACATATACTTGGACATGAATTGAGTCTCAACAGATAAAAGAAAATTGAAATAACACTCTGCATCCTATCTTACCACTATGGATCAAAGTTGGATATCAATAACAACAGAAACCCTAAAAACACATAGAAACTTAAGAACTCTCTACTGAATGAAAAATGGGCAGAAAGAAAGGAAGGAAGAAAAAAGAAAGAAAGAGAGAAGAAAGAAAGAAAGAAAGAAAGAAAGAAAGAAAGAGAAAAAAAGATAGACATCATAGGATTCAATGAAAATAAATACACAGCATGCCAAAATGTGTGCAACACAATAAAGCAATGTTAAAGGGAGAGTTAATAGTACTAATTGTATACATTTTTTTAAAAAAATGGACAGATATAATTCTAACAACACAACACATGAAAGCTCTAGAACTCTAGAACAAAAAGAAACAAGTACTCCCAAGAGAAGTAGGCAGCAAGTAATAATCAAACTAATAGCTAAAATCAATAAAACAGAAACAAAGAACACAATACAAAGAATTAAGGAAACAAAGAGTTGGATCTTTAAAAAAACTTAACAAAATAGACAAACTCTTATCTAAACTAACTAAAAGGCAGAAAGAATATATAAATAAAATCATAAATGAAAGGGGGGATATAATAATAGACACTAAGGAAATTTAGGATGTCTTAAGAGCATACTTTAAAAACCTGTATTTTACCAAATTGGAAAAAATCTAAAAAAACATGGATAATTTTCTCAATACATACCATTTAAATTGGGATCAGATAAACTATTTAAATAGACCTATAACCCCTAGTGAAATAAAAGCAGTCATCAAAAGTCCATCAACAAAAAAGGCCTAGGGCCAGAAGGTTTTAGCACAGAATTCTGCCAGACTTTCAAAGAAGAGCTAATGCCAATACTCCTCAAATTATTTCATGAAATAGAAAGAGAAAGAATATTGCCCAATTCACTTCATGAGTCCACAGCTACTCTGATACCCAAGCTACATAATGACTCAATCAAGAAAGAGAATTACATGTCGATCTTGCTTATGAATATACATATACAAATATTCAATAAAATACTTGCAAACCAAATCCAATACATCAAAAGAAGCATGCAACATGACCCAGTAGGCTTCATCCCAGAATATATACTTTCATATACTGTACCTCAGAGGTATAGGGATGGTACAATATATGTCACTATAATCAGTCACTATAATCAACCTTGTAAACAAGATGAAAAATAAAAACCACATGATCACCTCATCCAATGCAGAAAACCCCTTTGACAAAATCCAATACCCCTTTATGATAAAAGTCTTGGAGAGATTAGAGATACAAGGGACATACCTAAACATAATAAAGGTACTTTGCAACAATCCTATAACCAACATCATATTAAATGGAGAGAATCTAAAAGCAATTCCACTAAACTTTTCCTAAGACAAGGTTGTCCATTGTCTCCATATCTATTCAATACAGTACTTGAAGTATTAGCTAAAGCAATAAGACAACTAAAGGAGATCAAGAGGGTACAAATTGGAAAAAAGAAGTAAAACTTTTGTTATTTGCAGATGATAAGATTGTATATATATAAGTGACCCTAAAACTCCACTAGAGAACTGCTGCAGGTGATAAACATTTTTAGTGAAGTGGCTGGATACTAGATTAACTTTAAAAAAATCAATAACTCTAGTATATACAAATGGTAAATAGACTGAAAAAGAAATCAGGAAAACAACAACTTTCATGATAGCCTCAAATAATATAAAATATCTTAGAGTAACTTTAACCAAGAAAGTGAAAAACTTGCATGACAAAAACTTTAAGTGCTTAAAGAACAAAATTAAAGAAGGTATCAGAAGATGGGAAGATTCCCATGCTCATGGATAGGTAGAATTAATATAATAATTACATAATAAATAACAAGAGCAATCTATAGATTCATTGAAATCCCAATCAAAATTATAACACAATTCTTTACAAACCTTGAAAGGACATCTGAAGTTCATATGGAAAAACAGAACTTCCAGGATAGCTAAAATAATCATGAAAACAAGAGAACTGCTGGAAATATCACCATCCTCAATTTCAAGTTGTGCTAAACAGAAAATGTATTGGCATAAAAACAGATATGTTGATCAATAAAGTTGAACTGAAGAGCCTGACACACACCTATGGACAACAGATTTTTTTTAAATAAAAAAGCCAGAAATACACACTGTGGGAAAAAGACAGCAGCATTAACAAATGGTGCTTGTCAAGCTGGATGGCTGCATGTAGAAGAACCTAAATAGGTCCATATTTATCACTCTGCACAAAAGCCAAGTCCAAGTTGATAAAAAATCTCAACATAAGTCAGATACACTGAACCTGATAGAAAAATTGGGAACAGCCTTGAACACATTGGCACAGATGTTACTTGTTTCTCTTAAAATACCAATAGCATAGGCACTAAGATCAAAAATTAGTAAGTGGGACTGCATGAAACTAAAAAGTGTCTGTTAGGCAAAGGACACCATCAATTGGACAAAGTGGCAGCCTACAGAATGAGAAAAACTTTTACCAACTCCATATCCAAAAGAGGATTAATATCTAAAATATATAAAGAATTCAAAGAACTAGATATAATCCAATTTAAAAATGGAGTCCAGATCTACACAGAGAATTCCCAATAGAGGAATCACAAATGCCTGAGAAACAACTAAAGAAATGTTTAACATCCTTAACCATTGGGGAAATGCAAATCAAAACTACTTTGAGATCCCATCTTCCACCTGTCAGAATAGCTAAGATTAATAACACAAGTGACAGCAGCTCATGCTTGTGAGACTATGGAGCAAATGGAACACTCCTTTTTTTTTTTTTTTTTGTGTGTGTGTGTGTGTGTGTGTGTGTGTGTGTGTGTGTGTGTGGTGCATGCTTCTACACTCACTATGGAAATTAATATGGCAGTTCCTCGGGAAATTGGGAATCAATCTAACCGAAGAAAAAGATACATCCATCCTTGGTTATATACCCAGAGAACACTCCATCCTACCACAGGGGAAGTTCCTTAACTATGTTCATTATGGGCTTTACTCATAATAGCTAGAAACTGGAAGCAACATACATATCCTTCAACAGAAGAATGGATAAAAAATGTGATATATTTACACAACAGAGTATTATTGTTAAAAATAATGACATCATGAAATTTGTAAACAAATAGAACTTGAAAAAAAAATCCTGAGTAAGGTAATCCACACTCAGAAAGACAGATATAGTATGCATTCACTTAAAAGTAGATGTTAGCAAAAAATAAAAGTAGATATTAGCAGTTAAGTAAAAATAACCAAGCTACAATCTGTAGACCCAGAGAAGTTAGGTAAAGAGCAGGGCTCTAGCAGGTGGCATAGATATACCAGGGAAAGGGAAACAGAACAGATTTTGCAGGTGACTTGGGGGTAGAGGCAGACTGGAGCAGGACAGATTAGGTTGTAAAGGAGATGAGATGGAAAGAGAGAGAAATTTATAATTGGGGACACTAGAGGGACAGTGTGAAAATCTAGTGTAGTAAAAACTTCTTGGAATCAATGAGGGTGATCTATGGAGGACTCCTGGTCATGGAGGATATGTAATCTGAACTGGCCATTTCTTATAGCCAGGAAAGGCTCATAGTGGTGAGACTGGGTTATATTATGTTGATTTGTTGGCCAAGGGAATCCTATGGAGATCCCCAAACAACACTGGCTGTTGATACGAGAAAACATTCAGGCAGTTCATCAAACATGGAAAGGTTGAGCTGATATTTGCGTGGAGTTTTCACCCATATTTTCTACTCTCTTTGGTGTGAAAAAGTATTCTGTGGGCTATCAAAAGAGAAACTTGGATCCAAAGCCAGCCACAAAGCCTTTGATCTACAATCTGTCATGTCTGCAAGATGTACTAGGACAACATGGAGGAGCAGAATTTGTGAGAGTGGGCAACCAGTGTCTCATTTAACTTGAGGTCCTCCCCATTCCCAACATTGCTTGGATTGACAGGAACCAGAAATAGGATAGCCTATAAACTTAGGGTAAAACCAAACTCAAATGGTCTAAAAAATGAAAGAAAAAAATCAATGTAATTACTTC
Organism: Arvicanthis niloticus; assembly: GCF_011762505.2. Taxonomy (NCBI): domain Eukaryota; kingdom Metazoa; phylum Chordata; class Mammalia; order Rodentia; family Muridae; genus Arvicanthis; species Arvicanthis niloticus. The sequence continues at coordinate 77,936,632 of NC_047662.1, read as the reverse complement.
TAATGATACTCTGCTATGCTCACAGAATGATACCTTGTCCAGTTTTTATCAGAGACCTCCTCAGGCAGCAGAAGGGAGCAGATGCAGACATTATGTGAAGAAAGAGTCTAAACTGGAAGTCTGTGTAGGGTCCCTCTCCTCAAAGCTCTGGAAATCCACAGGAAGAGGGGGTCTTCCGGAAAGATTGTAAAAATCATATGTGCAGAGGACAACAGGAGAACACAGCCCACTGAATCCATTAAACAGGGTGCACACAGGCACACAGAGATGAAAGTGGCAAGCATGAGGCCTACATAGGTTTACACCAGGTCCTTTGCATATAAGTTGTGGCTATTTGCTTGGTGCTTTTGTAAGTATCTAACTGTGAGAATGGGTGTGTCTTTTTACTTGTTTGCCTACCCTTGAGATGCTTTTCCTCCTGTTGGGTTGCCTTGTCCAGTCTCAATGAGAGGGCTTTTGCCTTATCTTTTTATATTTTGTTTTGTATGTTTGTTGTCTCTTGTAGCCCTGCTCTTTATGAAGAAAAAAGTGAATCCATTGAGAGGGTTGGTAGGGAGGAGGAGCTGGGAGGAGTGCAGGGAGAGGAAACTGTGTTCAGAATATATTGTATGAGAGAAGAACCTATTTTCTATAAAGAGTGAGAGGGAAGAAGAGAAGGGGAAAGGAAATAGGAGAGAGAGAGAGAGAGAGAGAGAGAGAGAGAGAGAGAGAGAGAGAGAGAGAATACCCTGCAAGATCCAGAGACTTCCTGAGTCTAGTGGGCTATTTATTTTCTGAGTATTAATGAGCCTCTCTTCAGGATGGAATGCTTCAATTTTTACTTTATATACATGCCCATATACATGTATGAACCTGTATATATGCACACATATGTGATTTACGTGGTTCTTCCATGAATATACTTCCCCTTTTCCCCAAAAGTAAAAATGTCCTAATGTATTCCTATTCCTGGATCAAGTTTTTATGAGACAGTCAGTTTGCATGTGATAAACAGAAAGCAGGAATAGTAAATTAATATTTACTAAAGACACTAAGATTGAAAGCTTATCTGTTTAGCTTCTGGATGAAAAGGGAATCAGTTCTAGCAATACACTGATGAGGAACAAACCCTAAGACTCCCTGACATTCATTTCAGAGCTAAACAGGAAAAACAGAAGAAACTCACTGAAGAACAGAAAGAAGATGTCACCAATATAGAGAGAGCAGTGAACTGTTTGCTACAGCTGTTTCTTACAATAAATTAGAGGGCAGGAAATGTGCCAAATGAGCCTCTGGATTTAGGTGAACAGCTTTGGGAATACAATATTAGTAGCCTTCTTGGGTAGCTATTAGGTGGCACTTGACAAATTAGTTCAATAAAGAGATGAGCTCAGAAAATATTTAGCCAGATTAAAAGCAGAGGAGAAAGATAGTAGAATCTGGAAACTGTAACATTTGCAAGTACCTTTAATATCCAACTGGTAATAAGTAAAATAGATAAAACTTACAGTCCCCTCAAGTGACAAAGGATGAGTCTGTGGGCAGAGACTAAATCAGCACTGTGAATGACAGTTTTCATTAAGTATATCTGAGTTGACTAACATGGCACCCAGTCATCTTTTCCTGTTAAACAAGTGTCTTAGGGGAAAGAGATGAAAGATGCAGATCATCTGTAGTTGTCTATGATTCTCATGGTACCTATAACTAAGGCAGAAGTGTGCCCCAAAATGGGCCATTGCTGTGATTTAAAATACAGAAGGCTAGCAAAAATTTTGAGATCATTATACCACCTATTGGTATAACAAGACTTATCAATTTACACTAAAATCCCCCAACTGTTCAGAATGTAAGATGAATTGTAAGTTACTGTAGTAGTTACTTTGCTCTTTTCTGTGGCCAAATAACTAATAAAAAGCAATCTGAGGGAGTATGAGTTTACTTTAGCTGCCAGTTAAAGGGGATACAGTCCATTATGGCAAGGGAGGCATGGTGACAGGAAAAATGAGGTGACTGGCTATATCACACCTATTGTCAGAATACAGAGATAGATGAATGACCATGCTTAGCTTTCTTTCTCCTTTTATTCGGTCCAAGACCCCAGCCTATGAGTTGATACTGCCTACATTCAAGGTATGGCATCCATCTTTAGTAAAACCTTTCTTGAAATATCCTCATAGACAAACCCAGAGATGTGTTCCCTGGTATTTCTAAATCCAACCAAGTTTACAATTAAGATCGGTCATCACAATGGTCAAGCATTCAAGAAAAAGAAGTGGTTGAAAGATTATTTCCCAATGCCATTTCTAATAGGACCCAGAGAAAGCAATGAAAAGGGAAGATGTTCCCAGTATTTAGAAAGCCTCAGAGACCACTGGACAAGAAGTCCTTCCCAGAGCAGAGCAGTCAAGGAGCATGTTGCATCTTCAATGCAGCAACACCCCCATAACATCTGTTTATCAAGAAAGGGGGATTTCCATGGACTGGTGTGTTCCCCAATCCCTTTCAGAAAAGAGTTTTTATTATAGTGTCTCTGTACTTCATTAATTAGTATATATCAGAGGTGTATAAAGAAAAATTCCAAGTCACCAGATCCAAAAAATTTCACATTCAGACCTGGTACTGAAGCTATCACATGATCTCAGCCTTAGAATATGATAGTATGTTGGGAAACGACTTATAACATGTCTCTTAAAGAAAGAATGGGTTGAAAAGAAAAAAAAAGGTTAAAGGTTTGCTACCAAGAGAGGACTGTAAAAGATCTGCTATGACTCAGAAACTCAGTATACCACCTGTCCAAGAGTATTTCACACTCCCTTAATATCTGGCATAGCCATGTGACAAGCAACCTCTTCTTTCAAGAAGATGTTATCAAGGCCAGTGAGTAGCTGCTAGACAATGCTTCCTCCTTCCATGAGACCAGTCCACACCCATGTAGAAGCCACATCTTTAGCCATTTTCTAACATGGTGATCTGGGTCAGAATTAAGCCGATCTATTATGACTATTCCATGTGGGGGAAAATTAATTATTTGGTCATTAAGGATTGGGGGGCTATTTGTCTCTAATGAACAGTCTGGGATATATTAACTGATAGTGAAATCCTAAAAGCCGTGAGTGTAAGAGGATAACAGCAGTACAGTAACAGGTAAGCCAATAGAGTACCAAAGGAAATGATTAAAGGAGAATAAAACCCCTGCCCAGAGGATCATATAAGATTTCAAGGAGAATGCACAAGAAATTAATGCATATCACCTTCTTTCCATATTTCCTCAGCCTGAAGAAATCATGTGACCAAGTCCAATGAAAATAGAGTACAGGGGCTGAATAAATTGCTCAATAGTTAAGAGCAGTTCTTGCTCTTGCAGAGGACTTGAGTTTTATTCCCAACACTGATGTCAGAGTTCACAACCATCTAAAACTATAGTACCAGAGAATGTAGTGCCCTTTGGCCTACATAAGTACTACATTCATGTAGTACACATACATACATAAAGGCAAACACTCATACAAGTAAAATAAAAATAAAAGCATAAAGAAAAGTAAGAAAATAGAGTGCATTAGGGAGGAAGAGTAAATACAAGTGAGTAATGATGTGACCTGCCATAAGACATGGACCATAATTTGGGGATGGGCTTAAAGCTTGGATTTCAGATAAGCACTAAATTCCTATGGCGTTTATCTTTCCTCCTCAAAGACATGAGATGATAAAAGATGAAAAAGTTGATTACAGGACATGACCCATCAGCTAGGCTAATTCCTGCTTGTGGGAGCAGCAGCATCTCTCCCAAGGTCTCTTCATAATAAATGAATAATAAACATTCCACTAAAATCTTTAAATGGATAGAGGAGTTTAATTATAATAATTTAATTTTCAGAAGCAAAAGCTGCTTTTATACAATTACAGTGAGGCAACTTTTAATTAACTTTGGAAACTTTCTTTTGCTTTGGAAATCTAATTAAAAATACTTAGGGAACTATCAACATAACACAAGATTCAGGAGGGGGTTAGAGACAGTACTGGGGAACACATAGAGAAAAAAAAACATCTGGAAAGGTGGGACCTCCTATATTTCAACGTATTCAATAGTTTCTGTCCTCTCTGACCTCACAGGACAGCATGGAAAGATTTTACAATAGTAGCTCCTTCAAATGAGATTCCCCCAAGTGGTGGGGGAATTCTTTTGCTTTCAAGGTTCTCATTATCTGACTTAGGAAATACAAACAAGAGGGGTGGGTTAGCTTTAAAGATTTTAAAGTGATATGACACTACAGATTACCCTGTCCAGGAAAGGGCAACAGAGCACATTTCTGCTTGTTTTATAGCCTATCCATCCTGATGCATGCCCTAGAGGATGAGGCCACAATCTTGGTCATAGAAATCAAGTAGTGCCTGATCCTGCAATACCGCATCCCCCACAAACTTATTAGAACTACAGTAAGGGTCCTCTATCCCAGCACAGATCTTTAGTCTGAGAGAGTATCTAAACAAAATAATCAGGTGTACTGCATACAAGTTCAAGTCTGAGAAGCTCTGGGCTAGGTCACTATCATCTCTACATAGGACTTGCCAAAGACTTGCTTCTGGATTCCTTAGGAAGCAAGTTTGGAAAGTAGATCCATTATTGCTGCCCTATACCCAGAGATGAGGAGCCCAGAGATAAGGCTCAGGCCTCTGATCTCACATAAACTCCTCAGAGATCATGGTATGAGCACAGTTTGAGATTCGTTGACAGACTCCAAGGAACTCCATATAAGAGAGCAGGAAATCTGGCTTCCACATATAGTAGTGGGAAACACACACACACACACACACACACACACACACACACTTTTTCTTGGTTTTTTGGTTTTATGGTTTTTTTGTTTTGTTTTTTTGGTTTTTTTTAATCCATGACATAAAGAAGCCATGCCTGACTTTGGGGGTATGCTTAGTCAAAAAAAAAAAAAAAAAAAAAAAAAAAAAAAAAAAAGATGGGAACTGCTACATAAATGTCAAAGTATTACCTGTGTTTTCTTAGCTGACAGCAACAGGATCAGCCTAAGTATTGTCACTGAACTCAGAGACCAAGATTCCAACTTGGCTTCAACATTAACTCATTAAAAGACCATCGGCCAGCACTGAGCAGATCCTGGGCGGCAGCTCTGCCCCCAGTCTCTAAGAACACAGAGGAAGCAGGGATCCCAGGTGCTCTAACCCTGGCATTATCTTAGGTAAGCAGACAGCAACGCCCGCTCCAAACAGGGAGTAACTGGGACTCACTAGGACCCAGGAAGTCACTCCTGGCCAGGAACACTGAGCAGATTTTGGGCCCCAGCTCTTACCCCAGTAGTAACACCCACCCCACACAGTTGTGAAAAAAAAACAAGATAATAGGAAAGACAGGCTCCAGTCAGAGACAGGGCAGGTAGCACTAAGGAGACCCAGATGGCAAAAGGCAAGTGCAAGAACATAAGCATCAGCAACCCTGGGTATTTGGCATCAGTAGAATCTAGTTCTCCCACACAAGAAAGTCCTGAATTCCCCATAGTACTAGGAAAGCAAGATTCAGATTTAAAATCACTTCTAATGATGATGATAGAGGACTTTAAGAAAAACATAAATAACACTCTCAAAAAATTTGAGAAGAACACAGGTAGACAGGTAGAAGCCCTTTAAGAGGAAACACAAAAATCCCTTAAGGAATTACAAGAGAACACAACCAAACAGGTGAAGGATTGAACAAAACCATCCAGGACATAAAAATGGAAGTAAAAACAATCAAGAAATCACAAAGGGAGACTACCCTGGAGATAGAAAACCTAGGAAAGAAATCAGGAGTCACAGACGCAAGCATAACCAACAGAATACAAGACATAGAAGAGAGAATCTCAGGTGCAGAAGATACCATAGAAAATATTGACACAACTGTCAAAGAAAACAAAAAATGCAAAAAGTTTTTAACACAAAACATCCAGGAAATCCAGGACACAATGAGAAGACCAAACCTAAGAATAATAGGTATAGATGAGAGTGAAGATTCCCAACTTAAAGGGCCAATAAATATCTTCAACAAAATTATAGAAGAAAACTTCCCTAATCTAAAGAACGAGATGCCCATAAACATACAAGAAGCCTATAGAACGCCAAATAGACTAGACCAGAAAAGAAATACCTCCCGTCACGTAATAATCAAAACACCAAATGCACAAAACAAAGAAAGAATATTAAATGCAGTAAGGGAGAAAGGCCAAGTAACATATAAAGGCAGACCTATCAGAATTTATACTAGACTTCTCACCAGATACTATAAAAGCTAGAAGATGCTGGACAGATGTCATACAGATCCTAAGAGAACACAAATGCCAGCCCAGGCTACTATACCCAGCAAAACTCTCAATTACCATAGATGAAGAAACCAAGATTTACACAAAATTTACATGACAAAATCAAATTTACACAATATCTTTCCACAAACCCAGCATTACAAAGGATAATAGCAGGAAAGCTTCAATACAAGGAGGGAAATTATACCCCAGAAAGAGCAAGAAAGTAATCCTCTTCCAACAAATCCAAAAGAAGATAGCCACACAAAGATAATTTCACCTCTAATAACAACAATCACTAAGAGGCAACAATCACTGTTCCTTAACATCTGTTAACATCAATGGACTCAATCCCCCAATTAAAACACATAGGCTAATGGACTGGATACATAAACAGGGCCCAGCATTTTGCTGCATACAGGAAATCCGCCTCAGTGACAAAGACAGACTCTACCTTAGAGCAAAAGGCTGGAAAACAAATTTTCAAGCAAATGGCCCTAAGAAACAAACTGGAGTAGCCATTTTAAATCTCCAGCCCAAGAACACAAAGGGAGGGACTCATGGCTCCACCTGTATAGGTAGTTGAGGGCGGCCTTGCTAGGCATCAGTGGAAATGGACAGCATAGGTACCTGAAAGTTTGGATTCTCTAGTGTTGGAGAATTTCAAGAGCAGGGAGGTGGGAATGAGAGGATGGTGGGAACACACCCTCATAGTAATTGGAGGAGGGGGGATGGGGTAAGGTGTTAGGCATCAGTGGAAGTAGAGGGCCTTGGTGCCTGAAAGTTTAGATTCCCTAGTGTTGGGGAATTTAAGAGCAGGGAGGTGAAAATGTGAGGATGGTGGTAGTAGAAATTCATAGAAACTCCCAGAATTATATGGATTAGACATGACAGAAGCAGGCTGCCAGAAGACTAGATTCCAGAATTCAAACAAAAATTATCTTGATACTAAAATTTGTTTTAAGAATTGTACATTGCAGAATACACAGCCTTGGTGTATCTACTCATCAAGTGAGCTGAGCAGACCTGCTAGAACCTCTGATGTTCTGGAATTCCAGCTGGATGCAGTGAAGACACAAATGTCAGAGGCTTATCAATTTACTCTTCTCCCTGCCCTTCTTCTAATATCTCAATGCCAATAATCAGCTTGAAGAAGTTGATAAAAGAGTCAGTGCCCCTATTCCCTGGGCTTGGGGACTGAGGTGCTTAATATTGGACTGTCTTTCTAGGGAAAAGCAGTGGTTTTGTTGGAACAGGGAGGATTAGCTAGGATTTATTGCATAGCCATAACCTATTGGTAGAAATCTGTATAATTGTTATTAAGATGAAGTTATAATTTCTTAAATGGTACAAAATTTACTTTGATTTCAAATTTAAGGTTTTCATTGGCATCAGCTTCTTATTGATATAAAAGTGTGATTAATATTGTTATTCTCAGGCATTGCGCCTATATAACACATTTAGGAATACAAGGCTTAGACCCAGTCCTTCTTTAAATTTTTAAACTGATTTGAGATGGTTAGCCTGTGAGTTAAGGGCCTATAGAAAATTCATGGCTCTAAGTTTATTATTAGGGTGTTTTCTATATTTTATTTAACTGAGAGGAGTTAACAAACAATAGTCCAGATTGCCTTACATGAATAGTTGGTTTTCAAAGCGTCAGAAGTCCACAGAATTGATGTCACAAACATTTCTGTGTTAATGTCCATTTTGATTAGAGATCTGTCTGCTCCTGACAGCTTCCTGTCTTGGATTATAAGAAGAAATTGAGCATCTTTGGAGTTACTCCAGTTGTGGTGAGATAGCCACTAGGCAAGAATTGCCTCTTTCCATCTATAGACAAATTACTGTCCAGAAAAGGATACACTTGCAGAATAGTCGACTGATAATATCTGCCAATACAGAGTAATCAGCCCTTAATAATTCTGCATCACTAGGTCTGTCAGATGATCCTGGGCCAGAAGGCTGAAGATTGAATGCCCCAACATTTTGTAGTATAGGGACTGTCCAGGTGCTCAGCGGTCTCTATAAATTGGCTAAGTTTTAGAAGCTATGCTTTGTGCTTCTAATTTCAGTTAACTCAGTCATTCTGGATTTCTGATGGGTTGAAGACTTATAGTCTCATAGCCAATCCTGGCCATTTACTTTGAGAGAAACAGTTTTAGAGGATGGTTTTCTGGTGACATTCATTCTAAAGCCAAGAAAAAAAAAGCCAGGTTCAGAATTAAGTCTTTTAGTTAAAAGGGATGACAGAGGTTCTGTTTAGTCAACACAATGATGGACTGGGTATTAGGTCTATCTTGTATCTTACTGACACAAATTGGTATAGTTATGCTATGATTGTATTCTAAGAGAAAAGTTTTATTTTAACAGGAAGAGGGATATGTAGGAGGAGCTAAAGTGGGAAGAGTAAGGAGAGGAGGAGAAGGAGAGGAGGAGCTAGGTGACAGGGGGAGGGGGGGCAAGAGGTGGATGTTTATGTGTCCCGGCCAGTCAAAGATAGTTGATATATCTAGGTTGGGTATTGGGTTACACTTCTGATCGATATTGAGCATTACCAAACTTATAAAGCCTTTGGTTAACATTTTAAAAATTGTATAAAAGTAAAAAGGAGAAGGGGGCATGGGATAGGGGTTTTCGAGGGAGGGGAAATGGGGAAAGAGGATGGCATCTGAAATGTAAATAAAATATCCAATAAAGATTTTCACATTAAAAAAAAAAAAAAAAAAGACCATCGGCCAATCAGAACCACAACAACCTTTCCTAGCTACCAGATCACTAAATCTGTGTGTAAAATTTCTGGAGGTCTAGAATCTTCCATTTACAGTTAACTACCTTCTACGTGGAAGCCAACCTCCTGCATGAGAGAAGACGGAGGCCAGAGAAATCTCACAAAAAAAAGTATTGTTTTGTTAGGGTGGGTAAATAGCTGTTTTCTGCTGAGTGAAAAGAAACATATTCTTCTAAATAAGGGCAGAAGGCTCATAAGACACAAGATTCAGGGAGCTCATGGAATTTACAGGCCACACTAAATTGAAATTGTACAAGCATTACCAATTACTAAAAAAGGAAAGGCTCGTTAATGGAGTAGGTGTCTTCAAGTTATGCAAGGAACCCTATTGATTCAGCTTCCGTACCTAAGTACCCATGCTGGAATGGGCCTTCTCAATGATACAGTGCAAAAGTCACCCATCCTCCTGTAACTAACTCCAAAAACTCATTGGTTCAGCAATCTGAATTTGTATATTAGAATTTCCTTAGAGGTTGGTGATGTAACTCAACTGGTAGAGTGCTTACATGCTGAGCACAAGGCTCTGTGTTCAACACCTAGTACTGCAGAACGCCAGGCATAGTGGCCCTTATGTTTACTCTCAGCTCTAAGGAGATGGAGGCAGAAGAAAGGAACAGAAACTCAATGTCATTTTGAGGTACACAGTAAGTTTGAGGATATGCAATACTTTGTTGTCCACCAAGCTCCCCTCTCCTCCATACACCTCTCCAATAAAGAAACATTTCCTTGTCGTGTCATTGGTGCCCTAAGTGAAATCAGTAGATGTTTATTCATGGTTTTTACCCTCCCCCCCAAACTTATACAACAGGGTACATTGGAGAAGAGGTGAGGTGATGGGCCTTTTCCATGTTGCAGCCATGCGTTACAAATCAGTGCCCTTGGCTTCCTGCATGAGTTCCTTCTGAAATTCTAAAAACAAAAATAAGAATTAAGGCAAAAACAAACACTGATTCTCAAGTGGCTCTGACTCTTCTAAGCCCATTGACCTTGTACTTTCTCGACAGGTGTTCCATATATAACCAGCTGACCCATGTTCTCGAAGCCAAGCACTTCTCTATCAGCACTTTGTAGGACCAAGTAGCTGGGAGGAATCTTGAGGCCACACTGACCCCCTGTGGAAGTCAGAGGCTGTAGCCACTGCTCCCACCTAAAGGTCCCACTTGCCCCATCCCATCCTGATAGCAGGTAAGCTACATACCAGCTGCCACTCTAAACACAAACCCTTGGAGAAGCTGTCTATACTCCTGAGAATCTCACCAGTAAGTCAAGGCCAAAGATGAGGGTGGTGTGGGTGTGGGGGGATTGTCCTTATTCCAGCCTACTGCCATCCATTAAAAGACCTACCATGTCTTGACTACGCATTGCTATAGCTTTCTTGGTGTCCCCCTTTCTCTTTTTCGGTGAATCTTCTTTCCCACTCAATGGTTTTTACTATCTCTAGGCAGCCAACAGAGAAGAGTCCTATACTCTATCCCTGTCTTAGTTAAGGTTTTTATTGCTGTGAAGAGACACCATGAGCTCAGCAACTCTTACAAAGGAAAACATTTAATTGAGGCTGGCTTACAATTTCAGAGGTTTAGTCCGTTATTGATTGTCATAGAAAAAAGCATGGTGGTGTGAAGGCAGACACGGTGCTGAAGAAGGAGCTGAGGGCTCTACATCTGGATCAGCAGGCAGCTGGAAGAAAATGCCACACTGGGCCTGGCTTGAGCACTAAGCCCTCAAAGCCCATCTCCAGTGACACACTTCCTCTAACCATGCTACATCTACTTCAACGAGGCCACACCTCCTAATTGTTCCACTCCCCATGAGCCTATAGGGGCCAGTTTCTTTCAAACCATTACAACCATTGGATCTATTCCAAAGCACCTCTCTGACCCCTCATCCAGAGAATGATCCAGTGACTTCAAGATCTTAGAACTATCCCTACACTCACAGCTCGCCTCTCCCCTGGCCCCCAACACACATTATAGTTCAAGATCTCCATCTACCTAAAGTCTCCTCCAGCAAGTTTCAGACGGTCTCAAAGCACCTGATCTACTTTCTGTTGCTGTGATAAAATACTCTAACAAAATCAATATAGGAGAAGAAAGGATTTATTTAGCTAATAATTCCAGGTTGCAGTCCATTATGGCAGAGTAGTCATGGAAGCCAGAACTTGAGCCAGCTAGTCACATCACATACACAGTTGAGGGGAGAGAGAAGGAATGTACACACGCTGCCAACTTGCTTTCTTGTTTTGTTTATGTTTACATAGAAATCTTTACTCTTACATAATTTAGGGTCCCCAGTGTAGGGAAATGATGCTTCCCACAGACTCCTGGATCTTCCTATGTCAATGAACAATTAGACAATACCCTCCCACCAGATACACACATAGTCCAACCTAATAAAGATAGTTCATCAATAGAGGCTCTCTTCTCAGGTATGAGTCTAAATTGTGCAAAGGAGACATTTAGAAACTAACAACAGCTGTGCACAAAGGCTAATAACCAAATATTATAATATTATGTATATAATAATAACCAATTCTTCCTAATAACCAAAATTGTTCCCTACAGAATAGGAGCCAGAGGCCTGTATATATGAACACAAAGTATTTTTGCATCTTTTGGGGTTTATGAAAAGTCTCACCCTTCTACAGCCTAGGTGTTCTCAATATGGTAGCTCAGCCTGGCCTAGCTCAGGCCAGTCTTCCACTGTGAATAGATACTGAGATATAAAGAGCAGGAGAACTTTGGACCTAAGTATTTGACTTTGCAGTATGCAGCTTGGCATCCTGCTGCATCTTGAGTCACATAGAAACAGTGATGGAGAATGACTGAGCCATCAGAGACAAGCAGTGGCAGAGTCAAACTTGGAACTTGAACTTCCAAACCTGTGTTGGCTATTGAGAATTCTTGGATGCCTTTGTTAGTTAAGGAGCCTGATGCATGAGGATCAAACCTCTGATGGGTGAGGGCCAGGATGGAGACAAGGAAATGGCAACCTCTTTGGGGTTCAGGAAGAGCTTTGTGGAAGATGGGACATCTGATTGGAACCTGCTGACTCACGTGAGCATGAGTACAGGTGGGAGCTGCCTTGGATGCATGGCTACAGGGGTATAGATAAGAGGAAGAGAAAAAAGCCACAGGGAGAGAGAGCATACAGTTTCCAACAGAGTCCCGTGGGAAGCCTCCAGATAATGATCAGGGTGCATAAGTGGGGCAGCTGGAGATATTAAGAAAGAGAGAAGGTACAGCTGGGATGGGCAGTCATTTCAGCCCACAGGCTCCCTATTTGTATGCCCATAAAGCCTGCCCTGGCCTCCCCATCAATGCATGCTCTCAAAAACTATGTACCTGCCCCCTGGTGGCAAACACTGTGAGTCCTAAGCAGGCTGGAGTGACTGCCATTCCTACTCCAGGGAGATTGAAGGAAGGCATCACACTGGATCACAGGAGGCTTGAGGAGTGCACAGTGGAGGACTAGGGATGTGGAAAACTGCTTTTAAAAGAGGTGGTTTCTCTGTCATTCCTGAAAGACCAGGAAGCATGGGTTAAGTGTCAGGAAAGAAAGCCAGAAGAGTACAGAGCACAGTAGGAGAGCAAGGAAGGAGTTCACTGAAGCATCTCTGAAGAGGAGGCAGTCAGGCAAGAAGGAGAGGGTAAGAAGGAGCACTCCAGTAATTCTAGGGGCCCAGAGGTCCTACAAATGAGAATGTGCAGATAGGGGATTGGGAGGGAAGGATCAAAGCAGATGAAAAGTTTCTTGTGTGACAGATCCTACCCTTGACCCCTGACCTGGGTGCTTACTCATTTCCTCCTCACCAAGAGCCAACAAAGGAAATGTTTCCATGGTGCCTATTTTCCAGAGGAGGAAACTGAGAACTGGAGAGTATAAATTACATCCCTAAGGCTACTCAACAGTAAGAATACAGGGAGCAGAGAAGACCTGCCTTCAAGCACAGAGCTCAGTATATCAAGCCCTGAAGGACTCAGGTACTTAGGATCCTGGGGGCTTTACCTTACCTTAGTAGGCTCAGCTGGGTGTAGGGTCTCCAAAAACTATGTATTTGGGCAAACAAAACCTGGCATCTCTCCTCTCTGCAATTCTGCAGTTAGATGTGTTTTGACAACTGACATCTCGTCTCTCCTTGTCTCACCTATAAAGTGAAGGATGCCATTCATCAAATCTGGGAGGAGCTATGCCAGAAACCCAAAAGAAATCTCTTTCAGCCTCTCAGAATTCAGTAAGCCTCCTCAATAAGGTGTTGGCTAGGCTATCCTTTTGCATCTTACTTAAGCTGTTTATGAGCTAAGGGGAGAAAATAAACTAAAATGTACAGTCCAATGAGTTTCTCATTGCCTAATGACAAAGAACAGATAAGACTTTCAATGTAATGCAGATGACTTCCTTGTGTCCATCTAAGGGGACATTCTCATGTTCATCTTAAGCTGCTATACTTAGCTACTTCTCACCCCAATTTCTTTACCTTCCCTCCCCCAAATTAAAATGCTTCTGTAGTACTTGAAATTCCACCCTTCCACATAGCTCCAGATGGGCATGAGACAAAAAGGATCCTTTTCTAAAAGTGAGAGCCTATAATTGACTCAACTACATATAGTGAATAGCTCTTCCTGCCAGTGACTCTTAGTCCTGTGACTCACTGTTCCATAATGAGGGTGACCGTCACTTCTTTAGACATATCTCCACTTCATGCATTCAGGGTCTTTTTCAGTTTGGGTAATTATAAAACAAGCAGCTGGAGAATCCCTAGTATGATAACTTTTCCAATTGGTGTGATACTCTATTCACAAAGATTCTTCGAAACAGTTTCTTATCTTACTTTTTTTCTTAGTCTGGCAATACCCTTTTAATATTCTGTAAGTGGTTAGCAAATCTTTGGAGAGACAAAAACATGTTTATAAAACAAAACAGATGCTGTAAATGTATGTTTATCAAAACAATGGGATGCTTCTTCACCATAGAAAGGAATGAAATTCCCACATGTGATGCAACATGGGTCAACATAGAAAACACGCTGTGACCTAGGATCTAGCATCACCTTGAAGACAAATCTCTGAACATATCTGTAAGGAGTTTATAGATTGCATTAACTGAAGTGGACACATCTTAAATGTAGGTGGCACCATCTCATGAGCTAGAGTCTCAGACTGTATAAAAAAGCTGAGTGCTAACATTCATCCCATTCAGCTTTCTGGCTACAACTACACTGTGATCAGCTACCTCACTCCCTTACCTCCATGCCTTCTCCACAATGATAGACTATACCCTTAAACTAATTTTCTTAAGTTGCTTTTGTTGGGTATTTTTGTTACAGTATTGAGAAAAGTAACTTTTGTAAATGACATAGGTGCCTGTATTTACCTGAAAAGTTCATCACAGGCAACCCTGTCATAGATACAGTACACTGAGGCATCTTCAGGCTGAGATGGATAAAGCAGGAACTTGAAAGAGTGATGACTGAAAGATATCAAGCTTTTTGCTGAGACATGAAAATTAGGTAATTTGGTGTGGTGACTTCCCTCTCTACTACTGACACATACTGACACATAGCTGGGTGGGTCATATGGTATATGAAATATATCCCAATGAAACTGTGTGAAGTGGGAGAAGCTCTGCAGGGAAGTCTGGCTTGGGATGACCAATTCTGCTGCCATCCAGGCTCCGATTCAGTGCTTTGAGTTTGTCCATCCCAACATCAACTCCATCTACTAGCTGCTGAAGTTCATGGAGGAACCTGGTCCTGCTGATCCAAATGTCCTCACTGAATAGGGCCAGTCCTAGGTATGCCAGTCAGCACCCAGTTTGGAACTGCTGCAACCAGTACTGCTTGCCTTGATAGTAGACAGGGGTGGGGGTGAAGAACGGTGGTGCTGCCTTCCTGTAGGCTATAATTACAAAGGTAAAAGCCTGGCAAACTTCAGGGAAGCCAACATTGAGGGCAGGGAAGTGTGCGGCAGACTGGAACTCACAGAGAACCTGATCCCGGATATCTAGCCTAACCACAAGATCACTCTGATTCTGAGCAACAGTAGGATACCTGAGATGGTTCCCAGCAATAGTCCAGCATTTATAGTGCATCAGAAACCGGAAAACATGGACCTGACCAACAAACAACTCATTGTAACGAATATTTGCATGTAAAGCTGTTTGGGCAGATATATATACTGTGTGCCACCCTGCAGTTTCCAACGTCACTGCAATGAACGGATATGAGATGGAGAGGTGGGAAAGGAGGAGAAACAGAGAGATGCATTCATGGTAAAAAGAGATGGAACTAGAGACTTGATGGTGATGACAGGTATGAGAGAAGGCTGAGTGTTACCACCAAGGGGCATGTGTATGTTTGTGATCTATGCTGCTGCCTGTTGATGTGGGTGGCTTGTGCAACCACCTAAGGCCATATTGATGTCCATGGTTCATGCTGCTAAGGCCATGTCTGAATTCATGGTCTTGCATTATCTTGGAGCTATATTAATGTCCATGGCCCATGTTACCTGTGAGGGCCATGCAGATGTTCATGGTTTATGCAGCCATAATGCAATGCTGGTGTCCATGGTCAGCGTTGCTGACTAGAGTCATATTTGGGTCTGTGGTCCTATTGCAGCCAGCAGCAGTGTTGATGTGTCTATATTTCCTCCAGAGTTCATTCTGAGGTCCCTGGCACATGCTGATGCCTAAGAAAATGTGGGTGTCCATGATCCATGCTCTCACTGACTGTAAAGGGTAAAGACATTCCTTTTTCAGTAGCATCAATGATTGCAGGCATACAGTTGAGAAAGAGGAACATAGAAGGCTTCTGTGACCACCTCTATCCCTTCCACCTACCTAACGCATAAAAGCCATAGCCTAGACAGGAAACTCAGGGAGAAAACTCTTAAACATTGTGATAAGAAGGCTGAAGTGTAACTCTCTATAACTGATGACTTCTGGCAGAGGCACAGGTGGGGAAAGACTCAGTTTTCTTTAAGAAGCTGGCTACAGGGAGTTTGACCACAATTCAGTGAGTATATAGGCAACACAAATTGTACTACTTGTGGGTTTTATTCTTCTTCTTCTTCCTCCTCTTCCTCTTCCTCCTCTTTTTCCTCCTCCTCCTCCTCCTCCTCTTCTTCTTCTTCCTCCTCTTCTTCCTCTTCCTCCTCCTCCTCCTCCTCTTCTTCCTCCTTTTCCTCTTCCTCCTCTTTTTCTTCCTCCTCCTGCTCCTCCTCTTCCTCTTCCTCTTCCTCCTTCTCCTTCTTCTTTTGAGGGAGGAAAGACAGAAGTATGTGGACAGACCTGGGAGGACTGGAAAGTGAGTGAGATTGGGCATGATATAAAAATCCTTAATAATTAATAAAAGTATTATGAAGGGAAAAACTGTTGTAAAGAAATACAATAACTACAATCCAATGCCCAGGAACCTGACAGGAGTCGAAGGGCCAGTTGGAGACAGTTAGAGAATGAGGAACATTATAGGGCCCCTGAGGTTTAAAGGCATAGGAGATATCCCCAGTCTCATCTTCCATGGTATGCGGTTTCCACCAGCTCTATAATGAGACCATAAGGCACATGGCACCTTCTCTAGTGCTTATATCCCCAGCCCTACATGGCTCAGAACTCTGGATATAGCTACCTTGTATTATTTCCCTAACAAACTAACAAACTAACAAAACTCAAGAGGAAAGAGGCAGAGAAGATGGAGGACACCAGGAGAACATGACCCTCTAAATCAACATGAGCAAAGCCCATAAGTCACACAGACTGAAGCAGCATGCACAGGGCCTGCATAGGTCTGCAACAGACCTCTGTACTTATACTACGGCTTCCAGTTTAGTGGTTTTATGAGACTCCTGAGTGTTTGAGTGGGCCTCCCCTTGTTTTGTTTTTTGTTTTTGGTTTTGGTTTGTTTTGTCCAACTTCAATGCGATTGTTTTTGTTTTATCTTATTATATTTTATTTTGTTGTATTTAAAAAATGAATGAATGATGAATGAATGAATGAATGAATGAATGAATGAATGAATGAATGAATATCCAGCCAGTAGGATAAAGGTTAACAACTAAACTGTCATTTATATTTGTATGGAAAGGAAAAATCATTTCTCTCCAGTGGAGTGACACTAGGTATATCAACCACTGCAGGAGAGGGCTCATGGTCAGAAGTAGTTTATCAACATATAAGGGACTCCACTGGGGTGTGTGTGTGTGTGTGTGTGTGTGTGTGTGTGTGTGTGTGTTTATATGGTTACAATTTAGAGAGTTTTGTTTTTGTTTTGAGTGGTATTTTACTTTGTTTCCTTGGTTTTGGGGATTTTGTTGTATTGGGACTTAGTTTGTTTCTTAACCTTGGGTAGGTGGAGAGGGAAAGAGAATCTAGAAGGATTTAGGGGAAGAGAATTATAAGATCAAAATAATTTAAATTTAAAAATGGTTTTAAATATTTATAAAAAAGAAAGTATAAAAAGGAAAAAAGAGAAGAAAAGTAAGCAGTGAAAAGGAGAATAAAGGCTCTTAAAGGTCAGTGCTGGACAGTGGACCTTCACTATTATTTAAAGGTCCTTTACTCACAAGTAAGTATGGTTGAATGCCACCCACTCACAACATCATGGCTGCTTCCATATTTACAATGACCATTGGATCCTATCATAAGACCTCAACAGCTAGAGGACAGGAAAGTGTCAAGCAATAGGCACAGGCTGCCAGGTCACCCCAGAAGTCAAGGAAGATGTTACACTCCAAAAACTCTGCTTCTCTATTAGTCCCCTATGAAATGAGGGCTCAGGTCCCATTTCCTACTTCCAGGATGCTGAGTAAGTAAACTCTGCCTTTGAACCTCAGCTCATCAACACACGGAGATACTGGAACAATGGGTGTTGCAAAAGTCACATGACCACAAAATGAGATGAGAGGGACACAGGAAAGCAGTTTGTGACTACACCAGAATCCCCATGGTTGCATTAAAAAAAAATTTCTGGGGCCCAATCCCAGAAAAGATGAGCTTCCTGGATATGGGCTTAGTGGAGGAATTTAGAACAAAAGCCTTCTAGCAATTCTGGAGGAAGCTAAGAATGGGTAACTCTCCTTTATCAATCAATTAAAATGACATGATGGGTCTTCTCATTCTGAGTGTCAGGGTTCATCAAGTATAGCTAGAACTGCTGCTCAACTCTGAGAGCTACTCTTATCAGGGACAATTGCCTCTCTCATGCTGAGTCTCAGTATCTTACATGAAAGTTAGGTGCCCACCTAGATCTGTGTTTAATATCATGTGCAATACTACACCGTCGTCCACCAATAATAGCTGACATAATTTCTATATTCAGTAACATTTTTATGTTTATAGACTATTAGCAATTTTTTTGCTTTTGGTTAATTTAGAAACCAAAAGTTATTATTTAAAATTATTCCTTATCTAAAATTTTGTTTCCAGTTATTTCTTTTCTTTTCCCATTCCCAAACTACTACATGTTCATTGGAAAATTTCAAACTATTTAGAATTATTGGATGCCCAAACTCATGTTTTGAGGCATGGTGACATAGCCATTTTTCTATACATGGAAATCAACATTTCCACATACAGTGTCAGCAACATACACAGTGACAGTGTGCTTTGCAAGTGGGACTCAAACTTGCTTGTTTTTCTACTCATTAATTTGTCATAGGCTTCCTTTTATGCCAGCATATTGACCTGAAAATGATTTTGTTAGACAGAAAACCATGATTTATCTAACCAGGTTCCTTTTCATCATTAAATACCTTCTGATTTTTTTCAGTCTTTTGTGTGGGAAATAAATGTTTATGGGACTATGTATGTGTTTATGTAGAGGCCAGAGGTCAAATTAAAGTGTCATTCTTCAGATGCTATATACCTTGTTTTTTGAAGCAGAGTTTCTTACTGAGACTTGATGCTTACTGTGGCCAGAACTCACCTGTCTTCACATCCCCAGCTCTGGAATTACAAGTGCAGGCAGTCACAGCCAGCTTCTTACATTAGTTCTGGGACTCCACCTCAGGTTTCATTCTTGCTCAGAAAATACTTTACCAACTCGGATATCTCCCTGTCCCTGATATTTTACTAGTATAAGTAAATGTGCAATGTGCTTCCTTGGGCATTCATTCTACATCCTTAGCATTCCTGAGAAACCATCATGAACCTGAAACCAGAAGCTGAAAACAATTACAACAGTGAAGCCTTAGTGTGTGCCCACCAGACTGGACAGATGAAGAGATGGAACACAGAGGTTAAAGTCCCTGTAAAGGTTGTTTGAAGAGGAAAGCTTCAACAACATATGTGGAAACTTATTATGTAGGAAGACTCCATCATCCTTGCCTTCATCTGTCTGATTCTAGATCATTACATTAGCCAATAAGATAGTTAGAAACCAGATTCAAGAAGAAGTTTGAAAAAATCATTGACATGTTTCTGCTTCCCCAAGCAAGCACTTGTTTAGACATAAAAACCACAAGCCTCTGTTCTAGAGAATGAGAAAAAACATGGAACATCTTATTCGGGTCATCCTAAACCAGCCACCCTCCACCCCTATACTGATGTCAGACACAGAACAAATTTAGCCAAGATAAATTATCAGAAAACACATAGACTCTTAAAGAAAAATAATTCTTACATTAATTGAGCTACTGGATATGATTTGTTAGGCAGCAAAAGCCAACAGATACAAAAAAAGCAAACTCTTAACTTACAATGTCTGTGCTCTCCAAGACACCATTGCCTTTGTTAGGGATCAAAGTTCCACAGATATTTGACATCAAACACTGAGCTTCCCAATATGATCATTTACAAGTAGTTCAGATATGGCCCTGTGATTGGGGAATAATACCTAAGAAAATGGTTATATTTCAAAGAGGAGAACAGGGTAGGCAGGCTATTGCTCCAGAAGAAGTTAATAGATTATGGTCACATAGTGCCTCAATAATGAAGAGAATCCCCAGGCCCAGCCCAGGTCTCCTGAACCTTCTCAAACTTCAACCATCTCTGAGCACCCCTGAAAGTCATGGCCCCACAGAGAGAGCTTTCCCTACTGTTAGTGAGGCAGAGAGGAGAGCATAAGCTTCTGTCTAAGAGCATTAACTGCAAATTTATATTTGAAGCCCTGTGTGCAGTTTTTTATGCATCTTTAAATACCAAAACATAATTGCCAATGTCAATACATAATGTTTATTTCTTTCAGAACCGACATTTTAATTTTCCTGAGCAGGCGGGGGAAAAATGATATGCATAAAAATAATGACAAATATTAAAAGTCTCCCAAATAAGGAACCGGGATCACCCTCATAATCCTAAATTTAAATGCACTCACCATCGCTGCCACATTAAAGGTCTGATAAGCCAAATTAGGTTCCATGTAAGCATAATTAATCTTCTTTTTCAATGAAGATATTACAAGGGCGTTAATTTGAATCCCAAAGGCCTTTGGGAAATTGAATTAGATAGATAAAGCAAATATTTGACCTTTTGCAGATAATTACTATTTTAAAATATTCACAATGCAAATGAACACCAAGTAAACCTTGGGTGTCCCTGGGCCCTGCCAAAATAAAATGCTTTGTAAATATTCAGTGTAAAATGAGGCAGGTATTCTATTCTGTTCAGACCTGAGCTTTTTACGTTCAATTTGTAAGCATAAAACTCCAGCTGAGGGTCCTGGTGTTTATTAACAAATAATTGAATGAAAATTGGCCAACACCGATTATGTCAAATTTGCAAATTATCTGTTATCATTTGTAGGTCATTAAGTTTCCAGAGACAGTCAGCTATGGAGACTCTGTTGCTACAGCAATAATCCCAAGGTCAGCCTTAAATGAAGGCCATGTTCTGCCAGGGAAATGACTCAACAGCAGGAATGGTGTGTTTGTCACCCCAGAAACCAGGTAGGATGGCAAAGAAAGGTCTTACATAAGTGCCCCACCCTCCCACTTTAACCACCTGGCCCAGCAGAAAGAGCAGAGACCTAGGTGTGAGTGCTGCTTTTGCAGTTCACATGCTAAAGGACAGTGGACATCTCTGAGTTCAGTTTTCTCAACAGTCAATATGTATTCATGACCTTTGAGCTACAGGTGTCAGAGATGGGTAGATTTGTGTTTGCATTCTAATCATAGTAAGACATACAGGTTGTCCAGTGTGTAAAATGGCTCTGTATCACTCCTGCAACCTCCAAAAACTCATCATAGGCTTTCTAGAGCGTTTTGCCTAACCCTACAACCCTCAACACTCAGTGTTCCAGTCCCAATTAATCTGCTTTGACCAGCAAAGAAGAAGATGGCCTTATTGACAAGAGAGAGTAAAAATTCAAGCATGGAGTTACTGGAGATTGATGGGCTGGTACCTGAAAAATACACAAGATCTTTCTGGGCACCAAGAGTCCAACACCCTGAACAGGGGCCATACCAGATCTTTTTGCTGTAGGTAATTTGGTATCCCCATGATTTGAGGCAGGGTCTTGAAGGTGGGTAATGAATGATGCTGAACATATTGTCGAGACAAAAGTCTTGTCAGGTCTCTTAAGATCTTGAGAGATGATCTTGAGACAAACAGCTACATAACTGTAGATTTCTGGGTGGTGATCACACCCAGAGAAGAACACCAATTTGATGATGTTTGATGTCCCACAATACCCCTCAGCCCAATAGTAGGTCCTAACTTTTCTTTTCCCAAATACTCACTTGGTGGCATCTTCTATCCATTCAGCCTGGATGACTGCCTTTATTTAATCAAGACCTGTCTAGATACCTGTCTAGATACTCTAGTGATCTGAGTAGGGGTGTGTGTGTGTGTGTGTGTGTGTGTGTGTGTGTGTGTGTGTTCATGTGTGTTCATGTAGGGGTTCACATAAGCATGCATGTAGAGTCTATAGGACAATGTTGCCTGTTATTCTTCCTCTGCTATCAATTTTATGAGACAGAGTCTCATTGGCATGGAACTCACCAAAGAAGCCAATCTGGCTGGTCAGCAAGACTCAGGGATCCACCTGCTTCTGCCTCCCAGCACTAGGATTATAAGAATGTACCAAATCCTTGGCCTTGTTTTTAGATGGAATGAACTGGGGTCCTCATGCTTGAAAGGCAAAACTTTACTGACCAAGCCAATCTTGCCAGCCCTAACATATTTCATTCTTCTGAGAGTTGGGCTAGGCCAGACAATGTCATAAGATATTTCACTGAATTATCTCACAGTCCTCCATGGAAGAATAGTTACTATCCCATAGGATAGATGAGGAAACAATTTGTTTCCCATTGATGCTTTAGAAAGACAGAGAAGCCCCAGTCCATGTAGATATCAGTGTAGTCCAAAACCTGTCCAACCTGTTCCTGCCTGGGGTGTATTTTAGATACTTTTCTTTTTCTGCCTTGAATTTTTGCAAGATGCTTTTACTCTGTCTTGGGTTTTAACATGGTGTCCAAGCTTTAGTTAACCATGGGTCTGTTCATCTGGAAGGAGGGAGCTTTTAGAAGACCAGCATAGCCCATTGTTCATCTTTGTTTTGCTTCTGACTCTATGGCTTTTTTCCCCCAACAGGAACTACTATTTGTCACGGACACTTCTTTATCTCTGTTTTCTGCATTTTAGTAGCCTTTAAGGTGGTTCTCCACCTCACTAATTTGATCTCTCATACAGCCCATTTCCCTACCACTTAGAGAGGTGCTGTGATGATCCTGTTGCCTGTCAGAATCCTTGCCCATCTTCTTTACCTCACCTGGCTATTTATAGTTCATCAAACTATCTGCCTTTCCCCACCTTTCTCTCCTAATAATTTTATTCTCTGATTCATACAAAGTTACTGTATCCTAGTGTCTTATTTAGGATTTCCATAGCTGTGAAGAGACACCATGATCAAGGCAATCTTTATAAAGGAAAACATTTAACTGGGGCTAACTTATAAGTTCAGAGGCTCTGTCCATTATCAAGGCAGGAGGCATGCAATGTTCAGGCAGGCATAGCACTGGAGGAGCTGTAAGTTTTACATCTTGTTCTGAAGACAACTAGAAGACACTCTGGATCATACAGCCAGTCTTAAACATATAGATGAAACCTAAAAACCCTGCCTCCACAGTAACACATTTCCTCTAACTAGGTTATACCTCCTCCAATAAGGCCACACCTCTTAATAATTCCAGACCTGCATGATTCAAATCATACTCAGCACCAATGTCTTCCATATTCCTACTAAGGTAGTCCTCTAATCCCATTTAAAGCATTCCACTGCTTCCAAGACCCAAAATCCCCAAATCCACATTCCTCCAAACAAAAACATGGTCAAGCCTATTACCCCAGTCCCTTGTACATTCTTCCTCTCACAAGCATTCAGGTGAAGCCACACACTGTGTTTTAGATTCAGAAAAAATACTTTTTAGAGACCCAGCCACCCTGTGAGTTTTCAACAATTTTGTCATTTAAATTTTCACTAGGCCCAAGCCATTTCTTGAAGAACATGAAACCAAAGTGATGTAGTCAAAACTCTTTGCTAAGTACCACGTCCAAATCCTGTTCAGGATGCCAGGACTGGACTGCATATGTTACTTGACTACATGTTCTTTGACTGTCCTTCTGAATGAGAGGAAGTGCAGAAGATTTTTATTCTCAAGAGTACATAACAAGGGCTAGGAAGATGGCTTCATGGATAAGAGAGCTTGCTGCATAGGCATGCGACTTGATTCTGAATCCCCAGTGTCCACATAAAAAGCCAGACATGGTCATGTGCTCACTTGTAACCACAATGCAATGAGGACTGAATAGAAACATCACTGGGGCTTGTCTCCTGCAAGCTTAACTCCAGGTAGAAGGAGAGACCCTGCCTCAGGCAGTAAGGTGAAGAATGTTAGAGTAGGCTACCCAAAGACCTGCTCCACTCTCTGTGTAGGCATACACACGCATGTGTGTGTGTTCTCACACAAATACCCACACCACATGTACACCCACTCACACATATGCATAGAAATTAGGATGGCTATGATCCAAAAATGGAAGAGGTATAGGAAACACTAGAGAAAGTAGAGAAATTGGTACCTTCAAGCAATATAACTATAAACTGGTGCAGCTACAGTGGAAAAGATATGAGAATTTTCTCGATAAATTAAGCATAGACTTACTGTAAGATCTAATAATGTAATTTGAGGGTCTTCAGGTATGTGCACAAAATGTTCACAGCAGTCAAAAGATCGCAGACTGGCTAGTTTTATGTCAACTTCATACCAGCTAGAGCCTCAACTGAGAAAATGCCTTCGTAAGATCAGACTGTAGGCAAGCCTCTAAGGCATATTTTAAAATTAGTGATTGATAGGAGAGGGCCCAGCCCATTATGGGTAGTGCTAACCCTGGGCTTGTGTTCAGAAGTTCTACTAAGAAAACAGGCTAAGCAAGTCATGAGGAGCAAGCCAGTAAGCAATGCTTCTCTGTGGCCTCTGCATCAACTCTTGTACCCAGGTTCGTGACCTGTTTAAATCCCTGTCTTGATGTCCTTTGATGATGAAATGTGATGGGGAAGCACAAACTGAATAAACCCTTTCTTGCCAACTTGTTTTGGTCATGATGTTTCACCACAGCAATATAAACCCTAAGATAGATGGAAACAAAAATCTGTGAATAAATGATGAAGTGATGGTTAAACCAACTCGCTCCCACTTGACCAATTTACAATCTCCTAAGAAATTGAGGCATACCACATTGGGATGTCTATGATGATGTTTCCAGAGAGGGTTAAACTATGTGTCTGTCTGTCTGTCTGTCTGTCTGTCTGTCTGTCTGTCTGTCTGTGTCTCTATCTGTCTTTACCTCTCTTTCTCTCTGTCACTGTCTTTCCTTCCTGGCCCACCAAGCTGTGGATCAAGTTGTTGGACCAAGTTGCTTCCCTTGCCAATGTGGGTAGTACCCTCTGAAACTACGAGCAAAATAAACAATACCTCTTCCTTTAAGGTCTTGTCAGTTATTTTTCCAGAGTGAGAAAATGATGTAAATGAATGGGTAAATAAAATGTGGTATATCCATACAATGGAATAAGATACAGCTATAAACAAGAAAGAAGAACATGCAATGACAGATGAACCTTGAAGAAACTATCTTATGTGGGCAAAACCAGACATACATACTGAATGATTTTGTTTATATGAAATGTCTAGAATAGAATAGACAAATTCCCAGAGACAGAAAGCAGGTGAGTAGTTGCTAGGGGCTGTATGGAGGAAGGACAGAGGAGTGATAGGTTTTTTTTTTTTTTTTTTTTTTTTTGGAACTAAAAGAGTTCTAGAACTGACGTATGGTGATGGATGCTCAGTATCATGAATGTACTAAGCACCCTGAAGTGGACACTCTAAAACATTCTGAGAGTAGACTTGGGAAGAAATGGCTTCTGGCAATGAATCACCATCATGAAAGAGCGAACCACAACCCCCGGTGTCTAGAACACTCCTGAGCAGGGAAGACTTCATGACACACTCCTTCCCTGCTCACTCCACCATCCTGGTCATCTGTGCAGTGAATAGTCACAGAATATAAAGCACACATATGATATTTTTATTGGATTGAAGATTTAGAGCCAAACCATAGAGAAATCGCAAAAGACCATTATGGTAACAGAGTGAATATAAATGTTATGAACCTTGACAATACAATAATAGTTATTTAACAAGAAATGGGAATGGGCAGAAGACACAGAAGAAAATGTAATATATTTATTTCTTTATTTTTCAAAGTATATATCAATATTTTCATGCCAAAAGCACTAAGTCTAGAAACATAGAGGCAGAGCATGTCATTATAACAAAGACAATCAGTAGGTCTAAGGATCCCATGATTGGAGAGCTCAGTAAGGGACAGGAGGGCATGACTATGTAGCACACCATTCTTCAACCTCATAGTGGGGAAGCAACAGATTCCATCCTGTAAAGGCAGTAACTGAAATTAGGTTTGAGTTTGGAGTTAGAATATTTAACAGTTTGATTCTGGGACGTCTATCCTGGTATGGTGAGACAGCCCCTCTGTGTTAGCTACTTCTCTTACTATTGCTACAAATACACAACAAAAGCAATTCTTAAAGTAAGAGTGTTTTATTGTGGTGCTTGGCTCAGGAGATACAGTCTATCATGACAGAGAAGACACCGAAGCATGGAAATGGGTCTCATAGTCATAAGAATAGGAACATAAAGCAGTGGCTTCTTACATGCCATTGACCAGGAAGCAGAGAACTAGACCAGAGTTCTATAGTCTCCAAGGCCCATACTTACCTATGGCTTTAGAACAGCCAAGTAGGCCCCATATACACATGGCTCAAAAACCTTCTAAAACAACATCATGCACTGGGTACATTTATTCCAACACATATGTCCATAGAGGACATTACATATCTAGGACACTTCATATCTAAGCCATAATGCCCTTTTCCCTTGGGTGGCTAAAGTAGGAAAACCTGTCCCATGGGCCATAGGAACTTTATTTGACATAGCCTAACCCTGAGATTGTTTATTTAATCGTGTTCAGGAAAACACCGACAAGCAGTCAGGGATGAGAATCCAAGAGAAAGACTGGGGTTTTCTGAGTCCATCCTCCAGCTGAACGGCTACATCCCAGCTGAGAACCCTAGTCTGTGTGGTGCAGAAACTCACATTGCTCTCCACCATTTATGTTGGCTGGTGAATTTTCATTTTGTTGGGCAAAAGACAGACAGATAGCTAGCCTAGACTATCCAGGCCTTGTGTACCACAGGCTGCATTGATGTGAGATAGGCTTGGGCTCCTCCATGAGAGCTCATAGCATTGAAGGGAGTTGGAAACTGCTAGCTTGGCAACTCTGCATTGCAGGACTGGAACAAAGATGGTTTTCAGGAACCCAAACATTGCTCGTGGGTGGAGGCAGTGATCACAAAGTATGGCCAGAACTTGACATTTGTACAGTCAGACTAAATTCTGTATGCTGTCATCTAAGAGCTGTGCAACACAGAAAATGTTCAGCCCATCTGACCTTAGCTTTCTTGTTACCCAAATAGATGTACAGCCAGGATCATGGGGAATTGAGATGATGCAGTGATGGAAGAAAAGATTCTTTGTAAACAATTCCCATGCTTTTATTCTTTGACAGATTCACATGTGAATATAATAAGTGCTCATTATTCTTTCCTAATCCTTCCCAATCATATGAAGCCTTCATTCTTCTAAACAAGTCCTCTCCTACTCTCATTCCCCAACCTGTGTGGGCGTGCATGTGTGCAAGTGTGTGTGTGTGTGTGTGTGTGTGTGTGTGTGTGTGTGTGTACCTTATCAAGTTTAATGAGAATTGCTTACATTAGCATAGGTGAGAACATTATTGACTAGAGTATAGGCAGGTGACAATGGCCACACAACTGCAGAACATGACTCCCCTTCCCCATTAACTACCGATGTCTCCTCCCTTGCCCATGATGGATTGTTCACAGTCCCAGTGCAGGTAACTAACTATACCTGCTATGATCTCATGTGTGCAATGACCATGCCATGCCTAGTATAAGCATTACTGCATTTTATTTTCTATGATGATTAGTTCACTCCCTGGCCAGTTAATCTGAAGCTGTGTTCTGCCTATACACTGCACTCGAAATTCTCCCCATCACCAACCAGTGCATACTTTTCATGGAGGTGATATGGCTCTTCCAGAAATTGTATGGAGAACACCCATGACTGGTTTGAGGGTAGCTTAAATTGCCACTCCAGAGTTGGTCTTTTCTCCTCCCATCCCTCCCCTCAGCAGGCATCTCGCCTCCCAGCTAGCTCATCCTTATCTCTACTGCACATGTAGGAACACCATCAGTATGATACAGAGACAGAGTGGGTTTGGAGAGAAACAGGCTCTGAATCAGGCAGTCTGGGCTTTGGCTACTGTTTGAAAAGCCACTGTGGAAAAAAGAAACCATGTCACCTAAAAATTACATGGTGCCTTATTCCTTTTGTAAACCCTTATGGGCTTCTTTTTTCTTATTATAAAAGTAATACTGTTTCTTATAATATTTTTATTGTAAGCAATATAAGTAATATTGTTTACTGAAAAGAACACAGAAAGATAAGGAAGGGAATAAAAGTCTCTGACAATCCTACGATCCAGATTTAAGCCCTGCTAACATGTTGGTGGACTCTGCCACTGTTTCACAAAACATTCCTTGACCCAGGTCTCATATTGCATCCTGCTTGTTCTAGTAAGTGTTATATTGTGAGCATATCTCCAGTTCACTAAAAATTCTTTAAGATTAGTTTTTTGGACAGCATGACACCCTAGGGTACTGGAATCGACTTCAGCCAGCAACCTGATTTTTCAGAGTTGGCCATTCAACCTATTTTCTTTTGCCAATTTAGTAGAAATTTTTGATCACTGGATACAGTTTGCCTTGTGGGTCTCTTGGTTGACAGAAATATATTCGTGGCACCATTGTGGCTCAGTCCAAGTGATGACCACACCTACATGATATATCCCCAAGAAAAGTAATGCCATTTCCAGAGTTGGAGTCATTTCTTGTCTGTGGCCCTTACTGTAGGTCATACCTTCCTCTCTGTCCCGTCTACCCATGGTTATATCTGGCATCATAGGCTGTAGTCTCAGCCATGTCCTTCCAAAATGCTCTGGACTCCCTCCAATCCCCCAGCCCTAAAAAGTAGTGTAGTTATTATACATTCTATTTTCCTGTTTATATCTTCTCATTTTTAGTTATGGCCTAGGTCTCATTCAGTAGCTCAAGCTGGCAACCTTCTCACCCTCCTGAGTGCTCGGGTTACAGGAATCTGTCATCATAGCCATCTTATATGTACATCTTCTAAAGCCTGAAAATCTGGTCTTCTACCCTTGCCTAGGACACTTAGAAACACCTGCTTAATAGGACACCTCCCCTACCTCCCTTTCTACAAAGGAAGTGTATATCAGGGATAGAGAAGGGACAGGGAGATCAGGAGGTATCTTCCGATCTTCTATCAGCTATCACTCAAGGGTCTGGAGGTGTTGTGGGAAGAGACAGAGTTCTTTTGCATTTGCCCCTCCTCCCATGACTTCTATCCAGTCCAACATACCTGCCACGCTCCCAGTACTCTAGTGTCTGGCCTGGTGAAGAAGTTGGGATCTCAGCAACATCTGTTACTAACACACTGCATACTGCTGAGCAAGTATCTTCCCCTCTCTGGCCTGTCAGCAGAAGATAGGCTCAGAGGTCCTCTTGGGTCTGATGACTGCACCTGAGCCTAATAGGATATGCTATCTATTATGCTCTACCTGTGCTGTACACGGAAGCATCCCTCTTCACCTTTTCCTAGGCCACAGAGAGTGCAGGTTGAGCTGAGCAACACATCTCAGCTCTTCTTCCTTTGTCTTCCCACCAGGGCACTGGATATCAGGTGCAGGAAACATCTGGCAAAGGAGCAACTTGCAGCCACAGAGGAAAGTGAAGGATCTCTCCACGTCTTGAAACAGATGGTGAGAGCCATAGTCATGGGGTGCTAGAGCTCTGTGAGAATGTAGAAGCAAAGTGTTTACAAAGGTAGAGAGTCCTAGGCAGGAAGCCAGGGAGCCAGCTCTCAGAGACTCCTGCTGGCTTTCGCTGAACAGGGATAGCATCAATAGGCATGATGATGGCACTAGGTCATCATCCCTGTGTTAATCAGAAAATATAAGGACATGGTCATGTCAATAAACCACGGAAGTGCCTGAGGGTCTAAAGAAGAATGGGATATTTACAACATTCCAAAGCAGCACAAATGTCACCAAATAATTACTTGCAATGACTAAGGCTAAGACATGGCTCCACAGTGATAGGGCCATACAGATGACACATTATCAGGCAATCAAGTGAACATTATTTATAATGCAATGTAGGTAAACCCACACAGCTTGAAAGGTTACTAAGATGAACAGGTGGCATAGCCCAGATCTAGTCACTAAGCAGATACTCCAAGCAGATGGGTAGCTGGAAAGCACCTGTAAATGGGGCCACATTCTGAACGCTGAGGCAAGACTGATGAAAAGTCCAGGCTGGGAAGATAAAACACAAGAAAGTGAGGGCTGGGGAGATGGTTCTGTATGGAAAGCTCCTGCCATGCAAGTATGAGGATTGGGGTTTGTATCCTCAGATATGGTGATGGTAAAAGCAGTCATATGCAACTGTGAGTTTAGCATTCTTAAGATGATGAGATGGGAGGCAAAGACAGGAGAGTCTCCAGAAACTCTGTCCAGTTAGCCAGGCATACACCACAGTGAGGAAGACCTTGTCTCAAACAAGGGGAAGGTGACAGCAAAACTTGTCTTCTGACTGCCACAGAAAAGTCTTGGCACACACAAATGTGAACATACACACACATGCATGTACACATACAAAAAAGGTAACACTCATGATACTGATCCTGGATCCTTTTTCTAGGAAGAACACTATTGTGACATTTGTGGAAACATGGGTGACTATGAGGGTCATATGATGGGGTCAGTGTGAATGTCCTGATTGTGACAGCCACCTCTGAGGTGACCACCAAGTATTCCATCTGTTGTTTGCCTCCATGTATAAATATGGTGGCACACAGAGCATCTCTGAAATTAGGATTCAGGATCTCTCTCTCTCTCTCTCTCTCTCTCTCTCTCTCTCTCTCTCTCTCTCTCTCCCCATCCCTCCTGCTCACCCCACCTCTCTTCATTGCTCACACTTGACCTCATGGCAGACATCAAGCACAAGCCACCAGATACACTGAGCCTTGGAGACAGTCAATGGTTTGATGCAACATTGACTGTCTCCAAGGCTCAGTGTATCTGGTGGCTCGTGTTTAATGTCTGTGGCGGAGGGTAACTGCTACTGATGTGAAATAACATGCAGGGGAAAGCTGTTTGGACCAGTGAAATGAAAGAATTCCAGTGAATGCTGTTGTCAGATGAATCAAACCAAAGCCTGTCATCCTCTGTCTGAAACTTTCTGTACATTGAGGATTGATTCCCAATGAAGATTTTTATTTAAAAAGAAGAAATGTATCCAGGTTGGAGACATGGGGGGACCAGGAATAGATGGTTGATCACTGGGACTCAGTTATGGATAGGAGTAAACCATTCTGTGACTGTGATGGGGTAGGGAGTTGTAGATGTCAATTATATACTGCGCATTTCATAAAGAGAAAAGAAAGGGCTTGGGAGAATTCCCCATGATGACTAGAAAGATGTCTGAGGAGACGGACATATTTAATCTGATTTAAATGGGACACAGCATATACATATCAAAAACATCAATGGTACCAGATCAAAATGGATAATTTTCATGTTTTTATATTAAACCATGTTTAGTAAAGCAAATAAACATCTTCTGTGGGCAGGAGGGAGGGGACTACATGCAAAATGAACACCAGTGTGGGATTCCAGGATGTTGCAGTCCCATTGTTAAGATACCAGCCATACTCTGCCTTTGACCTTTTGCCGAGTCCTCTGGGCTCATGATAAAGTCCAGGCTACTGTCTCTGGCCTCTCCCTTTGCACTTGGCTGCTCACCTTCTTCCTCAAACAATGCCTGGTGGGCCTCAGACTTCCCTCAGCACTCAGCTCCTCTCTGGACCCTAGGCAGTGTCTGTTCTCAGCCACAGCAGTGTGGAGTGAGTGCAGTGAAAGCAGGGCTGCCTTTCTCATCTGATGGTGAGTCAGTGAAGGCAATGGTGAACCTCTCAGTATCCAGCCAGGGCCCAGCAGAGTGATGGGTGTTCCAACCCAAGGGCCCAGGGCCTGACCAAGGTAAGGTATAGGGGCAAGAAGCCCATAGCCACACACTGCAAAGGGACCAAAATTCAAAGTGGCACAGCCAACAGTAAGTACTGCTCCCTGGCCCACAGAAATATCTTACTGGCCGTGGGCCCTCAGACACCACCAGTATATTGGATGGGTCCCTAGGGGATTGCAGGGACAGCAAAAGAGCAATTTGTGCGTCAGGTGTGTTAATGAATCCCCGAACAGAGGAATTAATTACTGTCTGTCGAAATTAGACTTCTCCCTTTGCGATGCATCTTCTTTTTATTCTTAATTAATTTCTAAAATTACGACACTGGTGCGAAGTCTAATTTATTTTACTTTTAATATTGTTTCTCTGATAAGCATTTTCATTTTATGCTGGGTGCCCACCTCACCACCAATTTGTCACATTAGCTCTCACTTCAAGGGGCTGCCTTGGAGCAGCAGGAAAGGTACTGGAGGTCCCTTAAGAATGAAAGGTGTC
Source organism: Arvicanthis niloticus (assembly GCF_011762505.2). Taxonomy (NCBI): domain Eukaryota; kingdom Metazoa; phylum Chordata; class Mammalia; order Rodentia; family Muridae; genus Arvicanthis; species Arvicanthis niloticus. Next base: position 77,904,381 of record NC_047662.1, on the reverse strand, counting down.
TTCCTACCTGCCCGTTCCCTGTCTGTTCCGTGGGCTGCTCCCTTTCTCTTTCCGTGCAGATAATAGTGCTGTAGCCTGTGACTGGGGCTGCTACAGGGCTCTACTAAAACCCATCCCAGCAAAGATTCCCCTCACCACACAAATACACTGAAGCTGAGGAACCCTTCTCCTTCCCTGTCATGTCACTGAGACTGGAAGCAGCCACAGACCAGAGCATCCCCGTCCCTTCTACCTCTGATCATGCCCTACCCCTCCTCCCCGTTGACTGACAGCACTCTTGGGAGAGAGGGAATCAGTTGAAGGGCAGAGAAAGAGTAGAGACCCTGGTTCCATCTTCCTCCCAGGCTTCTCCACTCTCACCATTCAGTCAGTTACAGGACACTGAATCTCCCTCATGGACTAAACTGGCTTGAGCTGCTTCTGACATTTTCCTACCAAGGGTTCTAACTGGTATGACTGGGCTGACAGGGTCTGAAGGAAGTGGGACTCTGCCTACTGTGCCCAAGGATGACCTCAAATTAAGTGACTCTGTGTGGGTCCAGAGTCTCAAAGTGGACAAACATAAGAAGCAACTCAAACAGGGAGAGATTTGTTTTGATTCCGTGTGAGGGACACATCATGACAAGGAAAACATGGCATTTGGTACATATGGCATTTGCAGAGAGCTGAATGCTGGTGTTCCATCATCAACTTTTTAGTCTAATTGCCCCTGGCTGTTCAACCCTTCTCCTTGGAATCTCCAGGAAGAACACTGCTGTCCAAGGCATACAGCTCAGGAGCTCAGGCCTTGCTGTTCTAGCTTCTCTCCCGCCCCAGTCTTTGTACTCGTCCTTCTCAATTCCTTTACAGAAGCAGCAAGGGAAAAATCAAATCACCTGAGATGTTTTACTGTGTGCTTTTTGCACATTGGGCTTTGGCCAGGTCTCCTACCACAATCTGTCTACTCAGTACAGGTCACACCTCCTTTGAAGCGCCTCTAACTACTCACTTCAGAAAACCCTACCCACTCCCTTCTCTCTGCTGTGTCATCAACCATTGTTGCTTTCCAGCCCCTGAGCTAAGGTGCATGCTCATGGTAGGTCCTTATGATGTCCTGAGCTATATAAGGGCATAGATCAGTCCCTTTCACACCTAGATCTGAATGCAGCACAAAATCATTTGTTAAGAAATATTTGCTGAGTAGTTACTAGGTACCAGACAATACTTTAGGTGAGTAAGACATCCTTGGTCTTGTGGTGCTTACAGGCTGTGGAGAGAGAGCAAATGATACACAATGAGCACAACACATGCAAAAATGATACAGCACCCCACCGGCAAAGTGCAATCGGGCATGTGTGGTACAGGCGATAATTATAAATGTGGGATCTGAGACGGCGACACCACTGAGGTATTGTTCGAAATGAAAAGTGCAGTAGATCTCTGAGGAGGATTGTAGGGAAAGAGCAAAGGAAGCAAGGTGGTGACAGACAGGGCAGGGACACATGGGACGGAGGGCTGGGTGAAGGCATATCTGGTTGAAAAGCTCAAGCAGTGCTTTCTTGTATGATATGCCAAACTGAATTTTGAGATGATCCTTATAGTCCAGTGCATAGCTACTTTTTTTTTTTTTTTTTTTTTTTTTTTTTTATAGCTGTGACCACCATTTGATGATAGGCAATGTAAGAGCAGAGGGCTCATTTTGAAAGGGCACACTGAATGCAAATGCAGAGGCATGACGGCAGAAAAGAGAGGTGGCTGGTCACATTGCACCCACAGTGATGAGACAGATGAATACTGGTTGTGGTAGTTTGGATGAGAATGGTTCCCCATAAATTTATATGTTCGAGTCCTTGGTCCCTCAGTGGGGAAACTATTTGGGAAGAGTTAGGGAGTGTGGCTTTGATGGAGGATGCCACTGAGAGCAGGCTTTGGGGTTTCAAGATTCATGTCATTCTCAGTGTAGTCTCTGTTTCCCGATTGCCCTTTGAGATGTGAGTTCCCAGCTGTTCCTGGCACCAAGCCTTGGCTCCACCATCATGGACTGTAACGCTCTGGAACTGTAAGCCCAATTAAATACTAAGTTTCCTTGGTCATAGTGCTTTGGCACAGCAATAGAAAAGTAACTAAGACACTGGTGTTCCAGTATTATTTCCTCATTCCACCTAGGGCACTAGTCTATGGAATGATGGCATTCACTTTTAGGGTGGATCTTCTATTCTCAGTTAAACCTGAGAACATATGCACATCATATCCAGAAACATGGTCTACATCATTCTAAATCCAATCAAACTGACCATGAATATTAACCCACACATGTAGGGAGCAGGAACTACATACATAACACACACCAGCTAACACAACATTTCACAGCTATATATTAGTCAGAGAATAATGGGCTGCAAGTCAGGGGTTGCGATTCTCAAGAAGCAGCATCTTGGGTCAGGATGTAAGACTCATATCCACAATGAGCCCACCAACTATAGGACACTGAGGTTGAATCTGGTTCACAGGGCTATTGCAATAAAGAACCACCAATTGTGTGGCTTAGAACCGCCATCTATTGTAGGCTAGAAATCTGAGCCCAGGGCGATCTTGAGTCAGGTCTCTCTGCACCTCTTCTTAGCTCTGCTGGTGACTAGTGATCTTCAGCAGTTTTGATCTGCAGCCACATCACTCCCACCCATCACCATCAACTTAGGCATACCACATGGTTTGAAAGGGTCTCCATTTTGGTTGAGTGGTAGTAGTTTCCTGAAACCAACTACAGTGAACAGTATCCCAGGGTGTTGCTATTTCTTTCCCTGTCACCCCTGCTCCCTGCAGGCTGGCCATCTGAGAGTTTATCAAATTACCTGATATTCTTTAACTGACTCCTTACTAGTCACTCCTACCAACAGCCAAACTTGGGGCACAGAAGACATTTTATTCACCCTCAGTTCCTGCTCTCTCTTCCTGCCCTGTAACTATCCCAACTTGTAACTGGATAGGCTTTGATTCTTTTTTTCTTTGTTTTATTAAAACATAATAGTTTCATTGATTGGGAATTTTATACCATGCACTCAAATCATACTCTTTTCCCAGTGCTCCCAGCACCATCCTTGTGACCTCTGCCAAAAACAAAGAAAAAGAAAAAAAAAAAAAAAAGAAAACACCCAACAAGTCCAATTTTTATTGCCCATATACTCACAGGAACACGTTCAAACTCCTATTGTCCAGCTGCTTAAAGAAAACGGAGCCCTTCCCCACCTACACCCCTGCCAGAAGCCAACTATCGTGGAGAACTACACTCTAGCATATGAATCAGTATTTTTCCACATTTTTATTATTTGGGAATTTCAATACATGAACCCCAATATCTTCACTTCTCATTCCTCCCAGATCTGCCCCCCTACCATTAGACTACCCCAAAGAGAAAAAGAAAAGAAATAACAGAAAAACCAAACCAACCAACCAAATAAACAAACAGCAAAACCTCAGCAACTTCTATTTATGTTTCCCATATACTCACTGGAGCATTGTCAACCTCCTGGTGGCAAGCCCTTAAAACCCTTCTCTACCTGCACCCCCACCAGAGCCACACTTCAGCATCTTCATTATAATTTTTAAGAGTTCTCTTCAATGGTTGTCTGGGCTGTGACTACCTCTCCACCTCACACATTCATCATGGCATCATTAGAAATTGTAATGTGTCACACAGTACACTTTTGTCCAAACAGCTTTACATGCAAATATTCATTGCAACATGTTGTTAATCCAGATCAAGGTTTCTGGTCTCTAACACACCATAAATACTGGATCATCACTGAGACTCATCTCAGCTATCCTGGTGTTTTTCCAAATCAGGGTGATCTTGTAGCTAGGCAGGGCATCTGCGGAGAGATCATCTTTGTGAGAGCTCCAGGCTGCTGTACACCTCGATACCCTCTGTTTCCGCTGCCCTGAGGCTCTCCAGGCTCAACCTTTGTGCTTGTAGGCAGCAGACAGTACCACTGTTCTGCACTCTTTGTCTTCCCACAGAGCAAGCAGGTTGGGCTTCAGTCACATGTCCATGCTGAAGGCCAGCCAGTGAGTCTAGAACCAGCCCTATTCAGTAATGACATCCAGTGCTGCAGTACTTCTCTCACACCTATTACCACAATGTCTCTAGTTCCACCTCTCTCCACTGTATACTCAGCACTCAGTTCCAACATCTCTCCCACCTCTCCATCACATATTTGTTTGTTGCTGTGCCACTGGAAACTTCAGTGTGTCGCACAGTATATATTTTTGCTCAAACAGCTTTACCTTCAGGTATTCACTGCAATGAGTCATTGGTCTGGTTCCAGGATTTTGGTTTTGAAGCCCAATAAACACCGAGCCATTATTGAGACTCATCTTGGATACCTTGCTGTTGCTCAGAGTTCAAGTGATGTTGTAGTTAGGCAGGCCAATGGGGCAGGTTCCGTGCAAGTTCTTGGCTGCTGCACACCATCCTGTCCTTGATATCTGCTGCCCCAGTACTTACTAGGCTTGACCTTTCTATTTGTAGTCTATGGGCAGGGCTACTAGCCTGCACTCTCCCTTCCCTAGCAAAGCAAGCAGTGTAAGCTAGAGCAGCCATGAGTCCATGCTGTGGGCTGGCTATTAGACCTAGGATTGGCCCTATTCAGTAATAGCTGCTTCTGCAGGACCAGTTTCTCTATATGCTCCAATAACTTATAGATGGAGTATATGTGGGGCGGACCAGCTCAAGGCACTGGATTGGGGCACAAATGGCATGATTCTTAAAGAGACCCTTCTACAGATCCTCCATCCCATAAAAGGCTGTACTGTCTCAAGTCACTTGTTCTTTTGTCTGCCTTTTTGTATTGTTTGACTTTTCATTTATCTCCCTTGTCTTCCTCCTCCTATTATATCACTAATCATATTAGATTGGGGGCCTACGCTACTCCATTATGACCTTAACTAGTTATGCCTGCAATGATCCGATTTCAAATTAAAGCCACAGCTGAGGGAACTAGAGGTTGAGATTGTAACATGTTTTTCTTTGAAGGCTACACATCCCAACCCATGCCAGAGCTTAGCTTCCTGGCAACCTGACCCATTGTCCCTCTGGGGCCCAGTATGTCACCCTGTGAGAGAAGGGTTAGCTAGTCTTTCATCAGGCACTTCCTGCAGCTCTCCAGTCCATTTTGGAGAACCGCTGATGCTCATCACAGAGACATGATGACAGAAGCCCAGAAGATTCTAAGCTGTATCTTCATGATGAATCATATATTTTAAAAAGTGTTTTGATGTCGATTTCATGGAACGTGGAATCTACTGTCCCACCCCCCATAATTTTAATTTCATTCTTTTGCTATTTTCCTTTCCTTTAAAGCTTGTGTTTGCTTTCAAGTTACACGTTATTTATTTAGTTGCTTGTCAAGTAGTATCTATTCTCTGCGCAAGAAGCACATTAGCAGCTGCAGAGACTGAATTAAAATTTGCAGCTCAGTTGGAGCCACCTAAGTTAAGCCCTGCTGCCTTAGTGAGGAAACAGCACTTCTGTGCCATTTCAAAAGATGACCTTCTTCTACTTAGCTCTGTTGCTGGCTGCTGGATTAGCGCCTCCTGACTCCCTATGGTCTTTGCATACATGTAACAGCTTTGAGATAGGATATTTTTCAAACACACAAAGGAAGATGTAGTTTATGCTCCTGGGCAGCATTTGAGATAGTGTAAATCGGGAGCTGACTGTACTTGAAACACATTCTGGGTATGGCTAAGCCTACACATCTGCTTAGCAGTTCATCCAGTTAGCTTGTGGATGAGTTGCAGAGAAGCTGGTCAGGTCATACTTAATGGCCAGCTCAAGATACTGGGCATGTGACTGAACAGGAGCACTACCCCCCAACCCCCGGGCTCTACTTCCTCTTCTGGAAAAGGAAGAAATCCAACAATCATATAGCATATTATCAGAGCTGAACCTTTCTAAGGAACTAGGGGTACAGCCCAAATGGGATCATCATCTGGCTGGGAAGGCTTAAGGGGCAAGGGATCCATGAGAGACAGCCTGTGGTAGAGTCAGGGCCTGCCCATGCCATAGCCAGGCCTAGGTCCCTAGGTCTAACTACTATGAACCTTAAAGTTATAGATAGGTAGAGGGACCATGAAACCCTAGTTTAAGAGGAAATGGTTCTGGACAGAGAACAAAATGGATGAGAGGGCAATGTTTTTCCGTTTTTCTGTTCCCAGCAAAAGACCACTCTGGTTCCTTCATTGTAAGCTTACTACACACCTGCTTCCAGCATACATTCCATCAGAAGTCCCCATTCTCTGGTCATAGTCTCCTAGAAGCAGGAGAGAGACATTTGGCCCTTTAGCTTGAAAGACTAGTATCAGGATAAGACCCCAAGATGAAGTTCTCTGTACAAAGGGGATTTGTCCTAGAGGGACAAAGGACAGGGAATAAGAGACAAAGAGCATGAAGGAGAAGGGAGATGGGGTAAGGGGAGATAGGGAGGTATTTGCCCCAAAGGACTGTGTCTAGAAAGGAGATAGATGCAGCCTGTGGGGAAATGACAGTTTATATAGGTCAAAAGGGGAAACCCGTGTTGAGATGAGGTGTGTAATTTTGACTGGAAAGGTTACTTAGGGTAGCCAGAAAGGGGCTTTTGGTTGCTGGCTAGCTCAAAGAATATATAACAGTTTCTAGTGAGGAAAAAGGAATGAGCTAAGGGTCGGGCCTGCCAGAGCCCCTTCAGAGCTCACAGAGTCACGACATGACGTTATGACTGTGAGGCTGCCCAGATCACAAGGCAAAGAAGCACCTGGCTAGGAACTTGTGCTTTTCACTGCTAAAATAAAAATGGCCCCAGGGTGTCTGACTGCTCCTGGAAATTCCTTCCAGAAGCAGCAGGGACAAATACCCACGACAAGTAAAGCTCCACACCTCTCCAAAAATAAATGAGGGAGATAAAGGACTTGGAAGGCTAAACGCTGAGAAACTAGGGCTCAGGCAACTAAGAAGATGGAAACATCACAAGACTGGAAAGAGAGGACCACGGCCTCATATGAAAAGTATTCAATCTGGTGGCCAGGTGGAAGCAGAGACTCTTCAGTTTGGAGGGCTAAGACCTCAGCCCTGAGGGCCAGGTTGACACCATAAACTTGAAGCAGAGCCCTCAACTTCTGCTGCAGGCCCTCAAGGCTTGTATAACCCCACCCCAATCACTGGCACAAAACCCCCAGGTCCCTCCTTTAAGTTTGCCTTTTGTTGCTTCACATCCTGGTAAAGCAGCAGCACCATGAACAGTTGTTCATCTGAAGAACACATTCTAGGCTCCTTGTTGCAGCTGCTCTGCTCTTGGCCCAAGACGACCCACTCACCTGCTCACTCCAGTCCTGCTCACTTTATATCTCCTTCAGGTCTGTCCACCTCCTGGTCTTATCTCAAGGCTTTTCTACCCTCATTGGTTCTCCTCTAGTTGAGGAGTCCCCCAATACATCAGTGATATTCTTGCACTCCTGATGTAAGCCAAGAGGGCTTTTACACTGTCCACAGATGGGTTGTAAGGGCTAGGGGCATGGCTATTGTCTGAGAGGAATCTTGCCCTACTTAGGCCCCAGAAAGGCCAGTGCAGAAAACTAAGATGGGGGGCCACAGGAGGGAGTGGTTCTGAGCTGCTGGATGCCCTTCCTAAAACTACTATATCGTGATATGCCTAGGTGCCTAGGGATTCCCCGACTTTGAGATTAGTAAGTCCCCTGGAAGCTATGCTGCCCAAATAGCACAGCTTAAGAACCATGAAAGGGTGAAAGTTCAGGGCCATGAATGCTGACCCAGTACTACTCTCACAACTTGGAGAGAAGCTCAGTGGGAAGTCTCAAGGAGGCATTATGCAGAATGAGGTTGGCCTGTAGGCATGTCAGGAGAAGATTGCTTTATTGTGTCAACTGATGTGACAAGACCTAGTTTGAAAGTCAGCTTCCTGCTCTGTGGTCTGAGGTGCTGAACTCCGAGACAGGAGAAAGCTGAGTACTAAGCATGTACATATTTGTGTCTCTCTGTTCTGGACTATGAGTGTGTCTAGCTGCTTCAAGTTTCTGCTCTGACTTCGGAATGATAACGGACTGTATTCTAGAATTCGGAGCTAAATAAACCCGTTTTCCCCTAAGTTGTTTTATGTCAGGATATTTTGTCACACAAACAGAATGAAACTCATTCACTTAAGACTCAGCTTCTCATCTGGAAAAGGGGTTTGCTTGAGTCATTAGTTTCAATGCATGTCCCTTAGAGCCCTAGTGTTTCTCAAGGGGTCTCAGAGCAGGAAAGTGGGCCTAATAGACTCTCATCAGGATCCTAAAGGCCAACCTGCCTTTACACTCTTTTAAACATTGGGTTCCAGTTCCCAGAGGCACCTAGAAAACTGAACTGAACACTGGCTAAGAACCGAAGATAGGCACCTCAACAGCTCTGGGTCTTAGCCAGACAGTCTTGCCCCCCTCTGAGCTTTACTTACACACCTGTCTAACAGGGGACTAGATAAAGTGCTCCCCCAAATACTTTCATACCTAGGAAGCCCAGATATCCCTATCTTGTGGCAGCAGAAATGTCCTGAAGAAGTATGAAAACCAATTGGGAAAGGAGGGTAGGTCTGTGGAGAAACAATTTCTATCACATACAATATAACACTCTAATGGCAGGATCACTTATATTAAAATAGACGTTATGGCACATGGTTCCATCAAATGAATATAATAGACTTGTTTTATATTACAATGCACACTGTAATTATGCATTTCAATAATTCCTTCAACAAATTACACAGACACATTCTGAAGTAATGGAGTCTTATAACCATACATAACAACTTGCCTGAGGGGATGTTGAAGGTGGTGGAAGAAGCCAGAGTGGGCGAACCATAGTCTCTCAGCCCTAGGCACAAGGCTATCATCTCTGGAAGCTCTTCCCAGAAGGTCCTGTGCCAGCATCTGCCCACCCAGCCAGTATTCTCCTCTTATATCCACAGCCTCTGTAGCTCCCTTTCAGTGACAGTGGCTCGTGACTTCCCAGGCCAGGTATTCAACATACCATGTCACTGCTACAAGAAAATGACACATGGCCTGTGGAATCAAATTCATGCTTACTAAGGCATGTTAGTTATCCATTGTCGTCATCAGAGATTACCACAAATAGATCCGTTGAATAGCTGATCTCACTGTCCTAACAGATTTTCAGGCAGACAACTGGAATGGATTTCACTGAGCACAAAGGTGTTTTGTTTTTTTTTTTTTCCTCCCCTCTTGGAGTGAGGTGATGTCATGGTATTAATGTGCAATGTGCCCCACAAGCTCGAGTGTTTGAATGCTTGGTCCCCAGCTGTTGCAGATATTTCAAGAGTATCTTGTACGCATGGGTGTAGCTGGCAGATTTATCACTAGAGGCTGGCCTTGAAGGTTCTATGGGCTTTTGCTCTGGTCTGCACCATGTAAACAAGTTGATAGCATAAGCTCCTGCCATTACAGCTTCTCCAGCTACCATGCCTTCTTCTCCTGATGAACAGTACCCTCTCAAAACATACACCCAATGCACTTTACCCTTAAATTTCCCTCTCACTTTGTAACACTGACAAGAAAGCAGCAAATGCAGGGGAGGATTTGCTTGCAGCCCTTCCCAGCTTCTCAAGGTCACCTGTATTCCTGGACTCCTGGCCCAGCCCTGCACCACAACCTGGGCCCTTGTCCTTTCTGTAAATGTAACTGATCTCTTGAACCAAGAAAAGGTGGTTCTCCTCTCTAAGGACTCTGGTTAGATTGGGCCCACCTGGGTAAAACAGACACTCTCCAAGACAAGGTCTGGAATGTGAATACATGTCTACAAATAAAGAAGCACATCATTCTGCCTGCCAAAAGCACTGGGTTATAATACCAAAGAGGCTGTGCCTTCCTCTTCACCTACTAAAAGGTCCTAATATCATGGCTGGAGAGATAGCTCAAGGGTTAAGAGCACCCACATAGTGGACCACAACCATTTGCAACTAGTCCTAGGGGTTCTGATACCACCTTCTGGTCTCTATAGGAACTGCATACATATGATACATATGTTATGCCATGCAGATAAAACACTCATTCATAAAAATAAAAATTAAAGTTCATACTAGTACTCAAATATGATAATATATAGGCATATGTGTTCAATGGATGAGACAAATTCAGTAAACTGATACATAATCCACTTTTCCCACTACCCATTTAGAGCCATTCTTTCGTCTCAATTAACTTAGTTGCTTATAGTTGAAATCTAATTTTGATACATTTACTAGGGAAAAACTGTGATTTAAATACATGCCTAGAGGTGATGCTCAGGGGAGCTTTTTGGTGTTTGTGGTAGTTGGGCTGGAGACTTGGGAGATGACCATTCTAGACTAGGAGTGATGTATATGCAGCCAAGAGTTGCGGGTGATTCCAGAGCCTGTGAAGAGGATGGTGACACTGGTATCACAGTGATGGGAGACATAGCCGTGTCACACTGGATGGCTAAGTATCAAGGAAGAATTACGCCTGGATTGGAAGCCTCACTGGCTTGTAGTGGAACCCACCCTTATTCTGCAGAAACCTGGTAGGAGCTGGAGATAAAAGACCCAGAGGAAGACTCCTGCTTTCTTCTACATCAGAGGTGCCCAACCATCTGCATGTTGTAATGATCTGCTGGAAGGATAGGCAGGACTAGAGAGGAGAGGTTAGTGAAGCATAGAAAGAGGTCAGGAGTGAAAGCAGTCCCAAGGCTTGTGAGAAGAGAAACAAGCCAGGAATGGCTTTCCCTGGAGTGCATCATGAAGACAGGAAACACCCACTGTGAGAAGAAACATGGGCAGGAAAGGTTGAAGATGGGTATTTGGATCATTACATGAGGGCAATTCAGAAATATAAGGCTACCCTAGGCCACAGCTCAGAGTTGGCATTTACAGAAGGTGCCAGGCAAGTCTTGAAAACCACCTTCAGGTTGAAGGCCCCAGCTGCATAGACTCTCTCTCCTGTTAGCATCTGTCTTGCAGCTAAAACCAAGATCAGAATGCTGAGTCCTTATGGGTATAGATCTGGCTTCTTGCAGATGTCCCAAAGCCTTCACCTGGCCTCTGAAAGGCCTCATCTCCAGGTTTATGTGAACGCTTGTGTGGGTATACATGTGTGTGTATATACATGGAGGTCACAGTCTTGGATACCATTTCTTAGTTACCATTCACCTTGTTCGTTGAGAGGGTCTCTCATTGGTTTGAGGCCTTTGATTGAGTTAGGCAGGCCCCTCTGTCTTCCTAGTGATACTGGAATTAGAAGTAGAAGCCACGTACCTAACTTTTTAAAGCTGTCTTCTCCCTAGACTTTCCCCTCCAGCCCACAAACAATATCACAAGTGATTTCCCCAAGAATACACAGATCTCAAAGCTGTTCATATCAAGCATCATGTCTGAAGTCCCAGCCACATTCTGTTCCCTGGGTCCCCTGGCAGCCTACAGGCTCTACACAGGGTTATTTCCTCTGTCCGGGGAACTCCTTTCTACCCTCATTCCAACAGGCTGACAGTTGGCACTAATCACTTCTGTAAACTTCTCTCCCCATAGTCTGAGCCAGACACAGTTGCCTGACACCCTCACATTACTCCTCCATCCCCAAAGCATAGTGTCCTGCCTTACCCCTACCTCCATTCTCATGAGTACACTCCAGCATGGACCCACCAGCACTTCCAGACCTCCCATGACTACATACTCAACTTATCCAAACATCTTCTCTGCTATTTGCCAATGAAGTCATCTGCCTTCTGCTGATAGCCAGGCCCTAGCAGTGTTACTATCAAGATTCTGAATAACAGTCAAATGCCAAAGAGGGCTCATCATCAGGAAAGCCCGTAAACACTAAAGCTAGAAAGGCTGGGCCCCTGATCACAAGTAATAGTCAACTAGCAAGAAAAGCCAGGGTAAAAGCTTGCTAGGCATGGGAAGCATGTGCCAAGGAAGGTCTGGTGGCTGGAGGGGGGAAAAAGCTCTAAGAGGCTAGAATGCCAGAGCCTGGGGCCTGCATGCCATGCCAGAGGTGTGATGGAAGGTCTTCCTGGGGCTAACCAGAGGGTGACACAAACAGATTTGTGTGGAGACTTGCAGTGTGTAGGGCCAGTTGGACTGGATCAGGGTGGATATGCTCAAGGGATAAGCTACTTTACAAAGTGGTCCAGATGAGTGCAGACAGTCACCTGGAGGAAGTGATGGCTTTAAGGATCAAGTGACTCCATTGACACAGGGAGTCTAGACAGTAAGGGAGCCAGAAGTATCAGGGCCACTAGCTTATGCTATTCTGTTGAAGAAGGGACTGTGGTTGAGGAGATACTCCAAGGTCTGACCAATCTGGCTGCACAGTGCCGATTACAACTGCTGATGAGGAAACAGGCTTGCTCCAACAAGAGCCCTGAAGCCTCAGCAAGATACTGGCTCCCAGGGTTTGTTCACAGCCACCTACCTGGCACCTGATGATACACAGAGAGGGAGGAGCTGTCTGTGGTAAGAGGAAAGCTGCCTTGCTGCTGAGGCTGAGACTGGGTTTCTCGAGAGACAGGATGAGTCATTGTGATAATTGAATTTTTTACTTAGACTTAAAATACAGCCAAGATTGAAGAGGCAATCTGGCAGGGCCAGGTTCCTGAAGGCAGGCTTCTCGGCCTCCACAATACTGAGACCTTATTAACAAGATCACTCTTTCTCCTTTCATGGGTCATTTACAAGCAGTTCTCTGGGCTGCTGTGTCAAGGAATTCAATTGTGGGTCTCTGAGCCCCTGCCTTGGCCATCCAGGACATTGTGCCAGAAACTGTTAGGGAGAAAGGCTCATGACACAGAGGAATAACTTTTTTTTTTTCCCCAGATAACATTTCTAGGAGAAAGATCCAGCAGGTTCTGAAGACTCAGTTTACTCTGTGGTGAAATGTGCAGGGCTACCAATAAAGGAAGCATCAGCAGAGAGCTACTGCACTTTAGGCTTCCTGGTGGGGTAGACACAGAGCATGTGAGTTTAAGAAAGACACGGAAGGCCACTCCCAAGGTAGAGGGTAGGAGACCCAGCCCATCCCTCTGGTCTCTATATATTTAGCCTCTGCAGCTGAGTTTCTCAGGTGCAGCTGCTCAGGCACACGTGGTGATTACATCTCACCAACGGGAAATTGACGACTTTTTTTTCCCCCTGATTACTGCTTCAGAGCCTCCTGAATTCAGCTGCTGGTAAAATTAACTCACCAGGGACAATGGAGCATTTTCCAAGGTCCAAACTGTCCTTATTTGCAGTTTGTTCTTGGCCCTCATCCAGCCAAAACAAACCAGATTGGTCCCCCACCTCCCAGACAAGGGAGGGCCTCCCCCAGCCCAAGTCTGGGAGTATTTTAGGCTGGTGAATAACATCACAGTTGCTTTGGATGACTGTGTTGCTGAAAGATTGTGGGAGACCTGAAGTGAGGTAACCATGAGCTCCCAGAGTTTCGGCCCTGTTTGGCCTACTCCCGGGCACCCCAGGTCTGTGACCAGAGGTTCCAAAACCCCAGCTTACACCCATGCCAATGAGCAATGAGCTTAAGCATGTGCCAGGTAAGATAACAATATACAACATAGACACACCTGAATCATTGGGCTGGGTCTGGGTGTTCCTCACGATTGTGTACCAAATCGTGTATCAAAGTACTGCACACACACACACACACACACACACACACACACACACACACACACACACACACACACACTCATGCACATCTGACAGGCACTCCAGAGGGTACTTCCAAAAACTGGTGAGGCTAGGTAGCCACTGAGAGACACTGAAGAAAAGATGCTGATTTAAGACAAGAGCCTTACTGTTTGCCTAACTTCAATTTTTACAGCTTCAGACACCAGGGTTAGGTGGAAAGATAATTCCCACTTGAACTCAGTGCAAACTCAGGACAGAAGCATATGGCTAGGGACTAGAAGGCAGGTCTGCTGCTCCCCTCAGCAAGCAAGCTTCTTCTCTGGGAAAGGGGTGACTTGTGGAGAAAGGAGCCTCACATGAAGCAGTACCTAAATCTGCTTTTCACACACTGACAAATCAGAAAATGATGCAGCTGTACAGTAAAAAGTACAGATGACAGGAGGCCACTCAGGAGGAGGCTATCCCGACTGAACAGACAGAGGCAGAGAGCAGGCACCTGGGCTTTAGCTCTCTGGCCAAGCAGCTGAGGGCCCTGACAGCTGCCTTGTTGGGTAGCCATGGGGCAGCATAGAAAACTAGCCCAGAGTCTGGATATGAAGATGGGTAATTCTAACTGCCAGCACAGCCAGCAACTCTGCGTACGTGAGTGTCCCCACTCAGTATGGACACAAGCTGCTCTCTAAGAGCGCAGAGAGGATTAGCAAACAGGAAGTGTCCAATCAGGGGCTAAGAGGTGTGTAGAGAGAAAGTCAATGTCCAGAATCAGGAGTCTGAGGATTTCAGCAGAGGAAGAGATTTTCTAAGGACCACCCAATGCTGGCTGGCTAGGAAAAAAAAAGGGCAGAGAAAGGCAGTGCCCTGGCTGAGGCTAAGAACAGCAGGGCATCTTAGACTGAGACAGTCAGCTGGAAACAAGGAGGCAAGAGAAGAGGGAAGAGTGGTTAGCAGCTGTGTGATCCCTGCCAGGGGCCAGGCCCGGAACCAGAGAACGGCAGGAAGCTGCCAACGTGGGCAGGCCTGATCACATGCACGACTTGCCTCTGTGCCTTGGCTGCTTCAGGCAAAGGAGGGAGAAGACTCAAGAAAGAGGAACCAAAGAATAGAAAGAAACCTAAAGAAGGAAAGGCAGCAGAGGGACCAAAGCAGAAAACAGGCCACTGAGAGGTCAGTACTGAAGAGATGAGGTAGCAGGGAAGGTGGAAGAACAGGAGATGATAAGAAACATGTCGGCACGATGCACTCCAGCAGGAAAGAACACAGCTGTAATCAGGGCTTTGTTTAATGCTCAGGGACCCGTGCAGCTCAGGACAAGGCTAAGAACAGTAAATATGAAAGTCAGTGGCAGGGCTGCAGCAAGCAGGTAGACCAGGCAGCAACACAGACAGGTGAGCAGACAGGAGACTAGCAAAAGCCAAGACCCAGCTCCAGGGCCCACTCTGTTTTGTGTATCTAAAACAACTTCTGTCTAGAAGATGGCTCTAGGGCAGGCTGTGAGGAGGTGAGTGCCTGCCTGGGGAGGCACAGTGCCAATGCAACCCCACATGGTCTCACTTCTCTCTGGATCCTGGAGTGGGCTTAGAGGTATATGAGATCTGAGGGCCATTTGGTACCCAAGACAGTGCTGTGTCCTGAACAGAGTTCAGGACCTGGGCTTTGAGGCCACCCAGAATATGTGAATCACACATTTAAAATGGAATGAATCACTTAAGGAGAATCTTCTAACTGTAGTGCTGGCTTAAACCTGAGTTCTCAGACCTGAGGGGAAATGGGAAGCCCACCAATGTGCAGGTTGCTTCAGATCAAGCACAGCATCCAGAGTTCAAGGTCTTCCTGGTGCCTGACTGGAGAGCAATGGATCCTTTGGGACAACAGCCTCAAGCCCATCTTCAGACCGCACACCACCACACTTCCTCTGGCCAGCAGCCTTTGCCTCCCTCACCACCACAAGCCACAGTGAGGACAGAGGCAGGTGATCTCAGGACCACAAGCTTTATTAGCTGAAAGCTCTTCTCACGAGCCCGGTCTGCTGGGACTGGATGTTCCTGGACGGGCAGCCCCAGGCCTGAGCTAGGAAAAGGGAAAGAGAAAAAACAGAAATATTAGGTCATAGAGTTTCAAAGTAAGATCCCTGACAGAGTTAAAAGCAAGGTGCTATTTTAAAACTTCTTACAAAGACAGTTTGATCAGTAAACATCAGAACAAAGTGACCATGAACACAGACTGCTTTCACTTATTCACTCCCTCATTCATTCATTTGCACATATGCCTCTGTGTAGGCTTTGCTTGCTGTACTTCTCACTGGTGAAACAGCATTGCAAGAGGTATCAGAGCATCCACTGAAGACAGCTGTGACAGACCAGAACTTTCACACTCTTTGGGCAGAGAATTACAGCTGCTGATGGAGTCAGATGTCCCCAAGTCCTAGTACCCAAAAGTGCTCAGTGCCAAGAACTTAAGGGCCATTACCTCCAGGTTTCCCCTGGCCTTCCGAAGGACTTGGTGGGTGATGACCACTGAGGAGAAAGAAGAACACAACATTAGAGCCACAGATATCAGAAGAGTAGAATGAAACCACACCAGTGATCAGGAAGCCTGGATGCAGACAACTGGACAACTTCTGAAGCATCCTCACAAAAAGCTCATGCTTGAACACATGATCCTTGACTTGGCGGTGCTGGTTTGGAACGTGTCCTAATGCCATTTAGGTTGCTGTGATAAAATATTCTGGCAAAAAGCAACATACAGAAGGGTTTATTTTAACTCACAATTCTAGGTTACTGTCCATCACAAGGCAGCAGGAGCCTGGATCAAACCACACCCTCTGTCAAGAACAGAGAAGCATGCATGCCTCTTGCTTGCTTGTGTTCTTCTCAATTTCTCTATTCTTACCAGCTCAAAATTTCCCAACGGAGGGAATGACAGAGTCTTTCAACATCAATTAATTAGTACGACAACTCCCTAGAGACTTGTCCACAGGCTAACCCAATGTAGACAATCCCTCACTGAGTCTCTCTTCCCAGGTGACTTTAGGTTGTGTCATATTAATAATTAGTGATAATCCTTATAAGAATCTTGAGACTGAGATCTAGCTAGCAAAAGCTGGCTGCTGGAGCCAAGCCTACTTCTGGTTCTAGCCTACATTCTGGACTTTTTTGATCCACCAAGCCATGAATGAGATTCCACCACCTCAGACTGTGCTGCTCCCCTATGCCTTCCCCACCATGATGGACCAAATCCCCCCATACCATGAGCCAAAAGAGATCCCTTGTCCTGTAAGTTGCTTCTCTCAGGTATTTAGTCACAGCAATTAGTAACTAACAAAACAGCTCCCAGAGCCAAACTATCCACCAGGAAGACTGGGCTGTATATACACTTCAAGTCCTCACAAGGACCTAAAGAGAAGGGTATGCTTTCTGTTTCTTAGAGGCTACGCCAGGCTCCATGGCCATCTGGCTCCTCTTCTGTAGCTGGGGAAGAACCATAGTATGTGGCAGTGTACAGGGGAGAATCTTACAGTGTCCACCTTCCTCTGGAGTCTAGTGACCTCTGGGAAGCAGTATGGGAAACAAGCCCAAACTTGAAGGCCCATGCCAAGTGCCAGGGAAGTCCTGTGAAAGCAGTTTTACACAGCCTTTCTTCAAGCATGCTCTTGGTATCCTGGGAGAAAGAACTCAGGGTATTTTGTCTCCTCCTGCCCTTCAGCTGGTACAACAGCTCAGCATGCTTCCCCAGGGCAAGCTTGTTCTGTCTAAACAGGAGTGGCTAATCAGTAGGTTCAGAGGCTCCTGCTCACTGACACTTGGCCTGTGTCAGTCACCACTCAAGAGCAACCATGCACAAAGAGCTTCCTTCCATAGTTCCTTCTTGTCCAGCACAGACTAAAGCTGAGAAAAATACCAAGTCTCTGGGCCTAATTGGGAACCTAAAGGCAGAACTTGAGAGGCTGAGAGGCAAGAGGATTCCCATTAGTTTGAGGCTAGCTTGGGCTCAAAGAGGGAAAAACAAGAAAAAAAGAAATCATTCTAGGTAGGATATGGTGATGGCCAAGAAGTCTACTGTTCCTTAGAATCCAGGTCCGTGGTTTGTGCTTGCTCAGGCTACCTGTGACTCACCTAAGCGCACAGTCCACTGCCCACTTACTTGGAATAACTGTTCTATGGTTGCCTAGAGGAAAATTTTTTTCTTCACACTACTTCCATCTTTACAACAGAGCATGCTTCATTTTTATCTGTGTAAAGAGAATTTTTCAGGTGTTTTCTGCCTCTCTCTGTTTCCATCCTACCCCTGGCTGCAGGGTTCACGATGTGCCCTAGGAAACCTAATATATCTTAGCCAACATACAGCTCTAGTGTGGATAGGAAGTTTTTGAATTTTTCTCGGCAGAGACCATCACTTTCTCAAGATTCATCAAGGGGTCTGTGACCCAGAAAAGGTTGTCATGCACGGAGGTTAAAAATAATCTTGAAAGGCCACTGGACGTACCCAGTGAGCAGAGCTCAGCACAAGCACTAAGCACCAGTTAGCTCACGTTTTGAAGTCCATCTTACATCTAAACAAGTACACCACCCACATTCCCACACTCAGAAATCCCTGCTGTGATGAGAAGATAAGGTTCAGAGAGGGAAAGAATACATTCCAAATCAAACTGACCTCAGTGGAGAGACAAGCACATACATGGGCCACCACGCTCAGCCCAGGGCTCTCCCATCCCACCAGAGACTGGAAAAGAAAATGCCCGTTGGGGGACCCACCATGCCCCACAACAGGTACTGACTCACTGAAGGCCCTAATCCTGTGAGAGAGGATCACTACCCTTTCTTGGCAAAGCAGGATCTGAGGCACAGAAGTGAAGTAGACAGTGTCAGGCCATGTGCCTCAAAAGTGGTAGGGTCCCAGGTTCCAATGTCTCACCCATTGTTTCCAGCTCTGATTTTTCTCATCCCTGTCCCCATGTGGAGGAGTCAGGGTAGGGGACACCATGTCAATATCACTCTGAAACTTCAAAATCAAAAACAGACTTGGCTGATTGAAGAGCTTAGGAATATTATGGGACACACTTAGTTAGCTCTTTGAGACAAGAGGCGGGACCTAGTACCGAGGAGTTCCATGCCGAGGGCAGACCCATGCCAGCTAACATGAAGCAAGACTCTCACCCCATCCTTGGTCAGGTCAGCTCCAGACCAGGCCTAGGAGACACTAATAGTGATGCTGAACCATTTTCATAAGCAGCACTATGTCCAGATGACTGAAGAGGAAGCAGCATGTGTGGGGGACCTGTTCTGTCCCCCATGTTGGTGGCATCACTCTCCTAATTCTACAGATGTGATTATAACTAGTACCAAGAGCCCTGTGGCCAACTGTGTTTAAAATGACTGTCTCTGTTTAGAGAGGAGGAACCTACTCCTCAGAATCAGAGCCCCTTATTGCATGTCACAGAGGAGGGCAAAGCTGAGACCGGGGTGCATTCCCAGTCCTTACATACTGACCCAGGACGTGGCAGGGCATGGGTCAGATTTGCTGATATACCACAATAGGGTCTCCATCTGAACTGAATTCTGTTGGCCTCTGAAATCCCTCATCCCAAACCAGCATCAGCAGCAGGATCGGAGGAAACCCTATGCTAGAGCTCTATTCCCTGGACTCAGGCTGTGGGAAGCACCACCTCTTACCCTTGCTTCCCCAGGAATCTGGCCCAAAGGTTCCACAGCACCTGAGCATGCCCACAACTGCCACTGTCACCCGCATCTCTGAGGAATTGTCAGCCAGAACCACAATATCCCGTCTCTTGAATAATCACCTGTCTTTCAAATCCATCCTTCCTCGACAGCTTTGCCTGCTAAGCTTTGTGATCTCTTTATGCTCTGCCATTTGATATTCTAATACACACATGGACCATGCCAAACCCTGCTGCTCCTCTTTGATCCCAGCCCATAGGTTCTTTGTTCCACTTTCCCTCTGTTATGGCTTGGGCATGAAATGGTCCCTATGGACTCCTGTGTTTGAACACCCAGTTCCCAATTGTTGGGACTATTTGGAGAGGTCACAAAGTGAGGCCTTGCTGGTATGAATAGGCCTCTGGGAACAGGCTCTGAGAATGATAGCTTGGTCCCTCTAATTCTGTCTGCCTTCTGTCTGTCATATAATTCGACTACCGAAATGGTCCCACCACCATGTTCCTACCCTGGTTAGTTTCATACTCTAAGCTGCAAGCCAAAACAAACTTCTTCTTTAAGTTGCTACTGTCAAGGATTATATCACATGGCAAAAAATCTAACCAATGCACTGTTGCTCAAGTGGAAGTTTTGACATGACTGGAACACCAACTGCTCTCTTGCTTCTGGAAAAATCTCAGGATTCTTCAGGAATCCTGTTCCTGCTTGTCTGCTGTCTGACTGACATCCCTCAGGGCCAATCAGATTTAATCTTAAATCAAAGCCTCACCACCTTTCAGTGGTCATAAGCAGGCCCTCACTTCATTACCCTGAAGCTTAATGCCTTCATGATGACAGAAACTATGCTTCCTGTTTCCTCAGAGCCTGTGAATGGGACACTGGACAGGAGTCCATGGCCTGGCCATAACTGAATTTCATTCATTTGCAGTTCAAGCTGTACTAATCTCATAGTCTTTTCAGAAGACTCCCAGGGGGAGCGTTAAAGAGACTGCCTACTTAGCAACAATCTTATGTTTGGTGCCTCTAAGAAATGCTGCTGAGAGAGCATCCCTGGGCTATGTAGTGGAGCGAGGAAGGTACAATTGGTGACCCTTCCAAGACAGGCAATCTGACTGGCTGACTGCATGGGCAGGGCCAGGGCTGAGCTGCTGGAGAACCCACTGGAAGCTGCTTGGCTCCAAACACTGGTGAGTGTTGCAGGGTTGAACACAGGCACACAGCTATTGATAGCCTCTGCTGTGGCTAGGTTAGAGCCAGCACTGACCTTAGCCTTTCTTCCTTCTCTGGTGAAGCCCATTGTAGGAACACTGTGCAGAGCTGTCACATGAAGCATGACAGGCTGATCCTCTGTAGTAGGAAGGAGCCACGTTCATCTCCACTATAGGTCTTTCCTCAAAGGCCCTGGTCTCTGGTCCCCTTCTTGCCTCAGCCTACCAGTCAGCTGTTATTCCATCAGCAAAACTATTCTGGAATCTCACACATAAAGCCTACTCCTCACCCCTGCCTGTGCAGGTCCTGTCCTGGATGGCCATTCCACATTTCAGGTGACAATGTCTACTCTACTCCTTTCAGAATCAGCTCAGAGTGCCTTTCCTCTAGGACACCCACCTCTAAGGACAGACATATTCCTAGCCTACGCCTAACCACCATGTTCCTATAATGCACAATCTGTCACTCCATGAGAGGTTAGTTCTGCCAGAACTGACTCTGTGGGTTGAAAAGATGGAGCAGGAGAAAACCACCAACACCACCAAAAACAACAATAACAAAAGAACACTCTCAAACAGGAGGCACCGTCATGTCATAAAAGCCTGGGCCCCAAAGAGTGTGAGGCAAGAGTTGTACTGTCAGTCCAGAGGCAGAGAGTAGGTAGCTGTGGCAGCAACTCAACCCCCACCCTACCCTGCCTCTCACTTACACTGATCAAAGATGATTTTCTCCTGGTGTTTGCTTTGCTGCAGAAGTTTTGCTGTGGTCTGCAGCTTCTTTTCTTGTTCAAACAATTTTTTGTGTAGTTTCGTGATCTCTGCCTTCATTTCTCCAATCTAAAGAAAAAACGAATTAGAAAAATATAATAACACAAAACACCAGATTACACAAAAAGAACTAAAAATAATATCAAAAGATGTTCAACTCAACTTCTCTAGCAAAATATCTGAATAAGTTAGAAGCCCCTTTTGCACATTACATTAGCAAAACTGGACAGAATCCAGGGTGGAGGAAAACTGACAGGACCATGGTTGGGAGGCAGTGTGGTGAGCATGCACAATCTACTGAATTTTAAATGCATGTTTGACCTGGCAATTCTGCACCACATCTACCCCAGGAGTACTCACATCAGCACAAGTAGATGCCTTTCTCCACAGGCACTCACCTTGGTACTGCCAGTGGCAAGAACAATAAACAAACTGATTTGTTTCCCGTGAATCTGAATAAATAAGATGCGGTACTTACATTGAAAGGAAGAACTGTGCAGCTATTAAAAAGGATGCTGTTGAGCTCTATTTGTTGATTTCAAAAGATGATTATAATTAGTGAAAGAAAGAGCCCAAATCAACAGAGTGAATGCTGCACCAAAGGCACTTCTGTTTCATAAACGGAAGCAAACATCTCCACGTCTATAACCATATATTCATGATGTAACCAAACATCAATGGTGAGTTTAACACTTTTGTAGTTTCTTTCTTTTAAAATATATTGTTTATTTACTATTTATTTTATGTATGAATTCTTTTTTTTTTTTTTTTTTTTTTTTTGCCAGAAGAAGACATCAAATCCCTTTATAGATGGTCATAAAACACCATATAGTGGCTGGGAATTGAACTCAGGACCTCTGGAAGAGCAGCCAGTGCTCTTCAACTGCTGAGCCACCTCTCCAGACCATTGCAGTTTCTTTTTTGTTAACAGAAGTCATAATGCCAATTTAATTTTTTTTAAATGTTTGAATCTTAACATGACAATACTCAGCAAGTATGAACACTAAAAAGACCAATTTTGATTTCTGTCAGTTAAGCATGGATGCTAAGTCCACCATCCTGTGTAGTGGCTTAGCAGTCTCCCTTAACTGGCTCCAAGGCTAAGGGAACCCCTTTTCTCTAAGAACAGACATATTCCTAGCATACGCCTAACCACCATGTTCCTATAAGGCACAATCTGTCACTCCATGAGAAGTTAGTCCTGCCAGAACTGACTCTGTGGGTCGAAAAGATGGAGCAGGAAAAAACCACCAACACCACCAAAAACACTGAACCACATCTGCTACCAAGAAGGGATAGGGTAAGTTGGCAGTTCATATAATATCTTTTCTAGTTTGTTTCCAAACTTGTTTATGATGTCTGTGCTTTCAAGAAAATAACAGAATCAGATTATACATTAAGTTGACCTGTGAGCCACATGTATGGACAGAAAGCTGCCTGTATGGAAACTACCATATGCTTCCCAGGAGACCAGATAAAGGCAAGTCACTGCAAAACACTTTGCTGGCAAATTAGGTGTGGGCGAGACAACTGTAAAAAAACGTAGGAGGAATAGTCTATATGAATTCTATATTAAGATTGCTGTGCAAGTGCCTTAAGTTTCCTCTTCATCTTAAGAAAAAAAAAAGAAATTGTTAGTGACAGAAATACATTATGGATGTGGTTTGTGAAAGAAAGAAAGATGGGGAACTCCAATCAGCAGATCCATATTCAAAGAAAAGGCCTGGCCCAACATCAAAAGAATGGCAAATGAACGTACATTTGTCTGGTTTAAGCTAAACTAAAATGTTTAAGGTATGTATCGTTTTTTGATTCTCTGCCTTAACCTCCTTTGAAGATTAACCAATCTTGTCAGGTACAAAGACTTCAGTGCTTCTCTAAAACGGATGCTAATTTCATCATTAGGTTTGCTTTGATTTTCTAGTGCAGGCCAGGAGCCCAGGAATACTTGTCTTCTAGTCACGATTTCATAGGCCACACATCCTAGGACACATCACCCTACAGTTCCACATCTGTGACACTGAAATAGCAATCCATGGCTCACCTTTCACACTAAAGAGAACTGAGATTCAAAGGATACAGTGAAGCCAAGAGGGTGGTCTTGGGGGAGGATAGTCCTTTCCTAGTTTGCCTGGTTCACACCATTGTTCTCTCTACAGACAACAGCATATGGATTACAGTAGAAAGAATAATTTTGTAGCTGAAATGATGCTTGGAGATTTAGTGATATATTATTATAATTAGTGATAAAAGAACCCAAAACAGTAACTCTTCATAAAACTGAATACACATATGGACATAATTGTATATACTGACATGGCATAAAGCAATAATGTTGGTATTTCCAAGGGATATGACTTCAAACTTTTTGAAAAGAGGTGTGTGTTATACATATTCATATATGCATGTATACATACATGTGCTTGTACCAGTGTGAACATATATAGGCCAGAGAATTACACTGGGTGTTCCCTTCCTTGTTCTCCATCTTTTTATTTTGAGGCCGCCTACCTCCTTGAACATGAAGTTCACTGACTCATTTGAATGACTGGCCAACTATCCCTTCCCTCAATACTGAAGTCACAGAGATGAAACTTCTAGGCCCAGACTGACATGGGTGCTCAGGGCCTCATGCTTCTGCAGTACTTTCCCATCTGAGCCATCTCCCTAGTCTGATTCATCTATTCTTTAAAGTAATAATACCTATTTCATGCTTCAACTAACACTCCTTCTTTACTGGGAGCTCAGGAAGTCCTATCATGATAGACAGCAGCAAAGACCCCAAGCAGCAAAGAACTCCTTCCTTCTCTGTGAGCACTGGTGCTGTCCAAGAGCAGGTGTCGGCTGTGAGTATGCAGGTCCTCTCTTACTACCACTATCCTAACACTGTACAACTTCAAGCTAGCACTTAAAACAAGGAGATTTAAATATTTATGTCTACTGCTTTACTGGATTTACATCTTCCTCTTATCTCATGGAGAAAGTATACTAAGCCAGCAAGGTTCCAGAGCCTAGCTCTGCCACTTTATGGCTGCACAATTCTGAGTCAAGTCATACAACTTCCTGAAGTGTTGACTCCTACTTCTGGAAAATGGGACTTCAAAAGTGCAACTCCAGCTAGCTGGGAGGATTCTGAATGATGAAACCCAAGTGGGTATGTTAATCACCCC
The DNA here is from genome assembly GCF_011762505.2 of Arvicanthis niloticus. Taxonomy (NCBI): domain Eukaryota; kingdom Metazoa; phylum Chordata; class Mammalia; order Rodentia; family Muridae; genus Arvicanthis; species Arvicanthis niloticus. Next base: position 77,879,902 of record NC_047662.1, on the reverse strand, counting down.
GATCTTCCATTACACATCGTACACATGTTTTGGAACCTTATAGTATGCCGCATAAAAAATTCTAACTGTACCAATATAAAATACATTAAAAATTTTTAAATGTGAAGCAGCATCTTTACCTAATATTTCAATGCATTCCATTTGTAAGTTAAAGAAAAAGCAAACTACCTAACTCACTGAGGTCACAATAAGGGGTAAGTTTATAAGCACAGTATGTGGTATTAAGTAAGTACTTAGAATCAAGAAATAGAACTGGAAAATACTCCTCACAGAGGCTATACATGTCATCAGTGCTTGGCTTGGTTTCTGGCTTCTCTTGGTTATTCCTGGTTATTCTTTTCCTTCTTATGATGAACATCTCAAATAGCTAAAAAAGTCAACAGAATTGTATAGGAACCTAAATGAACCCACTGAGAACCAGCAATGGTCAATTCAAGGCCACACTGGTTTAGCCTCCCTCCACGATGACTTTGAAACTGACCATATCATTTCATTTATAAAATATTTTAGTATACATCTGTTAACAAGATTTCTGGACCTGGGATAGCATTAGCACACCTAGAAAGTGAAACAACTCCTTAGTCCCATTTGAGCATGCCTAATCTGAAGACACAAACATTCCAAATCCCAGACTTTTAAAGCAGTAGTGACAGGTATGCTCAGTCTACCAACCCCAAAAGTCTATCACACTCTGAAAAATAACCAGCCAGAAATTTCTTTTCTTCTTCCTTTTCCTCCTCCTACTTTTCTTCTTCCTTAATGTAATTCATTTGACTCAGCATTCAAACAAGAATTGGATACATTGGAACAGCTACTATTTTTTAATCTATGGCTCTCAAAATTCGCTGGAGTATTGACAAACAGCTGCCTGGCCTGATCCAGGCTGGCAGAAGTGAGGCACCGGAAGCTGCACTTCTCACAGACTTCCAGTGGATGCTGTGGTACAGGGCCAGCATCGATCGACCTCCTTCTTCCTCACTAGGATGTTACAGGTTCTAAACTCATCTTAAAACCTGAAACAAGCCATTTCCTATAGGAGCCCTTACCCCTCTGGGGAAAAGAGGGCCTCAGAATCAACCTTTGGATATATAATGGGTTTGCTGATCTGAATCTGATTTTATTTATTTTTACAGTCCTTTATGTGGAGTTATTCAGTCAGCTTTTAAAACAAAAAACTCATCATGAGTTCATTTTCATGTCTACAATTCAAATTTAGGATCGTGTGGTTTGCATTTGTGATTTCATATTTATTCTTCTTTCAGTAAAACTCTCAGTTTCTAATAATATTATGCATTTTTTAATTTATAATAAGAGGATTAGCAGGCAAAGGCACCTGCTACCAAACCTGCTAATCTGAGGTTCAGCCCCAGACCCCACGTGGTGGAGAGAATGGACTCCTACATGCAGGTTGGTGCATAAGCATGGACTGCCACAAAACCCAGAAATAAATGCAAAAGAAAAGAATTTATAAGCTATCTTATCACACGAATAGACCAGCTTCTTAACATCAGTGTCTATGAACATACTCACTGAAAACAGTTGAAAGCTCTGTGCTTTGGGAAGTCTTTTTGCCCTTAGTGTGCCTCTTCTGGGGAGTCTGGTCAAACCAGTGCAGTGCATTACTCATATGCCTGTCCCTATATGTTGTGACCCGAGCTGCCCCACGCTTGGGGGCCAGAAATGTTGAGAACTGCACTAGCCCACTTTTGGGGGCCAAAATGTCTTTGACCATTCTGTCAATGTTGGAACCCCACTGCCAAAAGCCTTGGGGGCTAAGTTGTTAGAGCCCGCACTGCCACAAGCTGCTCTGGTCCATGGGTCAGGGTTCAGCAAGAGAGAGTGAGGATGGACTCGAGGAATGGAGACCAGACAGAGTGTATTTCAATCCCGTTTATTCTTCAGTCTTTCTTCTTCTCTCCAAGTCCCAAGTCTTGAGTTCCTAGTCCCTAGTTCCTAGTGCCTCCAAGTTCCAAGTTACTTCTTCCAAGTGCTAAGTGCCTAATGTCTAATTTCTAACTCCAAGTTATACTGAACTCTTCTGTCTGCCTCTCGCCTTTTATATGTCTCACTTCTAAGTCACGCCCTTAAGTCATGCCTTTAATCATGCCCTTAGGTTTTGTCTCTAAATCTGATCTCTAAGCCACACCCTTAAGTCAACACACTTTTAAGTCTCACACACCCAAGGGAAGATCCTGGGTATCTAAAGCAAGATGTTATCAGAGTGTGCTCAGCTGTTGTAGGCTATTGTAATCAAATCTCTTGTCAGGGTATATGGCTCAAGATGGCTGCACAGATGACAACTGCCGTCCGTCAGGGCTCCCCACACCCATAGCCATGTCTCCAGAGATAAAAAGTATGGCTGGCTGATTTCTCATTGCTAGGAACTTTTAGACATTGGTCCCCTCTCCCATTTTGATAAATTCGATTTATAATTATGGAAAGTTTTATATGGCTCCAAAAGTCTACACAACAGGGTTGATTAGAAAAATCATCTTCTACCCCTGACCCTCCAAGCTCTCCCTCATAGTCCTGAGTCTTCTGCTTTCAGGATCTGTCTACATATTGGTAACCCTTCATATGTATTTCTCATATAAACTGATGCCCATTCCCCAGAGCAGTGTTAGGAGCTGAAGGAGGAGGTGAATTAAATATAAATAGCAAATAAATAACACAGAGAAAAGGAGAGGTTGTCACATGCTGAGGCTTACTGCGGTAAACCTGGAAATCTGCTTCATAAACACCAAGCAAAAGGTGCCATATGAAAAACAGGCAGAGAAAGAAATGTGCCCAGAAGCAACTTCTTAGCACTACACCTGCAACCACACTGGTACATTTCTAAGGTCCTCTGCTCTGAAATCCTATGATACTGACATGAACATATTCAGTTACCTGAGACACCTTCAGGTAGAAGGGTGAATTAACATAAAGACTGACAGTCTCTAGACTGATCTGCAAGTGGAGGAGGATCAACAGCTTATAAATTTAATGTGTTGTGGGGTGGTGGGCTGTGAGTGGCAGCTGGGTACTTGGTTGAACGCAGGCCTCAAACCCTGGATACCCTAAAGGGAAACTAAGTGGCTTCCCCTAGCCTGGCGTCTGCCCAGCGCCACTGTAGAGTGAACTCAGTCAAAAATTCCAGCACTTCTGCACCCCCTGAGCCACCTGGGACAGTAGACACACAGGACCTACAATTCGGCCCAACAGGACCCACTCCCACGAGCGATCTATAGCCTCACAGTGTGTATATGTGTTGTGTGTCTGTATGTTTTTTGTGAGTTTATCTGTATGTCTGTGAGTACGTTTGCTTGTGTGTGTGTGTGCATACATGTGTTAGACACTAATTCTGTCTAATTAATAGACAGTTGCTTCTATCTGCTAAAGGCAAAAACACTGCACTGAAGGTGAATTGTTTAGCACAGACATGTTACCTTTAAAATAATTTAAAGCAGGCATTGATTTTGGAGAGTGGAAGAGATTATTCATTCATCCATCTAGTCATTCATTCATTAAAAAACATGAACAAAACCAGACACAGCCCCTGAAGAAAAACAGAGGGAGACAGGCATTAAACAAACAAATATGTAATTATAATGTGTGATAAGGGCTTTGATAAAATAGATGTTGTTATGTTTGCATGAACCAAGAGCCCTCTGTATTTATGTAACATGCAAGACTTGAGGATGAGAGGGAGCCAGCAGGGAGGCACAGGACATACACAGCAGGTAGACTGTGTCATGGAAGCCTCCAATGGAAAAGAGCCTGTGTGTTTAGAGAATGCAAAGCCAGAGAGGCTAGAGCTCAAGAGGTCCTTTTACCATTCATCTCCCAGCCAGTGTCCTACCACCTAAAAGTGTGCTCCGAATGACTACCCCATGCCACACAAATGACTATGAACATCCTTCAACTTAGTATATCCAAATTCGTCCCCAGGACACTCTCATCATAAGGAACTTTCAGTACAAAAAGCCCTCATTGCCAAATTCTGAAGTTCTGAGACCTGCCAAAACTAATGGTAGTGACCTGAAATGCAAACTGCCTTCCTGCCTTCATGTTCACCTTTGGAAAACAGTTGTCTATCCAGTAATATGAAGTAGGAAATATCCCTCGGACCACAAGGCAGAGCTATAACTTCCTCTCTCAGGGAGGCTTGTGATTAGCCAGGATGTTGTACAGTATGGCAGGACACTACATATGAGCCCTACTGATAAAAGTCAAGACAAGGCTCCACCCGCTTGGCTCCCGACCTTTCACTCAACTAGTTAAAACAGTTTTTCACTAAAATCAATGGAAGCCATCAACAGATCAGAAGGTCTAGACAGAGACAGATAAAGTGCAAGGCACTGTTAGGAAAATGAGTTAGGTGGTTCATAAGGGCAAACTGACACATGAAAACTGTAAAGCCAAGAACAAATCCAGAGTCCCTATACATGTGCTTTTAAATCGGCTCCTCAGTCCAGGCCCTGAACCCCGTGTTCCCCGTGTATGAAATGTGAGTAGGATGGCACTCAATATAATGAAATGCTTGGGAATAGGTACAATACTCTGGTGTCACGCCCTCTGACACATTCCCAAGGTAGGACACATTACCTATGGGCTATTGCTCAACTGGACAGAATGAACAGAGATGCAGGCCTCTCTCGTGCACTTGAGCCTCTGAGGATGTGTAATCACCTACCTGCTCACAGTGAAGGGAACACTGGCCGTTGGTGGGGACTGAGACCCTCCAGAAGAGCTTCAGCAACTGGGAGGCCTTTTCCAGGATCAGCTTGGCTGTGTTCATGCTGGAAAGAAACTTGCTCAGAGGCACAGAGGACGAACCCTACAAAAAATAACAAGGTCATCATATGCTGCCTTGACAGGGATCACAGACAAGCCAGCATGAATTCACTATCAGAAGAAGGCTTCACACTAGGGCTCCTGTCTCAGGAGCAAGAGCTGAGATTACATGACACTGGTGAGCTATATTAGAAAAGAATTTTGGTGGCAAGTTTAACCCAATCAGCAACCATAATTAGTATTAACTAACTAATTAGTATTAACTAACTAATTAGTATTAACTAACTAAACCAAGAAGAGAATCTATAGTAGCACCAACCAGTCCACCAGAGAGCTAATGATACAAATGCAGCCCAGAGTACAATTCTTGACACATTTGGCAAGGACAGCTTCTTGAGGATGGATGGCATCAGAGGCCTGGTGAAACCTCTTTCCCTCTCTGTGCTGGAGATATAATCACGTGGGGAAAGGTGTCAAAGACAAAAGAAAAAGAATGTGGTGCAGAGGAGAGAAACAAAAAGAGGAGGACGAGGAAAATGAAAAGCATTTCTTTTTATAGCTGATAAATGTAATGGTACACACCTGTTTAAATAGCAAAATGACAAAAAGTATGAATATTATTCAAAAAAGACAAAGGTATCCTGAGGCAAGCACTAGCTTTAAGCTTTAGACACAGGCTCTCTAGGGAGTAATGTAACAGGCTAACAGTTATCAAGATTCCTAAAATGTTCCCAGCCTTTAAACTGGGAAACCCATTTCACACATAATCAAAATATGGTCACAGATTTGTACATAAAGATGACACAAGAAACTGACATGTTCACAAACAGTGAAAGAGACAATAGCCCATGCTACGTCCAAGAAGTTCATTGGCAGCCACTGAAAGACAAGTACTCAAATAAAAAAGTATTAATACCACATAGTTGAAATATATAAACTTCATATTTCTGATTATTTGATAAACTTTATGAATGTCCTCAAAGTGTGCATTTATATGTGTGTTTATATATATATGTATATATACATATATATGTATATGTACACACATATGTATATATAAATACTTGTAAGTGTAAGTACTGACCTGTGATATTTGAAGAGATGTTTTGTTTTTATGCTTTTCTACAATTTCTAGCTTTCAAAGCAAAGATTTTAATCAGAAAAGAACAGGAATCTTATAAACGTTAATTTATTCAATATTACTTACAGGCCTTAGGGGACTAAATAGTGGTTATTTAATGTTCAGCAAAAACACTATCCCTTCTTTCATGAAGCCTATCATCTGATAGAAGATAAAATGCAAATCTGATTGTTAAATATAGTAATACAAAACAAGCAAAGCCACCCACAAGGCCGAAGCAAATAGGACAAGAAACTCAACTGTCTCCAAGAGCAACTGGAGTAATGATTCAGTAAATAAAGTGCTTGCTGATTGAGCACGTAGATAAAAGTTGGATCTAGAATCACGTAAAAACTGGACAGGTATGGTGGCCATCTATCATCCCAGCACTAAGGATGGAGAGTCAGGAATGCCTGAGCTAAACTGGCTAACTACACTAGTGATCAGTGAGCTCTGGGTTCAACTGAGAAACTGAAAAATAAATAATGCAGAGAGCAATAAGATTGGATGCCAACATCAGACCTCCACACATATATACATCTGCCCACATGTATGTGTCTGAATAATATATATATATACACACACACACACACACACACGCGTAAAGGAAAAGAAACCCTAAAAGTAGAGTACAGAAGCTATGATTAATAGGAGCTCAAAGGTTTAGTACCACCTAGCGCTGGTGGATCTCAGCCAGTGCCGTGGAGGAATTACATGACTGGTATCTGTCAAGCACATGATGAGTTGTGTCTGTCAGGCGCATAAGTCTGTGACAAAAGGCAACTTGAGATGACGATTCCAAGAAGATAAAGCACAGAAAAGAGGGAAGTAGAGGATGGGAAATGCCAAGTCAGAGGAGTCAAGAGAACCAGGATGAAGACAGACATTATGGAAAGGGGGACCACAGCCTGTGGCCCTGCCTGGTCAGAGTGAAGTGTGTCAGGGAAGGAGATGTAACCAATGATGGATAGACTGATTGAAGCTATCCCACCAGACAGAAACCCTCAGAGTTGCTTCTCAGAGAGACGTGAAGTCAGGTAGCCATCACTGTCACAAAAGATTTAATAACAGACTGAGTACTGTCAGCTTTCAGCATCTCTAGAATGGAGTGATATCACTTCCTTCTCAGAGAAGTTCTAAGGAAAAAAAACATACATACAAAAACGCCTTTGGAGAAAGATGACCTTGAGTTGGATGCAGAACAGCTCTCAAAATCACATTCATCACAGAGTGGCTGTAGAATTATAGTATGGCATAGTCAGATGTGGTACTGTACAGCCTGGATGGGTTTGGTAGAGTGTATGAAGTTCAGAATTTCTAACTGCCAGAGCAATCCCAGAGCCAAGTAGTCAGGTCTGTCCCAGGTGATATATAAGTGGGTGGGTAGAATGACCAGGTACAAGAGGACAGAGGGACAAAGAGTGCTAAGAGACTAGAGAGAAATGAGAAGTCACACAGCAGTACAGTATGTCACTGAGAAGTAGCCATGGTACAATATCAACACGCTGTCCCTCGATCAGCAACAAACTGTCGCATCACCTTCAGGCTTTCCTATGCAACACTTCCCAACTCCTCCCGATCAGGGCCTTATAGAAGTCCAGGGCACTGCATACCTTGCAAAGAATTTGTCCAACCCCTCTGCTTACTGAGCCAGGAGGAAGCATCTCCCTCCACAAGCCTGGCACTCAGGTTACCTTTGGTCCCAGCTTCTGACTTGTGGGGCTCAGAGCCTCTTGGGTTTGAACATCCATCTTGGCAAGCAGTGTCTGGCCCCAGCTGATCTGCTTATAGAGGGCATCATAGTCCTCAATCAGGCCCAGCATATGGTGGCCACTCTTGCTGGCCCACACGTGGTGGCCAGCAACCAGGTAGGGCATGCAAGCAGGGCTGGTGGCAGAACTGGTACTGTCACAAGAGATGGAGTCAACATCAGTTCCAGAGAGCAGAGGAGTCCCAGAAGCTACAAAAGGAGAGCAAAAACATGTTAGGTCTTCTTGGGGTGGCACTGTATTCACAGAGTTACGATAAGAGAGCATAGAAGCAAAGGGGCCTGGCTCTGTGCCTACAGCTATGTATTACCCCATGCTGGGCAAAGATTCAAGTCAATTTAACCAATGTTTATTGAACACTTACTCTGTAGTAGACCCTAGACTGCCAAGATGAGCCTTGCTGTCACCTGCAAGCCAATAGCTCAGGGTCTAATGAGGCTGCAGGAAATACAGTGAGGCAGAGAGTCAGCCAGAGCTCAAGGGAAAGCAACAGTCTAAGCAAGGAGAGATAAGTCAAGGAGGCTTCCTAGAGACGGGACACACACTGGACTGGTCAGGACGCCATATGCAGATAGAAAATCTTGTTGCCTTTTAACTTGGTTGATTCTGACTGTGGTGGCTGGAAAGGTATTTTACAGAGAAGTCTGCATCCTTGAGTCTTGAGGAAGTAAGAGGGCCTAGAGTGGAAAATTAGGAAGTGCGAGCATTTTAAAGCACAGCCTAGAGGTGATAACACATCTGTGTGGTCACTCCACTGCACAGGGACAAGACTGGACAGCACTCCTGAAGCTGGATCTCGAAGTCCTTGAAATACATACTAAGGTAGTTTCAGTTTAACAACTTAAGTTTACATCCTTTGAAGTTGTGCTTGGTTAACACAGTGGACTGTGGACTCAGTGGCATAGAGATTATCTTCTAGAGATACTAATCTAACTCTTGCTCACGCAGCCAAGGATGCCAGGACATCCTTTCCGTCTACTTTTAAAAGCCCTAATGTTATACCCAACACTAACGCAGTTACCCAATTTGTACCTGATTTAGGTGCCATTGCCTGGGTGGATTCAAATAGATCAAATGAATTATCACTGGCCTCAGGACAGTTGTTGCCATCTATAAAAAAATCAAAGCAAGAGAGGAAAATTTGAGCTTTACCATCACTAGTACTAGAAAAGGATGGAATGAGAATACAGCAGAGTACCTCACATGCATCCATCCATTTCAGGAATATGACATTCACTTGCTCACACCTCCCTGCATACCAGCCCTGTAGTCAGTACCATGTATATTCCATTTACTCCCTGCTTGGTAACCTGTGCAGACACCAGCTAACAGAGTTGCCAAGCCCAGAGCCCTCTCTGTCAGAACAGTAAACAGTTAACTTCATCTTAGGGTCAGGCAGAAGGGAGGGAAGAAGAGAGAAGGGGCACTCAGGTGAGGGGGGCTGGCCCCAATGTGTCTCCTCAAGAGTTAACTCCTGAGTAATCTGTTAAGACTTTTTTAGTGTCCCATAGGAAGGAGGAAAACAAAAGCCAAGCAGAGAACTGGGCAGGTGCGAGGACACAGGAATGAGTCATCATTCAGGGAGAAGACACAGTTCCTGAAGCTGAGGCCTGGGAACAGGGAAGGACATAGCAGGATGCAGGGCTTGTATCTGCAGGCTAAGTGACCCTCTCAAGATGGGGTGATGTCAGGTCGAGGTCTGTGTTATATACTGGAGGAGTTAGTGTGGAAGCTGCTACAGTAACCTGAACATGAAAAAAAGTTACCTGCAAAAGGACTTGGGAATAATGCATCTGAAACACTGTACTGGGGGTCTATGTGATGCTACGTAATAAGGAAGCACTCTCATGCTCGAGATGCCACTGAACTCTCAAGAGCACAGTGGTCAGAACAAGGCTGTAGTTTGTTTGTAAAAGAAAAGGATCAAGGGACAGAGATAACCCAGCATGCCAATAGCAGAGCAATGAGTAAGTTCAGATATTGGGATCTCCCATGTAAGCTTCTTCCACGCATGCCCCACTCGGGGTGTAGAGTGATGGTACTCCAGCAAAGATGTTTCCATAAAACATATCCCCAGCCTCTGAGACTCTCAGAGTGGGTTTATCCTAAAAATGTTGCATAACAGCAAAAGCCATGTTATCATTTTTTTAAAAAGTAAAACTCCAAATTAACAGGGGAATGTTCAGGTGACAAACAACAATCCATTTGGCAGAAAGCCCATTATGACCACTTGCTGGTTTGTTCCAGTCCTTGCTGGGTCTGTAGCAAGGATGATTTGTCCTCTGCTCCTTCCTAGATATTGCCAGACTTACACAAGTCCACAAGCAAATGCAAAACAGACCCACCTGTTTCTAGGAGGCTTCTTAGGCCATATAAGATGCTAAAAGACAGAGTAAGGAGTCTGGGTTTTCATTTAAGGGCAATAAGAGAACCAGTGTGGTGGTACACACTTTGAATCCCAGCACTGGAAGGCAGAGGCAAGTATATCTCTGAGTTAGGGGCCAGCCTAGTCTACAGAGTGAGTTTCAAGACAGCCAAGGCTATTAAAAAAAAAAACAAAAAACAAAAAACAAAAAACCCTCTATCACAAAAACAAAACAAAACAAAAACCAAGGCAAAAGAATGAAAAGCCTCTTTGGCCTTGGTGAGCTGTGGGGAAAAGTAAACAGATAAGCAGAACAAGAATGATAGCTGCTCGGGTGGCTGGAACCCCAAACTCCACTGCTGGAGAACCCAGTGTCCAGTCAGTCAGAGACTATGCACCGGTGTTGAGATGAGAGCTGAGAGCAGGCAGAAGCTCATACGTCATATCGACCTGTACAGTTGCACTGCCACACAGCGATAAGAGGCAAGTTCCCTACCGTGTTTGTCCAGCTGAAAGGACCACTCAGTGACAGACAGGGCCTGAACAGCCAAAGTGAGGGCCCCTTTCTGGGCCTCCTTTGACCCCTGTGATAGCTGCTCCTCCAGCTTGCTCTTCAGTGTGTTGTTAGTTTGAATGCTCCTTTCTAACTGGTCTCGGAGAGCCTGTATCTCTGTCAGGAGGCCATGCAGGTTGCTGAAAGGATCCAGCCCTTTCCGGCCTTCTCCACATGCCTCATCTCGGACCTCTGTAGACATATGCAAAAGGAAGCCTTGATATCTCACAAGATCAAAAGTCAGCCATCAAAGGGACTCAAGGGCATTTCAATCCACCACCACCATCTAGCCCCCTCCTAAGAACTAGATACAATTTAAAAAAAAACAACTCGACTTTAAAAACAAAAATATTGGCTGACTTAATTGCTGCTATTCCACAGGCTAAGTAAGAGCTGAAAATTAATTTCACTTCTGGCCATAAAAGCCTAGCAAATTGCACACCAAACCCCGAAATTATGTCTAGTAGTAATAAAATCTATTTGGACCAGAATTATAGAATGAAAGGGGATGATTTTAAGGGCTACAGTATATTAAAAAGGCAGGCACAATAGCAAGAATAAGAGAAGCAACTTGAGAAGAAGAGAAAGCTGCAAGATGACCCTTTCTAGATAAACTTTCAATAGGGAGAAACCATCTGGAAAATTAGTTTTAGAAAGCCCCCCACTGTGCCTCAGAATTGTTTCTCAAACACTAGACCCTAGAGTTGAGGTGCTCAGATCTACATTCTCTGGAGGCAGAGCGAACCAAGGCTAACAAGCACCTTAGAGCAATGTCTAGCATGTAGTGGCACTCTGGAAATACCTGCTCAATGAAGGGAAAACTAAGACAAAATTTGTTTCTTGGATGCCTACTAGGTGCCAGGAATGTGGCTAGGATGTTTTAATATATATTCTCGTTTAGCTCTCCCAGCAACACACAGTAGGTGCTGACAGACCTGCTTACAGAGGCAGTAACTGATTCAGTTACTGGTAAAGTAAGAACAAGTTGAAATGAAGAATGTGAAGAGTTCAGACTTCAGCCTGGACAAAAGTCAAGACTGGTGATATATGCCTGGAAGGCTAAGGCAGGAGAATTTTGAGTTTAAGACTTGTGAGCCATGGGTTCCCATGCCCACTGCCCAGCTGCTAGGGTGAGGTCATAGACATGAGATGTCTCAGGCCGTGCCCTGAGCACACAGTACCTCTCTGTAGCTTTTGATGCTCCTCAGCCAGCTTCTCATACACCTTAAGCTCCATTTGGAGGGACTGAAGCAGCTTGTCCTTCTGTAAGAGCAGCTGCTGTCTTGACTTTGCCTCTTCCTGCACCCTGAAACGATTCCAGCATGGGAGGAGACGTTAATTCTCTTTCAAGAAGGCTTATCCAGTTCTCAAGGACAGGCCCAGGCCATCTCAGCCAGAGTGTGTGGACAAAATGTGCTGGGACATGCATGGTTAAGAGTTCCATCATAGGCCCCAATTCCCAGATATCCTAAGCCTAACATTTGATAGACCTTTCAAGTAACCTTCATGAACATTCTAAAATAAAGTGCCCTCCAATTCCTATCAGATACCCTAGGAATGGAACCCAAAAGGCTGTCTCTTTCCAGATGTTCAGAGCTAGGGAATAGTCACTCTGCTCAAGGATTTCTGGTAGCACACTTAGGCAGAAAGATGGGGGTAGCTGCTCAGACAGAAGAGAAAATCCTGTGTGTTGACAGATGGATGAAGACAGAGCCCAAGAAGGACGGTGAACAGATTCATGTCTTCTTGGCTCAATCAAAGTCTTCCAGTGACTTAAACAATTTGGAGCAAAACTGGAGTCTTTATACAAGAGGTCCCAACAGGGTTAAGCACCCACCCTCCTTTCTGCCTTCAGCTCCTACTGTAGCCAGGTTCAGCACCTTCTCTGAATCACCACAGCAACTTTGTCTAAGGGCCTATGTGCCTTCTGACAACATGGCTATCTCTAGATAGTTTCAGCTCTTCCATGCTCACTATGTACTCAAAAGAGGTCTTTTCAGAAACCCTATTCTTGACCACTATAGGAGAAAACATCATCTAGCCCCCAGCATTCTCCTCTTTTAGAGGACCATTCACACTTTTATGATCACATCCCCAGGCCACCAGAAATAGCTGGGTCAAGCCTACCTGCTCAGCTCCTGGCGGTTGCTGCAGACCTCCTGAGTCAGCTGCTGGTTGTGTCTCTCTTTCTCACTGATGTCTCTTTGCAATCTTTCATTTTCTTCCCTTACACTGGTGTACTCTAACTGAAGGTGCTCAAGACTCTCAGCTTTCCTGGCCAGGGACTCACGTAATTTTTCATTCTCTTTCTGTTTATCTGCAAACACCAGAATGAGAAGGGATACCATTTGTTTTTTCCAACCTTATTACACTGGTACAGCGCTTCAGCTCAAGCACTCCAAGAATACAGAAAAGAATGAGATTTGATCTGGCATTGATGGTTCTGGCATTCCAATTATCTCATGCATTTTAGGCAGATAAATCTGTCAACACCAAGGCTGCAGATTAAACATTACTGAAATGAAAGGGGCCTGTTTAACTTTGTTACATAATGGGCCTTGAAAACCTCGTTACTCTCTGCCTTAGAGAGTATACACAGTGGGTAGAGCAACAGGCAGGAACCCAGATGTCACTGAGTGTGGAGAGCAGCAGGCCTCTTACAGAGAGCCCCCCACAGGAGGCCATGGGCCCTGCAGAGGATAAAATCATCCTGGAGGCTCAGGAAACAGTAAGGCCTAGAGCTGGAAGTAAGCAGTGGTGTGACTGATTTCTAGTGTGGCTTCTCTACTTGCTGACAGTGATCCTAAGTGATGCTCCTCACTCCTCGGTGCCCCTGGGCAGGGGCAAAGATGAGGTTACCCTTGGTACAGGAGTATTTGCCGAGACCTTCAGAGCAGGAGTGGTAATGGTGATAAGTCCCAACACTAACTGCACAGGCACTATAGTAAGGTGCCACATCTCAACGTCCTGTATCTTTGCAGCATACTGTCAAGGCAGATACTGTAAATTTCTCCATCTTGCAAATGAGAAACAAAGGAATGGTAGGGGTAAGACTTCCCATTGGCCATACAGATTGAAGGGGCACAATCTAGATGTGGAGCTACTCTTAACCATGATTCAAAAGTTCTATGTAACATGGCGCTCCTGTTGGTCCTCATGACCTTAGCACAGCTACATCATTCCTAACTGGTCCACTCTCCTCATCTCTAACCTGGGCGTTGTCTGCCAACTTCCTCTGATCCTAAGTCACCTTGGGTAATCCTTCATTTCCTGTCTAGACTTACCCCATGAGGACCAGGCTCTCTGAGCTGAGGGCCTGCAGCTCTCTAGCACAGCTTTATCACAGAGCCTCAGTCCTGCTTGCTCTAGGTTTACCCATCTCATCCACCAGACTACAGTCTTCTGATACATAATACAAAGGCTCATTTATTTATCTACCTAGTTCCCCTGTAGGTCAGGATAGAAAAAGGCTGCTTGCTGAATGAATGAATGAATGAATGAGCTGCATAAGCCCAAATTTTGACTCTTAAGGCAAAATCAGTATCTATATCCCCCAGGACTATGGGATTAGCTGGCCCACATTCCAGGTCTAGCACCTCTGGCTCAGAAAACATAGTAGGGCCATTGTTTAGGCTGTTAAATGTTACCTGAGAAACAGGGCTAATAATCCTGCACTCTAGAGTCATTCTAAGTATGAGTGATAACATAAGTAAAAGCTCTGAGGCAGCTAAGCTCCAAGAGAAGGAATTAAGAGAAGGATCTTTATAAGGAATGCTGGATAAACTTCACTGATAGAAGAAAATCTCAGGTTGAGAGTTGGCAGTATTAAATTTCCAGTGCTTCTCTTCCTCAGTGATGATGGGACAAGAAAATACAGTAACATGCACTGAGACCCTGGTAGTAGAAACACTGTGTTGGGGGCTTTCTACCTTACTTGTCACAACAGCTAGGTAAGGCACTCCTTAACCTTTCTGTGCCCCTGTTTCTTAGCTATAAAACAGGAATACTACTTACAATAGATGGACAGTTAAAGGCAGAAAGCTGTCAGAGCCACCCCATTGGAACTTAAGATGTCAGCTCTGGCAATCCTTGAAAGGCAAGGGCTTTGGGGCTCAGGCTGCTGGTGGCCTCTGATTCCTTACCTTTGGACCCTTTCTCAATCATCATACTGAGGGCCTCATTCTGCTTCCTCAGGAAATGTATTTCTGATGTCAGAGAGCAGTGCAGTTCTGAGCCATAAGCAGAAACATTTGTGGAAACTATAAGAACACACATGAACAGTGATTTATAGATAGCCTCCAGGTAGGATGAATGAATCTTTCAAGGAAATACATTTAAATAATGAAGAAATACAGTATGCAATGAAAACTATCCTGGTGAACCATGTAACATACAGCCAGAGCCTAAACGGCAAGGACAGTGATCTTAAAGGGGAGGCAAGAGGAGGCCTCAATATTTCAACCACTCCAAAGATAAACAAAGCTGAGAGCTGAACCATAGCAGGTAAGAGATGAAAGTGGCAGCCATCATAGCCAACTGCCTCTAAGGCCTTTGACCTTGTCTCTGAGGCAGCACAGTCTGACAGTCTCCCTGGTTTTTCTTACCCTCTCCCTGTCTTAGAATATGACATACTCCAATCCCTGACCCAGGCGTGCACCTGAGAGCTGTCCTAAACTCCCCTTTGTCCTCCTGTCCATGCAAGCAATCACAATTGCTGATTTTTCTTGAGAATGTCTCAGCCTAAGGCAGACTCTCATTTGTTATCTATGCCTTCGAACCTTGCCTGGCTGGCTTCCTTTCCCTGCTGTCTTACCAATAAGGTTATCAACTCCAGCACAATCCTTTCATGATGCCCTGCCACTGCAAAAGACCATCAAATGAAACAAAAGATCTAACTTTTTAGTCTCGAACTAAGACCCTCCAAAGTTCTGTGCCAGTGCCACAGCATATTCTGTTTTCTCTCTGCACTCAGACCCCAGCCTCCAGAACATGCAGGTAACCAGATGACTTTGGGCTCTCCATATCCCTTTCCTCTCCTAAACCACACTCTTTCAATTCCTGGCTTAATCTGCCTTTCCTGAGTGTACACTGTAGAGATTGGGGGTCTAGAATTAGACGGATGGGAGGCTACTCCTTGTCAACAAGTTGCTATCTGCTGAAAATTTACTGCTTTATAGCAGTCAGCCTAGAGGATGTCTCTTGCTGGGCACCTTGTTGGCCTCACAACCACAGCACTCCACTCCCTTTTGCACAGCTTTCTTGTCTGCACCATTACGATGTTCCATTCACAGCTGTCCTCCAAGCACCTATGGTGTGCCCAGTGTCTTCTCTGTGTGGCAGACAGATGCTCCTCCTGGTTTCCAAATTGACTCATTTCACTTACTATACCACAACTGACATGCCAGATCTCTGTGTTCCCAGCTATCAGGTGAGCATGGTCTGGCAGCCAGTGAGACCTAAGTGAAGTCTTCTGAAGGCTTCAAGGAGAGTCTCCATTAGAGAAGAGAGAAGCCCCAGGCTCTTCCATCCCATGCTTTGGACAGTCCCAGGAGGATGGGATGGTGATACCAAACAGTCACCATAGACATCAGGCCATCCCTGCCTCAGAGCTATTTGCCTCTGGGGTTTTTGGGACAGGTGAAAGGATAACAAATACCCCGTTTCCCTGCTTCTGCTCTCACATTTCTTTTCAGCTACCTGCATCTGAAAGTGCCCTGGTATGCAAACAGGCACCTGTGGTGTGCACCCTCCTGCAAGGAACATGCAGTTAGCTCTCCTAGAAATAGTATTCCTGCTCTACACAACTTTTTTCTCCAGCAAGTGAGTCACGCAAAATGAAGTCAGATTAATTTTATTCATAACTGTCTCTTCACGCCATCTCCCCCCTACTTGTCCCAATAAACTTTGGGATCACTTCAGAGTCCCTGGCCTAGCTCCTGTTTCTTAATAATTGCAAGGCATGAGGCAAGTTGTGTAACTTTCCCCCCAGTCTTAGTTAGCAACACAGCCATGCCTATACTGTTATTCTATGATTATCATCTGTGTTAGAATCTAGGGGAATGGTGAGGGAGGCCACAAGCGAACCAAAGCCTGGTCAGACTAAATAGCAGAAATTCCAATATACAATGACCAATGTCACGGTAGTTACTAAAAAATAAATAATAGGCCATAAAACAGCTCTGATTCATCAAGCATAGTGAAGACCACCTCTGGAATGCTATGAAACCAGACTTTCCTTTGAGTACCATCTCTGCAGTGAGCACAGACAACTGGTAGTGAGCTGGAGGTGGTAAGGCACAAGATAACATTTTTTTTTTTTTTTTTTTTTTGGAACTTCTCTGCTCCACATCGTAAGGAGTCCTGCCTCTTTCAGACCTACTCCCAACATCAACATTTGACCTTAGGGGAAGGCACAACTACTTTTATTTTTTTCTTTCTAGAGACTGTAACAACACAGTGAGAACAACACATCTTCTTGTGTACATAAATACGTTATGAATGCCTTTTTGTAAACTTTCTTGTCAGAGGAAATTACTCTCCAGAGCAATTCGTGCTCCATTGCAGCCAGTGGTCATTTGAACCCCCAGATAATTCTATAATTAGATTTTCTGGGGAAAATGTAAAACAGAATGAATCTAACTCAGGCCTTACCAAGAGTGAACATGAAAGGCCTAGGCATGTATTTCTTTCTCGTGTTTCATGAAACCAGTATCTCAGAACTCCTGAAAGCTGCCCTATGTGTGGACTACAGAAGTGGACCAATGTCCAAATCCTAAGTCTTACCCATGAGCACTGCCTTTCTAGAACTCAGTGATACATGTCTAAAATGGCATCAGGGTCCTCACCCACTGCAGAGCATTAGGAGTTAAACTGGCCACAATATATGAGATAGCAAAATAAAACAGTGATAAAAGCAACTGTTTATTGAGTGAGCACTGAGCAAGGCTCTGTTCATGATACCACCTCATTTAATACTCTGTGTCCTGAAACAACTAAGACTAGATTGCTCAAAGTCACAGAACCAATCTACAGAAGAGCTACATCCACACGCCGCAGATCAACCCAACCAACTTAACACAATGAAAGTCAGGAGGAAAGAAGGGAGGGTGGGGTTAAAAAGCACACAGTGAGACGGATAAATTTCTAAACTTTACGAATGAGTGCCTTATAGGTATTCAGTTTCCAAGGAAGACCATTCCCTTCAGAGCAAACTGTTGTTTTATGGGACTACTGCTCTCCACCTTTGACATGAATAATTTGCCAGACTGCTAAATGCTGACAGTTTTTGGTCTATTATTGATGAAAAGGCAACATATGATTCTATTTTCTTAGAATCCCTATTTACACCTCTGCAGTGAGGACCCAGCTACGGCTTAGGACCCCAGAGGCTGGCAGACCTCTCCAGCCCACCTGGTCCACAAAGAGCCTCCTTAGACAAACACATCACAGTGCAGCAACCTACTCTACCCAACTCCTTACCCTGGGAAAGGCCTTTCCTCACCTTGGTCAGTCTCAGACCCCTGCCGTTCCAGCTGTTTCCGGAGCTTCTCATTTGTTTTAATAGATTCTTCCAAATGCTTTCTCAAAGTTCGAATTTCCTGTATGTGTTCCATTAGTAAGTCTGTAGGAAGGAAGAACATTTTAAATTTAAAATATGAAGCCCCCAACAAATTGAATAATTTATAGATTATGCAGAGATCTTGAAATTTCAACAGTTTTGGATATATCGAGACAGTCAGCAGCTGGCAATTCTTTCGCAAGCTTGGGGGAGGCTAAGCTATTTCCCACAGCCCATGGCCACATCTCTGTAATGGCTCTCTGCAGCCATCCACGAGGAAGCAACTTTACATCACACGCAAAAATTATACTCCATACAATTTTAATGCTAACTGTAATGTAGTCTTTTATTCTTTTCGATATCAAATATTAATTTAAAATCTTCCTTATGGTAAAACTAACAGATCACTTTCAAGTCGGCCTGAACTGCCTAAGAGTTGATTAAACTACGTTTATAATGAATCCAGATATTTTTCAAGACTAGTTTTTTCTTTTCTTTCTTTCTTTCTTTCTTTCTTTCTTTCTTTCTTTCTTTCTTTTTTTGCAAGGAATATGTTATCCATTCATGTATCACTCATTAATTTTAAGACTTAAAAGAATGCTAGTGAGAAAGGTAATAATAAGTGTGTTTTTGAGATCACTCACTGTGTGCATATAAACACGGAGGACCTACTGGGGCTATTTATATCATTAGGTTTAGGAAAGTTCTCCAATATCATTTCCCAAATTGCTCTACTTTCAGGACTCTATTTAAGGAGCTCATGTAAAATGCTCACAGGTATTTGCCAGAATGCATGAAATACACACCAGAGCTTTACATGTAACAGGAAACTGTAACATCTCAAATTGTTCATTGAACTGAGGTCCATCCACTATGATGCAGAATTACACAGCTATTAAATTATGTTATGAAAACTATAAATACCATGGAAAATGTATTATTATGTTAAATTTCAAAAGCTATGAAATTGGTCACAACATAATCGCAGTTCTCTATGTAAGAACATGAGGATAGCAGAAGCAAACATACCAAAGAAGCAAATACAATGAGCTATTAACTGCAGTTACTTCAGGGTGATAGATTTCAGGTTTCTCAAAACCCCCATTAGACATTTTAACATATCACATAATATATACAAACTTAATTTTTCCAAATTTTCTAGGATAAGCATGCATCAATTTTTTACCCTCTATATATCTCACTTCAGCAGAGGAAGAAGGCAACACAGTTTCACTCTAGAGGTAGATTTCCAGAGTCAATGTTTAAAACATAATCACATTAAGTATCCAAAGGCAAAACTAATGTCTTTAATTCATCAATTAGGGTACACTCAGTATGTCTTAGTAATGTTTGTTTTAAAACATTATACTAATGTTATGACCCAGTTTTAATTCCTCCAAAATGGCTTTCATTTAAAAGTAGCACAATGTTACAGATCTTTTCCTAATTAAATAGTAATTTTGCCATGAATTTGAATGTTTATGAGATGACTTAATTCCCAGTCCTTCAGCTATCTCCTATTAATGCCAGAAGTGTGGCAAGTCATTTGGTAGGATGTCTGCCTCCCACTGCAGCATGGTGGGGAAGGTTGTCTGTGCACACTCGCGGTGTACCCAGCACTGGCCCTCCCAGCCCAAGCCTTGAGGCCCCTGCAAACCTTCTTCCAGGAGCCCTTCAGCCCAGAGTCAACCAGGAGCTCACTGGTTTGAGTGCAACATTCCTTGCTGGTTTACTTGAACCACACAGTACAGGCTGTGAAGTGATGTTGCTCCAAACAAGCCATCGTTCACAGAGTCTTTGGCTGGAAGTGAGAATTATCACAAGAGCTGGAGGACACACTCCCAGTGGAATTAGATACTATGTATTAATTATGCAGCCATGCTGAGAAGAAAGAAACACTATACTAGCCTTTCCAAACTGGGAGAAATGGATCTACCTGTCTTAACAGTAAACTCTTCCATAAGTGTTAACTCATAAAAACCATAAATCTTATAAAAAGCTACCAGACACAAAATGAAAGAATAGGAAAAAAAAAATGTGTGTCTTCTGCCAGGTAGTTCCAAATTTGGAGTATCTATATTAAGAAAATGCCCTCAATTAAGAGGAAGGCTTTAGTTCAAGATGCACCCCACCCCCAGCATTGTTTACAATTGTGAATTTCTACAAATGACTTAAATGCTGAGCACTAGGAACATAAGGAAAAATACAGCTCAGCCATTCAAAGGACTGTTCTAAAGCCACTAAGAGTGACATTATCTAACAACATGTCAGCAAGTCTATGATAGAATGTTAAATGAGCAAAGGAAAAGATGCTGAATTATCTCTCTATACAGATTACAAACATGACAAAAATGAAGAAGAGAAACAAACCAAAAAAAAAAAACAAAAAAAAACAAAAAACAAAAAAAACAAAGAAACAAAAAACCAGTGGATGTATTTGGACGGCTCTAGAGAGCTGGGTTCCTACTCAAAACAGAGCCAGAAATGTGCATGAGTGCCTGAGGCAGCCCAGTACATCCCACACAGGACAAAGCCAGCAGAGGGGCCTGAACACCTAAGAAACTTGAAAAAATAAAATTTTTATCTATTATATCTTATACCTATTACCATATTAAAAACAAAATACATTGAGAGGCAGAAGAGAGCTCTGCCCAAGAACACATAGAAAACAGGGATCACATTCCCTCTGAATGACCCCAAAGCCTTTGTCATAATGACTACCATATTTCAGCACTCAAGCATATTGGGGGCACAGTCTACCTATGTGACCAGGCGTCATACAGCAATCTCAGTATCTTGGAAAGGGACTGAGTGTCACAGTAGAGTTAGTATAAAAGGAGGGAGATGATTTACAGTTCAACCTAAAGTAGATGAAGGCAGAACCCACAACCAGAAGTAACAGAGAAATCAAGTACTCACAAATTCACAAAAATCTGAGAGATAACCCCAGAACTCCCAGAAAATGAGATCCATGTGACTAACTACTAGAAGACCTGGCTGGTCCCTGAGTT
Source organism: Arvicanthis niloticus (assembly GCF_011762505.2). NCBI lineage: Eukaryota > Metazoa > Chordata > Mammalia > Rodentia > Muridae > Arvicanthis > Arvicanthis niloticus. Next base: position 77,858,750 of record NC_047662.1, on the reverse strand, counting down.
CTATCAAGAATGTGCATGTCATATTTTAGCTATGTCTAAGATGTGGGACATGAGTGTCCAGAGGAGTCTCAGAGGACACCTTGGGCCAAAGGTTTGACTCTAATTTTACTAATGTATCGGTGAAACATCTCCATCCAAAAAAAATCTAGCTGTGTAGACCAAAAGCTTCAAACCACGCTCATCATCGACAGGCACTTTGTGCTTCACAGCAGAGCTGGGCAACTGAGGAGGACACACCTTGCATGGCTACAGATATTCACTATTTAGTCTTTTGGTAGAAACTTTGCTTAGCATATCTGCTCTGCCTCTGTGGTCCTTTGAATGTTTGAAATATATGGAATGACAAGCACTAGGACCAATTTCCTAGCCAAACAGAAGAAACTGAGACGGTAAGGTGAAAGGAGATTGGGGGACGGGCCCCGGGAAGCTGATTTTGCCAGTTCAGTCCATATCCAGAAGCAGAGCAAGGCAGAACGTATGTGTCTCGAAAGTCCTACATTGAAGACCTCAGCACAGATGTAATAGTATGAGGGGATGGAGACCCAAGAGGAAATTAGATCATATAGGATTAATGTCCTTATGGCATAGACCACAATGGAGTTCCCCTGACCTTTCTTTCTCTATTCCAGGATTCAAGTGGGAAGAGAATCCTCACTAGAACTCAGCTACACTTCCTATAAGGTACCTTGACCTCTGCTGTTCACATACTAGACTTGTGAGGAATGGTTTGTGCTGTCTGCTGTCCCCAGCATCCATCTGCAGCAGCCTGAGTAGATCTAAACAAAGGGCTTGACCTTATAGCCAAGAGTCACACCTTAAGGGACATGTTTCAAGATGTTTAGAAACCAAAGAAGGAAACTAAGTACAGCAATCAACCCCAGGGCTTTCAACCCAGCCTGTGAGAAGAGCAGAATGCGAAACCATACAAGTCATTTAAAAACAAGCAAGACTTCCTCGTTGCCACCCACACTTTTCTCACCATGGGTCCTTCTAGTGATAAACCACCCTCCATGAGCAGCTTTGGCCCTCAAAGGCTCTCCCTTTATTGGCAAAAATGGTCAGACATCAGCCCAATATTCTTACAAAGGCAAGACAGCCTGGTTATGCCTCAGGTGCTTCATGACATTTTGCTTACCTTGAGGAAAATTGCTCACCATTGCTGGGTACTTCTCAGCCTCACTGTCTGGCTTCGGGTCTCTGGACAGGAAGGACTTCTCAGACATTTCATCATCTGACAGAGCATGAGAAGCAGAAGCCTCAGGAGATTCAGGAAGGAGATGTTGGTAGGGTAAGTTGTCTTCCTCAGTCCTTAACCTTCAAGATTGAAAGATAAGTCATTTCCAACTACAACCTGCTGAGATCGTATAGTGTAGACTGTATTTATAAATTTATATGCAAACATGTATGTATCAATTATAAGCCAAAAGTAAGAGGCCATGGATATGAGAAGGGAGGGAACATGTGAGAAATTAAAGGGAAAAAGCTATGCTATAAAAAGAGAATACTCATATGAAATTCTCAAATAAAAAAAAAGAAATTCATGTTTAAAATTTAAAAAATGAAATGTACCATTCTGATCCGAAGCTCGACAACATATTTTAATATTTAGGGTTATTTTCTTTTTTGTGACAGGCCAACCCACGCAACTTCAGCCAGCTCTTTTGTTTCCTTATAACAATGAATAAACAGTGACATTCTGAAGACAGAATGGGCTTCAGTTGGGGCGCACATCGGTGACACCTGTTACAAAGTGCTGTTCTCTCTGTTCTGGGTCTTTATTTGTCCTCAATGACACCCCTCTGAGGAAGAATGCACTATTGCCCTTGACAATTGAGGTAGCCAACGCTCATCATGAGCCAGGGGTCATCTCAGTTACTAAGTGGCACCACTCAGATCTGACCTACTCTTGCATGGCCCCACAGACTCAGGAGAATATAGGAGTCTATCCAAATCCACGGGGTGGCCTTAGACTTAAAAATCTGTAAGTTTTCATGGTACCCCTGCAGACTCCCATATCATCATTCTGGCAGTCATTTGGTTGGTAAGCCACTAGGAAAACCCACCTGAACACCATGAAAAGCTCAAGTGAATCTCCAATAGAGATAAGCTCCTTAATTTAAGTTCTTTTCACTGCCCTTTCCCCATTACTTATCAGTGGCCAATCTCATTATTCATGCACTTAGACAAGAGCGAAGGACTCTGAAACTGCAGTGCATCCATTAACAGGTAAATGCAAGTGCAGCTGCACCCAGACAGTGTGATGAATCCCGGGCTTGCTGCTGCCTTGGGAATGGACAGCTGGGCCAAGGGTACCCACTTCATTAGCTCAGGAAACCTGAGTGCTGAGTCTACAGCTGAAAATGGTGGAGCAGAAGGAAAAGCAAAGCCGCCAGAGATGGAAAGGAGAGACACACTTGGTTGAAGAGGTCAGAAAGAGGTTCCTTGTCTCCCTTCCACTAAAGTTCCACCCTAACTTCCCTAACTTCAGAGGCCCCCATTAGTCCTGTAGAAGGGTGTTGGGCTGAGAATTCCTAACACAGCTCCTGTGGACCACTCATGGGGCCAGCTTGCCCCTCCAGCCATGTCTTCTTTGCATCCACCATAGACATAATCCAGGGAAGTCCCAGCACAGCTGCTTTGATTTTTCAGATCCCGTGACTAGGTGGGACAAGTGCCACTCAAAGATGCATGCTTTTCCATCTCTACAGCTGCCAGCAGGATGTGAAATAAAAATGGATGCATAGGTTGAAGTAGGAGGGATCTTTGGTGATACTACAGAGGAACGAGTGCTTCTTTTATGACCATAGAAACTTTGATAGGGACACCCCCCTGCCTGCCAATGAAATCTATGCTTCTGCATCCCAGACAATCCATTTCTTCATTTCACTCCCAGGAACCTCAATGGCCACACACATGAAAGAAGGTATTCCACAGCCTTTGGAGCATCAAAACGTTTGGACAGAAGTAGGCAAGTCCTCAGTACAGCCAGTTGGCCAAAAGAAGTATACAATCCATGTTTCATCCTTATCCTTAAAAGGCAGGGCAGCAAAACTAGTGCCAGAGCAAGAAAGACTTGAGTTCTAGCCCTAGCTATACCACTCAATTGCTGGTGTGTAGTTCTGACCCATACGCTCCTCATTCTGAACAGCAAATGGAAATGCTTGCCTTGTGGCATCAGAAGCAACAAGGGTAAATCCCAGTTGGTACTAGACAATGCTGTACTCTTTGAAGAGGGGTGAGCCAAATGGGAAAGTAGTGCAAACCACATAGTTAAATGCCTCATGTACTAAGCAGCAAAGTTACAGAAAGAAAGGGAGCCTTAAGTTAAAAGAACTGGCAAGAAAACCAAAGCTGGACAGTCCTGGTGTTTTCTTAGCATCTGCTACACACTCACCTCTTTAGCAGTTCATTCTGGGGATGTGGTTCCACTCTGGCTGATTTTCCTGGAAGCAGAGACAAGATCAGAGGATGACAACAATTTTCAAAATGGGTTGCTGGTACTTCCTTGTTCAGGTATTTGCAGAACCATGGACCTGTATATTTAAAGCTCTTGAAAACAATCAGACCTTGGGGATGGGACCACCCCAAGTTCAGTTTACTCATACTGTCTCATGCACTGGGTCCAGATGACAGGACTGAACCTAGAAACCAGCCACAATGGTTCTCTGGATGCCCCTCCTTCCTATTTCTAAACAGATAACAACAGGGCCAAGCTGCAAAGGCCTGTCATCCTAGCTATTTAGTAAACCAAGGCAGGAGGATCCTAAATTCAAGCTGGTTTAAGCAACTTAGTAAGACTGTTTTCATAATAAAAATGCACAAGGTGGGCTGCTGGGTCTAGGGAGACATCTATAGTAAAGTGTCATACAAGCATGAGGACCAGAGTTTGATCCCTAGCACCTACCAACATATATTTTTAAAGCAGCAGTTTATGACTATAATTCCAGTACTGGAGAGGGAGAGACAGAAGATCCCCCAGGGCTTCTTGAAGAGGCAGCCTAGAAAAATCAGTGATCCCCAAGCTGAATGATATGGAAGACAGGGAAGACATGTAACATCAACCTCTGCCCTCTACTCCAGCAGCCCCGACCTTACACACACACACACACACACACACACACACACACACACACACACAAACATATGTATACACACATGAACAAGTACATACACAGATACAGAATAAAAGGAGGGCTAGAGACCGAGTATAGTGGTAGAATGTACAGGTTAGTGGTACAGTGCAGCATATGTGAAGTTCTGGGTGCCATCCCTAGTACCATAGAACATAACACAAATATCCTGTGGCACTAACAGAATATATGTTCACCATGGGGAGTAACAGAATCATAAAGCCTCCCTCTTCCCACCCCTCCCCTAAGCTGGCACAGTCTTGAACTGCCTTCTGTTCTCTCTTCCATGCATGTGGGCAGAGATGATACAGACTTCATTTTTGCACAACCCATTTTAGTATACATATTTCTCCTACTAAGTTTGCTTTGGAGACCCCCACTGTGAAGATCATGCTAACATTCTATGGCAGGTACACGTGGACTGTATCTTGCAGTTCCCTAGTGAGTATTTAGGTCATCTCCAAATTTTCATTTTGGTAAATAAATGACACAAATATATCTGTGCACATGGATTTATCTGCATTTAAATTATTTCCCTAGGAAAGACTCTTAGAACTGGGATTAGTGGGGAAAGCAGTATTGAAAGGTGCAGTTGAGTGCAGTTGAAAAGGCCACTGTCAACAGCAGGGGAAATGACTAACAGAAACAACAAAAGAAAACAAAATAAAGCACAGGATGCTGTTGGGAAAAAGACGCTGTGCTCTGTTCTTGCGTGTCATCGTTTGAAAGGATGCACAGGCCCAGATTTCAAAGCAACTAACAACTTTATTTTAAAAATACTTCAAAACTCTGGAAATTGCAGACCAGGATGAGCTCTTTGAAGAAACTGATGCATGGCTAAAGAAAAAAAATAAAGTCCTTCTCTTGTTGCCTTGAAAAATGAGACTATAATTAGACTGTACCCACAGTGCTTTAAACTCCCGGAGGAAAAGGTCCCAAACATCACCTGTAAGGAAAAAGAGCACCAGAGCAAGCGCGTTTGTTTTACATCGTGATTCAGCTCACAGTTCTCACCGGGAGGCCTGTGTGGCAGACAGGCTCCATTTCTATCCCAACAAATCACCACATACCTAATAGTGTACAGCACTGTTACCCACAGAAGAAAGACACATGGCCCCAGTGAAGAGGCACCAGCCCGAGTACAGTTCCTTTAGAATGTACTCTCTGCCTTGGGTTCACTATAGTTTGAGAGTGCCAGAACCTGCCTCCACTTTACAGTAGGAACTGCAAGTCCAAGGCTCTGTGCTCCATTCTCACTTCACTGCAGGCTACAGCTCAGAGCAAGTAGCTTGTATTACATCCAATCATCTATGCCTGGATTTTTTTGGTCATATCTTTCCCCTACTAGGGAGACTCTGTGGCTTCCAGAAGTTGGCAACCCACCAGCCTTGTAGATGCTGTAAGTCTCTAGTGCCTATGTCTGCCTTCTGTACTCCTCCTCAAAAGGAGGAAGTCACAATGACTGAACCAGATCTCAAAGTCCCAGAGTGAAGGATGGTCCCTAATGGGTCAGACAACAGCTTAGTTGCCACTGGTGCTGCTCACCCGCCTTCAGCTGATGAAATGCCTCCAAGCTCAGAACTCAAGACAGGCCACCAGCTCAGCCTTGCCAACAGCTAGAAGCTATTCAAATACTTCCAAACAAACACAAGATGGTAGCCTGCTCCATGGGTATCACTGTGCACTGACAGCTCCCTCCTTCACAAACATATCAGATGTCTTTGGTTTAGGATAGCTGTAAGCATCCTGAGCCTCCCGACCATGAGCTCATCTTAAAACTAGCAAAGATCTGGACTCATACCCACAGAAGCAAGTGCCTCAATGCCACCAACAGAGTGAGTTCGCTCACTGTTAAACAGAAGATCTTTTGAGTAGCTTGTATTACATCCATCCTCGATCACAAAAGGGTCCTTTGAAAGTGAAGTGACAAAGGGCTGTCACTGTGGGATTCATGAGGGAATCATAACAATTGATAAACTGAGTTTCTTGGTGGAAACTGCCTCGACATAGGGTAGCAGAAGACCATCTGTCAGCTTGGGATGCAGGGCACGAAAGCACTGTTTCCAGCTCTCTGGCAAACCTAAGAACTGTGAGCTCATGCAGTGAGGGAGTATCATGTTTTAAAACAGACATTAAAAAAAAAATAAGCTAGCTTTCCCTTTCCTGGGTGACAAATAAGACCACAATGAGAAAGAGACTTGTGAATGGCTGAGCCAGCCTGTCCCCTGATGCTCTTCAGAAGCCTCTTCTGGCACAGAATTCCTCACCCAGATTCCAGGGGTTCCCCACACTCAAACCCAAGTTCCTGGCATCTCCAACTCAAGCCCAATCTTTTTCCTTCCTGTCCACCAGGGCTCCTCCCAGGAGCCTGGCACCCACCGAGGATACAAGGATGGATGTGAAACTGTCCTGTTTGCCCTCAGTGAGCTCACCTCCAAGGAGATGGTATGGTGAGGAGGGGCAGCATGGTGGTGGTAAGATATCTCCAGAGAAAATAAACATAGTCCAGCATCAGCCAGAAGGGAAATTAGAGGAGGAGGATGGACAGCTTTGTGCCTCCCCACTCTACCCCACCAGTTCATTTGTTTGCTTTTAAGGCAGGATCTTCTATGTATCCCAGTAGCCACAAACCCACAAGCTTCTTTCCTCAACCCTGCTTGGGATGATAAACCTATACCACCATGTCAGGCGTCTAGGCTACATCTTTGAAGCATGAACTACTTACTTTATATAGCGGAAGAGAATCTGTGGTGACAGGAGTCAGAACACTTTGTTTGACAGTCTGGGCCACTGTTGTAACCATAACTTACTTATTTTCTCCCTCCCTCCCTCTTCTTTCTTTCACACCCTGTTTGAAGCTTTCCCTCTTCTCCGAGTCCTTCCCTTTGTTTACCTCCCCTCTACCCCACCTCTAAATCTTCTTTGGTTTCACTTCAGAAAAGGGCAGGCCTCCCATGGATTCCAACCAACCATGGCAATATCAAGTTGTAGTCAGATTAGGTACCTCTTTCAATCATGGCTGTCAGCTCCTGAACTCCCAATGTTTCCAAGGGCAACACAAGACACTTAAAATAATCTCATTTAATCCTTACAAACAACTCTATTAAGGTAGGTGTTATTACTTCCATGGAAGATATCTGACCTTTGAAGTCGAATGACCCACAAACCAGAGTATTAACCCCAATTTCTGACTCCAAAGGCCACTCTAGCATCCCTCCGATAGCCTATACCACAAAGTCAAAGACTGTCATGTGTGGGTTGCAGATAACCCAGAGTGAAGAACAGGAACAAGCGCTCTCTTCTACTTGGGATGAACAAAGAAAGCTTTGAGAGGATCAACACAGTTTCTATAAAGAGTGAGTACAGCTTGTATAGAATGGCACTGGTCTGAGCAGTCACAGAACAGGAAATGTAACAGGAACCCTTTGTCAGCACATTCAGCCTGACAGAAGTGAGACAGAGACACATATATCAAAGTGGTTACAACAGGCTGTCAAAGAAAATCTCCAATTCAGACTCTGCCATCTCCTGTGTGACCTTGTCCAAGTGAGCTAACCTATGCTCCTCAAAGGAAACAAGGATAGTGCATATTTCCTCCTGTGCTGAGAATACAGCAAACTTACCATGAAAGCTGCCTTCTGTATCCCTGCACTGTTTATTCCGTCAGACCAGGAGAAGTCTTGAGAAGTGAGGAAAAGTGTCAAGGCAAAGGATCCTTAGTGATTGGCTTCTATTTAAGTGGCCAAACCTTGACAGCCATACTGAGTTCATTGAGGGGCTATCTCCCAATTGTTCCTGCACTAATTCTAGCGCTTTGCTCAATTATTGCGTTTCTTGGATGCAACTTGTCTTTAAAGACATCATGATAAGGCTATACTGGGAAACCTGACTACAACTCTAGCTACAGATCTACTCTGTGTCTACTCCTATGGGAGATCTGAAAGCTACAGACCTTCACTCCAGAAAAATGCATACTCCATATCATCTCTTCAACTTCCAGACCCCTCATGGGATCCTAAGTTCCCAGCTCTGCCCTTAGCAAGTGTCAAGAAAGGACATTACTACCTATTCTGCTTCTTAGATTCTGCCAACCAAATGCTGTGACAAAAATAGCAAGAAGGCTCTGAGATTCCAAGTCAGTGTTCTTTATAACAGTCCCCAAATGGACACAACCTAAGCGCCCATCCCCTGGGAATCATCAAATAAGGCAAGGGACATTTATATAGAAAATGTTCTGCAGCCACTAAAGCTTAATGTCTGTTATCAATCACTGAGCAAAGGAAAAGGTTGCAAAGAGTCCTGTTGCTATAAAAAAAAACAAAAAAACAAAAAAACACCATATTCCTAAAGGGTCCAGGCACAGAAACTCAAGGCTGCCCATGCATTGCTACACAAATGATACAATCAGAGTAGTGATTGCCTATCATTCCACAGTAAACATGCTTGGTATTTTTTAAGGTCTATATTTAAATGTTTGACAATTTGTGCCATATAACTACATTCCGTACCAATTACTTTATTGTAAACCCAGTTTATAACTCAAGAGCCAGACCCCTTACATGGCATCCAAAAAATACCAGCCTCTGCTTCTTTTTATTCCCTATGAAGGGAGGAAGCTGCAGTGGGGTTCCTGTGGCCTTTATACCTCGAAGAAAATGAGGTTCTACAGTTGTGCCATCTGCCAGCTTTGAAATGTTCCTACCTCCAGAGAAAACCACAAGTGGGATGTTTGTCAGACTCTGGCTGAGCGAGTCATTGAGCAGCCAGCTGAAGAGGGAGAGCAGCTGGTGTTGGAGGCACTCTCCCCTCACCTTCTGGCCAAGGCCAGGGCCAGAGCCATCAGAAGAAAACACAACAAAACATAATGGGCTTGGTCAATCCAGTTTGATCTGTCTGCCACTCAGTTACTTCTGCACTAGTCAGTGAAATCGAGCTTATGTAGAACACAGGAGCCAGAGAGAACAGCCTTTCTAAAGCTGCAAATAGGCTAGTGCTCCTATACATGGATCCTCAAAGCGCTTAGAAACCAATGCCAGGAAGGCAGCCTATGATAGGTCTTTAGGAAAACCATTAACAGCTACCAGATGGGTGAGCTACCCTGTGTTTATCCTGGAATTAAACTGTTCATACAGGGACCAAGGTAAACTATCAGTTCTCTGTGAACAGAGACAGAACAGTTAAACCTGGCATTACCAAGTACCCTCTGTCTCTGGGAAACTTACTTCCTCAGTTAAGGCCAGGTTCCTAACCTGTAAAACAACACACAGTTCTGAGGATTTAGCCTCAATTTACCATTAACACATCTGACCAGAAGTACTTGGTCATGAGAACCACATGTCACTCACAAAGCCAAGGCCTAACAAAACGGAGTGTGGTGGTTTGAATCAGAATGGCCCTCAGGGGCTCATATATTTGAATACCTAGTCACCAGCAAGTGGCACTATTTGAGAACATTATAAGGATTAAGAAGTGTGGACATGTTCGAGGAAATGTGTCACTGGGAGTGGGCTTTGAGGTTTCAAAAGCCCACAAAAGACCAGTGTGATGCTCCCTACCCCCTACAAATCATGATGCAGCTCTCAGATACTGTCTTCATCCTGCCATGTTCCCCACCATGATGACAATGGACTAAACCTCTGAAATTGTAAGCAAACCCCAAATAAATGATTTTTCATAAGAAATTTGGTCATAGTGTCTCTCCATAGCAATAGAACAGTAACTATGACACTGAGCAGCTATTGTGCAATTTCAAGGGCACTGTGATGCTTCAACCAAATAATGTCTACAATACCAAAAATACAAATAGATCTAGAGGGAACAGACTTATGCTAAGAGAGCAGTTGTAAAACCCCAGCATGGCCGTTCATTCCTAACATGACCACAGATAAAGTAGTTCTTCTCATGGACCACTCTACACACCATAAGACTGGGCTTCCTCACTTGCTTCCTCACTATGAGAACCAAGAAAAATGGAGCAGGAGAGGGGACAGTGATGTCGGTGAGTGACAGGACTGCTGTTGTCTTACAGAGATGGTCCAGGAGTACTTACCCAATAGGATGATCAAGGAAAGAAAGGAGGAACAAGAGAAGCAAAGTGCAAGGACTGTGAAGAAGGTGGCTGTTTGGGCTTAATAGTAGAGCAGCCAGGTCAGTGTGTACAGCAAAGCCAAAGAGTCAAATCTGCCGGTGCCCACTGAAGTCATAGTGAGTGCCTCTACCTACTTACCATGGAGAAACAGCTTCTCCAGTTGCTCTAGCAGTCCAGCACACTGTGTTAGCTGCTCCCGGAAGCCCTCGGCCACACAGCTGTCCACATCACTGGCCTGCAGAAGCTCCTCAAATGCCTTGATCATGGTACTCATGTGTTGACGGTAAATGACACAGATGTCATGGCTATCCTTAATTTGCTGCCTCTGAAGGGAAAGCTCCCTCGCTTGGGACTGAACCAATGAATCGTATCTGATAAAAGAGGGAAGGAAAATGTGTATGTCATTTTAGAATTGAATTTTTGTGACCTTAACACTAATTGGAAAAATGACAGAGCATAATTTCTGAAAGCCCACAGCTGTACAAGCATATATACTTTAGAAAAATTGAAACTGTACAAGGTCACTCTTTCTTTGAGTTCAAACAGCCAACAAATGCTTGAACAGAGATTCTTCTGCAATATTTTTAACCTTAGAAAGCCCCCAATTAAAGCACAGATTGGCAAGGACTCAGGAGAACAATTAGTTTCCACACACTCTTCAAAGACACTATTCTGAATTGTAGAAACAAATGCCCCAAGGGTCAGGGACCCACTGAAAATTCTCACCAAGTACAAATATGTATATGGCAAGGGTAAAAAGATAAGACTGTTTGCTTTCAACTGAAAGAGTCAGACTCCTGGCTACTACCTTACTGAGTGACTAGATCCCATCAGTCATGGGAACAAGTTATCTTAGGTCACCTGGTTCTCCCAGGCTTCTAACAAATGGATTCATGCAGAAAAGAACATCTTTCTCAAAGGTATTTAAAGGTAAAGCTTTGCTTTTCAAACACACAGATTGTCAAGTTTTATCATACAATACTGCCACCTCACCACCAGGTGTCACCCTTCTCTATGCAGGCCCCAGAGTTGTTAAGAGCAAGCCTGCAGCTTCCTCAGAGGAAAAGCAGACACAGCAAGCTGGATCTAGAGTGGCCTGACAGGTACTCCTTCCTGTTCACCATGACCACTGTTAACACCAGTAACCTACAAGCAAATCACATGACAGCCGTCGTAAGGGTGGGGTCCAGTGCCATGGAAGACTAAGAGTGGGCTTGAACTCTGGCAGTGGCTCTGACCAGGGGCAAGTCACAGAAATCTGACTCTCAGTGTCTTCACTAACTAAAACAAATTGAAAACGTCGCCTGCTCAGTGTGTCTGGAGTTATACAGTTGAGTTCCTTCTAAGTGGGGTGGCATGCACTTGCAATCCTAGCACTCAGGAGGCAGAGGAAGGAAGATTATGACTTTGAGGGCAGCTTGAACTATGTGGTGAAACTCCATCTCAAAACAAAACGAAACAAACACTTCCGAGCCTGCGGGCTGATACAACAGCCTGTCAATAAATAAGTAAGTTTCCCTCAGTCTTGCTGCTTGGGTAGCTTTGAAAAAAAAAAAATCACTCTAGCTCTTGACAATTCAGAACAGTGCTTTTCTCAAATTAGTAACAAATGAAGGTCAAATTTACAGACTATCCCATTTTTTGCCATATCTCATGAAGCCAATGTACATATTTATAACTATAAAGCATTATCTTCATGACCCAAGAATTTTTTTTGCTTTCAACACAGGCTTATTTCTCTAAGATGACCTTAAAGGGTAAAGATATGGAAAACATTTATATTCTTCCCAATCTTCTTAGGACATCTATTTTATTTCCACAACATGGCAAAAGCCAGTAACAGAGTTCAAAAATAAACACAGCAGGCAGATCAGTAAACACACTGCAATGCACCGACTGATTGCTGTGGAGCTTCTACAGAGTCCTCAGCCTGAGGAGGGCAACACCTGTCTTGACAATCTCAGAAGCTGCCCAGCTCCTAACGTGCACATGCATGCAGCAATGCTGTGCAGCCTAGCTTTTCACTCTCACCCTGGCTGTCGGAAGCCCAGGTGAAGCTTTCCTTAGGGGACACTCTACCCACTCACGGAATAGCATTCCCTCAACAGCTTCTAGGTTCCTACCTAGCAACAACGTGGGAAACCTGCAAGCCTAAGGAGGAGGCTGAAGCAGGAATAGGATATACCTTGATGGTGAGAGGTCTCGGAACTTGTTCTGCAGGTTATGGATTTCACTGAAAAGTTCCAAGTTCAAATCCTGCTCCTTCTGCAGCTCCTGCTCCTGTTCCACAAGCTGCTGCTTGAGGCCCTCTAGCATCCTGCCATCAATCATCTCTGGAGTTAGTGGACGGAGGATTTTCATGTGCTTCACATATCGTACTTGGTGCAAACTTGAAAATGTCATCTCTTCTTCATCAATACGACCCTTAGGCTTGTTCAAGCCATCTTGGGCTCCTTCTGTCCCACACAAAACTGTGATAATAGCTTCACTGCACTGAGAGTGCTTCTGTAGCTGAACAATGATGTTCCGGTAGCCTTCCAGCTCGGTTTGCAAGTCGTGGATTTTCTGTTTTAAGTCTTCTGTGTCATCGGGGATATTGATATTCTCAGACTGGTCAGTTTCAATCACACTGACTTTAACAGAGAGCTGACTCTTGGAATCCAGGTAAGTGGCTATAGAGGATGGGCCTAGGAAGTCTTCAAGGTTCTCTTTGCATGCTGGTAATAAGGCAAGGTCATCAGGTGGACAAATTTCAGAATCTGAAAATCAAATACTTATCTTTGTCAGTGTCTCCTCTGCTGCAATCAACTTCTTAACTCTAGAGTTTCCCACAGTTGAATTTTGGATCTTATATGTCCCCAAAGCCTCTGTTTTAAAGGCTTGGTTTATAGCAGCACTGGAAGGTTGTGCTGTGTTTAGGAGGTGGGGCCTTGTAGAAAATAATCATCACTAAAGAGGACTTTAAGACTCTATCTCCAAAACCCTGGTTCCTAAACAGTATGAGCTCAACAACTATACTTTATCACATGCCTCACCAAAGGCTCAGAGTGACAAGTCCAGGCAGTCATGGACTGAACCAATGAGCCAAAATACTTTGTTCTTTCAAGGTGATTGCCTTAGAAATTTTGTCACACTCTAGAAAGCTGTCTAGCATATTATTTTACCACTCAATCCATCCTCTTTCTTATGCTGGAAGCCACCCAGCCCCACACACCGTCCATGGCCCTTTTCCCCACATCAAGCTGTTTCACAGTTCCATGCTTTTGCATGTACTGTGTCCTGAATGACTATTTGTCCTTCCCTACTCAAGCCTAACACTCCTTCTTCTATGAGCTTAGCTTGGGACTGTGCACTTCTTTGTGTACAATCATGTGTCCCCTTGTCTATGCATCACATACATGTAGGTTTCCATGCAAGGCAGGAGAGAGTGGCAGAAGCAGAATTAAAGGCAGCTGTGAGCTGCTGGACTCAGGTTCTGACATAGGTCCTTTGTAAGTAGGTGTTCTTATCCACTGAGACATCTTTGTAGGCCTAAAAAATCTTCGTTAAAATCAAAAGACCTGGTCTTCAACACTGGCTCTGCCACTTTGTTTTAAAAAGCCTTACTTGAGCAAATTAAGGGGCCACTCTGATCCTCCAGAATTTTACTTGCAAAGTAGCAAGAACACCACTCAGGAGAAGAAGCAGCAGTATTTGTTTGTTGAGATTATGTTGAACAATAACAGAAAAAGAGTGAATAATATACTCAGCAGTAAATGAAGCCAGAAAACAGGGAATAGTTCTTGCTTCTCTCGAACCAATTCGTCAACGATGGAAGAAGATGTCATCATAGAAAGCATCAAAGCAAAAGCTGGCTAAGGAAAAGGCTTTAAAGACAAGATGAGCTGAACTAGATAATCTAGGATGGCTTTCAGAAAGATGGTCTATGGAACCACAGGTTCTACAACTTGTTCCTCACAGTCTCAAAATCACTCTTATCTCTCTTAACAATGTCAACATCATCATTTGATTTTTGGACATCAGTGGGCACATGTCTTAATAGAGGTATTTCCAATATAGTATTTCTACAGTACACAATATGTCATCAAGTAGACATGCTGTTCATCTGTTTCTCTAGTATCTGGCACAAGATGGGAGATGGAAAAGGTACATGATAACTACTATAGCTCAAGGAGGGTAAGAAGCAGAAAGAACAAACAACTGATCACTCAGCAAGGTTTTCTTCTAGAAAGTCATGCTCCAAGATGAGGAAATATATACCTACTTAAGCCCCATAAGCTCCATGTGTCCCAGGAAGCTAAGGATGCAGCCTACCACATTTATAGACCACAATGTCACATGCTGCAACATCAAAAGATTCAACAGCCCTGTGAATATAGAGGTTTCATACCATAGCCCGCATTTGATAACAAGAAGAAAGAAGAAATCCTTCTTCCCTCAAAGAACTAAAGATTAATCTTGATGCTTTTTGTTAAGGAATCATACAACAAAGAAAAATGCAACTCCTACACAAATGTCAATTTGAGACCAACTATGATTGATCTAAGTATTTGGATATACAGCACTGAGAGTGCCAAGGGAGTGTGTATGCTCACACCTCCATTTTAAACTCTTCTCCCAACAAACCAACAAGCATAACATTCCTATATGTTAAAGGTACCCTTTAAAAGTACCTTCAAGGTAGTATGGAAACATAATACAAGTAGAAGCTTTTTAAAATATAAATATATATGAAGGTGATCTAAATAAAATGTCAAACAATGGGAGAGACAGAGTCCTAATTGTTCATCACTTGTCACCAAATAAAGCCTTCAGTACTGAGAATGATTTACATTTAATTGAACTGTTGGTCAAAGGGGTCCCATAGGAATCTCCAAACAACCCAGGCTGTTGCCAAGGCTAGGGGTTGCTCTCAGAAACTAACAGCAAGGCCCCATTACTGAAGAAAACACCTACTTGCTGAGTATGGAGAAGTCAAACTGGTAGAAACAGTCTTCACCCCCACGTCCTACGTTCTAGTATCTTTGGTATAGGAGGGTGCTCTACATGCTACCGGAAGTGAAATGTAAACACCAAGCCAGCCACGAAAGCTTTATTCTGCAATGATATTCTGCCTGCAAGAATTGCTAGGGCAACTGTGACACAAAAATTTTGGGAATAACCAATCAATATCTGGTTTGACTTAAGGATCACTCCATGAGACTGGAATCTATACCTGATACAGCTTCAGGGACCAAGAAACGAGATAGCCCAGGGACATAGGGTAAAAACAAATACTATTATTCTTAAAAAACAAACAGACAAACAAACAAAAACAAAAAACAGTTTGCTATACTCAGATCAGTGCCTTGCGTAGCCATCATCAGAGAAATATCCTCCTGCAGCAGATGAGACAAATACAGAGATCCACAGGCAGACACAATGAAGAGAATGAAAGACCATAGAATACACAGCCTTAAATGGGATGTCTCCATCAAATTCTTCCCCTCAGAGTTCATAGAAATCTCTAGACAAGGAGAAGGAAAGAGTGTAGGAACCAAAGGGGATGGAGGGCACCATGAAAATAAAGTCCTTTAAGTTCTCATGAACTCATAGAAACTGAAGCAGTAGTCAAGGACCGTATAGGTCTGCCCCAGATCCTTTGAGTATATTTTATGGCTTCTAGTTTAGTGTTGTTATTGAATTCCTGAAGGAGTACATCAATGGTCTCTGATTCTTGTGCCTTCTCTTGGGATATTTTCCTTCTATTGGTTTGTCTTATCCAATTCCAATGTGATAGTTTTTGTTTCATCTTATTATACATCATTTTGCTATATTCTATTATTATCCATTAGAAGCCTCTTTATTTTCAAATCAAAAACAGAAAGGAGTAGATCTTGGTAGGTGGGCAGGTGAGAAGGAACTCGGTGGACCAGAGCCAGGGGAAACCATAATCAGGATACATTATGTGAGATAAAAAAAAAAAAACAAAAGACAAAAACGATTTTCAGTAAAAGGAAAGCAAGATCAATACCAACACCACCACCACCAACACAACCTGTCCTAAAAAATAGTACCCTTAAAATTCCACCATCTACAATAGTTTGTGATTTAGCAGAGGCAGGGATTTGACTTCTTAACTCTAAGGTCTATAGCAAGTCTTATGGCCTGCATCAGTAAAGCAATGTGACTTTGCTATTCTCTGCTTAGCAGTCCAAGATAAAGGTCTAAAGAAACTACTTTCAGTGTTTGGTTAAAACTATATAAATATAGTGGTAAAGGAGTGTATGTTGTACGTGTATGTATAGGTACATGTCTGAACTTAAAGGCTGGCATGCCTTGGACATAAGACTATGCATGTACCAAAAGCAGCCTATGTGCCCAGCACCTCACCTGAGTTGTCTATGTTACTGAAGGCTTTAAGAGCTGGAGGCTGTATCCAAAGTAAAAAGCAGAAATACCATGCTTTCTGCCAAACCACTCCTATGATTGGGGTCCCCTGTGTCAAAAGCATGAGCAGAGACAGCTCTGATGCCTCAAGAGTAAGGCCAACCGGACCTGTGCAACTCATGGCCTGCATTCACTCCCCAAGCAGCTACCAAGGTGTTCTTGGTAAAGGAGCCAAAGCTAAGGTGTTGCCCATGGCATGCAGCCCCGAGCCAGGCAGTCACTGACCAAATTAACTCAATACCAGTGCTCAAGTCCTAGGATATTAAAAAAGTATGCCCACAAAAGCTACATTGAGGGTAGAGACTTCAGAATGAAGGTTTAGCCAGACAAGAAGAAAAGGAAGAATTCAAGCAGAAGCAGCCGCATGTGTACTGCAATGGATGCATACTCAGCAAGATAAATACACTCAGTGACAAGTGGTTACGGAGCGGGGAAGGAACCGTCCAGTGACTTCCACTATTCAGTAGTCATGAACAAAGACCAGGTTCCACAGGCTCTAAACACAGCACAACCACTCGGGACCAAGTGTTCAAACACAGGAACCTGTGAGAGGCATTTCACATGCAAACCATAACCCACAGTAAGCTAATCAGCACTCTGTCGCCTGGTATAGCAGCTTTTGTCTGAGAGCCCAGAATACACCAAAGAAGCACGAGGCTGTGCAATCTTCCAGGTTGGGGAGAATGCACAGCAGAGGTCCTGAGACCACAGCTCAGTCTTTTCCCAGAGGCTGGTTATTCCCTGGCCATCTTGTCACAGATTTAGAATTCCCAATGAACACAACTCTACAAAGTGAATTCAATCCAAAACAAGAGTGATTTTGTTTTTAATAAAAAGATAAAACATCTAAGGGAAAGAGAGTAAGCATAAGCATTAGCTCATCTTGAATAAACCAGAATTTGGATAGTCACTGTACTGTCCTTTGTGTCTATCTGTGTACTTTTAACACTTCATAATTAAAGGGAGGTGAGACAACTTGCTGAGGCCCTGCTCATCTCTATATCATCCCCACTGACCTATTGGGAAAGCTCACAGTCTTGGTCTCAGCAGCAGGCTTTCCTTTGATATACTCCTCCTGGATGGATACAGACAAATTTAACAACAGCTCACACTAAGCTAGATCCTAGTGGCCTGCTACAATCCCATAATGTGTGAGATGCTCTGAGAGATGATTGTGTTATACTAAACAACCTGAGCCCATCTTCTACCTTAAAGAAGAGTCTGATAATAGACCAGTAAGTCCCAAAGATGTTATGTTGTTCCCTGACTCTTCTGGCTCCTTACCAGCTATGTGACCCTAAGTCAGTCATTTTCATTTTAACATCACCAGTCCTATGTGTTATATGGGAATGATAATAAAGGCCCACAAGAGAGCCTTTTAGGGCCTAGTAAGGACTGATAGAAAACAGTTCTGAATAATGTCTAGTACTCAGTAATAGGTGGTTGAGTTCTAACCGATCTCAAAGCTTGTATATTGGTCACTGTCCACTTCCTTGTCTCTTCCAGCAGAATGTGTGGTTTCAGGTCCTTCTTGCTCGCCTGGGCTGTCCTGGAAGGCTGTTCTCACAACAGCCTGGGCTGCAGGCACTGGCAAAGAGAAAGAAAAATAAAACTGTAGATTAAAATTTAGCCAAGCAAATGAAAAGAACACAAAGATACAACCAGGAGAATAAAAACACTGGGGAGGCAAAATGTAATTTATAAGATAAAATTAATCTATCGAGCTGCCATAACAGGACATAAAAGCATAAATATAGTGCAGCTTGTCTGAAATGGTTTAAGTCCAAGTTCTCAAAAAACTGAGTGAGAAAATGAATTCCATCAACCCATGCCCACTTTTGCAAATGTGAGAAGCCCAGAGGCTCCTGGGTGATGGCCAGAACAATACCTGGCTGATGCACTCCAGGGTCTCAGCAAGTGTACAGAGCAGATGGCAAGTCCCAGATAAATGCCAGTCCCTCTGCTGGGCTGAGTCACCTCTGTCACAGTGCTTTCCCCTCATATGTCACACCCCACCAACACTGATTTAATTATCTGCAACCTCCATATATAAGACAGGGAACTCTGAGAAGCTAGAGAATTCTACGTGATCTGTCTGTCTCCTAGACTCCGAGCTGGCTGGAGACACACTAGGTAGTCAGATAATGTGTACCAACAGAATAACTAAATGCCTAGATGTGTGGAAGAAAGGATTAATGGGAAGTGGGAAAGTAGGGAGAATCTGATTCTATGGATTCTATGACTGACCCTGAAACCTCAAGTAAGTGAATCTAAGAGACAACCTAAATTAAAGTGAAGCCACCTCTGGCTGCAGAGGATCAAAACATTCCTATGAGAGTATTTATGTGCTAGGTCTCATGAAGAAGAAAGAATACAAGCTTTGGAGTCAGTTAAGCTACATCACATGGAGCCCTGGCGATGAGTACCAGCGTGACTATGGCCAAGTCACTCTGTCTCTTCAACTGCTGCCTGGGCTTAAGATAGACAATAATTACTAGAGCTGCCTCCAAAGACAGTAGGAAGATTCAATTACATCATGTATTTAATGTGTGAGATGGGTTCTACAATTAACAGGGACTCTAATTTTAATGCCACAGGAAACCCAAGGCTCTGAGAATTACCTCCAACCCCTAACTCACTCTAGAAATGCCCTGGTCAGAGACAATTTCATATCCAGTACTTGAATCTTTAATGGTAAGCTAGAAACTGCCAAATTTTCTGAATATTCGTCTCAGCTCTTGCTCTAAGAGAACCTGGGCTCTCTCAAGGAAGCAGCTTCTCCTGCAGCCTTTGAGGTAGAGGCTATTATTCCCACATCCCTGTGTCCTAAGCCTAGAGTGTCTATAAGAACCTATGCTCCTTGCTACCATATGCACCCCACTCATTCCTCCAGATATGTCAACTGTGCAGCTCCTGCAGCAGACTGCCTGCTGATTGATCACCCTTCCTTCCCTCAGTCATCTCAGTCCCTGCTTCACTGGGTCTCTATAGATTCACTAGAAACATGGAACATGGTGGCCCCACTTCTTCATATATCTCAACAATGGAATTCCTCAGGTGTCTATCCATGCTGTCTCCATCTTCTCACTGTCATGGTTTCCAGTGCCACAAAAGCTTTCTTCTTAAAGGCGTCAGTAAACACAAGGCACATCCTCAAGGCACATTCATCTGATCATCAGTATCTGCCTATCACTCTAACTTAGCTTCTGAGATGTTGAGACGCCACCCATACCTGGTGTCCCTCCTCACCTGCTGTTCTTCCTCAGTTCAACTTCTAACCTCTGGAACTCCCCAGTCTCAAGAATGGCTCTGAGCTCTACAATAGCAAATATTAGCACACACGGCTGTTCCCTGGTTTCTTGTTGAGCTTATTTGCCTCTTCTGGACACCAAATTCACCTGTCCCCAGCTGCCTACCTAAAGTCTTTACTAAGACGTCCAAAAAACTCTTAACCAGAAATTTAACATCCCCCAAGCCAGCCTCTCCTGTGGTCTTCCTACCGTGCTACAAGGCAACTACATCCTTCCAGTAGAGCGCAAATGAAGATATCCCTTTAAAACACAAGTTGTCTCCTTCCTTCAAAAAGTGAAATAATGCATTTTTAGACCTTAGGGTCTCCAGCATAACTTTAATGCCACTTCATACCGAAGCAGTACCAATGATATGTGAATGAATGGAGCTGAGTATCAATAAGCTTAAATCACAAAAGCAATCAGCAAGCTTGATTTGGACCCAATACACTACTTTGTCAAAGACAGTACTCTGTCAATTCCTGCTTTAAAACTGAAGTCAGATCATGTCACTCTGAGGCTCAAAAGCCTCCAAAAGTCTGTAATCTTATGAAGATGGTATCTTACAATGGTCTTTTGAAGTAAACTTGGTTTGCTGATCACTGAACTCATCTTCCACATCTCTGCCTATCTCACATGCCATGCACACCAGCCACATAACTGCTCTCCCTTCTCTATACCCAAGTCCTCAAGGATAAGGCAACACCATGGCCTTTCTTCTTGTTCCTTCTCCCAGGAGGATGAGCATGATGCCATCTCCTAGTTTCCAACCAATCTTGTCGGAGCATCCCAACATCAATGATCCCACTGAGCATTAGTGAACCCAGTTGACTCCTCATTCCCCACGCTCTTCAGCCTGCTATACTTTTCTCCACAGCACTCTTTACAAGCATTGTATACACAATTATAAGCTTGTCTTAACACACACTCAAGAACATAAACTGGAAACAGACCTCATCTCTTTTGTGCATCACAGAGAGCCTAAAGCAGACCTCAGCACAAAGGGTTTAATAAACCTTCCCATTGTGGATAAAGGTTGATCATGTGACTATTATTTGCTTACAGTAGGAGATCAAAATCAATTGTCAACATAGGCACAATTGTAAGTTCTTGAACCTTTGGGTAGATGTAAATTCTACTTTTTGTGGTGACCTTAACTGTTCTATGAGGGCTCTCCATACTCTCAGAGGGTTGGTAGTCTGTAATCTTGAAGTACTACTGTCCTGGTTTAAGAGACACTACCTAAAGTGTTTTGTCTAAGTCTCTGAA
Source organism: Arvicanthis niloticus (assembly GCF_011762505.2). Taxonomy (NCBI): domain Eukaryota; kingdom Metazoa; phylum Chordata; class Mammalia; order Rodentia; family Muridae; genus Arvicanthis; species Arvicanthis niloticus. The sequence goes on along the minus strand of NC_047662.1, from coordinate 77,837,544 downwards.
TTCTCCACAAGTCTCAGAAGAGCCATGAGTAGGGAAGTGGGTTACTTGCATAGAATAGAAAGAGTCAGCAGCATTTGAGATCAGCCAGACAACTCTGTAAAAAGGACCATCACTTACAAACCATTCTGCCACCTGCTACAACTCTCACAGGTCTAGGAGCCAGGCCCCCCAACCCCCAAAACCCCGATTCAAACCCAAGCACATGTATTCACAGCAGGTCTGTTCTTTTCTGAAGAGAAACAAGAGAAATAACCATGGGGAAGAATTGGGGGGGGGGGGGCAGGAAACTGGGAGGGAAGGGTGGAGGGGAAACTGTGATTGGGATGTAATAAATGAAAGAACAAATTTTTTAAAATGTTCCAAAACAACAATAACAACAAAACAATATCAATGCTACCCTAGACACCCATACAAAAATTTCAAAGGAATGCAACAGAGACTCCTTCTCCAGGACCTGAGAACACTACAATTCCCATACACTAGTCCAGATTCCAGAATCAAAAGAAATCAACTGATTTGTTTCCGTTCTTGTATTCTTCCACTGTGCATTTTTCAGAAGTTAAGATTAATCACTGCAGTTCATGAATTTATATACAAACTTACTGCAATTCTGAACAACAGGAATAACATTTAGGCAGCCCCGTTGGCTACTCACCCAGCTCACAGAGAACACATTTTCTTGATGCTTACCATTAACCAACACAGAGTTGGGCACTGCCATCCCCTCCATCATTGTCTCTGCCAGAATTAGCTTCTCACAGAGTTGCTTGTTGCGGGTTTTAAACTCTTTCAGCTCCCTCTGCAGCTCTAGAACCTGGCCTTGAAGCTGAGCTACCACTTCTTGTGAGGCAGGAAGATTATACAAATTTTCCAATAACTCGGGTGTTTTTAATTGGATCAGCAAGTTTGTTTTCTCAGCATCCTGGAAACAGACATGTACAATACTGAGTATGCTTAAAACACACTTTCTTTTGTTTCATGTGCAACATACTTGTGTTTTTAAAATAGGTTTCAAACTGTCTACCCACACCTCTAGTCTGATAATAGAATCTATATCTATCTCTAAGAAAGGGCATAGATTTTGGAAGATCCCCTCCACCCTGAAACCCACACATACAGACAGACAAGGATTTTTCTTGACACTCTTCTGGACCTTGGTCCAGAGTTTCATTGGATAATCCAAACATTCTAAATATGGCCATTCTATCTTTAACACAATCTTCTAGAAAATGGTTTTGTTTTTATCTGTTTCCTCATTTCCCACCATTCTTAGTGTGGACCCGTCTGTCTTACATTCTGACTTGTCCCTTCTTTTAGTGGCTACTGACAGTGTTGCTACAAGTGTATTTCTTAACCTCAGAGGTTCCAGCCTGCCTGGCCTAGATGGAACTTACGGGCGTGGAGCACTTCAATCCATCATGCCGCATTCCAGCATGCAGGTTCCCACCATGTCAGCTATTAAACCTATCTCTCATTGTGCCTTCCAGAAAGTCTTTTTGAAACTCCCCTTATTTTCCTCACTCCAATTCATTCCTCAGCAAGCTGCAGTAAGTACTAGTCCTAGGGTGCCTCAGTGCTTCCAACCCTCCTCATCTTCTTCTGGAACCCCTAATCCAGGCACCTAACCCTCACCTGTGAAGACTCCTGAGCGGTGTAGAATTTACTCTGAGTCTCTGTAATCCACTCCATGCTGCAGCAAAAAGCAATTTCACTGTTCCCTTTTGCTAAAAGAATGTATCTGTTCCCTGGCTACTATAAGCCAAAGGTCAACGTCCACACCATAGCCTACCAAGTACAGCAGTCAACGACTCTCCCAATTTTAGTTAATTCTCTGGTCATACTAGTCTTCTATATATTTCATAAAATGCCATGCTTTCTGAACCTCAGGATTTTACCATATGCTCTGTCTAGAATACTCATTCTTGCTCACCTCCACCACTTCTCTACTATGCCATTCATCAAGACAGTTCAAATGTGCCATCCTCCAGAGAACAATCCCTTGACTTCCAAGTCCAATCCAAGGCTCCCTGTTATGCACTCAGTGTCCTCTGCCATCTTCCCCATAGGACACCAGCATCACTATAATGTCAGAAAATCCACATTTCCTGACTATCTTCCACACTTGAATGTAAGTCTCAGGGTTTGGGCCTCTGCGTATCTTTATCATACTATATCATAGGTTTTAGTCAGTATATAGTAGACACTCTAGAAGCCAGATGAAGGTATCTTTCAAGTGGTGAATTTTAAATATACTTAAAAAATGAGGAGAGGAATTCAAACCTAAAATATATAAAGTATTACAATTCAATAATAATAAAATATAATGGTTCAATTAAAAAACAGGAAACAGACCCAGATACACATGTCTCTGGTAGAGAAATCACAGAACTAACATGTACAGGGGAGGATGTTATCATCACCATCCCTCAGGCAGATGCAACTGAAATCTCATCCGAACCTTTCTATGCCTCTTCATCCCCACTAGGGCAGCAAGAATCAGAGATGGTACCAAATCTGGGTGGGAGGCAGAGGCATTGACAGCCTCATATACTGCTGAGAGCAAGGCAAACGGTAGAGGCAGTAAGTCTAAAGCTCCTCCAAATGGCTAAACAGAGAGTAACCATGTGGTCCATCAGCTTTACTTCGTTGTATCTACTCAAGAGAAGTAAAACACTGTCCACACAAACATCTATATGAGTAGCAATAAAATGCATAATATCCTAAATAAAATAGCCCTACCCTAGCATGCTATGTGGTGATAAAAAGAATTATCTCATTCTGCAACATGAATGAATTCTAAAAGCATTAAGTGAAGTGGAAAATCCAGTCACATGTTGTGAGAGTCCATTTGTACAAAATGTCCAGAACCAGAAGGTAGATTAGTGGCTACTTAGACCTTGGCCGGTAGGAAACAGGTTTGACTACTACAAAGAATGGGTATGTTTTTAGGGGGAATTATGCTTGTTCTCAAAAAACCAAGATGTTAAAAAAGCTACTCCATTATCATACAACAAGAAGGCTCAGGGGTCAAACCAGCTCTTCAGATCCCAAGGCTGTTAGGAAAAGTGAGATGCTTTCTGTTCTGAAGTTCCAAGGAAGAGGAAAAAAATGTTCAAGGACAAGGGCAGTCTGAGGAAGTGACAGTAATCACTTGGGGGGAGGTGATGCCTATGCAGAGGACTGGGAAGTAACTGTCAATTTCTTGGTCCTGGGTCTCCACCAATCTTTATTCTTGGATGCAAATCTGTGTGTCATATGGCAGCAAAGAAGAGATCTGAAGTGCACAAATGCCAAAGCCTATTTGAAGCTGGAAGATTGCCGTCAGTCAGCCTAACACAAGTTCTGAAATAACACCACGCAAAACGTTGCCGTATGGACTGGAGCGGTCCCACCTTCCATCATATTAATGATGCATACTGGAAGTCCTTCCTTAGGAATAGAACTCACATGTTCTGAGCTCCTGCCACATATCCATACTGCTCTAGGCACTTGCATTCTTACCTCACTATGCCTCCATATAGCCCAGGAGTCAGGTTTGCACTGATCCTATTCACGGTACAAAGGCCAGGCCTAAAGCAGGCAAAGTATAAAGTCCTCTATAAGCAAATAACCAGCAGGCTATCTGGTCTGTGACTTTACCTTAACTCTGCAGTGATGCTCTTTTTAACTGACTATCAGAATTCTAGCTTAAGAACTGGAGTACCAATTCTGTCACTACAAGAACCACAAAAGAAGCAAATGTCTGCCATCCTCTGAAACCAAGCAAGCAACTATCCTCTCAATACTCACCAATGGAGTCATTCTGCACAGTTCTGTAAGTCTTGTGGCACTGTGTTTCTTCCTATGCACAATGATTATAATACCTACATATATTTGTTGAACAAATTAAATAATATAATAGAGAGAACTCAGCAAGTCCTTCATACATAGAGCAGATGATAAACAAATGAATAAACAAAATCTCTCTCATTTTAAAAACATGGCAAAGAAAATTTTTATTTAAAAATGAATATATTTAGAAAAATTAAGTCCATTCAATTATCCAATTTCCTGAACATAGGATGGCATCTTCCACACAATAGAAAAAAGCAAACATAAAAACAAAGACAAAAAATAGACCTACCCACTTTTTCTAATGCACAGGTATAAACTGAAGGAGCTAGGGCACACAGAAGAGCAATTCTATTCTAGCCAAATTGCACAAATTTGCATTTTGAGTACCATTAATATAATGGCAGTATATATATATATTTGTTTTAGTCTCAACTGATATCTTTAGAAAACCCTTTTCTAGAAATTACAGTTTTGGTGTATAATTTAAAACAATCAAAAGCAATTTTGCTAATGATATATCTAATTCTGTTTGGAAGGCACAAAAGCAGTAATTTAGTGGTCAGAAAATACTTAATTCTCCATTCTGATGCTATGAAGCGGTGTGTACAGTTGTTTCTCTGCCACAAAACAGCCATCAGAAACAAGCATCCCACAGCCTTCAGTGAAGGTATCAGAATCATGACCTCTTTGCTTCTCTACCAGAACACATCTCTGCTACAGGGATTCTCAATCCCAACCCCTTTTCCCAAAGGACGGTAATAGGTCCAACCAGACACTACTGAGAAAGTCCGATTCTGTGTAACTGTGCTTACAGGTGACAGAGCAGCTCAGAGAGAAAACCAGCATATAGACATTCACTCAGCAAAAACAGACCTCTCCATTTTGGGCTACCGTGGCTGGAGAGCAGTTTGGCAGGGAACAGGAATGGTCTCGTAGGTAGACACAGTAGGTGCCCCAGCCCAGGACCTTTACTTTAGTCTAGTGAATTCTGAGTTACTCAGAATCTGGCATCCAATAGAAATAAAACTCTCAGAATCCTGTCTCTTCCACACAAGGTCCTCCTAAAACAGAAGCCAGGCTCTCATCCTCTTCTAACGTCAGGCTGTTACAATTTCACTGCAACCTGAAACAGGAAATGCCCTTCAGGGGATGAGAACTGTATAAACTCTGGTCCAATGGAATCATAAGCAGCCATCATGGGCAAATATCCCTGTTCATAAAACCAAAGAGGAAAACTGTAGACAGATGGGCAAACAGAACTCCATGTGTGCATTTCATGGTGAAAGTACCAAAATGTCTAGGTAAATGAGGTAGAGCCAGGATAAAAAGTGGGAATGAAGGAAGAGGAGGGCAGAGAGGAGAGGCATGGAGATGAAGGCTGGGGACAACACAGGCAGCCTTCACAGAACAGAAAATGCAATGACATTCAAGGTAATTTTTAAATCTGTTCTGTCATATACAGTAAATAGATATCTAACATATAGAAAAGCTTACCGTGTTGATGGCACCGGGGAATGAGAGGTGAGTGGCCTGTAGCTCTGGCATCTCACCCAACGCCTCTGACTGAAGGTCAGTGCTGAAAATGGCCTCTTCTGGTTTCTCTGGCCAAGCAACTCTCTTCCTCTCGGGTTTGAATCCATGGGAGGTGTCCTCTATGGCCACGGTTTGCACTGAGACACTCTTCAGCTCCACCTTGGCCTCGTCACCTGTCTTTACTGGCCAGGTTCCCCACATGGACTTGAATTCAGTGTGTGACTTGGAGAATGAGTTGGCTGGGAAGGAATAGCCAAGTTCTTCTCTTAACTGGAAAGCTACTTGCTGAAGTGCCTTCTCAGCTTTACTATCAAGGTGATCTCCAGGAAGTCCCTGCTCTGACAAGCATATTCGTTCCAAAAGCAGGGCACCAAGTGCTTTCAGAAGATCCGGCCTGTTTCTCCAAAGGAAGACAGTAGGAGAATCAGCCTCCTGCTGTAGCCTTGTTGCTGACCCAGCCTCCCAAGTTTTCTGCCACCAATCCTGTTTGCATTAAACATAGTGGGTTCCCAAACACTTAACCTCATGCAATCTCACAAACAGCCCTGTTGAGTTCATGGATAATGTTATACTGATACACAGCCAGTTAAGTGCACCACATGGATATATGAACCGGCATTGGTTTAGGAAGGAGTAATTGCCATGGCAATTATAGGGTCCCCCCACTCCACAACACTGGCTTCATTCCTATGGTCAGTATACAAGTATGCCTTTGAATGAACAGTGACTTGAACTACTTAGGGAGCAGTGGTGACAAATGTTAGATTCTAGATATGCTTTGAGATTGGCGATGGATATACAGATGACAGATAGATATACAGATGACAGAGTCAAAGGCTCCAGGAGCTGTGTCCTGAGTAACTGGGAAGACAGATTTGACTCTGGTAAGACCAGGAATAGCCAAGTCTGAGTGAGTCTCTGGCTCTGCTTTTCAGGGACATGGAGTAAAGCTACTATGAAAAGCACCGAGGACAGTGCTGATGAGGCACAATGCTGGAAGACTCCTTTGTGTGCTGGACACTATACTGGCACAAGGTTACAGCAAATAATAATAATAAATAAAAATATTTCTGATATTCTAAGTGCCAGAACTGAACTTTAATTTCTTTACTTTCCTTTCTTAATTTAGGTAAGAAATAATGACACTTCCTGGTCAGCTAGCCAAAGGAGGACTGCCATTCACCAGCAAACAGAACACAATAAAACCTAAAAGACTTTACAAATTCGTAGTAAGCAGTGGCAAAGGAGGCCACTGCAATATACTAAAGTGGTGGCTATGAAGTCAAACATTTCAAGTGTTGCTTGGCTGAAAATGAGAACAGCAGATGCATTAAGATGTCCCTGTAATTAAGACCTGAGGAATGGGGTGGTACAAGGGTCTTATTAGAAGCCCGAGTGGTGCTTCTAGATCCCTCTTGAGCATGTGTACCAAGCAGAAGGTATAAGAGAAGGCACTGACATTTACTAAGCAATTGCCATGTGTCAGGTCCTCTAAATACATAACATCCTCACAGAGTGTGAGACCAGATGAAGAAACAGGCTCAAACAGAAACCCACTCCCAGCCAAGTGGCAGAGCAAGGATTAAAACCTGGGCCTTTCTGACTCCAAGAGAGCTCTAAGTCTTTCTGATCTCCTAAACTTAACCTTTGGCTGTGTAGGAAGCCGCTGTTAGCGGTGGTATAATCCGCCATTCCAAGATGGCTTGGACATCGTGTCCTCCACTAGTAAACAATTAACTGCGCAGGTGCAAAAAGGCAAAAGCGCGCCAAAAGTCACTGCCCATCCCAGGGCGTAATATGGGGTGATGAGTGAACAGCCAATCAGAAGTGAACACGTCACTCTAGGGTGTATTTAAGCTGTGCCTCTTCCTGTCTTTGGCCCTTCCGAGTTCTTCACTTCTGCTGATACAAGATTAAACCCTCCCTGTGGTAACTACCCGAATTCTGCCTCTCGTGTCTCTCTTCCGAGGGCGAAAGGGGACACGGGAGGTGCGCGGAACAGGCTGGCTCTGGAATGCTTGACTATCTGGATGTTCATTCAAACTCTGACAAGGTACTTTCCGCTCTTCCAAAAAGGAATAGTCATGCCATTAAGGAGATGACAGATACATAACCACACATACACTGAGAACTAACTCAATGCAGTGTAAGGTGGTACTATGAATGAGAGGAAAGGAGAGAAAGAATTTAGAGAGAACATATACAATGGAATTCTCTTTAAATCAAGTGGTTGGAAGAATCCTCTCTACAGAGCTGACCTCACTGAGGCTCTGCTGATTGTATATTTGGGTGAATCTATCACAGTAGAGGAATGCTAGTTAGGTGACGTCCCCTGGTAAGAACAAACTTGGTCAGTGTGGCTTAGGCCCAGTCAGCACACGACATGGATGGAGAAGATGGAGAAATGGCAGAGGCTGGGTCAAGGCGTTCTGATCTGATGTGATAGTCAGAATCCACTGGAAGGTATTTACATAGAAGAAAGGTTACCTCGTCCTGGCTAGTCTAAAGTGAATGGATTACACAGAGCCAGACACAGGAAGAGGATAAATAAGGAGCCTGCACAATTGCAGGAGTCCAAACAAGAGATGGTGGCAGCTTAAACCCAGAAGGTAAGGCTGGAGATGAGAAGGGACTGAATTAGGGCTATGATCTGTGGGTACACGGGGAAGACTCACTATGGGCTTTGGGGATTGAGAAGCTTGCACACTGGGCTACAGCTGTTAGGCAATGTGGGAAAGCATTAGGTACTACAGAGGACCAGGGTGAACCCAATGTGATAAAGAGTAGATGAGCAGCAGGCTGGTACAAGGTGGGTCTTAGGTCAGCACTGCCATGTCTGCAGGAGGAGGTGTCCAGTACAGTCCCTGCTGATAGGATCATTAGGCAGAAATCAGAGATATACAGCACATTCCAAAGGCAAGAAGGAGTGGATGAACAGAGACAGAAAGGGGCTGAGAATATGACTCTGGGCTACACTAGCATTCTTTAACAAAGAAGGCAGAGAGGGAGAAGGCAGGAAGGTAAAAAGGAATAGGAAGCCAGAGAGAAGGGCCAGCTGCTGCTGAAAGGCTAGCCAATGGATTTCAGTTTAGAAATTGTTGCTGACTTGATAAATGGGGTAAAGGCTATGAAGGCTCTTATGATGGGGTAGAGAATGGGAAAGGGTGGAAGCTGTGGACATCAGCAATTCACTTAAGAAATTCTGCCTTGAATATGGGAATAAAGAAATGAACAGTGGCTAAAATGGATGTAAAATCAGAAAGGAAAGGGGGCACTCTTCCCAAATATCAGGAGTGTTTTAAGCTTATGAAAATGACTCAGAAATGGGGGGGGGGGGTAAAGATTCAGAAGAGATAGGGAGTTAGGGGTAAGAAGTTCTTGGATAGCACAGACACACTTCTTCTCTACCATAGGAAAGACAGAGTTTGCAGTTAATAGTTAAACAGAGGATCAAATGTGATTATTTCTTTTGTTTAGTGGTAAATGAACCAGGGTCATCTGCCAGTGGGGTAGAGAGAAAAGAATCTGCAAAACAGTTCGGTGCTATATGCCATAGTGAATGCTAGGCACACAGGTTCTAGAAACACAGGTAATACAAGCAGCCTGCCAAGGCTGGGATACAATAGAGGTTTAGGTTTAACCTAGGTCTTGGAGAATAGAAAAAATAAAGTGTAAGGGGGACCAGCATGTGACTGAGCCCTGAAACAAAGGCTACTTGTTCTCAGTACCAAGGCAGGCAGTGCAGCCAACACAGAGAAGCCAAGGAAAGAACAGCACAAACAGCTAAAAAGTCTGGGCACCCAGACACACAGCTGGGGAGAATAAACACTGCAGTTTTACTGACTCTCAGAAGCAATGCGGTACCTACAAGAAAGGCTCGCAGGCCTGCAGCACAGCCAGGCAGTTGCTGAAGGGACTCTGGAGAAAATGATGGACGTTAGGGTTGGAGAGGAGACAGCCTGGGTTCTAGAGGTAGAGACAGGAACACAAAGAAGATCCCAGAGCTTCTAGTGTCTGGAAGAACCGCCATCATGTGTCTGTTAGCTCTGAACAGTAAATCCTACCTCCAAACGCTGGCCAAGCCTTTTCCTAGCAAGCTAAACCTTGCCCAGGCCCTTTTGGCCACTTCTCCAATGCTGTCGTTAGACCTCCTGCCAGCCTTTCATTCTGGTGGTTCTATACCTATCATTCAACTCTGCCCTTAGCTACAGAATCAGACTTCCTTTAGGGAATTAGCACATCTTCTACCATCAGCTGGAACTCAACATCACATGAGTCTTCAAAAAACAATTCTTAAGCATATCAATGTTCCTCTTTCACATTTTTATAATTTCTCAGCTACCAAATATCATTTAACACTGAGCTTCAGAGATCAAAAAGTTTTGATAAAACTTTGATTTTAAATCATGTCTCTAGAGGCTGGTCTGAAATCATGGCAGCAGAGAGCCAGGAATCCACACAAGTAGATGGCAAGGAACAGGGAGCATGGCCCATTCAAAAGGCAGGCTACCCTGGCCTTCTCACTCCATCATTAACAGTGAACTGTTCAGAATGGTGAGGGCAAGAGAGCTAATGAAGCATTTCCTGTTCCATTCTAGAAGACAGGTGGAGTTAGTCACTCTGCAGTCTTTCCATTCTGACAGTCCCTCCGGGTGGATGGCTAGAAAGTACAAAGTCTCAAAAGCTATAAGGGAAGTCTTCGGCCTAAGTCTATCAAAGTTTTACTCTGGGGTCCTCACACACTGGCTCAGTAATGAATAGAGACACACATCATTAGTTGGCTGCTGTACCTGCATATGACATTCATATCATCTTACCTGAGCTGAGTGGCAAAGGGTGGAATTAATTGGCAAGGTATTCCTTTAAACAAGGTCTTACTATGAAGCCCAGGCAGTCATCAAACTCACTGTCACACTCATCCATGCAAAGCAAAACTTAAGTAGCAATAACACAAAACTTCACTTAGTGCTGACGTAGACCTGTACCATTACCCACTATTTTATTTAATCTTAAGATTCCTAGGAAATAAGTACTATCATCTCTACCTCTAGGAATAAAGAAATCAAGACAGGGACAGAGAAGAACTGCAGAGCTAGACAGGGTCTTTGTTTATAAACTGTTTTTAGTTTAGTTTTTTTTTTTCCAGAGCAACAAAAATATCTCACAAGAAGGAATTTCAACACATAAAGTTAGTGTTTCTATGATCAAAGAGAATACTGAATATTCCCACTCCCCAAACCAGAGAAAATCCTCCAGTTCTCCCATGGCTAAGGGAATGCTGGGTCCCCAAGTGTTATCTTCCCCCCATCTTCGTAAAAAGATTACTGGCCACAGTATGTAAAACTGAGCCTGTAAAATAGCTAATCAGGGCCTGGAACAGAGTGTGTACACGGGTCAGGTCTTCAGTAGGACCTTGAAACCATGACCAAACCACATGGGCTCAGTAGTACACAGGGAAGCCTAGTGCTCAGAAACGAAGGTTAGGCAGAGTTAGGTTGACTCTTCTAACACCACCTGTGACCCTACTGGCTAGGAAGCCTATGGGACAGGCAACTGTAAGAAAAAGCAGGTACCTGAGTAAAAACATTACAGATTTGCTGTTAGTGATAGCTCATAAAAGACTTTCTCGTAAAACCATGAATATGTTGGGATTTTTACAACTTAAGAGATTAAGAATACCAATTCTGAAGACATAATAAGAGCTCACACTCACATGCTTCTCTGATAACTAGCTGGAGTTGAAAAGCCTGTGCACTAGAAGAGAGCACACATTTCCCAACCCACCTCATTCTCCCCATGGTCCATGTGTCATCAGCTTACAGCATCCAAGAACACTCCCACGTGGTCCTCCATGGTAAGAGGTGGTACCAATCACCTCAAAGTTTACAAGGTTGGGGAATACAGAGGTTCCATAAACTCTCTAGTCTTTCGTATCAACTATGATTGCCCAGCTCCCATGGAAGATCAACTGGGTACGTATCTGGAGTAGACTCATGCTAGGAAAGTGTTACGTATAAAAGATTAGGAGGGTTGGCCTCAATAAGCTTGCTAAAAACAGAATGTCCCTGCCTGCTTTTCAGCAGAAGGGTCCCAACAAGGGCTTAGTGCAGCAATGATGTAAGGTGTTTGCCTCTTGTCAAGGGTCAAAACAATAGCAATTTGTATTTTTCTGCCTGTATCAGAACTGAGAGCTATTACTGAAATATACTACATAGAAGCCAATTTTCTTCAAGATTTTTTTTTAGTTCACCCTATGAAACTGAGGCACTGAGAAAAAAAAAAACTCCACAGCGCTTCTTGACTCTAAAGCACAAGCAGCTGCCATGGATGGCCTAGAAGAAATATGAAAGGGGAAATGGCTCAGAAAGGGCTAATTTACAAAATACAAACACACCTAATGTTTCTCCTTCTCTGTGTCAGGAGAACAACCTGTAGTACTGCCCACATAGGAACAACTCTCAGCAGATATGGCAAGAGGAGAATTTAGTTCAAGCACAACATAAAACAGCAGCAACGCAAACTGAAATGGTGTTTTTAAGCTGATGCCAAAACCAGAGGAGATGCCAAGAGGGCCAACTCCTCTCACTGCCAACAGCCAGGCAGCCCTTTCTAGACTCCCAGGAATAATTTGGGGGAAAGCTTTCTCTTGTCTTTTTGTAATGAGCCTGCATGTAGCTCTGTTCAAGTCCCCTCACAGCTACCAACACGAAGCCTAATTACTTAATTGCACAACTGGCAAGATTCCTTCCCAGCCGTTTCAGAAGCTCTCAGGTACACTGCACAGCACCATCTGAGTCCATTTAGCAAAATGAGTATGTTCACTCTCCTCAAAAAGGTAAAGTGGTACCCGGGCCCATGTCTACCTGGATTCCAGCAATGGTGTGGCCTTCTCATTGAAGAAAGTGGCAAGGAGGCCCAGGAGCTCGTCTTCTAGGCTATGGTCTTCAGAGGTACCAGGTGTTTGGTCCCCATCATGGTCTAAAATATTGGAATCTATGTGCCTTAAATATCCATTTTTGCAGCCACCCTCAGCATAGTCCTCCATGATCTGCAAATGAAAGAGTTTTGTCAGATAGAGGCACATGGATAATGGAAGGGATGGGTGAAGAAGAAAGGATGCAGGTGAGTAAGAACTGGTCCACAGACAGGGCCAAGAAGGAAACAGGAGTCCACTCATGGTAAGGCAGTAGCCATCTGTGTTACTTTCCTGACCCTCTGTTTTCTCACTCTTGAGTGGTACCATTCTCTCGGCTACAGTTCAGAAAATAAAGTGAGATGGTGGAGTTAGGGTAGGTGTCCAAGTCACTAGAGATGTCCTCCAGATGTATGCTCCACCATCTCACAGACCGCACCTTGGAAATTCTTCCTAAAAAGAACCTGGGGCACATGTCCTCAACCATGCTTTGTTTTATTTAACATTACTTATACCACAGACATGTATTATTATACTCTACTGACATGTACTAATTAACTGGGCTTTGATGTAGCTTGTTAAAAAGGCAGAAAGTTCCTAACTCCCATGGAGATGTTATTTACAGATCACCTTCCTGGGTCATTGGGTTTCTCAGAGGAGCACTACTGCAAAGACTTCCAGTTAAAACCTGTTTTGGGCATGTCCTGAGATAGTACAATTAGCATCCGCCCATCCCCTTCCAAAGCTGTAAATTTCCTCAACCAGTCTATAAATAACTCCTCTTGACTTCATTACTGTTAGTGATACACACATTAGCCATCACTCCATCTCTCCACACTGGAAAAATGATTAAGATTTTTCAAATGGAAGACAAGAGTCACACAAATGAGCTGTTATTTATAGGTTCTTGTTTGTCATCAATTCAGTTATTAACTCCATCAAATAAACAATCTACAAAACTTGAAAAACATCTAGCATATAGTAATAAAAGCAGAAATTATTATTTGGTGAGCACTTAAGAAATGCTTTTGGTTTCAGTGTGAAGACACCCTACACATAAGGGCAGTAGAAATTCAAACTTAGAAGGTAAGCAAGAGAGGGAGAGGCAAGAGTGACATAGCCAAGGCTCAAAACAATGTTTATGGGATTCCAAAGCACCCATTCCCGTTGCTTTGTGTTCTACAACTATCCATATCGGCTATGGCCCACTCATGGCTCTGTGAATGTAGATACCTTGGACACCTACAGTGTCATACCTGCAGCATCTATCTTACTACATCTCAATCAAACCTGTGGCATCTATATCTCACCATATCTCAATGTTCAAGTTTCTTTTAGCCCAACTGTTCAGAAGCAATGTGACTAGAAGCTTTTATATGGTTGGAGTTAATGACTATAATGCTACTACCAATCTGCATTACATAGGTCAAGAGATTGCACAGAGCCACTCAGTTCCATCAGGGTCCCTTGCACTTCAATCAGATGACCTGAGAGTCCATACCCAAGGATTCATATATTATTTCCATCACTGATATAATCTATGCCTTAGACAATTCATCTCCTCTCACAGGTCTCAGTTGCCAATGCATAAAAAAACTGTGGATTAGATCATTAACTATTCAGATCCAAGAGCTGATCCTTATTGTTCTACAGTTACCTAGTCCTTATCCAGCTATGTTTCGTTTCATGACTGTCTCAATCACCTACTTCATAACTGCTGATAAAAAAGAGAACAGTTTCTTTGTTGCCTCCCTGGCACAGAGTAAACACACAATGGAGGCAGAATTAACAGAAAATCTACCACACACACCCCAGATTGCAGACTGACTTGGACACAGAGTGAGAGGGGTGAGACAGAGTAAGGAACAATCTATATTCCTACCTTACTACTTTGCTCCAAATGCTGATCACTCTGGAAATGATTGTCCTCATCCTCCTTGCTACCCACAAGCTATAAGGAGCATGGATTGGGGTGAGAAATGTAACAACAAAAAAGTGTCCAACATGAAGATACATGAACAAGTCAATGGTGTCTTTTCTTAAAAATTCCAAGTAGTCAACAAGAAAACACAAAGAAACAAATGTCAAAGCCAGAAGAAAATATTCAGCTGAACTAAGAGCTACTAGCTGTTGATAACTGCCCCTGGCCCCCCATAGCCTATAAGAGTATCAATGAAAGCTATTCCAAAACACACATCAAAGCTCCTGGTGCTGATGCAGCACTTAGGTGAAAGCTGGAAAGTCCCTGAGCTCTGGGTCACTTGTTGGACAGCTGTGTATATGGGATATTTGTGGTTCCATCCCAAGAGCTTTTACTGTATGAGTCAACTGCAATCTTAACCCTCTGCTCAGCTGAAATCTTTGTTATCTTCCTGGAGAGGAAGAACCTTGTTCTGTCATAAGAAATGCAAACTAAACCAAACTGACTTAGGAATGTCACTTTCTAAGAAGTTATCAAGGGCAGAACACCCTGGCCTACTACATCTGAACAACAATAAACAGCAAGGGGATCTGCTGAACACAAACCACATCCTACCATGCTAAAAAGCATGAAACAGGCTGATATAAACAAACCTGCTTATAAAACTTGTGAGGTACTCTAACTCTATTAGCTTGGCCCTTTTCCTTGCATCCTTGGCAGGGGGAGAAGGGATTAGGTTTTGCCATACCCCTGACTGGCCTGGAACTTACTACACAGACCATTCTGGCCTCAAATTTGTATAGTCTCCTTGCCTTTGCCTTCTAGTGTTGGGATTACAAGTCTGTGCTACTATACCCTGCAGATATACTTAAGAGATAAGGACCAAAGAAGGCTATTTAACTTGTTTGTAGGAACATAAAAATATTAAACTTACTCCTAGGTACTTACTAAGAAAAAAAAAAAAAGGTCCTCAAAGACTGGGGCATGAATGTCCTATCATCTTTTGTCCACTAACAGCATAATGAACAAACACAAATACATTCAAACAGTGGGATACAAGAAACTATTAGCTCATATAACAGCACAAAGAAATTTCAAAATGATTATGCTGAGTAAAGAGTCAACACACTATGACTCCAGCTATTTGAAAGTTTAACAAATAATTAAATAAAACACGGCAGACAAAGTAGACGAGAAGGTGGTGTGGGAGATAGACACAAAAGGAAATGAGAGATCTTGATCTTAAAAAGAGTTTAGTTCCATTTACAGACACATATTCCTGTGGAACTTATCAAATAAAGAACAAAAGAGAGAGAGAGAAGGAGGGAAGGGGAGGGAGGGAGGGAATGAGGGAGGGAGGGAGGGAGGGAAGGAGGGAGGGAAGGAAGGAAGGAAGGAAGGAAGGAAGGAAGAAAGAAAGAAAGAAAGAAAGAAAGAAAGAAAGAAGAGAGAGAGAAAGAGAGAGAGAGAGAGAGAGAGAGTAACTATAAAATATATACTGGCTAAGGGTGAGGGAGATGGCTCAGTGAGTAAAGGCACTTGCCACCAAGATTGACAATCTGAGTTCAGCCTCCACATGGTGGAAAGGGAGAACTATCTCTTTCAAATTGCCCTCTGACCTCAACACGTGTACATGTACACATGAAAGCACGCACGCATGCACACACACACACACATTAAATAAATGCAATATAAATTTGTAGTTAAAATACATATGCTAGTTAAATATACATGGGCTTAAATATTTCACATATACTGATTCTTACAATTTCCATTGAAATCATTGAAAAAACAAGACAAAACGATGCCAGATAGGCTAAGAAATGTTAACAGAGTCTAGGTAGCAAGTAAGTACCGCATGATCTCATTCAAGTGGAACATAAACAAGTCAGCCTAGTAGAACGTTAGAAAGCAATGGTACTGGAGGCCAGTGAGGGTGAGCAGAGAGAAAAGGGAGGGCTGGGGGAAGGTGGACGGTGTGGTTAGATAGGAGCAACATGTGGGCTGCTGCACAGAAGATGCCTAAAGGTAAAATAACGTACAAATCATGAAACCAGCAGAACAAATTTTATCTTAAAGCAATGACAAAATGCTTATGAACTAAATATATGTGCCTTGGCTTAAATATTACACAGTATACATATATATATTCAAATATCACATAATACTCCATTAATGTCTATAATTATTTTCAAAATGACAATTATGTTTGTCACTTCTATTTTTCTAAACAATAGAAAATCAACTTAGGGAAAAAATGTGCTTATTTTTTAGAATATGGATCAATAAATGTCTTAAAGTCTTATATAATGACCTTAAATATTTTATTAATGTTATTTATATTTGATGGATATATTTATACAGAAAGACTAGGTATACTGTCATTTTGTTATTATTGTTTGGTTTTGTTGTGAGACAGGGTCTCATATGACCCAAGTTCACTTCAAACTCATTACATAGTGAAGGAGATCCTTCTGATGCTCCTAGCTCCACTTCCCCAGTGCTTGCACTACAGGCGCTCGCTCACTCGCCAACATGCCTGGATTTGCAGTATATATATATTCATTCATATAACTGAATGTGAGGGTCACAACAACACTGGCAACAGAAAAAGGTTCCTGAACACATGACTACCAAAAAATAATTTCAATCTCTGATGGGTTTCTGGTATCAATTGCCCATACTGTAGTAGCCAACTTCAACACAGAGTTTGCTCTAAAACCTGGCCACATGCACCCTGCAGTGTGCATGCCTGCATACTCTGCAATACCAACCATCTTGGCTTGTATTTGAGACTACTGAATGCTATCAATTACTGTATACATGTTACTGTTTTTACAGACACATGCATTAATTACAGAAGATAGATTTAGTACTTTCTTATCATCTCTCAATATGTAAGCATCAAATTAGTTCACCTTTGTATTACACAGTTTTGAAAAACCGCTATTTGAGTTGGTGGCAAAATCTCATTAAAAATTTGTTAAATGAAGTGTAGCTTGAGATTAAGTCAGAATTGACATTTTTTTTATATCTTATTTCATTTTGTGTATTAATCTGTGTCTCTGTGTATACATGAATATTTTTAAGGCATATGTGTGCAACTGTGTGCATGCAGAGGCTACTAGTGTTACAAGGTATTTGAAGACTCCCAGCTTTTTACGTAGGCACTGGGATCCCAAGTCCAGTCCTCTTGGTAGTGCACAAAGCACCCTTAACTGCTGAACCATCTCTCCATCCCTGTCCAGTAATTCCTGAAATGGCCCCGAAACACACTGCTGCTTTTTCGTACAACATTATTTATATGAGGCAATATTTATAGAATTGATATTATAAAATCAAAATGTCAATCAACTCTGAAAAATGTTGCAGATCCTATACACCCTACATGATAAAAATTCAGCCAAGATTTAAGCCTTTAAATAAAAATAAACAAGCACATCCATCTCATTAGCATTTAAATTCACTTCTATCTTTAAAAAATGGTAAAACTATATGTACACCAAAGACGTGCTTTAAAACCCATTTCTTTATGATTTATTACCAGAAGCTGTGCACTGTGCATAGCTAGATGGCTAACACTATGTTGAAACTCCTCAGGGGAACAAGAGTTGCCAGGTGGAAAAATTTACAAGACATTGCTTAAGATTCACCCAAGGTCTATTTCTTAATCAATGTGACAGCCTTACTAACACCTGAGCTCAATTAAATTAAGCTCTATCTCCATGTCTCCCATCCTTAGCTTTCTAACCACACTAAAGAATGACACCCCCCAAAACAAACAAACAAACAAACAAACAAAAACCCATAAGTGACAGCACTACTAACCTTCCTGAGTACCACATCTTGCCAGCATCCTCCTCACATGTCCCCAACTAGAGATGTCAGTTCCACAAGCTGCAGTCATGGGTTTCAACGTTCACTACCCTAATAATATCCTGCTGAAATTACCCTGTATGATGGTGACTCCATCAAGTAATAACTGGCAAACGCATATAAGAAAACAGTTGTACCTCAATAGAGACTTTTATAATTAAGCTCATTAAAACAGCAGTATAGCAGTTGGTCACCTGGATGATTTCTACATAAACTATCCATACTGGAAAGTGTGCATCCTCAAGTCCTGATGGGATGGTTCTGATTTGGAGCAGTCACTTGGGAAAGAAACATGACAAACTCTATTAGGCCTCCAAACTATTCCTACCTGTACCTTGTTAGGGGAAGGTAGCTGAAAGCAAACTGTATGCTTACTGCATTCAGTATACGTTAGTAATTACAAATCTGGGAATACAGTCTAAGGAAAGAAATCCTAAAGCAGAGAAAGACCCAGGTACAGACAATTTGCAACAACCATTTGAAGCAATCCATGTGTCCAACAAAGAATTAGGCTATTAAACTGCAGTTCCTAAGTAAGATGGGAATGATGCAATGACTTAATGACAATTAGAAAAAACAACAGGAGACAAAACGGCATTTGATCAGGATCAGAGAGGAAGGCTTTGAAATCTCAATTATGCTGTTTTAAAGCCACAGGATTAAGGTCAGTTCTCCATATTCTAAGATCTCTCTCTCTTCTCCTCTCCCCTCACATCCCCAACTCTCTTTTTCTGATTTACAGCCTCCAAGAGAACAGACATTATGCTTTGCGTCTCCTACTCTGTAAGTCTTGCTACTCAGAGAAAGCAGTGGACAACATGGTCATTTCCAGCTCTCCCTGCCTTGTTTCTTGCGACAGAGACGAACACTCCCTCCCCGAGAACAGCAGTCTCCCTCTCTTTCACATTGCACCTCACCCTGGCTCCTCCTCCTCCTCTCTCAGTTCCAAATTATAACCATCTTCCCATGCATGTATTCCCATCCCATTCCGGGGACGACAGGGGAACTGTGCTAAAGGAAAAGGCTTTTCACAGGGAACATCAAATTGAAGTGCAATCTGACAAATGACTCAAATCCGAATCAGCTGCTATTAAGATCTTAGAGTGGGCAGAGGAAAAGGCCTCTATTCTCCAAAGGACATAATGGGACATTTAACAGATTTTTTTCAAAGGGCAAATGAACAAACAAAACTCGGCATTTACAGCTCAAATGGAGATGGTGAAGAAGGAGCTGCTTATTAAAAACTCGGCCTCAGAGGAAGTAAGCTGAGAGACTTGTTTCTCCCGTAAGTGGCTTGCCGTTGCTCTTGGTTTTCAAAATTATCTGTAGCCCTAGAGGCCAAGATCAATAATAATCCCTGTCTCAAAGAAAGCAGACGGCCAAAGCACAGCATAAATATAGTACCTCTGAGCAGTTCCCATGGGGAAAGTGGAAAGACAGCCCATAAACCTCTCCAAAGAAATGGCGTGGACATAGATGTGATGCCTGTATGTACGTGGTACTCAGGCTGAGTTAAGTCCACCCAGAAAAAATGCCAGTTTTGATCCTGAGGGACTTCTGTAAGGAAAGATCCTTTGCACTCATGGTGAAAACAGCCTGGCTTCAGAAATGATGCTAATTCACACAGGGGGCCAGATTCTTTCACTGGAGAAATGGGCTAGCCAAGCCTAGAGAAACTCAATGTATCCTGCTCCCAACACAGCTTCAGAGTCCTTCCCTGTACAGCATGGTTACAAACAGGAAAGGAGACAAATGTCAGAAGTGGGGGTTGGGGAGCAGGCTGGGTGTGTAGCCATCTTCCATTAAGTTACGGATATTCCAAGGCTGGACCCATACTATGCAAGCTCTCTGGAGCCATGGCCATTCTCCAAATAGCTCTGAGAACACATCACACAACTACCCAGAGCCAGGCCACAGTAACAAACAACATCACAAGATAACAAACATATAAGACATGGCCTGAGTTGGAGGAAGCCCATGGACAGACCCAATGACCAACAAGGCCCTCAAGACTCCACCACAGCAAAGAGAATTTCAAAGACCTCTCTCTTTTTAGACAGATGATCCTAAAAACTGAGGGAAAAGTTTGTGGCATTTGGGGTGTGTGTATGTATGTCAGGTGTCCTCTCTGCAGTTAGCACATGGCAACAAGCAAGCACTTCTTACCTCTGCTTGTTTTGTTGACTCAAGCCTGTCATTACCCTGGAAACCCATGGAAGAGAGATCAAAAATGGTTTTCTTCAGGTGCTGGTTGTCTGTGTGCAGGTCCCTCACAAGCTGTATGAGATCATTGACCTGGAGGAAAGAGTGAAAACATAGAGGTCTCACTTCAAGGCAGAGACATATGACTTTTTGAGAAGGCTACCTGCTACCCGAGTTATCCTCAGCTTCTGTGTCTACAGACAAGGTTAGAATAGCACAGGTCTACAGAATGAGAACCTGCCAGGATCACTAAAGGCATTTGGTGGTCAATGGCAACTAACATGTTTCTGTCTTGTGACAGAGCATTCTGGAGGAAAGAGTCTCCAGAGCTGAAGTTCTCCAACCATGTCAGAGCATCCTTGACAGCAGAGACCTCCTTCTGTATATAGAGTTAGCAATGTCAGTTATAATGAGCTGTCCTTAATAAAGCAATAACCCTATAGGTTTAGTCAACCATTCTCAGCATAATTCCTGGGGAGATGGAGAGGCTATCTTATAATGAGGAACCAGTGATACAAAGTTCACTGTTCTGGCTGCCAGAGCTGGCACATCTGGAAAACTCTAAGACATAACAAAAATCAAAAGTGCCAACATGGGACAGAGCAGCAGACTCCACACAAGACAGCACATGGTGCCTTGGTTCAGCTCAGTACTCTAAATCCAGGCCTTAGGTCTTGCTAGGCCAATTGTACAGGCAATTGAGCAGACTCATTTTGTTTCCTATGAGCTCCAAATGCCAGTGTCTGAAAATTTTTAAAAAGGTTCCTAACCTTTAAAGAAAAAAAAAAAATCTCCCTTGTCTTGTGCTATAGGAGAGGAGGGAAGATGCTGCTGTAAAAATAAGGTGAAGAGTGACACCAATCTTTGGTATACACACACACACACACACACACACACACACACACACACACACCTTATTCCTAACAATGATCCTTTGAAATATTACGTCACTACTATTATGTCACATATCTATAGACTGAAAACCTTGCATTTAAGAAAGATACATGCAATGATAAGGCTGGAAACTCCATTTATTCAAATCTATGTGCCAGGTTCTGGGATGAAAGAAATAAAAATAACATTAAGACTACACTTAAGAGGCTCACCTTCCAGACATCTAGACACTAGTAACCAAACAGTCACTAGTCAGTATAGGAGGGAAATCAAGCAGGCAAGGTACTAGGAAGTGAATGAGTTGAGAAAAGTGACTTGCTCACTGTAGGGGGTGGGCCAAGCACATTCTCAGGACAGTGGGCCTGGACTAAGGTATCCAGCTTGGAAATGAGAATCTATCCTGGGGAGCACCTGTTAGCACCATGCATGTGAGGACCTATGCAGCAATTCATAAAAGATACAGCAGGCAGGAAAGGAAAGGGGCTTGAGACCTGCACACCTTTGAGATCAGGAACCAAAGAGAAAAGAACAGGCCAGAAAAGTGAACAGGTCTGTCAATACCTTTTTCTTGAGTTCTTCTTGAGAAAAATGCTCCAATTGAAACTGATTGTGCTCTTCAAGGCAAATACTTAGATATGATGTTTGATCACTATAAAATGAAAACGGCTCTTCTGCAGAAAATAATAAATAAATAAATAAATAAATGAATGAATGAATGAATAGTGGGGTAGGGGAGAGGAGAAAGACTATTAGAAACAGATCCTGCCCAGGCTCACCTTTTCACCCAAAGCCATCACAAAGGGCTGGGGTAGGGGAGCTGAAGCACACAGGAGTTAAAGCACAACCTTCAGAGCAAAAGTAATTTTGCATGCTCAACAAGCTGATGTCTCAATGTGTGGTTTCATCTGGCTATTACTGTAGCCAATCCTGAATTTTAATTTGCTTATCAAGTGCTATACCTGGAGACCACTCTCAATGGCACAAGTAAATGATAATTTCAGTTCAAATAAGAGTGATACTGGTTTAGGTATGAATACATAAAATTTAGATGAGACACCAAGCACAGACTTGAAAGTACATGAAAGTGGCTTTTCTGGTCCCAGAGTTCCAGAGTTCTTTGGGAAGACAGCATACACCAAATATAAAATGTATCTGCCAGTGGGAATAGAAAACGGTATCAGTTACCAGTGTGTTAGGGTCTGCTTCCCATGGCACACAATACATTCTCATGGGAAAAAATCAGGGGGCATTCATTGAATGAAGTACCACCACAGAGTCTTGTTTAATATACATGGCCAGTGGTAGTGTTCTTAGGACAGAGCACTAAACCTCCAATTATTACATCCTGGGTCAGATGATGCAAATCAATGACTCCATGCCCAGCTCAGCTCCTTCATCTATACAGGAAAGTTAACACCTTCCCTGCCAAATTCAATGACTGTGAGGAGCAGAGATGGAAAGGCAGGTGGCTAAAGCCATGCATCTTTTACCCAGAACAGACTACAAAGAAGTCAACTACTACAGCAACAACCAGTTTCTACCACACATGCCAAGCACTGGGGCTGAAGATGTAGAAAGAAACAAGACACTAAGCAGAATATAAGGAGTGCATAGCAAAACAGAGAGCCCAGATGCACTGTGATGGATATTGTACTATCCCATGGTTCCTGGTACTGGTGCCCTACATGTATGATTCTAAAACAGCAATCTTGCTCAATGTTTGTATGGTCCCACTCAATGAAGCGAAGGCAGGAAAAGTGCATTCAATGAGAACTGATTACCAGTCCTCCAGCTTATCTGGAGCTAGAATAGCAAATAATGCACATAGGTGGGCGGGAGACAACCCAGCCATAGACCAACCCCTACAGAATAAATAGACTTTTAATGGGCCCTTCCATTAGGAAGGCTGAAGCCAGATGCAGACTCAGTCAGAAAAGAGGATCCTGGAGACATTCTACTTCTGGTCTAGGGTTTCTTTTAGTTCAACTAAGACCCTTTGTGGGAAATAACCAATGGGAAAGTCATAGAAAGAAGCCTATACCTTCTCGCCTCCGAATTTCACTGAGCTGCTCCTGCAGGGCCTTCTGCAGATTCCGATAGGCAAACACATCCTGCTCCAGTTGCTTCCGAAGGGCAAGAACCTCTTTCAATTCAGCCTGTAGGTTGCTGACACTTGGTAAAACAAGACACCAGAAATTATAAGACACACTGATTTATGCTTTAAGATACAAAGCCTAGCAATCCATGGTTTTTATGTCACATGTAAGGTGATTTTTTTTCTGGCTATAAAAGTAAATGTGTTTGTTACAAAAAAAGGTAACTATAGAGAAAATGAAAATTGCTATGATGCCCCCACTGATCAACACATGCTATCTCTCCGGTATCTTTTTCTCCACAAGTATTTCCACAAAGTCTAAATACCACTGGATGTAGAACTGTGTGTTCCTTGCTTAAATATTCACCCATATTTGTAAAGGTTTCTGAGAACCTTTTTAATGAGCACATCATATCAGATCAGGTGACAGTTCTCTATTTACTCTGACTTACTCCTTACTAGTGTCTACTACAGGGACAGCAGGTGGAAAGAATCTAATTCTCTAGAACACTCCATTGCTTGGACTAATGCCTTGAGAAGCCTTAGTGTATAAGAGTCTCTCTCACCCAGCACCCAGGCTTCAGAAGAAAGGGATCAGATCAGAAAGATTATACTGGGGTGAGGGTCAGGAGGAAAGAAAAACAAAAGAAAAATAAGTTCCACAGGAAGACAGAAACAGACCAATTCATGGCCAACAGAACTCTATTGTAGTAACTCAACCAAACTGAAAAATGCATAGTATAAATGCATTGTCCTGAAAGAGCAGGTATTGAGTATAACATGTTGGTCAACATAGTCCAAGAAGCCCAGAACTCAGTGAGGACATGAAAAGACTATGCCTCTTAGAGCTGCATTAATTCCCAAAGAAGTTCCTTCAGTGATAGGCATGTTCTATACACTATCTAATACAGCAGCCACTTGCTAATGTGCCTACTCAACATCTGAAATGGGGCTTAATGTACCAAGGAACTGAATGTTTAATGTTATTAAATTGAAAGTAAGTTTAAGTAATCGCATTGCTAATAGTTGTTCTACAGTACAGTACAGATCCACAGAAAGGATCTGGCCTTACATCCATGTGTAAGTGCCCCATGACCTGAATGACACACACTCAGCTCTCAGAGGAGGATGGAGAGCGAGCTGACACCTCACCACAGATACAGTCACCACTGTAGAGCCTTGAGCCTACTGAGGAGTTTGACATTCAGGTTACTTCCTTAAAGATCCTCAGCTATGCAGTGGCTCAAAGCACAGGAGCATTTTTAAAGCGAATCAGAAAGTTTCCTTCTTAAACACTAAGAAATCTATCTATCACTCTCTTCCAGGGTCTGACATACAGCTCCCTGACAGGGTTCATCACTGCTCTGTAACTATCTGTAAAAATGTATAAATATGTGGAGTTTTCTAGGAAAAGGCTCACAAGCTTTTCCATCAGATTTTCCAAGAGTGGTTGGAAGCTGTTGCTGGGCTTTTGTGAGAAACAGACTCAAGCTCCACTTCTCCTCCAGCTCCATCCATGAGAACATACACATAAATCACCATACACTGGAGGAAACGAGGTTTTCTGTCTATTCTTCCCTGCTTGTGTGCTGAGGACAGTTAACTGTGACGCAGTCTTCATGTGAGGGAAGGGCCTATGGGAAACCTGTACCTACCTCCCCTTCACAACCATCATAAGGGTCAATTTGTTTGGCAGATATAAATCCTTCCATACAAGTCACAGCACAGCGAAGGCTTGCACGGGGCATGCTGCCAAGCCATGTAACCAGGGAGGCTCCTCCCACTAGGCTGGGGCAGGCTACCTACTGCATCAGTGCTTCCGTTTCTGACAGCGTGAGAAGTGCACAGCTGATGCTTCAGATTTCTCACTCCTGTTTTCCCAACTCCAGAGTCTCTGCGGGGTGGGAGAATCCAGCAGAACAAAAGTGGGTTTACTCAGAGAAAAACAGGCACTGTGTGTTCTTCTAGGAACAAGGTGGCAGAATGGAATGGCCAGGAGCAGAAATACGAGGTTCAAAGGATGATATTGCCACTATCCAGCTCTACAGCACTAGGCCAGACCAGTAAGCTGTCTCAGTTACAAAATGAGATAATTACAACTTTCCTTTGAGTTGGTTTTGGAGCTTAAATGAGATATTACATGAGAAAGCTTGGTATACACTCAGCAAACATCATTAACCTTATTCATGTGATGAACCAAAGGTTTTTTCTCCCTTGGGTATTACAATAGATATTCTCATCTAGAGAGAATTTTGTACCCATTGAAGAGATCTGGGTCTATATGGAGACATTTGTGGTTGTTACAACTATATCTGGATGGAGCAGTGTGGCACCAGCCAGCAGGCAGAACTAGGGATAGTAACATCCTACAGTACATAGGATACCTGCTGTAGACTATATCCATGTAGCCCCAAATATTCCCGTACTGCTGAGATTGAGCAACAACTGAAGTCACCTCTGGCTGAGAGTACATTTCAACAAGGGCCTCAGTATAGATCCTAGAAGGTCTAAGCTCTGATCATTCATCACTGCAATGAACTAAAAGTCACCAAGTTTATGGAACTAAAGTCACCAACTTCTGAGTCCTGCCAAGCTAATGTGACCAGGGTCATGGTGGCTATCCCTTCCTTTCTCACTTTAGTCACAAGTGTGTCCTTATAGGACACTACCTTTACTAGATTTCCAGAGTGAGCAGTGTTATTAAACTACAAAGAGGATGTCAACTGGTTCTCATCCGTAACTTTGTCTTCTGTTTTCACCAAGGTCTGAGCATCCGAAACTCTATAGCTATGTATAGGACAGAGAACCTGGGCTTTTGATGATATTACTAATAAATGTTGCTGTTTACCAAGAGCTTCATGACTGCCAGGCAGCATTAAAATTTATACAGTATCTGCTCTCATGCTTCAGATACTTTTCTATTATTGTACTAAGATACAATGACTAAGACAGAATATAGAAGAGTTCATTGTAGCTTACAGCTTCAGAGAATGAGAGTCTATAATCATCATGGCAGGGAGAATGACACTGGGGCATTTCCAGAGCTTATTTCTTGATATACAAGCACATGTCATGGAGCCAATTGTGAATGGTATGGGCTTTTGAAACCTCAGAACCCACATGCAGTAACGTACCTCCTCATCTTTCTAAAACAGTTCCAGCAACAGGGACCAAGTATTCAAATACATGAACCTATTTAAACTATTTCATGTTCTATAACAATGTTATCAAGGCTGGAAGACAGGAGGAAGACAGAGAAATAAACAAGTAAGTAGGTTTGGAGGCAGGTAAGTTAAGAGGGCAGAGAAGGAAAACAGGCAAGGATTAGGTAAAGAGGAGGGCAGGCCAGCTCATCTCCACATTACAAACACACACCCAGAGCCTCAGGGTAAGAGATGGAACCCACAAGCTTGGACCTGCTAAGTGCTGGAGCTGGGATGTGAATCCAGGTCCACAGATGAGTATAAGACCTTTTAAGCATCCTTGTTCATTAGCTACAGCCTTGGCCCTCTTGAGTCTCATTCATGTTTTTATTCATTAGGAAAAAGCTTATGAAACTAGGAGCCATTCAGATGCTGAGAGTGCTTGAGAGCAACTACATCCCACACTTAAAGTCTCACTGAGCGCAGAGTCTACTAGGGATCCTGTCAGAGGTATTATACAATGAAAGAAAAAATTCTCTCCTCCTTGAGTTTCCATGTCTGACTCCATGCCTTCCCCCACAGTGGCCAGGCTTCCTGAGATATGTCCACACCACCTAGCTCCACTAGCATATTTTCTGCCTTCTCTAAACTCATTTCAGATCTGAAGTGTGAAAATTACTTCATAACCTGGAAGATCAGTGCTGGAGGAGGGGCATTCCTAAACAGAGCAGTCCCCTAGCACTTCTTCTGCCTTGCCTGAGTAACTGGTCCTGCAGATAATCCTGCCCTGAGAGAAGGGGTGGGGGCACAGAGAAGCAACTGACTTGGGGACCAGATGAGCCTCCTGACAGAGAGACACTTGGGCTAGTTCTGAAGGGAAATTTTAAGACAGAGCAGGGAAATTCTGGGCCATTAGGGCAGGAAACAGCAGGGCATGACAGAGGCAGGTGCACATAGGCCAGGGAATATTGAAGAGCCCAGTGTGGAAAGAGCAAATGGCATAGGTAAAAGAAAAAGAAGGGCCATGCTTTTAACTACGGATATTTGGGGATATATTCAGAAAAAGGCAAACTAAAATAATGAGTCCTTTTCCACTCTCTATTCCACAGACCAATAACCAGGAAGCTGTGGCCAATCTTGTTCCATCAAAATCACCACCCACTTGTTTCTCTACTGTTCTGAAATGAATACTAGGTATCATTATCTTTCAATTTTAACTATCCTGAGTAAATACTGATTATTTACAGATGCACAAAGGACTTGACAGGCTACCTACTGGGGACACAGGGGTGGAGCTAGGCGGAGGCCAACAGGAATAGCATTGGCTTCAGCTGATCATCCTCACCACCCTTCAATGACACGAAATCATTTTAGCAATTCTACAGACATGAGTCACTCAAAGACATGGAGATGTGGCTCTGTTCCAGGACTTTGCTAACATCTGTGTGACCCTGGACAAGTCCGTAATCTCTCTTGGTTTCAAGAGATCACGTGCAATAGGTATAACCTTAGTATTTTCCTCATGCAACAGCTATGAGGAACATCTGAGAGTAGACACATAAAACAACTTCCCAAATACACAATGAAGAACTAAAACTCTGAACAAATATTCTATTTTAATGCTAATTTTGTTGTTCTAAACAGGCAATTCTTGTTTGAAAATAGGTATATCTGACCATTAAAAGAGATGTTCACTAGCTACTTTGAGGGATTGCCATGTTGGATGGGGGTTTTTCTTGCTCAGAAACCAGCAGTACGTATCAGGAAGTATGTGTGGCTGTGGTGTCTGAAGAGTCACTTACCTGTCTGTGTCCTGAGTCTCTGCCAGATGGCCATAGATGTTCTCTTCTGCCTTTAAGTCCCCAGTCAGCCCTTCGTACTCTGATTGTTGCTTTTCCTGGAAATGACAACAGGCATCTGACATTAGGGGCAGAAGCCAAGGAAGATGGCTTGCCATTATGCAAACACATGTGGCTAGCTCTGGATTTTTAAAACCACAGACTGCAGGCTCTGAGCCAGACTCAGGCTCAGGCCATAGTAACACAGCACCACCTGCAGGAAGAGACAGGAATGACAGTTTCCATACTTCAAAAAGGGCCATCATGGGTGTTGCTATTGGGAGGTGGTAGAAGTTTTGAGACCTGTGGTGGAAGGTCCTAGGGTAATTGAGAGTGCACCCTTAAGAGGAACTGTGGGACCTCACCCCTTCATCTCTCTTTTGTTTACTAGACCTGAAGTGAGCAGTTCTTCTACCAGGTGTTCCATTTCATTGCCTTCCTAACACAACCTAACAGCCCAAGCCTGGGCTGCAACCTCCAAACCTGTAAGCTAAACCAAGTCTTTTCCCTTTATAAGTTATCATGAGTGTTTCATTATAGTACCATGAAGCTAACTAATACTCAACACAAAGTAGAGAGCCACGCTCCCAACACTCAAAAGCTGTTTGTGAAATATCCTCAAGGCCACCCTTTTCACCCCCTTAGAGCTACTGCCTCTGATTTCATAACACTTTAGCGATGCTACACTTTCTGCTGCTCCACAGAAAACCTCACAAACCTGAAACAAAGGACGTACAGGAGAGTGGAAGAGAACCAGTGAGTGGCATCTGAATGGTGTCCAGAAGAGTGATGACAGAGGCTGAGATGGACCACTGCTAATTAGTATAACCTTGGGAAATCAGATTACAAACCCATAAGGCTTAGCACCTCTGTTATGAAATGGGGGTACAGTTTGGCAGCTCCCCACTCATAAATGTTATTTTACCATCAAATTCAAATTCTGATACAGCTCCTTAGCAGTTTGGGGACTTGAAAGGTTGCTAATGAATAGTTTGGGCATTCCCACCTAAAAATCAATTGGCAATGACTACCACTTCTTGGAATTATGGAGCAGATTCAAATAAACTATGTTAAGGAAATAGAGACATCTGGAGAAACGGCTAACTCCAGTACTAAACAGAGAAAAAAAAAAAATCAAAGGTATGATGTGTCTCCAGCATTCTGTTGTGCATCTTAAAGATGCATGCTTTAAGATCTGAGCAGTGATTGCCAGAGCCTCTGCAAGAGGACAAAATAGAGGTGCAGGATATCAAACAGAGTTTCAGTTATACAAGTCAGTCCCAGAGATGTAGTGCACAGCAAGATGACCAAGGTAAACAACTGAGTCCCAGATACTTGACATCTGCTAAAAAGGCAGATCTTTAAAAAACATGGGGAAAGGTAACACTGTGAGGTGATGATGGTGTTAATTATCTTGATTATGGTGATGAATTCACAAAAGCTAATTGTATAACGTTAAGTGTGTGTCTGTATCTATATGTGTGACACTGTGTGATGTGTGTGTGTATGTGTGTGTATATGTGTGTTATTGGTACTACAGATTGAACCCAGAGAATTTTGCATGCTAGTCAAGCACTCCATGTGGCACTAAATTACAGCCACCAAAACCTGATGTTTGTCAATTATAATCTAACAAAGCTGATAGATAGATAGATAGATAGATAGATAGATAGACAGATGAAAATAATGATGAAAAGTTGTCTAGAAGTTACAAAAGTCATTTTTAAAGCTCTTACTAGCCAAACAAGAGACAATTTGAACATCAAAAAGTCCAAAATTGATACAAATGAATACACGAAAGAGGTTTTCCTTTATAAGTAAAATGTCTAATTAATACATATGGGAAGAATGATGGAATCAGAAAGCATATCCATTTGACAACCATCATGGTAATAAAGAATTCAGTCAACAGACATGAAAGAACACTAAAACTGGACCGTGAGTCTTTGAATATTAGGCAATTTACAGACACTACCCTTAAACTCTTCCTTAGTACACAGAAAAAAAAAAAAAAAAAAAAAAAAAAAAAAAGAGGGAGGCAACCTGATAGTCAAGAGCCTGAAGACACAGTCTTTGTGAATATATCAAAGCCAACACAGCTAGTAACTAAACACATGGAGTTCATAGCGTGAAACAAGGGAGACTGTGAACACCACATCACCACTCTGATACTTCCACAAAAGATGTACCAACTAAATCAAATCACCAAACACACAGCAAGTAGCCCCACATGAAGAGCATGGTAATCGCTCTGCACACTTCATGACACCAGGGTCATGGGACTAAAGAATCAAGACTGAAAATCTCAAGACGGGATCCCAAATCAGACCTTTGTGCAACGTGTTCCTGAAACAGCTGATGAACTGTGAATACGCCTGAGAACTGAAGGCAGCGTGGAATCTATGCTCGTTTCCTGCTGTGGTAGCTAGATGAGTATCTGCTGCCCAAATGTTAGGAAAATATCTAGTTCATGGAAAAGTGAGGGCTGCTGCTCACATTCTTCTCAACCTCAGTAACATAGAGGGTACGCACTCAAATGTGACCAGAGAACGCTGCTGCATCTTCTGTTCACTAACCTCTAACTCAAACCACCATTCTCTTTGATTGCAGTTGCCACATGAACATTAAGGCTAGTTCTATGACACTGCCAGCTAAAAACAGTTATTTGTAAATGCCAAAGAGATTTCAGAACACTTACTCTTCTTACTCCTTCAAAGCTACTGTGGTCACTATCCTCACCGTCAAATTTTGTTATTTAAAAATATATTAATTAAAAATATAATTTCTCTAGAAAACTGTTTGTACTTTGATAACTGAATTTCAATATATCGGTTTGTGGGGAGCAGATAGAAGGCGGCTATCATCCTTGCAGCCATCTTGAGCCGCATACCCTGACAACAGACTTGTTTACAATAGCCTACAACAGCTGAGCACACTCTGATAACATCTTGATTAGATACCCAGGATTTTCCCTTGGGCGTGTGAGACTTAAAGGTGTGTGACTTAAGGGCATGACTTAAGGTCGTGGCTTAGAAGTGAGACATATAAAAGGCGAGAGGCAGACAGAAGAGTTCAGTACAACTTGCAGTTGATTACTAGGTATTAGGTACTTGGCAGAAGAACTTGGAATTAGGTATTAGGCACTTAGCAATTGGAGAAAGAAGCTTGGAACTTGGAGGCACTAGGAACTAGGGACTAGAAACTCAAGACTCAGGACTTGGAGAGAAGAAGAGAGATTGAAGAATAAACGGGATTGAATCACACTCTGTCTGGTCTCCATTCTTCGTGTCCGTCCTCACTCTCTCCCTTGCTGAACCCCATCCCTCGGACTGGAGCAGCTGGGGGCAGTGCAGGCTCTAACAATTTAGCCGCCAAGGCTTTTGGCAGTGCGGTTCCAACATTGACAGAGCAGTTCGTGACATTTTGGCCCCCCAAGCATGGGGTAGCTCGGGCTGCAACATTTTTCGGTTCACTTCATAAGCCAATGCATATATAAATTCTGAGCATTTAAACATTTTTTTTTCTAGAACATGGGTCTTTTCTGACTAACAAGGAAATGCAATGGACAAAAGGCTAAGCACCCTGACCAAGGAGAACAATGCTGTTCTTCCAATCCTAGCAAAGATGCTAATCACCCAGGTAGATATCTAACACTTTTATAAATCACACTACAGGCC
Source organism: Arvicanthis niloticus (assembly GCF_011762505.2). NCBI lineage: Eukaryota > Metazoa > Chordata > Mammalia > Rodentia > Muridae > Arvicanthis > Arvicanthis niloticus. The sequence goes on along the minus strand of NC_047662.1, from coordinate 77,805,618 downwards.
ACTGGCCCAAGTACTCCTAAATGCTTCTACATACAACAGCGCCCCATGGGGTTCTCTCAGCACTTGCCTGCACACAAACACCTGAAAGGACATCAAGACAAGGAAAGTCACCAAGTCTTTGGTACAGTCAGTCACTGTATCTTGTCTCATAGTCCATCACTTCTGCCTGTCCCATTACTAGCTATGCTGACTTTATAGGCTTGTTATGCTAAATACTCTCCAAGTGGTTTCTCACTGAATCTGAATATAAATGGGTGTAGAGACAACACCCTTCTCCCAATTCTAGAAATGAAGGAGGGTGATCAACATCAGGATCATGGGGTATGGCCTGGGCTCCTCAGCACATCCATACTTGTCTCAGGGGGTTAAAAAACTTAAATGAATTAATCGATTCATGGTGCCTGGTCTGGAGTAGACACCTGGTGTCAGCCCTAAGTACCATTCCCATGTTCTAGAGCTGTGCTAGGTGCTTCATAGAAATCCTGTACAGTTTTAATATATGGAGCACTATATCAATCTGTTCAGTTGTAACTGAGCCAGTCCACTTATCTGATAATCAGTAGTCAGGATATGGGCTTGTATGTGAGGTCAAAGTTAACCAAGGGTTAAAAAAATAGAGCAGAAAAATATGGAATTCTAGTGGAGAGAATCTCAGAAGTCCAGGCCCTGAGCCACATGAAGGTACTGCCATGTCAAGGCCCCAATTCCCAGCCCAGCTCTCATTTCCTCTTTTTCCTGGCAGCTCATCACATTCCTTAGCTTCTGTCTTCATTTTTTTTTTCTGACTTCCATCTTGGGGATCAGACATCTCTCCCCAAGTCTCAAAGACCCTAAGAGACCTCAGAGATGGAGAGACATTGCTTACCACTCTCCAGTGACACTCCAGTGTCACTCCTTCATTGGCTCTTCTCCGGCTCAATCTCATAGGGAGTATTCTCTAGCCAAGAAAGATGCCCTCCTCTGGTCTTGAAGCACCCACTCACTTTACCCAGACAGAGCTTTCGTGCCAACCACCTGTTCAGTCTGAGCAATGCAGTTATCCTAAACCAGGCCTGGTGTCTGGCACAAATCAAATCCTGCCATAAACACTCGCGAACTCATGATTAAATAGGTAAGAGGGGAACACAGGGACTGATATGAATCTTAAGAGCAGAGATTCCTGTGGATATTTTGCATAATGGAAGTCAGAGTGAGTCAACGTCTTCCTAGAAGCAAATTGCTCACCCATGTTAAATAAATGAACTCTTCGGAGCCATTTGCGTCCCATTTCATCAATCACCTATTCCCCTGCGCTGACTCATGCCCCATTAGAATGAAGTCATTTGGCTCCCTCAGCAGAGCTGACAGCCAGTAGATTTTCTTGGCACAGAAGAGAGCTAGGCTGCCTGGGGATGGTGGGCAGTGAGGCACCTACTGAGTAGCATCACCAATCATGGAACAGCTCAACAGGAGGTCTCTCAACACAGACACCTGGCGCTGCACTTGGCACACATCTTCATGTGTGGCTCTGCAGTGCATCCTCCACAGTCCTAGGAGTGATCACCCACTCATCACTATTTTGCCTCATCAGAATGTGCTAGAAACGTAACAGCAGTCCACAGGCAGACACTGCTCCTCTGTGAGCAAGGCCCTGGGCCCTTGTTAAACAAGCACAACTGTCTCTTGGGCATTCTAAGACTTAGACAGAGACATCTCACACTCATTTAGGAATGACGGTGTCTAAACTAAGTCAAAAAGTCTACTGTCCTCCAAGTCCATGGCACTCCCTTAGTTTCCCCAGAGCCTTCCACATGGTACCTATGAGAACCTTTAGTTTGTTCCCAAGGTCACTCTGCATAGATGTTAAACTCAAACTATTCTATGCTAGCTTCTGGAACATTCAACCCAGAGCAAGCTTACTAGGATGTCTCTATTATCACTAATCCTCTTAGAAGGACAGATTAAAATCTGCCTCAAAGTCTAGGAAGGCACATTTTAGAGATCTGGTGACTTGACAAAGGCTAGAGATCTTAAGTAGCATGACTGACATCATGTACTCAACCAGGGCAGGGGCACTTTCTGACACTGGTTCTGGAATAATTTCAAGAAAACAGGTGTACAGTGCAGACCACAATCTTACGAAACACCAGAACAGTAAAGAGAAGCCTTAATGTATCACTTCCTGCTAATCAGGGCAATTTGGTGACCTGGTAAATGGATGGGGCCTATTTCAGCAGCTGTGTCACAACCCTGCAACAAAGACATTTATTTTAATACTCACAAAATGCAGCCACATATCCCAACCAGGTCAACAACAAAGTTAGAAATCGCGCCTGTGGCAAGTCACATATAGCCAGAGAACTTCACGCCCTCTTCTTCAGTTCCCTGATCACTTCTAAGCATTAATTCTCAGGATCACACATGCTTAGCAGGAACAGAAACACTACCATAGCCTTGAGCTCTTTGTAAAAATGGGCAGAGGATAAATCCTAAATCAACACAAAATGGCCAAGGGCATTGCAGAAAAAATCTACATTTTCTACACAGAAAGAACAACCATTTGAAAAGCAAACTTTTCTTAAGGGAATAGAACAGAGACAGTAAAGCTGTAACAGCCAGGAGTTCTTAAATTGACAGCCAGAAATTTACAATTCTGAAGCGTAATTTACAATTCCTTATCCACAATTTGCAATTAGCCCTGTGCAACAGAATTAAGTCCTTTGCCAAATACTTCAGCATTTCGCACAGTAATTTAAAAATTGCCAAGATGTGGATATTGCCAAATGTCCATGCAATGCCCTGGTACCCATGGTTATACGAGGGACAGACATTATTCCACACTAAATAACTAACTAAATAAAATTAAATAAATATTAATATATTCAACCTGCTTCATAAGATCATAAACATTCTGATCAATGAACTATACAGGACTAAAATGCTACTCCAAAAGCAAAGTTTAATAAGTACAAGATGTAAATCAGTGAAGATCTATCCTCTAAACTACCTTGTTTGGATCCCTACTGTGGCAATTAAACACCATGACTAAAAGCAAGTTGGGGAGGAAAGGGTTTAATTGGCTTACACTTCTTTTGGCTTACACTTGTAGTTCATTATTGAAGAAAGCAATGCCAGGAATTTAAACAGGGCAGGAACTCCATGAAAGAGGTGATGGAGAAGCCATGAAGGGGTGCTTCTTACTGGCTTGCTCCCCAAGGCTTGCTCAGTCTGCTTTCTTATAGAACCTAGGACCAGCAACCCAGGAACAGCACCAACCAGGATGGGCTGGGCCCTCCCCTATCAGTAACTAATTAAGAAAATACCCTACAGCTGGATCTTATGGAGGCATTTTTCTCAATTCAGGTTCCCTTCTTTCAAATAACTCTAGCCTGTGTCATGTTAATATAAAATTAGCCAGGACACTACCTGTTTGATTTCAAAACAGGCTACCTCTTTACAGGTCCTATGCACCTCAAGAGTTCCACAAACTTTGGTTCAAATCAAAATACAAAACAAACAAACAAAGCATTGACTGAGACTTAGTTCTTGGACTGTTCATCCCACCATGCCCAGGACGGGGACTGTCACTGCAGCACCATGAAAGTACTGTTTGCAAAAAACATTTCTGTGCCTACTGGAAAACAAATGCCAGCCTACCCATCCACTACAACCACCACAGCCACTCTGGTTCCTTCCCATGGACCTGTAACCGTCCACTCCCCAACTGGAGAACTGCAGGATGGTAGGGCACAAGGGCAACCTTCAGCTCTATGCCAGCCTAAGGTCTACATGTGTCCTAATGGATGCCCATGCTGTCCAGTTTGTTCATTAATGTGAGAAGAAACACCTTTCACAAAACCACAGGTCACCACCAACCATTCATCAGAGGACCGATTTGCCTCATTTTATAAAGGTTTAAAGAACCTGACCTAGAGTTAACACTTCTTCTTTTGCAGACAGGCTGGCCACACGGCATCATTCATATAACCACGAAATGCACATTTCCAGAGCCAAGTTTAGGGCTGATCACTGGATTTAGAGATAAGCACTGGTTTCCACTCCTGAAGTGCCTGCCAGTGGTGCTGCTCCTAGGCCAGGGGAGCAGCAGCAGAAGGATGGAGCCAATAAGAGCAACTAGAAGAGGAGTGTGTTACAAAAGAAGGGCCAGTAGAGCCTGTAGGTTCAGGGAAAGTTACCCTACACAGGTGTCTGCAGGGATACTCAGGGGTTAAAAGATAAACAAAATACCACCAAGGCAGGTAGGGAGACATAAGCAAAGGCACACTGAGACACCAACAGTGCTTTCAGGCATCAGTATGCTCTCTGGTGCATTTAGAGCAATGGAGACAGTTACTATAACTATCTATGCCCACCCTTGGCTCTGATTAAGGACACGGAGACTTATATTTATTATGAGATTTGGCAGTATAGCTAGGCTGGAGAGTTAAGTGGGGATTTTTTGGGCTGAAAAGAGAAGTTAGGTGGAAACCGGAAGCCAGAGGCCAGCTGGACACGGATGAAGAAGCAGGTATCAGGACGAGATTAAGATGAACAAGTAATAGACCACAGAGCAGGATCTAGGCCAAGACAATATGGTTGGGTTAAAATAACTAAGAATCTGACCAGCTACAATGTCCAAAGCTCATAATTAATATAATAATGCTCTGTGTCCTTATTTAGAGCAAGAGTGGACAAAGACAGTTATGGTAGATTAGACCAACAATGTGGGGCAAGATGAGGAAGTGCCAGCATTTCAGCAGGACAACTTTGTTACTGCTTATAATTCAACATTTCTCAAGAGATAACCTTTGACGGAACAGACACCAGGCTACTCTCCAGCAAGGTGGGATTTCTCAGTCTCAAGTGCACAGCAAACAGGACTGCCCATACAAAAGATACTAATTTGCAGAGCTGCTAGACAAACCCTCTCCCTCCCACCTGTTGCAAGCACAATTATCAGCAAGAAGGCACTGGAGAGTGTCTAGATCAAAAAAACTTATCAAACAAGTTTCAGAAAAGAAGATGAATACATTCACATGTGAACACCAATTTCAGTCAAGCTTGCCTTGGAGAAGATGAGTTTGCTGTCTGGTGACTGCCGAGAACACTTTTCTGTTATTAAGCCATCGCTCCCAAACTTGAGCTCCTCTGCAGTCATTAAATAACAGTTCTGCTGTATTGCTTCCAAATCTTTTTCATTGGATTTCTAAGGAAATGAAACAAATCACAGGAAAGTTTTCATCAAGAAAAAAATATTAAGAGATTTTTCTTAAACTCTTTTAGGGGAGATATCTTATTTTATCACAAAATCCTTATGTCTCCTAAGTTCCAACATGCCCAAATATCAGGCAACTAACAGGGCTGTGATGCAATGTTATCTGCATATTAATTCTGTATGAGAGCGAGCAGAATGCCAACAATGTGTCAGAGGATGGTGGCTGTCCATGAACTGATACTACTTGCCACAGTGACTGTCATTAAGTGAACTGGCTCCATCCCTGGGACTACCCTGCTCTCTGACCCCTGATCATTTCCTACCCAGTCAACATGATGGACAAGTAGAGGGCTTACATATTTAAGTCTAGTAAAGTCTTAGTCTCCTTTGAAATTACAAATTGGTCTATCCATAAGCACAAGGGAGAAAAGGCTGAGACTGCAAATACACATTAGGATATGTTCATATATGATATTCCTTCTTCATAATACACAATCCTTCTTGTAATCCCTCAGCACCCTGGATCTGATAATACAACAGTACTACTGGAGACTGCATCTCTGGTCTGGCAAGGTTTGAGTTCAGAATCTATTCCCAACCTGAAGACTCCTAAACCAGAGTTTTATTCATTTTTTTGAGGGGGGGGGGGGGATGTGTGGGAAAACAAGGGATAAGATCCAAATCTATGCCCTGTGCATGGAACAGAATTTAACATGCCAATCATTTAGAAGGAACTGGGTACCCAAAAGGGAGAAAGGGCCAGTTCTCTGTAAGGTCCCACTGAACACTATAAGGAGGAACTAGAACTCTACCAACACTGTGCTCTAGAATTGTGTTGGTATGACTGTACCTTCATCATTGCCATGTTTTGACCTAGCAAACCATACTGTGGGGCTTAACAGGAAAATAGTAGCCCATTCTCTTCCCAGTTTTTCCCTCAAAGTCTCAATCTTTGCTATTCCTTAGGCACTACTTCCGGTCTGAATTCAGGTATTACCATGACAGTGTCCTTGTGCTTCTTGATTTCTAATATTTCAACTGGCTTGGATCAGAGGTATGTAGGGATTTAGCTTTTGAGTCAGTTATCTCCACCTCAGGATCTCTCCTAACAATTAGAGCATTGCTGGTTGAAACAGTTTTGTATTACACTGTAGCCAAGTAATTCATGATTACACTGCCATCCACTTCAGTTCTTTGAACTCTTGGAATTAGCAACTATTTTGTTCTTAGTTTTTTTTTTGTTTGTTTGTTTTTGTTTTTGTTTTGTTTTTTTTTTCCTACTTAGTTCATAAAACTATTACAAACTATACATTGTCTCCAAATTCTCAGGAAAAAAAAAAAGCAAAAAAAGCAAAGAAAAGTCCCTCCCAATGTCAAACCCATTAGTAATTGATCATCTCTGTTGTAGTTTCCTGGAGTATGCCAGATGACACCCTTCCTCAAAGGTTCAAACTTGGGCTCTGCACTAGCTGGTTTTTTGTGTCAACTTGACACAGGCTGGAGTTATCACAGAGAAAGGAGCTTCAGTTGAGGAAATGCCTTCATGAGATCCAGCTGTAAGGCATTTTCTCAATTAGTGATCAACTGGGGAGGGCCCATTGTGGGTGGTGCCATCCCTGGGTTGATAATCTTGGATTCTATATTCTAAGAAAGCAGGCTGAGCCAGCCAGGGGAAGCAAGCCAGTAAGTAACATCCCTCCATGGCTCTGCATCAACTCCTGCTTCCCGACTTGCTTGAGTTCCAGTCTTTACTTCCTTTAGTGATTGACAGCAACGTGGAAAGTGTAAGCTGAATAAACCCGTTCCTCCCCAACTTGCTTCTTGGTCATGATGTTTGTGCAGGAATACAAACCCTGACTAAGACAGGCTCTCTACTTAGTTTAGCTGTCACCCTAGATTTCCCTTCAGCACATCTAAGAGACCCCTTTTTTCTAGATCCTTTGTCTCTTGTGGGTTATTCCTTTGTTCATATGGCTTCTCTGCCAAGAACTTTCTGCAGAGTGCAAGCGAGACCATGAATCTAAGCACCACATATCTAAAAAGACCTTGCTCTATACTCTCACTAGTTCAAAGACTAGTTGATACCAGAATGCTAGGTTGGAAGTCACCTTTTCTCAAAGTCTGAAAGCATTGCTCCAATATCCCAGTGTCTACAGGAGCTGCTGGGAGTTCTGATATCATCCTGAGGCCCAGTTCTTCATATATGGCCTATGTTACCCCTCTCTCTGGAGTCTTTCTGATCCTCTACTTAACACCAAGTTCTAAAATATCAACATGCCTTGCCTCAGCCTATGAGACCTTCTTCATCCTTCCATTCTGGGACACAGCCTCCTGATACCCAGAACTGCTCTGCCAGCTCTCTTTCCTGGAGCTCCTGGTAGTCATATTTTAGACCTTTTCAATCACGCCTCTAATTTTCTTATCTTTACCTTTTCCCTATCTTTTTATTTGTTTGATTCTATTTTCTGGAAGACTTAGGCAACTTTTATCTTCAAATTTCTAACTCTTCCACACTGTAAATGTAGGTCAGCAATTATACATTGAATTTCCAATAGGCCACTCTTCTTTTCTAGATATCATTATTTTTATTAGATTCTAATCTTATTTTATTTATACTGTGTGTGTGACATCACAGCATGTGTCCCACTGCACTATTGGAGGTCAGAGAAAAACTATACAGAGTTGGATCTCTCCTTCCACCTCTGTGTGGGTTTCGGTGATCAAATTCAGGTCATCAGCTTTATGCAACAAGCACTTATGCCCACAGAACCATCTCATGGGTCCTGATCCTACTTATGTTTTGATATCAAATTTTTATAGTTTTAAAAAGCTATATAATTTTTTATTGTTGCCACTTATACTACATATGTTAAAGAAAAAAAGAGAAAAAGAAAAAAAAAAAGACAAAGTTTCATTCAATAGCCCAAGCTGGCCCAGCACTCTCTATGCAGCCCAGGCTAGCCTTACAATAATGATTTTCCTTTCTCACCTTTCCAAGTGGGAGGATACAGGCATGAGCCTTCTGGCCTGATTTCTATGTACCTTTCATTCAACTTAAGGTTTGTCTTGCCTCTCTGTGGTGGTTTGAATATGCCTGGCTCATAGAAAGTGGCACTATTAGGACGTGCGGCCTTATTGCCTCCAATAAGGTGTAACCTTGTTAGGGGGAAGGGTGTCACTATGGAAGCCGGGCTTTGCGGTCTCATATATATGCTTAAGTTTGGTCAGTGTGACCAAGACAGTCCTGCTGATTCCTTTGGGTTAAGATGTAGAACTCTCAGCTCCTTCTCCTGTACCATATCAGCCTGCACCCTACCATGCTTCCTGCCATTATGATAATAGACTGAACTTCTGAAACTATAAGCAATTAAATGTTGCTTAAACCAGCAGCAATTAAATGTTGTACTCTGTAAGAGTTGCTTTGGTCACAGTGTCTCTTCCCAGCAATAAAACCCTAACTAAGCCACACTTCAACAGACTCTTCTCCCATTGGCTGAACTTAAGCTACTTGCCTTTTAAATGCTAAAAGTGGTCAGAAACTCTATGAATGTGGAAATGGACACATCAAAGGTAGCCTTATAGGGAGATGTGTGGGGCCAGAGAGCCATGGGACCAGGAGCAGCCCCTGAGCAAGAGTGGGGTCGAGGCATGTCCAAACCTAGGAAATCCTGTCCTGACATGGGCAGGAATAGGATAGCTCCCCCCACTGCCCTGAGCCTGCATGTGTACAGAGCCCCGTGCTCCTCACCCCTTGCCTCACCAGAGGAAGTCATGTTGCTAGTAGTTGGGTTAAACTTCCTTTCCCCTAATAAGGTCATGTCCAGAAGCACCTGGAATTTCTCCTCATGGACATGAGGCATCCACAACTTCTTGGTCCTGGACAATGAAGTAAACTCACCTCAACAGACATTACTCACCTCCCCAAATATTTAAATAGCTTTTGTTGTCCCAAATAAACTGAACCAGTTCTCTGAAGAACTGGTGTGTATGTGTGTGTGTGTGTGTGTGTGTGTTCTTTGCTCACGCACCCATCACTGACCTGAACCCACCCGTGCTTGGCTTAAGCTTCTCTCCCTCCAGTCCAACCCAGTGCACAGTGGACCTAGCTATCCCTGGGGGAGAAACAGATACAGGCCTGCAGAGATGTACAAATGAAAACCAGCTTTTTGACTGAAGAACCTTTAACTGCTAGCATCTTTCATTCTACTTCCCTGTAGGAAGAATCTCCTGGTTGGGGGAGAAACAGATACAGGCCTGCAGAGATGTACAAATGAAAACCAGCTTTTTGACTGAAGAACCTTTAACTGCTAGCATCTTTCATTCTACTTCCCTGTAGGAAGAATCTCCTGGTTGGGGTCTGCACACTCCATTCCCTTCATTGCCATTACTGCTTACAGCTGCCTCCAATGGTGCCCATGGCTGCATTTCTCTGCTTTAGAGCCCCCAGAAATCTCTTGCTGGAGACAAAGAGAGGGTCATCTATATCTGCCCAGAATCCTAGCTAAATCTCCTGTTTGCAAAGGTATTGGCCACATCTTCTATCTACTAAGCCATCTTTGGGTTGTAGAATATGTTAGTTCAATTATTATTGGTTTTTCTTTACTATGAGGCATAATAGCAAAACTGAATCCTGTGCAGTTCCCACTCATATAAACATAACATCCAAAATTTTGTTAACGTACAGCTTCTGCTACACAGTGTTCCTACTTAGCCCTGTGGGTTTACATGTCCCTGTTGCTGGACTCTTATTTTAGTGGGGTTTCAGTAGTAGGAGGCACTGTTAAATACATGGATTTAATCCACCACAGTTACCTGGGCGGAATCTCAGAAATTCACAATGTGGCCAATAAGAAGTGAATTCCAAAACTAAACAAGAAAGGAAATGGGCAACGGAGTGAGGAGGTACTTGCCCTCAGTGAGGGGGCTGGGTGCAGGAGCATATCCAGCCATGATCTGCCATTTACTGTGGGACCAGGGGAAGCACTTCCCTTCTGATCTTGTTTCCCCTCCTATTGGCTGAGGCTCACATGACAAAAGGTAGTTGAAAGTACCACAAAAAGAGCCATGAAGTCTGTTACAGGGGCAGTGATGGGCCATGCCTTGAATCCCAAGAGTCCAAAGGTGGAGGCAAGAGTCAGAAACTAAAGTTATCCAGCTACACAGTGAGTTTGAGACCAGCCAGGCAACATGAGACTCTGTCTCAAGGAAAAACTTTTTGGAGTTCAGAAAAAACTACTAAATTGAAAGGAGATTTACATAGGAAAGGAAAGAAATCATGATATGGTACCTGAAGCAGCAGGTCCTCCTGACTGGCACTTTCTGTTAGGCTTCTGACCACTTGTTCTTGAGTCTGGAACATTGTATTGCTTTCACCTGGAAGACTCTTGTAATGCTTCTCCACAGCCTTCTCCCTCTCACTCACTTCCTTGCGTAGTTTCTCAACTTCATTTCTAAGGTCCTAGAGTAAGAAAGAGAAGAAAAATGAGATTCACTTGACAAAAAGTTCCAGATAACAATTTTTTACTAGCTTCACTTCCCAAGTTAGGATGAGAACAAGCTGATCAGTGTATTTAACAAATAGAGGCTTCTTTCTCATTTATAGTTTTACAAAAACCCATTGCCAGGACATCACAAATTTAGAGAAGCTTTTATATGCATGGTATTATTTATAATGGTGAAAAAACAGAAAACCAAACAGCCTAAAATGGAGGAAAAATAAGAGAAAATAATAGAGAATAATATTTTTAGAACCACAACTATGAGTAAAGATGAACCAAAATCAAGCCGTGTGTAAATACAATGCTCATTATTTCCTGCATGCCTAGCCAACTAAGTGAACACTCTGAACCGTAGCAGAACACCTGAGCAGAGGGGCAAACAGAAGCTTCCAAGAGGTCGTTCCTTTTTCCAAGTTTCAACTTCCTTGAAATTCTATAATGCAAGTAATCAGAAAAGGTCATAGAAACTCACAGGAACACACAAATTCACTTGGCAGGAAGTTTTTAAGCAGCAGGAAAAAATATATAGTAAATCTACATACAGTAAGATTGCTTACAACAGGCACATGTGAGGTGACTTTGTGAGGCTGATTGTTTAAAAAAGCAAATAACTATAACTAAACAGATGTGCACCAACAGGAATAAGCTGTGGTACAGCCTCACCAAGGCATACTCAAACTGCACAGAAAAAAACGGGGTCTCTGAAGACGTCCAGGGTAGTCTCCAGGACATACTAATGTAGAGGCGGAAGAACAGAGAGAGAAGAGCATACGTCCACGTATTTCACAGTAACACAAACTAAATGGCTGCCCATCAGACAAAGAAGAAAGCTGGACACAAGAGACAGAAGAAAAAAAGAAGAAAAGGACAGAACAAGTTTTACAGATATGACCATTTCAACTTTTACACCATAATCTGTTTTAAAATTCCCCTAAAACTAAAAACAGAGCAAGCAATTAGTCGGACTTTGCATGGCACTGACAGGTAATCAAACAGAAAAGCTGCTTCAGCAACCTGAGGATGGAGTACGAAGCACACCCCTATGGAGGTATCTCTCTGTGGGCAAAGGAGAAGGTGAAACATATTAAACTATTTTAGGGAACCATCTTGTAAATACTAGCGTTAGTAGTAGTAATCTGAAGTGCATGTATATACTTAGTATGTATTTATCAATGAGTGGCTATTAATCTCCTAAGTTCTAGGACTTTCAACATAACAGAAAAGAACTCAAAGAGAAACCAAATTAAACTCATTGGAAATCAGAGCATGAGCAATCCACATGTGTTTACATTGAGCCGTTTCCTTCCTTCCACCAACAAGGGCCAGCATCAATGTTCTACTAGCATCTGCATTGTGTTCTCAATCATTTCCCACCAAAAGAAAAAGCTTTTTCTGTGTTTGCCAAAGTGCTGCCCCTAAAACAGCATCACCTGCATCCTCACAACTAATGCTGTAGACCTCTGGAGAGGTAGACCCAGCTCTGTATAATTTACCAAGTCCTCCAGAGAACTGTGGGATGCACAAAAGTGCATCTCAGAAGAACGGATGACTAACTGTAGACTTGGAATGGGAGTCAAAGATGAGCCCAGACATCTATTCATACCCAAGAGGAAGAAAGAGATCAAGAACTATAGTAAGCATATCCAAGGGAACCAACCAGAATAAGTACTTTCCACTATTGAGGGAAGAAAATAGAATTTTCATAAAGATAAGCAAGTAATTAAAATACATCAAAATACCACAACCAGTGCTGGGGATATGGCTTAGAATGCACAAGGCCCCATGTTCAATCCCCAAACACACGAGTGTGTATATACTCAAGTACAACACACACAAAGATGCTCATGCGCAGTAGTGGTGAGGAAATCCATGATTTTATAACACTTAAAAAAAATTGTTTTAGGTGCTCTTACAGAATAAAGGCCCTCAGAGACGTTTCCATTCCAATCCCTAAAGGGCAAGAAGAAATAAAGCTAACAAATTAAATTCAGGCTGTTTAATCAGCTGACTTTAAAGGACATATATCATCCTAAGTTACCAAAATGATTTCAATATAATTACAAGAGCCCTTGAAGATGCAAGAGATAGCAGAAGATGTCTCTACAGCCATGGCTAGCAGTGAGGATGGGAAGGGCCCACAGGGACAGAAATTGGTCAGCCTTGAGAATCCACAGCCTTCAAGAGAAATGCAACCTCGGAACAGCCTCCACCTCAACTTGGTGAGAGCTATTTCAGACTTCTGACTTGCAGAACAGTTAAGATGGTGAATCTGTACTGTGATGTCCCGCTGTAACTGCAACATGAAGTCAAATGCCCTTCAGCATGCCTAGAGAACTCCTTTTGTGATTTTTTTTTAATGTTTAATTTTTCCTGCATGAACTGCCCCTCATTACAAATAACTACATAAGAAAAAAAAAACAAATATATTTTTACAGAGATACTCATCTGTAAACTAAAGGATAATAAAATCAGATAATCATCAGTTTGTAAACAATCACAAAATTGGACACCCAAATATTTGAAAAAAAATATTTTGTAATCAAATATCTAAGATGAGATGATCTTAGATCCTTAATCCAAAATAAGACCACAAATGCATTATGAACGTCTCTAAGAAGTAAAGCAAAATTCAATTCTAGAGGGAGTTAAGGATTTTTTGGTCAGATATTTGTTTTTAATACTATATACAAAATTGTCCCTTAGTGTCCCTGGGGGATTGGTTTCAGGATCTCGAGAGATACCAAAAGTAATACTCAAGTCCCTCCTATAATAGTATAATATTTGCATAGAATCTTCCCACATTCTCAGATTGCTGTAATATTTAGAACAATGCCAATGCTCTACACATCTGTTACATAATACTGTTAGGGAACAACGACCAGAGTCTCTACATGTTTAATATAGACACAATCTTCTACTCAACTTTGGTTAAACGTGTGGATGCAGAAGCCAGACACAGACCGAGCTGTAATGCTAAAGCAACGGTAACAGAATAATAATGAATACACTAGTCCTGCCAACAACTTAAGCCATGTTCAAGCTGTGGCTGCTTCTTTTAGACTTCCTACACCTGCTGTGAGTTTCTACGTTTATTCTATTACATCATGACCTACAAAGAACATACAGCATTTAAATAATGAAGACAAAAAAAGAACAATTTAAAAAGAAATGAAAAGGAAAGGAGAGGAGAGGAGAGGAGGGGAGGGGAAGGGAGGGGAGGGGAGGGGAGGGGGGAGGGGAGGGGAGGGGAGGGGAGAGGGGAGGGGAGAGGGGAGGGGAGAGGGGAGGGGAGGGGAGGGGAGGGGAGGGGAGGGGAGGGGAGAGGGGAGGGGAGGGGAGAGGGGAGGGGAGGGGAGGGGAGGGGAGGGGAGGGGAGGGGAGGGGAGGGGAGGGGAGGGGAGGGGAGGGGAGGGGAGGGGAGAGAAGAGAAGAGAAGAGAAGAGAAGAGAAGAGAAGAGAAGAGAAGAGAAGAGAAGAGAAGAGAAGAGAAAAAAAAGACAAAAGAAAAAAAGCTGGCCTGGTGGCTTAATCACACCTGGCCAGCCTGCTCTTCAGAGAAAGTGCCAGGCCAGCTAGGTCTGCAGAGCCAGACTCTGTCTCCAAAACCAAACAAGCAAAAACCAATTCTACACAAAGTTCTCATTTACCAATTTTAACAAATACAGCAAAATTCGATGCACTGCATCCTCACAGGCTCCAACTATGTGAGCCTCCATATAACATGTTATTACAGATTGCTACGTTTTATTGCTGTGGGTATATTTTATTATAGCTTTAGAGTTAATTTTTCAGGAAAATCTCTTAGAGGGATTTCTAGGTCAAAAGATACACATATTTTGAAGATTTTTCCAAAGAGACAATGACAAAAGAAAAACAAGTGCAACAATCAAAGCACTAGAGGCCCATTCCAAAGCCTTGTCAGTAGTTGTTCTAAAGCATTTGCTAATAGAACTGATAGGACAGGCTCCTTCAGAACTGTTTTGAAATTTCTATTTCCTTCACACCCCATGTGTGTATACGTGGCTTATACTGTCTTTTTGTTGTTGTTCTGCTACAAACTGCTGCAGCTAGCTAGGAAATGGCAATACTTTCCAGAGCAGTTCAAATAAAAGCTGATCCCTTAAGAATCATCTAAGACAGGGAGCTAGAGAGATGACTCAGCAGTTAGTTAAGAGCAGTTAGTCCTGGGTTCTGGTTTGATTCCAAACATGGCAGCTCACAGCCATCTGTAACTCCAATTCCCAGAGATCCCAGAGATCTGATGCTTCTTTCTGGCCTATGTGGCACATCCATGCAGGTAGTACACAGACACATATGCATGCCAAGCACACATATACATAAAAAATTAAATTAAGATTAAAATTTAAAAAAAAAAAAAAAAAAAAGGACCCAAGGTGTGCACTTAAAAGCACAGATTCCACACATTCCATTCTTCCACATCAGAGTACCTACCAGGGCAAAGTGTATCTGCCTTGCTAAAGCTATTACAGAAGAGCCAGGAGTCACTTGTCCAATAGACAAGACTTCATTATCTCTCTCCCTTGAGATCCTGCTGCTGTTTCTAGCCAGGGCAAGCACACACACTGAGGCCAGAGAAGCAACTGTGACTGAGAAGTTGGCAATGCAATAAGGAGGACCTGGGATGATCCCACACTCAGGATCAATGGAGCACAAGCGATTGTGGCCAGCATTTACCATGACGCAGACAATGTGCCAGACATTGAACAGTTAGTTAATCTATCTAATCTTGAAAATTTATGATGGAGGTGTGGTGGGACAAGTCTTTAATCCCAGCAGCTGGGAGGTAGAGGCAGGCAGAACTCTGAATTTGAGGCTAGCCTGAAATACATAGTGAGTCCCAGACCAGCCAAGGCTCCCTAGTGAGCTCCCTAGCTCTCAAAAACAAAGGTCTTGAGCCCCATCTGACTCCCAGTAGAACCCTGGCTACCTCATTACTCTCTGCTCGCTCCTCACCCCACTAGTTCTGCTCTGACAACGGACTGTCTTGCTGTGGCTCCTGCATAGGAGGTATATACTCAGTTCATAACCTTCATGCTTGTTGTACCCAAAGTCTGCAATTCAGAGCTGCCCCTCACCTCCTGCAGGTGTATCACCTCACTTCAATCTTCATTACCTCCCTCCCTCCACACCTCTTCCCCCATCATCTCTTCCTGTAGCACTTGCTAATACAGTGTGAACTTTTTCAGTCCCATAGGAGCAGATCATATTTTGTTTACTCCTCCAATTCTTACTCTTATAATGGCATCAATCACACAGAAGGTACTATAGCAGATTCAACAGAGCCATAAACTCTTTGATTCCCCCCATGGAAAGATGGGGAGTCTATGCCTCTACTTTTTTAAAGCTTAGAAATGTAGTGACCACTGCAATCTAAAGAACTGGGCCATTTCTGGCCCAGGCCCAGGCGTTTCTAACTCCAGTCTCTTTTAGCACTCACTCTCTTGGTGGCCTACATGTCCTACATCTGAGAGGCATGGCCATCCTAATCCCCTATGCTGGTGAGGCTAAATGCAAGAACTGCAGCTGATAACCTCAGCTTAATTTTCCACCCCATCTCCAACAAGGTACCAATCATAAGAGTCATCTGCCCTCGAAATCAGCCCACCTATCAAATGAGAACCATGAGTGGAAGCCAAGTAAAGCAGAAGACCATTCAGATGAGCCCTGCCCAAATTCTTGGCTATTATTATTATTATTATTATTATTATTATTATTATTATTATTTTAGATACCAACTTTGGAGTGATCTACTGTACAGCAATAGACAACCAAAACAGCACTCAATAAATGTCAATAAGCTGGATTGATGAAGTAAAGCATGAGTAATAAGATAAATAAAATAAGTAAAGATACAGGACAGAATTTGGGGTCTCATGATGTTCTACTACTGAGGCACACCCTAGCCCTACTGCCATTTAATGAGTAAGAGTTTGTGGTGGACTGCATAAAAATTGCCCCCACAGGTCATTAGGGAGTGGCAACAATAGGAGGTGTGGCCTTGTTGGAGTAGGTATGGCCTTGATAGAGAAATTATGTCGCAGGGGCAGGCTTTGAGGTCTCAGGTACTCAAGCCACATCAAATACGGCATTCTCTTCCTGCTGCTTGTAGATCTAGCTGTGGAGCTCTCAGCTCCTTCTCCTGCACCATGTCTGCCTGCATGCTACCATGCTTCCAGCCATGATGATGATAAACTAAACCTCTGAAACTATAAGCCAGCTCCCATTAAATGTTCCTTTTTACAAGAGTTGCCATGGTCATGATCTCTTCACAGCAATATAACCCTTGGAGAAGCTAGTTTATCTGTGATTACAGTGAATAAGGTATAACTGGCTGATATCTGGTTCCAAACCCTTTCAGTTCACGCCTACACCAAAGCACAAGTTTGGGTCATTTTTGTAGTAATGCAATGATTCCAATCCACTTAATTAAACCCACCCAACACACCACTCTGAAGGACCACTCAAAAAAAAATTGCAATGAAGATCTTAATGTTAAGATAGCTACTTAAATAGATCTCTTTCAAATTACAATGGAACTAGAGAGAAGGCAGGAAGATTTGAATTTGGTCACTAGTACGTGTGCAAAGGTTAGATACAGACACAAGTACTTGTTAACCCCAGAGCTAGGGAAAAAAGGACCAAGACAAGGGAATTCCTAGAGTACACTAGCCAGCTTGAGGGAATCAGAGAGGTCCAGGTTCAGTGAGAAACTATATCTCAAAAATTAGGTGATAAGTAACAGACGAAGATGCCTGGCATCAGCCTCTAGTCTTTGGCACATACACTGGTGCATTTGTGCACATGATTCCATGAACACATACATATAACACACACACACACACACAAAATAAATCACAATAAATCTGTACACTACCTTAGGAAGAGTGTGCTCTTTTTAGAATTTTATTTTAGCTGTAAATATTAAGATATTCCTTTTAATTACTAAATAATCATATTTTTGGGTAAAATGTCCTGTTTTGATATATGAATATACTATGGAACAAATATAACAAGCTAATTAACAAGTCTGTCACTTAAATATCTCTTGTAGTGACATTTAGAATTTGTTCTTTTAGCAATATTAAACATTTAAATATATTATATTTGGGATGCTATACAACAGATCTGGAGAGCTGTTGTTTGGAATTCTGTCCCTCTGGTAAACACCTCTCTCTACTTCTCTACACATCCTCCATCCTCCAGGAAGCACCATTCTACTCTCCACTTCTGTAGCTTCTGCTTGTTTACATACCAGGTCCATTCATGTTGTTATAAATGACAGTTTCATTTTATGGATGAATAGTATTCATGCGTGTGTGGGTGTGTGCACACATGCATGCATGTGAGTGCTGGGTGTGCATTCTCCTTATCCATACAGCAGTCGATGAACATTCCTTTCATTCTCGACTGCTGTCAATAGTGCTGTAGTGAACAAGAAATGAAAGTGGAGACTTCTCAACCTTCTGACTTCAATCCTTTTGAGATGTATGTATACACAAAAGTACAATTAC
Source organism: Arvicanthis niloticus (assembly GCF_011762505.2). Taxonomy (NCBI): domain Eukaryota; kingdom Metazoa; phylum Chordata; class Mammalia; order Rodentia; family Muridae; genus Arvicanthis; species Arvicanthis niloticus. The sequence goes on along the minus strand of NC_047662.1, from coordinate 77,787,394 downwards.
TGAATTGGAAGATAATTCTAGTTTCATTTTCTGAGGAACCTTCATACTGTTCTCCCAAAACGATTCCACCAATTTACATTCCCACCAACAGTGCACAGGAGTCCCCTTTCTCTGCCTCCGCTCCAGCATTCGTTATCTTTCATCTGCTTGGTAATAGCCATTGTAACAGCTTCAAGGTGATGATATGCTATTGTGGTTGCAATTTGCATTTCCATGATGAATAGGAATGTGGAACATTGTTTTCAATAAAGTATATATTTGTATGTCTTCATCTGAGAAGTCTAATCAAGTCCTTTTCCCTTTAGTTTTCTTGCAATTATGTTGTTTTGATTCTTAAATGTTGTGGATGCTTACCACAGCTCAAGAGATATGTGGCTTAGACCACACTTCCTCCCAGCATATGGCTGTCTCTTTTCTGTTAAATTGCTTCCTTTGCGTGGCAGAAGCCTTGCTTTCAGGGTCATATACCAAAAAAAGTACCGTTGCCCAGAACAACTGTCAAAAAATTTACCTGCAGTGTTTCACATCTGGTTTTGAGTTCATTTTTAATATAGAACAAAATAAAGATCTAATTTCACTCTCTGGCTGTCCAGTTATCCCACCTTCACTCAAAGAGATAGTCATTCCTATGCCTGCACCATATTTGAATTACAACTGCTTTGCAGTCTATTTGGTACAAGATGGTACTGCAATTCTTTAAACATTCATACTCCGTGCTGTGTAGTGTGCATTCTCCGTGTACATAGACTACACACTTATACCAATCCCTATGTTCAGCTCTCTCCCTTAAACATTTATCAGACCCATATTTCAAGGGATGATTCAAGTTCTAGTATGAAATTGTCTGGTAATTATTCGACTCCCTTTTATTATTTGCTTTCAGAGTTTTAATTCAGCTATCTAGGAGAACATGTGATAAAGTCTACTAGAGTATTCCACATTCTTGCACATGTCCCCCAAACTGAGTTACAAGATGAAAAAGGCCTGCTCCATATTCTACAATGCACACAAAGTTTTGTTACTCCCCAAGATTAAGGAAACAAACCTAAAGTTTAACATCATTCTTGGTACACTATAAGAGGGAGGGAGGCAGGGAAGGAAGGCGGAGGAAGAAAAGATGGGAGGGGGAAAAGAGAGACACAGAGTGTTTATATGTACATGTCAGGGAGTATATGACCCACAGCATCATCAAGGATGGAGAGAAGTCAAGAAACCCAAGAAAATAAAATAAGCCCTTCCCTGTGGGACAGTAAACGGTGCCAGGAAGCTTGATAGGTAGAGCGGGTCTGAGTTCCTGGAAACTTGGGGTACACTCCTGAGATGGTAGGTAGCTCCCTGCTCCCTTCCAGATTCCTGGCCTGGAACATGTGCCACACTTCCCACATAAGGAAATGTGACCTGTGGTCATGTAGGGCCAGAACAGTTTTCCATGCTAATGAGGTACCTAGAGGTCCTGAGGGTTTAGCCAATAAGCTTCCCTTCCCAAACATTCCTTCCTGCAAAAGGTATTTAATCTCAGGTCCACCCTGAGAAGTTGGTATGTATCCATTTTCTATGATAAATAATCAATAAACAGTTTGGAACCGAGGACTGTCACTCATCTACTACCACCATAGGGAACATGGAGAAGGCCTTCACCTACAGAGCCACAACTTAATTCTACAATAGAAGCCCTCTCTGCACTCCCAGCCACAACCACTTCCAAGCTGAGGACAATCACTGCTGAGCTAAGCCGGAGGCACCCCACTACACCCCAGGCTCATCCTCAGCTCGTGGGCCTCTTCAGTTCTCAGCTCTTCCTCAACTCCCAGGTACCTGGATGTCCAAAAGTCTGAGAACCACAATGGCCCCCAGTCTTGCTGCAGGCCCAGAGAGCCCTGACACTTCATTCCTGACTTCTTTGTGCAGTTTTCCAGTGGAGACTAGAGGCCCAGAATTCAGAAAATGGCGGCTTTGGCTTTACCACATCTCAGCCTGTGTTTTCCTACCCTTGCCTCCCATAGGTGGCTTGGTGCTTTCTTGAAGCCCAACACCACACAGCAGCAGAGTTGGGGAAATGCAGTCAAGCATTTCCTGCATTTGGCATTCCCCTCTCCAGCAGCCCTGCCCAACGGTGGGGTGGAATATGGATCCACACTTCCTCTTGGAAAGATTATATCAGTAATGGAACTCACTAAGCATGGGCCAAGGCACTGTTATGTGAAAGATCACTAACTTTAATAACTGTCTACAATGGTAAGTAAGGATCTTACTGTCGAAGAAAGGTAAATAATGCTCACAGAGACGAAGAATTGAACAAAGACAGATGATCCTGGGCCAGAAGGCTGAAGATTTGATCCTCCAACGTTCTGTAGTATAGGAGCTGTCCAGGTGTTCAGCAGTCTCTATAAATTGGCTAAGTTTTAGAAGCTATGCTTTGTGCTTCCCATAATTTCAGTTAACTCAGTCATTCTGGATTTCTGAAGGGGTTGAAGACCTATAGTCTCATAGCCAATACTGGCTATTTACTTTGAGAGAAAAGATCTGAGTAGATGGTTTTCAGCTGACATTCATTCTAAAGCCAAGAAAAAAAGCCAGGTTCAGAACTAAGTGTTTTAGTTACAAGAGATGACAGAGGTTCTGGTTAGTCAACAAAATGATGGACTGGGTATTAGGACTATCTTGTACCTCACTGGTACAAATAGGCATAATTATGCTCTAAATGTATTTTGAAAGAAAAGTTTTATTTTAACAGGAAGGGTGATATGTAGGAGGAGCTAAGGGGGAAGGAGTACTGAGAGGAAGAGAAGGAGCAAGGAGAGGAGAAGCTAGGTGATGAGAAAGAGAGAAAGGGGGGGGACATGGAGGCAGATGTTCACGTGTCTCCACCAGTCATTGGGCTACACTTCTGATTGAGCATTACCAAACTTATAAAGCCTTTGATTAACATTTTTAAAAAACTGTATAAAAACAAAAAGGAAAAGGGGGCATGGGATAGGGGTTCTCTAGGGAGGGGAAAGGGGGAAAGGGAATGGCATCTGAAATGTAAATAAAATATCCAATAAAAAAAAGAAAAAAAAAGAATTGGACAAAGATTTATATAATTTCTAGTGCGGACATCAAAAACCAAGCTAGTGTGGTCCCAAATTCTATGATGTCAACAGAATTGTTAAGGCCAAAAGTGCTTTAAAACACTTGATATTATGGACTCTCATTAGGCAATACTTCCAAATCTTAAGTCAATTTTATAATGTCTCTAGCACTTGAATATCTGCAGCCCTTCTCCAAATGGATGGCCAGAACAGGGTCTAAGCTACTCATATGATCAGCAATGAGAGGAGGCTTAAAGCAAAGAGGCTGGTGACAATAGGAGAATATGTGTGCTAAGTTGGCCTTGAGGAGGAGCAGCTGCCATGGCAACACAAAGACAGCCAATTGATTCCTGCTCTCACTACCCATGGAGGTATAATAAATGCTAAGGGGAGGCATGAAGATGGCCTATCTTGCTGAGGCAAAACAATCAGATCTGAAAATTGATTATCTTGGTAGTTCTCCCAAATCTTTTTCAATATTTCAGCGCTTTCTAAATAGACAAGAGTTTTCTATAAATCAATGCTCAGTTGCTAACCAACTATATGTGACACTGGACAGAAGTTACATCATGAAGGGTTCCCATCCTAGGAAGGAACTTTGGGCTTTTAGGTTAAATGAAAAGATGGAAGATGGGCTAAGGCTACAGCTGAGACACAATAATCGATCTCTTTCTCCTCTTAGTAAAGTACATGAGAGACTAAGAACCTGGGCTCTTTGTGATCAAGAACTCCCAAATCCTGCCCTGACGACCACTCCTGAACCCCACAGTTCACCTACGATGTGTACAGACAAAACCACATTAGAGTCAAAGTACAATTTTGTGATATCGATATCACATATCAAAAGGTTTTGAGTTCTTTGTTGTTGCTGTCATTGTTTGCAAAGTGAAAAGCGCATGCCTACCTTAATGAAGTCACTTGTATCCTCTTCCTTAAGAAGCCATGCATGGCAGGGAAGATTTATGAGAAAATACAGGAGTTAGTCCTCCCTACAAGTGCTGAGCCTCATAGGTCTGAAGTGGAAAGTAGAGAATTCTGAACTTGGGTTTTTGCCTTAGGGTACCTCTCTCCAGGTAACAAGGAAGGACCAGTGAATATTCTGGACACTAATCTGCTGAGCAACTCTCCCATGGAAAAGGATCAGAAGAAGGGTTCATGTTGCAGAATAAGGAGAGTTTAGCCCCACCTCTCATAGCATCTCCTTCAGAACATAGCTTTCACAATGTCAATGGTAGCAGTTTCTCAATTAAGTCCCTGAGATCCATTTTTTTCCTAGGCACCTGGAGCCAGTAACTGCAGAGGACAACTCAAGAGTGAGTATCCCATTCATGGCTCTTCCTTTGTCCTGTGTGTTTGATGGTTGAGTATAATATGTGTGATAAGTGTTGGTATCAGGCTCCGAACCCAGTGACGTCACTTTTAGGTGACTCCCACATCGTTGCCGAGGCAATAGCTGCACACTCCCAGAACCCACCTGGCTACCTCACCTTTACCTGGGAGATACTATGTCACCACCCATATAAAACAGGCAGGACCCCCGACTCTCACTCTCTTTAACCTCTTATCTCTCCCACCTATCTCTCCCCACCTTCGCCTTGCCCTGAATAAACCCCCACCCTTTGGAACTGCGTGGTCTGGAGTGGTCTATTCTGCACGGTGGCCGGACTTTCTTTCATCTTTCTTTCATTGGTGCGTTGGGCCGAGTTTGAATACTTCGGGAACCGCTGTGGCCAGGCAGGGCAGACGCCGCGTGGCTCGGGCCACTGGGCCACCGCGCCACCCTGACCAGGCCTGGCAGCGCCACCGCAGCTGCTGCAACTGCCGCAGCCAGGCCGGGCCGGGCCTGGCAGTGCCACAGCTGCCTGGCGCCCGCCAGACCTGCCACACTTCGCCACCACCACCCCTACGCTACGCTCCGTCAATGCTATCACGATAAATTTCCGCCAAACACGCACTGGCACGTATTAATTGGTAAGGAAATTTCAATTGGCCGGGAGGGACCCTAGCCGTCCAAATAAGGCCTGGCCAGTCTTCCTTGGGCGGTGAGGTGTTGGCATTTGTCTGCCCTGGTCCCTATGACTAGCCTCCTAGCTGAATCACTACTTAGGACATTGGCCACTGGGTGACACCCCCCCCAAAAGCAATTTACAACCTCCCTCCCCACTAGCTCTTGCAGCTGCCGAAAATCCTGGTACCAGGTTAAATTGCTTCCCGCCGAACTCCGGGAGTTCGCGCTGGCCCCCTAGGTATCCTCGTGACGACCTGGTTACCTAGGCTGTTGGCTGATTCCTTGCCGTCTTTCTATCGGGACGCCGATACATTAGCTCGGTAAGCCCTCCCTGTCACCCAATGGGCACTACATTGTCTTTGGCCGCACCCTCAGACACCCCACTGGGTTGTCTCCTTAAAAACCTCAGATCTCTAGAATTAAAGCCTGCTTTGAGGCCTTCCAAATTGATACATCTCTGCAATGAAGTCTGGATTCGGTATCCTCTAGATAATGGTTTAAAATGGCCACCTAATGGCACACTAGACCCAATTATTTTAAAGGGTCTTCACACATACACACAGCAGTCTGGTAAATGGAAAGAGGTCCCCTATATCCAATCATTCGTCTACCTCCGCTCTAATCCCTCCATGTGTTCTGCCTGTTCCCCACCCCAGGTCCTTTTAGCAATGGAACCTCCCCAACCCCCATTAGATGACACAACACTCTTAGATCTAGCTGAAGAACCACCCCCCTTCCTTCGCAGACCTGTTTCCATGCCGCCGAAAACCCATGATACCTCAGAGTCTACTAACCCAACCTCCTCAGACCCCTCCCTTCCCTCTGTGCCAGCTGCAGGCCATGCTAATCGCCCTGTGTTGGCTCCGACCTTTACCCCTCCTATCACACGTTCTAGGGCCACAGCCAAACCTCCAATTCCTTCTCTCCAGGGACACCTAAACCAGCATCTGTCCTTCCCCTGAGGGAAGTGGCTGGAGTAGATGGCCTTGTCAGAGTACATGTTCCTTTCTCACTAAGCGAGCTCTCTCAAATAGAGAGCAGATTGGGCTCCTATACCTCTAACTCCTCCGCCTTTATTAAAGAGTTCCAGTACATCACTCAGTCTTATAGCTTGACTTTTCATGATGTTCATATGATTCTCACTAACAATTTACTTCCTGATGAACGCAGGCGAGTTTGGGAAGAGGCAAAAACGCATGCAGATCAGATTCATCAGACAGACGGAACATATCCAATCGGATCTGAGGCGGTTCCTGACCAGGATCCTCGATGGGATTACAATTCCACAGGTAGTATTTTAGCTAGAGATAGATTTATAACATGTCTTTAGGCAGGCCTAAGAAAGGCAGCCTTAAAGCCAGTAAACTTTGAAAAACTCCAGGAGGTTGTCCAGGACAAACAGGAAAACCCGTCCCAGTTTCTAGAACGCCTTACAAAGGCTTTATTGCAGTATACCAATCTGGACCCTGAAAATCCGGAAGGTAAGCAACTTCTGATGACCTACTTTTTTTCCCAGAGCTACCCCAATATAAAAGCTAAACTTAGGCGATTAGAGAGGGGCCCCTAACTCCACAGGCAGAAGTCTTGGTGCTGGCCTTCAAGGTGTACCATGAGAGGGATGAGAAAGCCCGAAAACAAAAATACCATATGCTGGCAAAGGCTATCCAACCAGCCTCAGCCGCTAGCCCAGACTCCTGGTCCCTGAAGACTCAGGGACCACCTGGCCCCTGCCATAAATGTGGTCAACAAGGTCACTGGGCGAGGGCTTGCCCCAACCCTAGCAAACGAAGGGGACCGTGCCCCAGGTGCCACCAGAAGGGACATTGGGCTGTTGATTGCCCTCATGTTGCTCAGAAGAGAGGGACATCACTCCCAGAAAACCCTTCAGCTGACCTTCTAGGATTGGCTATGGAGGACTGACTGGGCCCGAGCTCTCTCGACCCTACCACGCCTATCACTAGCAGGGAGCCTCGGGTAGATATTATGGTATGTGGAAAACCCATCTCCTTTCTCTTGGATACTGGGGCCACTTACTCGGTCCTGACGGAGTTTTGGGGACCCACCTCACCTTCGTGTTTTCCTATTGTCGGGGTAGGAGGACAACCTTACCTTCCTCACCAGACTCCTCCACTGAGTTGCATTTTTAGGGGTGTACATCTCACCCATTCCTTTTTGGTAGTGCCTACATGTCCTGTCCCCTTATTGGGAAGGGATATTTTAGCTAAGTTGGGAGCCTCTATTTCCTTTGCTCCCCCAATTCGCCTAAACCCAAGCTCGCCAGCAGTTCCTCTGCTCCTTCTTCTAGCCAGTTAACCTACTAACACTAACATGTTATTTCCCTTACCAGCTTCTTAGGTGGGTCCCCAAGTTTGGGAAGTCCAGAACCCCTCTGTTGCTAAACACCATTCTCCTGTTGTCATCCAGTTACTGGACTCTACCAGGTACATCACCCAAGCTCAATACCCTCTCTCCCTCCAGAGCCTCAGAGGACTTAAGCCTATCACTTCTGACCTCTTAAGGAAAAAACTCCTTCTCCCTACCTCTTCTCCCTTTAATACCCCTATACTAGCAGTTAAGAAACCTAATGGTACCTATCGCCTGGTCCAAGACCTCAGACGAATTAATTCTGCAGTGGTTCCCCTCCATCCTGTTGTGGCTAACCCTTACACACTTCTTTCTACTATCCCCTCAGGGACCTCCCATTTCTCAGTCCTAGATCTCAAGGATGCATTCTTCTCTATCCCTCTAGATGCCCGATCACAGGACATATTTGCCTTTACCTGGACAGATCCTGACACCCACCTTTCTACCCAACTTACCTGGACTGTTCTACCTCAGGGATTCCGGGACAGCCCACACCTATTTGGCCAGGCTCTGGCTTCTGACTTGCTCTCTTTATCTCTCCCTAGATCTAAGGTTGTACTTTACGTAGATGATGTGCTTCTCTGTAGCCCCTCTCTAGAGATTAGCCAAGCTGACACTGCTGTCTTCTAAATTTCCTTTCCAGTCAGGGCTACAGGGTCTCACCTTCTAAAGTCCAACTGTCTACTTCTCAGGTTACCTATTTGGGACTAGCAATTACCCCAACCCACAAGGCTATTACCTTAGATAGAAAGAATCTGATTCAGTCTCTAACTGTTCCTTCGACAAAGGAAGAGATTCTATCCTTCCTAGGAATGGCTAGCTTTCTGCGCTCCTGGGTTCCTTCCTTTTCCCTACTTTCTCGACCCTCATATGAAGCAGCATTAGGCCCCACCCACGAACCTCTTCTCAAACCTGTTACTAAGCCCTTTCAAAGGCTCCAACAGGCTCTCCTTAAGGCCCCAGCCTTACATCTCCCTGACCTGACTCGTCCTTTTTCCCTCTATGTAACTGAAAAGGAGGGGTTTGCCCTTGGACTCTTAGGTCACCAACTGGGACCATCTTTTGCACCTGTAGCATACTTGTCAAAAAGACTAGATCTAACCATCCAGGGATGGGCACCTTGTATTCGTACCTTAGCAGCTGCAGAACTCCTTATTTGAGAGTCAAAGAAACTAACCTTGGGATCACCCATAACTGTTCTCTCTTCCCACAACCTGTCACAGCTCCTAACTTATAAAGGCTTACAGACTCTACCTTCCTCCAGGGTTCTTTCTCTCCAGGTAGCCCTAATAGAAGACTCTACCCTCAGCTTTCAATCATGCCCACCTCTTAATATTTCCAACCTTCTTCCTCGACCTAATACTAACCACTTTCTATCTCACTCCTGCACTGAAACTTTAGAGGAACTACTAACTCATCCTTCATACATACAGGAGGGCACATTGCCCCAAGCCACCTATACCTGGTATACAGATGGAAGCTCCTTTTTACATGAAGGAGCCAGGAAAGCTGGCTATGCCATAGTGTCAGACACCAAGGTGGTGGAGGCACAGGCCCTTCCTGATCACACCACCAACCAACAGGCTGAACTAATAGCCCTTACCCGTGCCTTCCAGCTGGCACAGGGACAATCCCTCAACATCTACACAGATTCCAAATATGCTTTCCATATCCTCCTGTCCCACGCTGCCATCTGGAAGGAGCGTGGGTTACTTACCACAAAAGGAGGATCAGTAACTAATGCAAACCAAATTATGGCCATGCTAAAGGCCTCCCATCTCCCCACAGCTATTGGGATTGTCCACTGCAGATCCCACAGGACTGATGACTCTAGTACCTCCAAGGGAAACAACCGAGCTGATGAGGCAGCTAGAGCTGCAGCCCTTAGGGGCCTAGACTCATCTCACCCTCCCCAGGACATTCTTACACTGCAACCCACATCCCCACCCACACCCCCTGATACTCGTCAAACTCTGTCCTATCTTCACCAACTCTTTCATCCTAACAGCCAAGCATTGTCTCATTTTGTTAAGACTCACCTACAGCCTACTCCTGAGGACTTAAGTTTCTTAAAATCTATCACTGCTTCTTGCAGAATCTGTCAGATGTCAGATCCCAACTCCAGGTATCATAGCACCCCTTTTCCAACCCACCAGGCTAGAGGTTCCCTTCCTGGAACTGACTGGCAACTTGACTTTACCCACATGCCCGCCGTCAAACGTGTCAAATACCTCCTGGTTTTGGTGGACACCTTCTCAGGCTGGGTAGAAGCTTTTCCCACAACTAACAAAAGGGCTCAGGCAGTCTCTGATCTCCTCCTCCGAGAGATCATCCCCCAATTTGGCGTCCCAGCCTCCCTCCAATCAGACAATGGTCCCGAATTTACTTCCCAGGTTTCTCAAATTGTATCTAAGGCCTTAGACATCCCCTGGCATTTTCATATTCCCTACCACCCTCAATCTTCAGGTAAGGTAGAAAGAACTAACTGCTCTTTAAAAACCACTCTTGTTAAGCTGTCATAGGAACTTCATCTTGACTGGGTAAAACTTTTACCTCTGGCCCTTTTCAGGCTACGAGCTCTCCCCAAGCGGCCTCTCCTCATCTCACCCTTTGAACTCATGTATGGACGTCCAGTCCTAACTCCTGGTCTTTCACCTAAGTGCTCTCCCCTCCCAGACCATCTACTCACCCCATTACTTTGCCACCTCCGTTCTCTCTTGTGGAACTTTGCTGACGGCCATCTACCTCGACCACACACTGCCCTCTGTCCACCGCCTGTCAGCATTGGAGACCAAGTCCTTCTCTCCCCTCCAGATTACCGGCCCTCACCCCTCTCTCCCAAATGGTAGGGCCCTTTTAAGGTAATTCTTGTGACCCCTACAGCTGCTAAACTTGAGGGACTCCCTCATTGGGTCCACTTGTCTCACCTCAAGCCTTTCATCCCCCCACCTAAAATCGACTCTTCATACACGTCCACTCTAACAGGACCGTGCTATTAAGCTCCAGAGGACTTCGAAATCACCCACCTTGCCCTCAATCCCAGAACATGAGACTCTGCTCCGGCAGCCGAGTTCGACCACACTGGACTAGACATGGGTTTCTCATCCTCCCCTGCTGCTTGTCTCTATCCAGGTCAGGCCTTACATCTGAAGGTTCAAGGGTCAAGAGACCCCCACAGATAAAAAAACATCTCTTTCCAAACAGGGTCAGGAAACTGCTCCATAGCCAGGTGCCAAGAACCAGTCCAAGCTGCTATCATCTCTATATCCATTACTCATCTAAATATCACGCTCTCTACACTTGCTTTCTCTTTGACCAGGTAGAAGATTATTGTAGAAACTGACCAGATGATTATGGGGGCTGCCCATATTGGTCTTGTCAGATACATATGCTAGGTCACAGACCAACCACTTCCACCAACACCACAAGACCTGCGAGATTCCAGCTGTGTTGCTTCAGAACCGACGAGGGCCAGATGTCCTGAAATGGTCTCCGCCGGTTTGTCCAGGAAGAATGCTGTTTTTAAGGAACGTGAGATCTCCAGTTCTAAGATTTTTTGAAAAAATCCAATATAAAAAAAACAAGATACTCTCTTTTATAACACCCTTTCTTGTCATCCTCCTGGTGTTATTATTTCTAACCAAATTATTAATCAGTTCCTGTTACAGGATTACCAGCCACTGCCCACAGAGGAACCTGATACACGTATCTACCGAGTGGACCCCGACGGTGAAAGCCAGCTACTCCCCACAATGGACTACGCCCCTACACAGCAGGAAGTAGTTTAAGAGACACTGCGCCCCAACTCCTGTTTCACCATCGACTTCCCCTCCACTTTTCTTCTCTTCTTTATAATAAGAAAAAGGGAGATATGTTGGTATCAGGCTCTGAACCCAGTGACGTCACTTTTAGGTGACTCCCACATCGTTGCCGAGGCAATAGCCGCACACTCCCAGAACCCACCTGGCTACCTCACCTTTACCTGGGAGATACTACGTCACCGCCCATATAAAACAGGCAGGACCCCCAACTCTCGCTCTCTTTAACCTCTTATCTCTCCCACCTATCTCTCCCCACCTTCGCCTTGCCCTGAATAAACCCCCCCCTTTTGGAACCGCGTGGTCTGGAGTGGTCTATTCTGCATGGTGGCTGGATTTTCTTTCATCTTTCTTTCAATAAGGATTTTTCATCCTATCTATTTAGATACTACTATAAGGTCATTAAATCTGGATGTCCATGGTTTGCCCAATATTAAGAAGTTTCCTGTCTTCTCATCTAGTAGTTTTTCTATGCACTTTTAACTTTATTTCTTCCATGTTGGGAATGCCAGTGACACAGACATTTGACCTCTTGATGGTGCCTCAGGAACCTCTCATGCTGCCTCACACTTTTCTTTTCTTTCTGAATGTGGTATTTTAAGAACCATCTTCAAGTGCCAGGATTCTTTATTTTGCTTGACCTTTCTGTTAAGGCTTTCAAAAACATCTGATCTATTTTTTTTTAAAAATTCAGATTCATTTTTTCAAAATTTCTCATTTATATTATCTATTATCTTCCTAATTTTAATTGTTTACCTATATGCTCTTGGATCTCACTAGCATTTTTTTAAAGAAAAAATTAGTGTGTGTGTGTGTGTTATGTTCACGTAAGTGCAATGCCCATAGAGGCCAGAAGTGAATGGATCCCTCTGAATTTGGAGTTACGGGATTTTACGAGCCATCTGACATGGAAACTGAACTTGGGTCCTCTTGAAGAGAAAAGTGTGCCCTCTTACCTGAATAGCCATTATCTCCAGCTCTTTTATTGACACTTAAAGAAATTCTTTTGAATTATTAGGCATTTTATTAATTTTGATAGCTTCAGAATTTATTGTAAGAGAATTATTGTTAGGAGATTAGAATGGGTGAGGGGTTTTGTTTGTTTTGTTTTGACAAATTTACTATACTTAATAACATTAATCCTGTTACTTTTAAATTTCTTTTCTGTGTTTGTTTCTACATATAGAGTGAATATTCAATGGCTGGTCTTTGTGTGGCTTGTTTTGAATGAATTCAAGTCCTGTAATTCTGTGACAGGCTTTTGTTCTTTATGGTAGAATAAGACAATAGTAAAAAAATCTTAAAATCTACCAAGATAAAAATACCAAGTCACATTTAAGGGCAAATCCTTGAAACTAACAACAAATTTCTTACCAGAAATCTGCTAAATCTGATATATTTTAAGACCAGAACAAAGTACCTGTCAAGACCAAGCAAGGCTATCTCTCAGAAACCAAAGTAAAGATCTTCTAAACCAAGCAAAGTCTAATGGAGCTTGTGATCACCAGACAGTGTAGAGTTACAAAAGCGTTGGTGTACAACACACACACCAACACACATATGTAAATAATAATAGTTTTTAAAGTAAAATTAATAATTAGAAACATATAGACACCTAATACAAGAGCATCTGTTTTTATAAAATATTACACCTACTGTAAGAGGTAACTTCCAAAACAATAGGTTGTATGTGTGTGAGGGGGTTAACAGCAGACTCTTCTCAATAGGCAGATTGTCTACAAATAAACGTCACAGTTAAACTATATGGTAGGTAAATGAACTTAATAGATATTTACAGAAAAGTCTATCCAACATCTACAAAAGACACATTTTTTTCCATTATGCATTGTACTTTCTCTAGAGGAGACTCTATGTTAAGTCAGAAAATTAGTCTTTACAAATTAGAAAAAAAGTATTCCTGTATCTTTTCTAGTTATAATGGAATTATGAAATACACAGAGCTTAGATACCTAGAAACCAACAGACACTTCAGAAATTATACAAATTAAAAAGCACCCAACCACCTGTAACTCCAGTTCCAGGGGATCTGACACCCTCTTCTTCTGGTCTCCATTGGCAGGCACACTTGTGTTATGCACACGTGCTCACACACACACACACAAAGAAACACAAAGAAACTGAACTCCATTCTATTGAGCAAACAGCAGGTAACTGAGGCAGTCAGCCAATTAAAGGGAAAGGAAATTACAGGGAAGAGAAATTTTAAATTTCCTTCAACAAATAAAAATGGAAACAAACACACAAAACCAGTAAGATACAGCAAAAGCAGTACCAAGAAGCAAGGATACAGCAACAAAAGCCTGTATAAAAAACAGATTTAAAATAACCTAGAAAGATAGACCTCAAAGTCTCACAGAAATGAGAACACAATCAAGTGTGGTTCCACACCAAGCAGCTTACTACCACCTGCAACTGCAGCTCCAGGGGAGTCAATGTCTCACAGACCAACCAGATTCTAATATTACAAATAAAATCTTAAAAAAAAGAAAACCTCAATGAGATACCATCACACTCCAGTTGGCATGACTATCCCCCCCCCCCCCAATCCAAAAGAATAATAAATGCTCCTGAAAACTACCCTGTGATCTAGCTATCCCATTCACTCGCAAAGTAGCAAGACACCGGTGAAGGACCATTACAATTAAGAATGAATTCTATTGACTGATAAACAGAGCTCAGAGATAAGATAGAGCTGTGGTTCTGAATCAGTTGGTCACAACCCCCGTGGGGGTCGCATATCAGTCATTTACATTACAATTCATAGCAGTAGCAAAGTTGCAGTTATGAAGTAGCAACAAAGTAATTTTATGGTCGGGGATCACTACAGCATGAGGAACTGTATTAAACACAAGGGTCACAGCATTAGGAAGGTTGAGAACTTCCAGCTTAGTATCAGGATAGATTCGATTGGTGGAAGATGCAAAGTACATAGGGTCTCTTTTATGGGGCTGTGTTCTATTCACTGAGAGAAAAAGCTTAGGAGACTGAGGGTACAAACCAGCTCCTAATAGAACAGAAAAGAAGTACCAGGTTGATTGGCCACTTTTCACTCTGACTTTCCAGCTGACTAGGCATTATTCATTTCCTTCCATTGAAGAAAACAGGTCCACATGATTGACAATCCTGTTTCTCCAATGCTTTTTCTAAGCTGTGCTTCCTACATCTGCTAGCCTAGGTTTACTGGGGCACTTCTTACCACAGCTAAGATAGGGAATCTGCCTAAGTGCCCATCACCCGATAAATGCATAAAAATATATGATATACATACACATACACACACACTCACACTTACACACAGGAGTACCATTCTACCATAGAGAACAAAAGCCTGTCACAGAATTACAGGACCTCAATTTCATTCAAAACAATCCACACAGAGAAAGACCAGCCATTGAGTGTTCACTCTATGTGTGGAAACAAACACACAAAAAGGACCTGAATTCAAATAGGGATTCCTCAGAAACTGGAAGTGAAGTGGGGAGCTAGAGAGAACATGGTCACAGAAAGGTGAATAGATATGATACATTACACATAAGGTATGTATGTAGGGAAATGTCCTGGTGAATCCCATGAATGTGTACAATTAGCATGTGCTACTTAGTGAAGCATTACAATATTAACAAAAGCCAGTCTACTGTACTCTTCTCATCATACTGATTACACAGGATCTCATGGATTCCTAGGCTAATTTCAAATTCACTATGAAGTTAAAGATGACCCTGAACTCCTGATTCTCCTGCCCCTCCAAGCCCAGGGATCACAGATGGGCACTACCACACCTGACTCACAGCATTGGTTTTTCAGACTGAGTCCAAGAAGCCCTAGGATTAAGAACATCCAACCTTGGCAACTACTACAGGAGTCATGTAACCACATGTTCTTGGGCATCCCCAGAAACTGACTCAGCAGGTGTGGGATGAAGAAGAGCACAGAGACTTCTATTTGCTTAATTCAAAAGGCTCCCATTAGAAGAAATCTTCAGCACACCAGAGGTGCAGCTGCTTTATTTGCTATGAGAACAGGACTGAGTGAAAGGCTTGGAAACCTCAATCATATACCAATTCCACCTTGCTCCTCAGTAAATACTACATCCAAGATTTGCAGGATGCTGTCTCCTAGGCCTCTGAATTTTTGCACTAATGGGCAATGGCAATGTTCCTTTGCACTCTGGGCCAACACTGAGCTGAGTGCTTCCTTTGCATATCAGGGCTCTCTCAGAGCAGGTAGGCTGGTTTTAAAAGTGGATTATTTAAAAACTACAATATCCTTCAAATCTTACCATCACGTTAGAAATGAAATCCAGGCCCTCACCCTTCTCCATCCGGAGAGTCTGTTTTATCTCTGGCCAGATGGAGAATGAGAAAGTTCTCATCCATCACATTTCAACCTTATCAGGTTTTGCTGTGAGCAAGCTTGTCAAAGTGTTCAGTGTTAGTTTTAAATATACAAAGACAATTTCTTCAAAATCTTAATGAAGTAAAGGCATCCAGTGATGCAAGGACAATTTCTCGAATCAGCATGAGATGCAATAGTAAGCTATGCACACGGAGCCTCCCTGAGCTTGGTGGAAGCAGTCACCAGAAGCCTGCGATGTGGTACTGGGCCTCCTAGCCCACAGAACTCTGTGCAGCTCCACTCCCATGTCTTCTTTTCATAGAAGTTCATTTGAACAGCAAATGTATAATCTTATACATAGAAGACAGAAGAAATGCAGGCTGCAGAGATGGTTCAGTGGCTAAGAAGACTTAGTGGTCTTCCAGAGGACCTGAGCTCAGTTCCTAGCACCCACATTGGGTGGTTGTGTAATTTAAAAACAATAATAGGGGCAGGAGAAATGGCTTAGCAATTATGAATGTCAAAGGACCCAGGATTGAATACCTGCACCCACAGAGTGGTTTATAATTCTCTGTAACTCCAGTTCAAGAGAATCCAGTGCTCTCTTCTTGCCTCTGTGGATGCCAGGCATGCCCATGGTACACATGTAGCCAAAACACCCAACCAAATAAAATAAAAAATAAAAAAAAAAAAAAAAAAAAAAAAAAAAAAAAGCATTAGAAGTCATTGGAATGAGACAGTCCTGCATAGATGACACACCTAAAATCCATAGAAAGCAAAAGCAGGTGGGAAAGATATTCTGGATCAATTTTGTCTACACAGTGAGGTCAAGGTCCACTGGGGCTACATAAAACATTGTCTTTTGAAAATAAAATTTAAAAGGGCCTTTCTGGAGAATGGACAAAGAAGCTGAGGAAGCTGAGCAGGCATCTGGGTATGACTGTGCCAAACAGACAGGATACCACACCTTGTAACAAATCTGCCCCTTCCTATCCCCACTAAGGCTTCCCAGTATAAGAGGAATGCATTTCTACTTCTCCCACCCCTATGGCCAACATTCTTCAAGTCTAAACATACTCCTGTGAAGCCTCCCTTCTTCCCCCTTAGCTCCTCTCACACAGCTCCATGCTCTCCTCCTTTTGGTCTAGTCTGCTATTAGCACTGAACATACTGTATTTTACACAGCTCTACAAGATTTCCATCACAGTTCTCCAGGAGACACCTTCAGACAGTATGTCTTACTTCTCTGCTTACTGTATCCACTTCCAGAGCCAGCAGAGTGGTGAAATCAGTAGCAGTGACAAAGTTGCTCTCTTGGTGGCCCATGAAGAGCACAGCAATACATCAGAAAACGAAGAGGTCAGCCTTGTAAAGCAGCCTTTACAGCAACTTTAGACAAGTTCTACTGGGATGCCCAAGCCTCCATACCCAAGGGCACTCTGACCCTTTTCTCCAAGGGATCAGTCAAGTGGTGAAAAAGACAAGCATACTCCTCAGAGCAGAGATTATCAGTGGACTCCAGGACAGTAGTTTATCATTCAGCATCTGAGCAAGCACTTGGAAAATAGGGGAAAAATAAGAAATGTAGGCACAGAAAGCAACTATAACTCAGGACTAGAAAACACAGGATGCTTTTTCTCACATATTACATCTCATTATCCATTTGTTTAATGCTAACCTACAAAAAAATCCACATCATTTTAAAAGGTGAGTGTTTGTTTAGAAAAAGTAAGTCATTGGCTTAGAGGTTAAGCCTCTGTAAAGAAACTCAGCTCCAACCAAAACCCAGTGTTGGTGTCCACTTCTATAAAGGACACCTTAGTGACCACCATGACACACCAGATATCATGGAAGATGCTATACTCTACCTACACAAACCTTGAAACAAGCCCTGTTCTGCAGGTGAGAATAGGACACCACAGTTCAAATGCAACAGCTAACAAGGGATGGAACAGGACTCAGTCCATCATTCTCTTACAAAAAGCTGGGATTTTTAGGCTTTATTTATTATGGTACATGCATGGTGAGTGTGAGTGGTGTATGAGAGGGAGGGAGGGAGGGAGGGAGGGAGAGAGAGAAAGAGAGAGAGAGAGAGAGAGAGAGAGAGAGAGTTGTTGATCCAAATGACACAGCAGCTGAGAGAGAGAGAGAGAGATACATGTAAGAGAGACAGAGGTACACGTGTGTGAGAGAGAGAGAGAGAGAGAGAGAGAGAGAGAGAGAGAGAGAGAGAGAGAGAGTGTTGTTGATCCAAATGACACAGCAGCTGTGTGGAAGATAGAGGATAACTATGAGGCATTTTTCTCCTTCCATCTCTTTGCTGGTTCTATGGGTGGAACTCAGGCTGTCAGGCTTGTGTAGAAAGCACTTTCACTCTCTGATCCATCCCACCAGCCCAGAAACAGATTTGCAAGGGCACAACACCCTACTTAGTTCTTTTAAACTGAACATTATGCTACAAGGACATCAGCTCAAAACATTTCACATCTGATTTAAAAAACAAAAAACAGCAAAGGGACACTCTGAGCTTTGTAAAAGCATCCCCTCTTGGATCTATGGTCCAAAGCCAAAGCCTATCCCACCATTCCAAGACACTTTCATCAAGTGCTAAGTATTGATTGAGGTTCTTAAGATGTACTAAGTGCTATCTCAATATCATTTTAGACTACCTGTAAATAAGTACCAAAGATTTGGAGGGAATCAAATTGAACTAACCCAAAATTAAATCTATTCCTGGTAGATCATGCAGGATTTTGCCAGCTGGGTTATAGTAACAACTTTAATTAGAGTTTTGGCTTATAGCCAGCAAACACATCCCACAGAGCTAAGTGCCCAGGTACTGAAGCACACACTTGTCAGGGCAGCAGATGACAGGTCTGTGACAGATGCAAGCACTGTTAGACAATCTAGGGACTATAGTCAGCCACAGTCCAACACAGGCCACTATACAAAAAAAAAAAAAAAAAAAAAAAAAAAAAAACAAAACTTGACTTACTTTTGTCCCACACCTGCTTAGAATAAAATTGAGAACCTAAGCCAGAGACATCAGATCTGAAGTAAAGCTCTCTTGTATCCTTCACCGCCCGCCACACACACACACACACACACACAGAGTGGGGGTTAGGGGGAGTTAGAGTCTTAAGACATTCAAACAGGGCATTGAAATCAGGATGGAAGAACAATGAAGATCAAAAGTCACCTTCCTGTCACAGCCTACAGAGGTCACTTTAACTGCCACACTCAGGATGCTGAAATGGGAATACTGGCTCCTACTTCCTTAAAAGATGTCTGCTGGATTTGCTTTAAGTGATAGGGTTCCCTCTGGTGGCAAGGAGGCATTTATCAGCATACAGAAGAACTGTCTGCCATCCTCAGTTTTTGGCCTCTCTCACTGTTAGATCCCCACAGTAAAATTATAGCTGGTATTCACCAAAGCCTGCCCAATGCAAACACTCGATAAATGTGTGTGGAATAAACAAAAGTACAAATTATAGCATGTGCTAAGTCAACTGGCACATTGTCGGTAATCAAAGCGATTAAAACCAACGTGAGAGCTGACCCTCATGGGCCAACTTCTCATGCACTCGCACAGTCAGGCACAGCGAGTCCACTGGTCTCTGATCCAAACTGCTTCCACTAAAGGCATTGTCTCCCCACACACAATGAGCCAGAAAATGAATGCTCCTGGCGTGGGCGTCTGAGAGAGAGTCCGAGCTTTGGCTTGCTATCAGGATTCAGGGAATGTCAAACAAACTAAGTCTGTTTGCTACGGGTCCTCTGTGTGGACTTTAAGTTGGAGTTCATGTAAAAACAACTTATTTTCAAGCTCAAGAGAACAGAACAAGAAGAAAAAGGTAGATCCAGTCCCAGGAACTGAAAACCTCAATACTTACAAGCCCACTGGCTTGAACAGCATCGATCTGGCGTGCACAGACCTGCTTTGACTGAATGGACTATTGTTGAAGACGCTGTAACTGTTCAGTTCTCTTTATAAAAACCCACAAGACACAATTCTTCCCTTGGGCCTCAGTGCCAGCTGAAGCTGGCCTTTTGTCTTAAGATGTTCATCTCCCAAACACTGGAGACCCTGAACCTCAATTCTCTTTTTCCTCTTGCTGCCAGGAACTGCCAGCAGAATCTTAAGTCCCTCTCTTCAGCACCACAGAGGACACCACAAAACATTTACCATCTTTGCTATGGTTCCAAAGCCCTTGCCATCTTTTCCTTTGAAATCCTGATGTCTTTACCATTATTTCTAAGCTCATTTAATTATATAACTTTATATAAACTACAACACATTATTTGAGAAACACTGAAAGGAACAAAATACTTTTTAAAGCTTCAAATAACCAGAATACTGTAGACTGGTTTTCTTGAGAATACATTATTCTAATCTATAGAAAATACAAAAAATATATAAATATATATATATATGCCAAATGTGCACCATAGCCCTATCTACTGCTGGTTTGCCAGACCACAACATAGTATCTTAGGCAAAGTTCTGAAATAACAGACCAGATCCTTGCCAACTGCATATCACTGTCTAGGTGACCATGAGCAAACTATTTAAATTATGAGGCTCAATTAATCTGTAAATTAGAGTAACATTCTTTGGGCGCACACATGTGGTTGTGGCCACATATGAAGCGGCCAGCTGCTTTACAGGAGGCAGGTATGCGCTGCAGCTAAGGATCAGATATGCATGCTGCCATCAATCCTCACACCAGTTTCTGTTATCTAAGAGGATTTGAAGAGTGAACTAAATGTAGACAGAGAACAAGGCTTGAGCTTTGAATATTTTTCTTTCCAAAATTCTTTTGCAGTCTATAGAACACAGTAAAGATCAAACACTGGATATGACTGTCATCACAGTAAGGCTTGTGTGTCCAAGGCCAGCCCTAGAATGATACAAGGCCACCAAAGAACTGCAAAAATTAAGCGCCAAAATTCAATCATCCACTCAATAAAAGGGTTCTTAAACGAAGACACAGGTCAACAAATGCATAAGAAAGTGTTTAGCTTTCTTAGCCATCAGGGAAATACAAATTAAAACTTTGTGAAAACTCATTGCATCCTAGTCAAAATGATTATCATGAAAAACAACAACAACAACAAAAAAAAACCATTAACAACATAACAAACGCTGGCGAGGATTCAGGGAAAGAAATACCTTACTTCCTGCTGTGGAAACGTAATGCAGAGAGAGAGAGAGAGAGAGAGAGAGAGAGAGAGAGAGAGAGAGAGAGAGAGAGAGGCGCGGACAGGCACTTATGGGCATCAGTATGAAGGATCCTAAAACACTGAAAACAGAACTATCGCATGACTCAGCGATACCACTCTTACATACGCATCCAAAGGACTCAAAGTCAACATAGCACAAAGATGCCTGAGCACCCATGCTTATTGCTGTGCCATCCATAACATCCAGGAAACAGAATCAGCCTGATGTCTGTCTATCAACTAAATAAATGAAGAAAACCTGGCATGATGCTATGACAGTTTGACTGAGAAGTGTCCCATATCACTTGGTCCCCTGTTGGAGGCTCCGTTTGGTAGTAGTTTTTGGAAAGGTTATGGAAGGGAATCTCTAGGGGTGGAACCTTGCTGGAAGAAGTTCATCCCTTGGGGCCAGTTTTGAGGTTTTGCAGCTTCTTGTTCTCTCTCTTTGCTTCTTGTGTATGGATGGAAAATGTGACCAGGCAGCTTCTTGCTCCTGCCACTATAGTTTACTTAACTGCTGCTATGCCTTTCCTACAACAATGGACTCTATCCCTTTGGAACCATAAGCCAAAGTAAACCCCTTACTCCTTCCTCTAAGTTGATTTGGATCCTGTGTGTTAGAAACATCACAGCAACTAAAATGTAACTAATACATGTAAACACAGTGGTATTCTTTGTAGTTTCATAAAAAATGAAACTGTGATAGTCTCAAGGAAATGGATGGAACAACAGAAGCATTATTTTAAGCAAAATAAACCAGCCTCGAAAATGCAAATACCCTAGGGTTAGGGGGAGGCTCAGGTGATAAGAGTGCTTACCTAGCCTCACACTAAAAAAAGCGGACCACTCATTTTCCTCAGTAGCCTCCTGTAATCTGCAAGCCACTTTCTTCCTCTGTTTTGCTGTGCCAGTTATGTTCCTATCTCTGCTCTGGACGGGTGTCCATGCCTAGTAGAGCACTTACACAAGGCAGTCAGTCAAGGAGGCTGAATTATGAGTGGATTTTTCTTCATTGAGAGGGCAGAAATAGAAGCTCCTGAGAGGTCTAGGGTTTTGTCTCTGTCAATCCAAAGCAGTATCAGTAACAGCTGTCAAGGGGAGACATTCTCAATAATTAAAGAACCTACTTAATGGCAGCAAACTGATAAGATATGCATGTTTCCTCCTATCACCATGAAGCAAAGTTACTACCTCAGCATGCCTCCCCAGACAGTATGTCCATGATATAGTGTAAAACATCCTCTTAAGAGGGATATAGCTAGACTCCTAGACTATAACCAAGAGTTAAGTAGTGATGGCAATGAGGTGAAATACGTTAGCAAAAATAATGAAACTGGCCAGATTACTGTGTTAGAAACATGTACAGAACAATGTATAAAAACAATCACAATGAAATACCAGAAAGCTGTGTGCTCCAAGCCAGCTCACTCAAGGTAAGCATTTAGGGACCCAGCTGTTGTTTTGGCCTTCCCACGCCCTTGCAACTGTACTGTTTTCTGTGGGTAACTGCTCACCACCCTCTAAACATGCAGTTCTTAAGGAGGCTGCCAATAATGGAATACATGTACATACACACTCCTGCCAACAGAAATAGTATATGACCCAAGCTGGGAGTCTCAGAACCTCACTGTTTGGCTGGACTGATGGGAACACGGCAGGACAGTACATTATGTGCCCTCCCTTTTCTGCATTCAACAAAAAAGCAAAGGCTTCAAAAATCACACCAGGCATTCACATCAGCATCTAAACTATAGAAAAGAAGTCTTCTATCAGGATACATTAGACTAGCCTATTGCAATACTTCTGGTGGCAGCACACACTGGGACACCCCTCTGGACTCATGACAACCTGGAAGCACAATTAACCAATATAAAGTGTTTGCACTGTGTTATAGTTTTCTCATTCCTCAAAGTTTATCCTAGGTGTTTGGTGAAACAATGTCTGCACTCACAGAGATGTTCACTGTGGTATTAAACAGTCAAAATGTCCAGGATATGGAGAAAATTATTAAATACCCATATGAAAGCTCTCAGTGAAAGTGAGTGCTATTCACCATGCCATGCTTTGCTCTACAAACATGGAAGGTGCCTAGGCAATGTGAGTGATGTAAAACCACAGAGCAGTGATCAGTCTGTGACCGGACAGAGAGGCCAAGTGCACTGGAGATAAAAAGAAATGCTTCCAGAAAAGAGAGTTGCTTCACTTAGGTGGGACAAGTGTAGCTAAAGGTCTTTTCTCTAAATCTCCATTCTAGCTCCCTGAACATTTGTTGAAATATTTATTGCAGCATAAGAATGTCTGTACTTCATTTGCCTCCTCAGTGTTGAAGAGGCAAGGCAACATAATTTTGGCACTCCGCCAAGAGGCAGGGCTAACTATGGGCTCTCTGTCTGGAGAGTGACTCATAACAAAATCCATGACCACTCCAGCTCGTCTTGCCTGACACACCAAGGCTGTACATGTAGATGTGATTCTCAGGAAAGATTCAATTAAAACATGATGAGTATTCAAGTTCAGACAGAATTGGAATTTAATAGTGTGCCAAATTTAGGAAGAATGTTTAAATACTAATATACTAAAACCCAGTGCTGAATAAAGCATGGTCTTAAAACACAGCATAGTTTTTCTAGAAAACAGTTTGATATCTATCAAGTAGTCTTTAAATATTGGTGGGGTTTGACTCAGTAATTAAGCCTCTGTCAGAAACAGCCAGTGGATAAATACTCATGCACATGGGTATTTGGTGCAGTGTAGGTTACAAGGTAAAATACACAGTGCTTTGTAATAAGAGTCTGGTTAAGTCAACTGAAGAGCAGCCAAGTGACTAAATACACTCACTGACACCAAAACATTCTCTGAAGAACATTCACAACCCAGTGGCATAGCAGGAATGAGCCATGGACTTTTTAAAAATCGTGACAGACACTACTGTCAACTTGATGGCAACAGTAAGGAGAGGTTGAGTGGGTGTCAATCCGGGTCATTTCCACTGAGGAGATAAGAGAAACATCTTTAGATGTTTTCAGGTTTTCTTAAGTCTTCATTCTTATATCTTTACACCCTTATATCTTCCCAGCATTCATCTCCCTATGAGAAGAAATCATCGCTGGCCCCATCCCTGATGTACCACTCCCAACATCAGGAGAGTAGGAGGTACTCACATGGATGGTTCGGGCCCCTCTGTTCCCTTCTCGGTGGGCTTCCTCCAGGTCCCGCTCTAGTCTCAGCTTCTCCTTCTTCAAGTCATTCAACTCCTGGGTGACCTTTTTAACATTCCTGAGCAACCTATGGTTCTCAGTGCTCTTTGTGACATTTTCCGAGTGCAGCTTGGCCAATAAGGCTTCTTTCTCTACCAGCACAGCCTCACAGTCCTCAGACCCCTAGGAGACAGCGAGAGCAGAGGGATGTGGTTTCACATGTCATAAACAAACCAAGAAGACCTCCTGTTTTACCTATAAGGCAGGAAGAAAAATGGGCACCATTCAGTATCCAGAGCCCAAGGAGTAGCATTTTGGGGAAATACAGGACAAAGTGTAGGTTATGGTATTGTTGGTAAGAGAGGAAAGCCCACTGGAGTGCTGTCAAAGAAATACAAGAGGGAAAAACACAAACTGTTAACAAAACTAACTTTAGTGCAGTGGGAATATAGCTGACCTTTCTGTTTCTCTAGATTTTCTAATATTTTAAGGAAACTGAGCTTGTTATTTTTATAATGGTATCAAAACAATTTAATTAAGTAACTGTAAAAGGGTAGAAAAGTCAAGCTTGGAGTGTAATTGATAAGTCCCTTGCCTAACATGTGTAAAGTTTAAGCCCTGATGTCATAATCAGCCAACAAACAGTGATCAGGAAATGAAGACAAAGATGACGAGCAGCGGTGAGTCCTCACACCAGCAATGCTCTTCCTTGTTAGGATGACGCACACGCAGGGGCATATGCAGAACAAGGAGGCAGCTGAGAACACAACAGTCAAAGTCTACTTTGACAGACTCCAATGTCATCAGAGTTCAAGGACTAAATGTATCAAGAATTCTTTTATTTCATTAAATACAGTTCACCAGAGAAAATATTTATGTAATACACAAAAATGAACAAAATGTTCTAAATCACCAACAATAAAAACAATGAATTGAAGTTAACTTCTCGGTTACAAAGTATGGAACAAAGCTTGTTTAAATGGGATTATCTGGTGTTAGTCAGCTTGTTCTGAAATGATACACAAAGAACCAAGAAATATATACGGCAATGCAAACTAACATTGTGACCATGTATATACCTGGGAAACAAGAGGACACTGCATCAATGTCAATGGTAGTGCTTAAATAAACTCAAGCAAAGGCCAAAATGACTGGCAAATGCTCATCGTCAACAAGAGGTTAAACGATGCCCAGAAGTAAATGATGCTCAGGGCTGCTACGTGACTAGTCTGTCATCAGACTGCCCATACTTAAATCTGGAATTCGAATGATTCCCAGCCTGTGTTCTTCCCTGGTACAGCACCACGTACCCTCACCAGGAAAGACTCTAATTAACACCAATAAACTGGCAAGAATGAAAATCAGATGACTAAATTCAAAGGAGATGCTAGAGATAGGCATTAGTTAGAGGCTTGCTGAACACAATTATTGTTCACAGTTACCAAGTGCTGAAAAAAAGTTCTGCAGGATTATTGAATGAATAATAATGGCAAAACCTCCTTAAAAACCCAACCACAAAGAACTCAAATACACACATGACTCATTTCATAAAAACACTTTCCATATTAAATTTTCCTTAAATGGCCCTTTGAAAAACTTCCCTAGAGTGCTCTTTACCTTTTCCTGAATGATGCCCAAGTGGCAAATATTTGGCCCAATTACACATGGCCAGAAACTAAAGGCCAAATAGAAAATTAGGCAAATTATTCTTGCCCACTATAAACAGATTCAAATGCCTTAGACCAGTTTTAGCTACGTGACTTGAGAGATGTTACCTTGGAAAACTGAACAAAGTGATGGTGAAACATATATGTGAGTTGACAATTATTTCAAAATAAAAATTTAAAAGTCTGAGGAAATCTAGCTACACTACCATGGCAAGAATGCTAAAGAAAGTTTTATAGAACATGAAATATACAATGCCCCAGTACACATCTGTAATCCCAGATACTTAAGGGGTCAAGGCAGGAGCCTAGGAATCTGGGGCCAGCCTGGTTGTGGTGGTTAGAATGAAGATGGCCCCCATAGGCTCATAGGTAGTAATATTTGAAAAATATGTAGCCTTGTTGGATTAGGTGTGGCCTTGTTGGAGGAAGTGTCACTGGGGGTAGACTTTGAGGTTTCAAGTGCTTAGGCCAGGCCCACTGGATCAGACTCTCTGCCTGCTGCCTGCCCATCTAGATGTAGAATTCTCAGCTACCTCTCCAGCACCATGTCTTCCCACCATGACAATAATGAAGTAAACCTGTAAGCCAGCACCTGTTAAATGTTGCTGGCTGTATAAGAGTTGCTGTGGTCAGGTTGTCTCCTAACAGAAATAGTAACCCTAAGACAGTGGGTAACATACAAGAACCCTGATCTCTTTTTAAAAAAAAAAAGTGTGTGTGTGGGGGGGGGGAGGGGGGGGAGCTGGAGAGAGATGGTTCAATTAGTCAGTGCTTTCTCTATAAGCATGAGGGCCAGAATTTAATCCCCAGCACCGACAGAAAAGCCAGAAGCAGCTGTACATGTCATAAGACAGAACTAAGAAGGTAGAGACAAAAGGATCCCTGGGGTCTACTGGCTAAATTGATAAGCTCTGAGTTCAAGGAGAGATCCTGCTTCAAAAAATAAGATGGAGAGATGGAGGATATTGACCTCTGGCATCCTTGCATAATTTTTTTTCTGTATGTGCATGTATAAGTGTATGAAAGTATCAACAGAGAACATATTTAAAGGTGAATCTGCTGGCAATTTCTATGACTTTTTTCTACTACTTTAAGGATAGAAAGTATTTCAAATTTTTTCTTCAGTAAGTGTTTTTACTTTTACACCTGGAGGAGAATGCCACTTCCAATCCAGAAATAACTTTAATGGCCAAGAGGAGTAACAGCCAGCATACACTGTAATCTGCACACAGCCACACCTGTGATCTGAAGTTGAGTCTGTGAGTCTGTACATTGCCAGCCACTCCAGGAATTTAAATATCTCCTGCTGCTGCTTCATTGTCAAGGTCCATGTCAAGGAACCCTGTGGGGCTTATCTTATTTTTAATTCTTCTTTTTGATTATGTATACGTGTATATGTCTGGAAGGATCATGTAGGTAAAGTTGCCCACAGAGGCCAGAAGAGGGTGTCCAATCCCTTGGAACTGGAGTTGCAGGTCCAGGGGATTTGCTGTCTTTCCTGGGTGCTGAGAACCAAACTCATCCTCTGTGGAAGAGCTGCAAATACTCTTAACCACTGAGCCATCTCTCCAGTCGCCATTGGCTTTTAAACTCATGTTGCAATTAGTTCAACACACTACAGCCCAAAAGGTCCTTTTACTTGAAAGGAACACACTTAAAACTCTGTAAAACACTGAAACTACATACACCTCAGATGATTCACTGATATAAACATGCAATGCACACTCATATATAATCTGTGCAGTACAAAGGGTGAGCTTTGGACACAGACTTTCGTTCAAGTCCTGCCACCACAACTCTCAAACGCTCAAAAGCATACCTCCTCTTTGGATGAAAAAAGAAGAAAATTTCGGAGACCTGCCAATTTGATGACCAACTCAGAGAGTTTTAGCAATGCCTGATTTCTGTGGACTATAGACAAGGTCCTAGCCCCACGCTGCTATTGTTAAGACCTCACTCTGCAGTGTTGCATCTTGATCAGAATCAACGGTTATTAAATCACTAGATGCATGTCATATGTCTGAGTAACAGTTAAGTTTATAAGGCTGCTTTCGTTCCTTCAACCCCCACATAACAAACAAAAGTAAAATATACTAAGGCTCATAAGGACGACTGGACTCTGGCTATCAACTGCCAGCATTTCTTTTCTTAAGCAATGGAAAATATTGATGGTTTTCCAAAGAATTTGGGCTGTAAAGCTTGTTCTTTTCTAAGCAAGGGGGAAATGGTATAAAATGTAAGCTCAGCTCCGTTTCATCA
Organism: Arvicanthis niloticus; assembly: GCF_011762505.2. Taxonomy (NCBI): domain Eukaryota; kingdom Metazoa; phylum Chordata; class Mammalia; order Rodentia; family Muridae; genus Arvicanthis; species Arvicanthis niloticus. Next base: position 77,759,431 of record NC_047662.1, on the reverse strand, counting down.
TCTACTGTCAAAACAGTAGAAGAAGCGAGTCTGAGATCTCAAAAGCAGAGATCTGTCTATGCTGCTAGCATCCTGTGATTTAAACCAAATTACTGCAATTATTCTTATTGTGAGCCAAAACTCTGCAATAGATAAGGCAGGAGGTATGAATCTTGGAAGTCACATAGCCCTAAATCAGACTGATCTTCTACTTTACCACTAGAAGCCTTGGTGCAGGAGTGACAAAGGAGCCTGAGCAAGTATGGACTTAACCTGGGGATGAAACTTCTCTGATTCCACATCAGTAATAGGCTTACATAAATTATGTACGTAAACTAGAAACGTGGAAGGAAAATATTGAAATAACTAAAAGCACAAAACTAAAATCTGGAAAAGATAGGGATTGTCACGAGGAGTGGGTGGGAGGCTCGAAGCACAATGTTATGGGCATAAAAAGATCAAAGGCATCAAAGCCTGGACCATAAATTCATAAAGTAGCAGGAAGGAAAAGGCAACCAGAGAAAAGGAGCAGAGAACTCCAGGTTGTGGGGTGCCAGGGGCCCTGGGGTCAAATCCCGGTTCTGTCACTCACCAGTGTGGTGACCCTGTGCAGATCCTATTTCTCATCCTGGAGTTCCTCAGCAATTAAACAAGGATATGTACAGTATCTACTTCAAATGTTGCCTAGGTAAAAGAGGCAATCTATATGGAGCATGGCTGGGTACAAGGCAAGTGTTCAACAAATGCCTGCTAGTATGTCCAACTGCTGAATTGAAATCCTGACTCTACCACATGCTAGCTGTGGGAGAGAGTGCTGTATACCCTCCATGAGCCTAAAAAACTCTCAAAACACAAAGGTATGAGAACTGTTTTCCTCAAGGACTGTAAAGATTAAATGAAACATTCTACATGAATGCTAAATGTAAATTCAGCAGTCTCAGCTACTAGAGTAGGTGTCTTCATCACCATCACCACACTGAGAACAGTGAGACACTCCCAAAACTGGGAGGATTCCCTTTAATTATAAATACTCAACCAATTCTATCACTAAAGACTACCTGTGGTTCTCCTTATTGCAAACCCCCAGGTTCCCTGCAGCTGGAAAGTCCAGGCCTCTCCTGGAATGAAGACCTGACTGAGAGCACCACTTTCACTAATGAAAACTCTTACCTGGAATCTGGAGACTTGGGTTTTCAAGGGAGCCTTTCTGCCTTTGGTGGAGTCAGCAGTCAGCTCTTTGATTTTGGAATTAAGCTCTTCAACCTGGAAAAAACAACAAATAGTGGCCACACACATAGCTGGACTCCCCTTACCTGACCTGTAGTGCTTTATAGACACAAGCTCTAAGTAGAATTTCTGGTTTTGCCATTTATCTGGGTGGCTTAACCTCTCTGAGACTCAATCTCTTCATCTGTTGCCATGGTCCACATAAAATCAGAGTATGCCCCCCATGTGCCTATGTGTCACAGAATCCATGTAGCAATCTTAGAGGAAGTGGGCCTTCAAGAAGTGAATCAAAGTGAGACATCTTTGAGTCAACTTGGAACATGCTCTTAGAAGGTTCTAGAGTAGCCCAATCTATCAGGCTTCACCTGACCACATGATCTGCCCCTCTTACCTACATACGGGCTACCTGTCATTACACTCATCAGACGCTGACCACATCAGAGGGTGTGATCTTGTACTTTCAGCATCAGAAAAAAATGAATGAAATAAAACTCTTTATAAAGAGTTTTATCCTGCCTCTGAAACTTCACTATAGTAATGAAAAAGAGACTAATGCATGCTAAACACTACTCATCTACCTATGGTGGTGTTAGTGACAACGAGGCAATGCACATTAGCAACACAATAACAAGCATCACTATTGCTGTTGTCCACTCATGACTTAGAAAACCTTTGAGTGGCTGTTCCCAAAATTTTGTCCCTTTTGTACCCCAGGATCCACTATGAACTCCCACCTCTATACCTTAGAACTGTTCTACTATTAATGCTACAACACACAGGTCTCCTACTCCAGAGGGGCCCCAACGCATCACATCAACCACAGCAACAATGGTAAATACCAAATCGAAATTGTAGCTAACACTCACTCCCTTAGCTTCTCAGCACCAGTTTCCTACCTCTGCAAACTTTACTGCTGTCCCGCATGCCTGTCCCATCCCTGAATTCAGTATCATACTGGCACCCTTAGCTCCATTCCTTCCCAGTCTATGCTTTTGCTGAATATACTGGTCAACTCTCAGTACCCTAACTCATGACTAACAACAAGGATTCCCAAGTAAGCAGGCTTTGCCTCTCTCTCCCCATGCTTCAGACTTGTTAAGCCCTCTGCCTCATAAGGAAGGCCTGCACAGTCCTCAAGGCCAATGCTCCTGTCTCAATGTCATATTCTATTTTCCATGCTTTAAACCATGTCAATCTCACCACATATCCCTGTCCCCATAAGACACCTAAAGTCACCTTGACTATTCCTTCTCTGAATTCTTATATCTAATTATCAGATTTTCCAAATTTATTTCTATTTTTTAATTATTTCTAATATTATTTCTTGAATACAGTCTTCTTCCTCCATTTTTCTTGCTGTGATCTCTGTTCTAAAAAAGCCTTTCTTGACTCTTAATTTGCTTCTACTCTCTCCCTCCTGAAACCACTCTTCAAATACAGCCAAACGCTCCTCTAAGGTGAAAATATAGCTGTTACTTCTGCTACTCGTACCCTGCAATCAGATAATATAATTCGTCTCCAACACCACTGGGCCCTTGCAGCTTATCCAATATCTACAGTTTTATCTAAATTATGCACTTTCTTCCTCTGGAACCCCCAGACCATTTGTGCTGCCACACCACATGCTTTGGCCAGTGTTCTAGGTCCCCAAACTGGCCTCCCATCTGCAACTCTTTCCCCAATTATACCTTCTCACCATTCAGGACTCAGCATCAGTTCAGCATCTCCTCTAAGCAACATCTATTCCCCCATATCCACCCTAATCAGGACCAGTTACCCTTCCCTCTGTCGGCCAAACCCCTGCACTTGCCTCAGTTCCAACACCCATCACTCTGACTTACACATCACACAGTAGAGCTGGGTCTCTCTGGTGAGTGTGAGCCTTAGTTAATCACTGAGCTGCAACAGACTTCAGTACCAACAAGTGGTTAGAAAAGAGCCATCAGCCGCCACCTTGGGTGCCAAAGGCAACAAGCCAGGTGGGATTTTTGCTTCCCAGCCACAACCTTGCCTACCAAATTCCTTCATCTCAAGCTTCAGCTGTCCTTCAAGAGTTGATCTGTACTGTCCTTTAAGGCAGTCCCTAGCCACATGCCTGGCTAAGTTTCAACTGAGAGGCTAGACGTACTACTGACTTGGTATTGAGGGACGAAATGCTACAGAGCTCACCAGTGCTTGTTTCACGGCCTTGATGTTGGAATGATTATGTTCATGTATTATTTAAATTATATATTTGCACCTCTTTCAATGTGGCTTACTAGAAACTTTTATTCATATTTAGCTGCTGACAGCACTAACTAGGTTTACCACAACTCCAACTGACCATAGGACCCACTTTCTGTACTATCCTAGCACTTACAGACTTTTTGTCTAGAGCTAAAACTTCAGGGTAGAGCAGGCAAGACACAGAAACTAATAAAGAAAAATCCCACTTCACTCCTCAGACATACCTCTTTTTCCTTTGATTTTAATGCCATGGTTAGACCCTGAATGGCTTTATCCCTCTTTAAGCTATTTTTCTTCTCTGTAGCAATTTCTCTTTCCTTCTCTCTCAGGTCCTCCTGAAGTGCCTAAATTAGATTAGAAAAAGATTCACGAAGCTGATGTGTTCCAACCAAAATGCACTGTAAATATATCTTTAAGAGCACACTCAAATGCAGTTATTCTATCTTATTCCTGTCAACCTGTGATTAATGTTTCCTAGTCTAGCCGAACGCCGTGGCATCAGCTCCCAGTTACTGTGTTACTGCTCACGGCAACGGGGCCGGGTGAAGGGAAGGGGATCGGATCGCTTGAGCAGCTGACAGTTATTCCTATGGGAAGGACTCCACTGACTTCAAAAATCTGAATACAGTCACATCAGAGTCTTCCAAACTGCACCAGGTTATTTGGGGGAAATAACAGATCATTAATTTCATTCCTTAATGCTACAAAAGCTTGAAGAGAGTTTGGCTTGATGGAGACTGAGCCATACGTTTATAGTCCCGAGCTCACGTCTTAAGATAATCGCTACTGCCTCCCTCCTGGGCTGTTGTGAGGATCAGATGAGATAACGGATGTGAAAGTGTTTCTACACTGACAAGCACTGTACAAATCCCGGCTGTCATGATTAAGGGCCCTGGCAGCCTGAGTGTTGGAATCAAACAGGAAAATTCCCCACTCCCAGCTATGTGATCATGGGCAAGTGACTTCACCTTCTGAGTCTCAGCTACCACATCTGTAAAATGGGAATGTTCACAGGACAAAACTAATGCAAGGACTGAGCAACTCCCTCTACTGTGCTTTATGCATAACTGGTACACCGCAGCGTTCGATAAACTGTTACAAAAAATTATCTGTTGCACTCAGAATCAATGAGAGGGAGAGAGGAAGTCTTAAATCAGTCTTAAAATGAGTCAACATACCTGGATCCTCTCTTCAAAGTGCTTTCTCTCCTTCTGCAGTTCCTAAGAAAAGGCATTCATGAGTGAGCAGAGAGGAGCATCCCAAGAGGAGGAGCATCCCAAGAGGAGGAGCATCTAAAGGCTTCCCCACAGCCATTAGAATGAGCATCTCATTTCCTCACTCCCCTCCACTGCTGACCTCATTAACATGAGTGCATCCTTGTTGGCCCCACCCATAGCCTCACTTGGTTTGATGGAGGACAAGTATGAAGACAGTTGCCCACATGCTTGCCTGTCAGTCCCATAGCAGTGCTTCAGACGAAAAGGTAAAGGGCCCATTAGAGGACAGGGCCTGGGAGGTTAAAACAGGAGGAGGAAGAAGAGTGGCAACTACTGCTAAAGAGTCTGCTAATGAAACAAGGACAAGAATGCTGCTTCATAAAGAAATTCTGACCTTTCCTGAGCCTCCAGAAGATACCCTGATGTGAATAGACCACGCAGCAGCCATCCTTTGCCCAGAGAATGGAAGGTCAAGATAGCTTTCCATGGAGACTATAAGAGTAAAGAAGGGTCCAGGAGATTTGGGTCTAACTACTAGCAACTCACTTCTTGGCACCTAGAGAAATATGACCACTCTGAGGCTGATCCTAAACTCAGTCAGGAGACCACAATTTCTACCTGGCCAAGAGGCCAGGAGGCTTGAACTGGGTAGCATGTATTACCATACCCAGAACCTGTTATTTTCCTTCCCCCACATTCTATGATGTTTCACAACAAATATGGCCTCAAACCTGTCTGTAACCACAAAGGAAAAATGGACATGAACAATGTACCACAATTTTACAGTTAAAAAAAAAAAAAAAAAAAACCCTAAGGATGAAAAAGAAGCCCAGAGGTGATAGCAAATAAACACATGGAGAAATACAGATGTGCAGGTATGGGACACACGAACAAAGGCAGGCCCGAACAAAGGCAGTTCCTGCCGATTCCTCAGCTGACTGAGAGCTGGCACATAGAAGTTACTGTGCAAACCATGCAGACTGAAGAGCGCCCCACTTTCCACAGAGCAGTCTGATGTGCTCCCCCTCCCGCTGTGCCCTGTCGCCTCACCTCAGCGTCTCTCTCTTTTTCTTCCCTCGGAGTGGCAGTAAGTCCTCGGAGTTCTCCAGATGACACGTTCTCGTCAGGAGATGCCATCTGAGATTTTTCCTCTTTAAGGCACTGAATTAAAGCTTCTTTGCTCTTCAAAGACAGCTTCAACTCCTCAATCAGTCTGAAAGAGAACAAAATTTAAATATTAATTCTGAGCTGCTCTCTTAGCTCAGTGGAACAGGGGGAGGTAGGAAACAGGGCCAGACATCTTCAAAGTAGATGTGTCCAATGAATACACATAAACAAAATTGCATTCTGCAGGTCAGAGAGCAAGGAACAGAATTTATGTGACAGTAATGAGTCCTCTTGTCTCTAACCTGGCCCAGGGATTTATTTAGCTCTTGAGCTGCACCATCTCTGGTCAAGCTGGGCACCTGCTCAAAGACCTTCAGCAGCTCCACTCCAGCAGCGGACTGCTAAGTTTTAAGTAAGGATCCCCTCTCCAAAAGAAATCTGTCCCTGAAGCCTAAGCAGACAACCAATCAAGAGCTGGATTGGTGGGTATAGATTTAAAAAACAGGGCTCTCTCTCTCTCTCCAGAGCTTACAAACAATGCTTACAAACATACATCTCAAGCTAATGGCTGCAGTTCGGGATAAGGCACCCAGACACCCAGCTCTTAAGTCAGAATAGCCCCAGTTTCGTCCTGATCCCTATTAGCCCACAGCAGCTCACAGAGAGCTCGCTCTAAAGCTGTCCTATGCTCCTCCATGCGTTTGTATATGCTATCAATACCTTCTGTCCACACCCGTTCCTAGTCTGCCTGAGAAGCACCAGAGTTGCTTAAATTGCATCTTCCATCTCTGAGTCTCAGAGAAGCTTTGCCATCTACAACTGTATTGTCTTCTAGAAAATATGAACATTTCCCCTTTTGGAACCAAACTTGGTGTCCTTGGATCACCTACTCTGTGACCAAGCTAAGTCATTCAATCTCTGAGTCTGTGTTTGGACAACTTAAAACAAAAGTGTACTTCTGACATACAGCTGAACTCAACAAATGACAGTTGCAATGCTGACTATATGTACGTGTGCGTGTTTCGTGTACAGGTGCTTATCTATGCAGGCATGTGTAAAGCTCAGAGCTCAGTGTGCAAATCTTTCCCTCAATGGTATCTGTACCTTATTTGGGCTTTGCTGGGCTACCTGCTTGGCTAGCAAGCCCCAGGAATCCACTTGTCTCTCAGCCTTGAAATGCTGGGATGTTTATCATCACACTAAAGCATTTACATGGGTGCTGGAAATCAGAACTCAGGTCTCCATACTCACACAGCAAGCATTTTACTAGGCCATCTTCCCAAATCAGCCTTGTATGTACTACCTTTTAAATCTTCAACAATTATCATTTTTTTTTCCGAGGACTCTTCCACAAAACCCTTCTATAGCTAAGCCTAGAAAGCAAGCCAGTTTTGTAGAAACACGGGCCTAGAGGTCTGGCAGAGCTGCCCTAGTAAAGCACCTGGCTTCCCTGTCAAAGGCCAGGAGGGAGACATGGGCAACAAAAGCACCTAGCAGTGCAGTGCATTAGAGCTCACTAGTGGGATTTGCTTGACAGCCTAGGAACCTGGAGGGAGGTGCAATACTGCCCTCTAGGGGTTCAGGTCTGATATAATAAGTGGGAAAATGGAGAGCTAAAAGTCACAAAATGAAGATTTAAAATGGAAAGATGAAGGCCAGAACTAGGACAACTAAAGGCTACTGAAGGTCCAGCCCATTACACAGCAGCAGTGTTGAGCCAATAAGAAGGCACCATAAGTTGCCAACATTTCTGGGCTTTCAAGAAAAATAAGAATTCACTGTTCCGTGAAATTCAATGTTTTAAATGCCAGCAAGTAATTCAAACTTTTAAAAACTCTATTTAGCTTGAAGAAAATATATCTATTGCTTATAGCCAACCTGTAGGGTTTCCCAACATGATCACCTTCAGATGCAGAACAGCTCAAAACCCAGACTGAAGAAACTAGAGAAACAGGCCTGCATGAAAAGATAGATGGTGGCAACCCAGGAACACACTGGGAGGAGTATGCAAGTGGTGGCCAGACCAGATTCAACAACCTGTCATGCCCAACAGCAGGTTACTTGTATGGTCAATCCAGATCCATTTCATCTGGATGGAACCAATTAGCCCTGCTGTCATGCTGGGCAAAACTTCTAACTTTGACTTAGATATGGGCTATGGGAAATCAGCGAGATTTAGTCCCTGGAGATTTACCAAACAGGCATTTCCTCAGGGAAAACAAAGGTGGCAGCTGGTTGCTGGTCTTTGGAAGTTTAACTGGGACACCTTCATCTCTGAGAGTGACATATTTGTAGAGCTGACAAGCCAAATTTCTATACCTGTCAAGCCAGGCCTGTGCAAATGCCAGGAAGATGCAGCCTACAGCAGGATCCCAACTTGACCATCTATATCCACAGAGAAGCCACCACATGGAACAGTCCACAACCCTCTTCTCAAATGTCCTCGTCCCAAACAAACAAGAATCTCAGCTTAAGCAACATATCCTGATGATCTCATGGCACCGCATATCCTCTAACATCACCACAAGAAAGGTGAGCCCGGTATACAGTTTTACAAAGGAGGCCACGTTCACATATTTTACTACAGACTATTGCCACAATTGTCTGCCTTTTATTAACTTTCATTGTTATTCTCTTCGTCTAATTTGTCAAGTAAACCTTAACATAGATATGTATTATGTGAGGAGTGCATAGCAAGTGAAGGGCTGGATGTAGCCAGGTTTCAGACAGCCATGGGAGTATCAGACAAAAGGACACCTACTGCCTTGGGAAAGTTTCTATTGGCCCACGTACACCTAATTTGTAAATGCTACAGTAAACCAGTGTCTATCCCCTCTAGTCTGCATCCTCTGTCCCTGTCTCCCACACTTCCACCTGGTAACTTCATTAGCTCTGGTGTAGACAATCAAAGTCTCTCTCCCTCACTCCTTTAATCACTGCTATGTTCAACAGATGAGACACAAGAAGTGTCTGTTGAATAAAGGGAATAATCACCCAACAGAGCCACTGAAAGAAGTGTGTAAAACGTCAGGACCCACACAAGACTGTCCCAGGACCTCTCACAAACCCTTTCTGAAACTTCTCCTTTATTCTCCATCATAGGTATCAAGAATTCTCCATTTTCCCTATGGCCAATGTGATAGTTTGAATAGGAATGGCCCCCATACACTCATGTGTTTGAATGCTTGGCCATATAGAGTGGCAATAGTCGGAGGTATGGCCTTGTTAGAGGAAATGTCTCACTGTGGGGGCAAGCTTTGAGGTGCTCATATGTTCTCAAGCTACACTGAGTGAAACACACGGATTCACTTCTGCTGCCTGTGGATCATGATCAGAACTCACCATTCCTTCTCCAGCACCATGGGTACCTCATGTCGCCATGACAATAATCAACTAAACATCTGAAACTAAGTCAGGCTCAATTAAATGTTTTCCTTTGTAAGAGTTGCCTTTGTCCTGGTGTCTCTTCATAGCAATGGAAACCTACTACAGCCCCTCAGACATTCTACTCTAGTCTAATCTACCTCTTGACTCTCCACCCCTAATTTAGGTTCTAGAATATATAATTCTCCCAGAAAGACAAGGCTATATGCCTTCTAACGACTTCACTGTCAAAGACAGGGAGAGAGATTGTGAAACACAACAATGACCTATGAATATCTCAGTGTGGTAGCGCTTGACTGTTTATAAATGGCATCTAGGAGAAGCCAGCAAAGGGAACCACTCCTCTTTCTGGCATCACGATCCTAGAAAAATACTGGATCGAAAAGAGATGGCTGATAACTCATGCCCTCCACCAAGGTCTAGGGAATTCAGTGTCTCATCTCAAACATGCCCATTTCACAGAACAAAAACTAAGGGGGATAGCCTCTCACCTCCATGCATGTACACACACACAAACACACACCACAAAAATTTTTTTTAAAAAGCCTCTAAAACAATGAGCCAAAAGATAATTGAAAAGGAAAAAATAAAGAAATCTAAAAATTGCTGCAGTACATACAATGCCAGTCATCTGAGTACCTGAAGCGTAGGTACTGAAATATGGAGAGCATGGCCACAGGCTCCCTCAACACTGATTCCACCCTCTCTCAGAGAATCTCAGGTTTGCTCAGCTGATGTTCAACCCATAACTGAAAACAAAGTGGCAGACCTAAATACTATATGGGGCCGTGGGTCGGAAGTAAAGGCAAATAGGCACAAGAACCTAAGCAGCTGGTCAGGGTGTCGCTAAGCAGCTGGACAGGGTGATGTGCTCCTATAAACTCTGGACTTGAAGAGGAGGGCAGCAGGTGCATCAGAAATTCAAGGCAAGCCTCTGTCACACTGAATCTGTGCCAGCCTGGGCTATTAACTAACTAAACAATGTAGTGGGCACAACACTTCCCAGAGCACTGAGCAGCTGAGCAAAGAAAGCCCAGGCTCAATCCTCCGGAAAAGACCATTGGCTCTGGAGCCATCTCATCCAGTTGTAAGCAGGTGTGGTTCTTCAGCCACCTAGGCTAGTCTACAGGATTTTAACTCCCCCTCCCACTATAGACTAACAAATAGGATAAGAGAATCGAATGTCAGAAGAAAATTTCAACTTATTCTTTTTGCCAAAAGTCTGGCTGCAAGCCACAGTGGTCATTAAAGATGGCCTAACAGCCGTATTGCCTACCCATTTCTCTAAGCCAACAGCATACGATACGTTTTACCCATTATGCATTGAAGGACTCTGTATTTGGTCTACAGTGTTCTTCTTTGGCCTGTTGCACTACTTAATTTGCACCTCCAGACAGCACTAAACAACATGGTGGAAAATGGGTCACACAAAATTCACTAGTAGTTATGGTGGGGACGAACCACTTACTGATCCCGGTGGAAAGAACCACAAAAAAAATTTCCCTCCGATAGTGCCAAGCAAAACTGGGCTTCTCCTGAATGCATGGCTTGTTTTACCTCATGGGTAATGTGAATTTCAGGTCCACCGGGTTGTTTTTCCTTTGGCTACCAGGAAGCTATAGCCAAAAGTAAACACTAGACATGTGTAAATGAATCTGCGTGTCCCTTCGCAGCATGAACCTGTCTATTGACCATCTCTCACCCACTACCATGCCATTCCTTTTCTGTCTGCCCCACTCTGATCCCCACTTTTCTATCTTGCTGTACTGGCGACATTCCAGTAAGTCATTCCAATCTAGTGAAGAACAATGACAGAAAGGAGGGAAGGGGGAAGGAGAAGGGGAAGGAGAAGGGGAGATCCTCCCCCATTCCACATAATGAGATGTTAGAGTTTCGCAGGGATCAGAGCCAGACCTGTCCTTCTCTTCCAGAGCCAGAGTCATCTCCAGATCCCCCTCCTGCATCTTCTTCATTGCTGAGAGCTTGCTTTCTAAGCTGAGCCGAAGAGCCTTCTCTGTTTCTGTCCCCGCATAGGCCTTCTCCAGTTCTGCTTGGGCGGCTTTCACATCCTACAGTTAAATTAAATGCATTTGATGCAATTTTTCAATACAATTGGGAACATTTTGAAAGGAAATTGGATTAAAATATAAATATTTATGACTTTTTCTCCGGCACATTTCCCCTCCCTGGATGTACTATACACGGAAAGAATCAGTAATAAATACATTTGCCAGCCATTTTTCCCTCTTGTATCAGAAGAGTAATGGGCACTTCCAATGGAAAAGACTCAACTCTACAAGAACTATACTTTTGGTTTTGAAAAATCAGATCAATATTTACAGCTTCAATGAGAACAAGGAGAAATGTGCTTCTCAATACTAAATGTGCGTAAATTCCAGAGTCACCCTAATCTCCATGCAAATTCATCCCACAGCCCACCGCCCCTCACTGTTTCTTTTTAAGATAATGACTATACAATTCTAAAATACATTTCTGTATCTCCAAGGTGATTTAGGTGGTGAAAAACTCTATGCTCTTCCTGAGTGCTCAGAGAAGCCACCATGGAAATTATCTTCTAAATCATGCAGGCCATGTCTCTGTTAGGGGAAAGGCCGTGGTGCTCACATAGGTGACCTGGAGTAGGCCTGTGTGTCTCCAACCACACAGATCACTGCCTCAGATTACATTGCAAACATAAAAGTCAAACAGAACTGGGATCAAAGGTCACCTCTCCTGATTCCTTGCTGTGTGTTTTTGTCATTTCATCTCTGAGCCCAGGGTTCTTATTCTAGACAACAGGGGACCCACCATTCCACTAAAGAGCCCCTGTGAGATCACCAATCCTATAGTCCCAGAAACCCAAAATGGCTACCTTCTCTTGCCCTTGTAGTCCCTACACTAACACTGTCTGATGAGGAGGCCTGCCTGTTACTTCACATATAACAATGCTCAGAAGAGGAAGGTGGCTGCATTTCTGCTGAAATGTGATGTCCAGGGAGAAAAAAATGCCACCACACCCTCCCGAAAACTGACCTTTAAGGAGAGAACCCTTGGCATCTGCAGACTTACTTCTTCTAGACGGACTATCCTTTCCATCAGGTGGTCTTCCACTTGCTGCACCTTCTTCCTTGCATCTTCTTTTACCCGCTGGACTTCAGAACCACCCCCTTCTGCTAGGCTCTCCACCGCTTTGCTGCAGAGAGGCAAAGAGAATGCTGCAGTTGGGCACCTGCCTGATGGCAATTCCACCAGCCATAAAAGACAAGGGGTATTTGCCAGTCATTTCTCCCATTTACAGAACTAAGTTTCTTACAATAAAAAACAAAAAACAAAACAACAACAAAAAAAACAACAACAAAAAAAAACGAAACAAACGTAGTATTTATAATTGAGAAACATGAGTTGGGAGGAATATCCACACTCTTATCAACATTGTAACATGCAGACTTTTGGTTACTGTCTACCCAAACAGAACCATTCACTACTGTACATTAGTGAACTAATTTAATTTTATCACTAACTACACTGAAAATGCCCTTTAGAGTCAGTAAATATAAATCTGTATCATCATCTTAAAGCCTACATATTAATTCAGTGGATGGCATATACTTTATTAAGTGAATTCTCTATATTTTAAAGACCTACATTGTTTCTGATTTAACATATCTGATTGATAATACCAACAATGATCTGAGAGAAGGTGCCTGGTACAAAGCAACCACTCACTCAATGTCAGTGCTGTGGTTTAATGGTTCCTGGAGGCACAGAAGGAAAATCACTGAGTCCAAGCACACTCTAACACTCTTGATAGCAGCTGCCAATTTCCTACCAGTACTCTTCTACCAGTGGTGTAGGAAACGAGGCCTTTGAACCAACAGGCAGAGGATCAGTGTGCAACAAACAGGCTTGCATGTATCATTTTGCACCAGCCTGAGGGCTAGCATTCTAAGTACAGCGAGACAGATCCAACACAGGCTACCTACCACTTAGGATGTGAAGAGGGGAGTGGGTACAAGATTCTTGTACCTCATGTTACTGTGATATTAAACACCCAGGGCACTCTGCTGTGGCCCCTTAGCATGTTCTCTCTGTGGGACAATCAGGGGTGGCATGACAGTAAACCAGGACCAAGACCAGTGATGCAGAGAGAAAAGCAGTGGTGGCTGAGCTGCTGTGACTTCCACTTGAGCCATCCTGGCTGCACTGGAAAGGACTGCAGTGTCCAAAAGGAACAATGAGGAAATGGCTCCACCTAAAGCTGCATCTAAGAAAAACAGCAAGGGAAAACCAAACAAGACCCCACCTCTCAACTCCCTAGCCTGAATTAAGGAGTATATAAAATTCTCTAATCCAAAGCCCTGTAAGCAGATGCTCACACACTGGGCCACATGAAGCATTCATCCAGAACAGTACCACCCAGAGGGCTGTGCTGGCTGTCCAAGTCTTCCCACAAAAATCACCTGCAAATACAGGCCTTATTTATCCCTAGTTTTGCTTTCGGCGAGGCTCCAGAAGGCCATCATAATATCACATTAATGGAATCCAGTGTGAATAACTAAAAGGAGGAACACCATCACAGGCTGGACAGATCTGCTTCTAAATTCTTGCTCTATTCCATCCGCAGTATGGCTCTGGGTAAATTACCTAGCCTCAGTAAATTAGCTGGTACACCTCTGTCTCCTCATGTGAAAAATGAGATGATTACCTCTTGGAACTAATGGGCTACCACACGGGGTCCTCTGCAGCCCTGCCTCAGCACTCTGCATGAGTGCCCCCGACATCCTGCTGTGAGGCCTCCCCTGTGAGGCCAGGGCAGCCCAGGCCCTGCTGTGCTGCTGAGAGGCCTCCTGCTACCCCTCTGCTGGATTCTGAGCTCAGAACTGAGGCCAACATGCTCATTGCCTGATTGCTGCCCTCGGTGTCCTCAGCCCCCACTCACTCAACTCATTTCTGGGGTCACTGCTGTCTCCAGTTCACATGACTCACAGTCATTTCTATCACTCTGTCAGGGGCATTAGATGGCAAAAAGAGTTCTGGACTGGCCTCCTCTCTTTTGCAAGCTGTAGATAGAGAATTTTATTTTCTCTGCCTGTGATGTGTGGTATATGCACACGAGTGGATGCTCACACATATCTGTCTATGGAGGACAAAGGGTGATGCTGTTTTCTCTTGCTCTCCATCTCACCCTGTCATTCACTGAGTTTGAAACAGGGCTTTTCACTGAACCTGCAGCTCCTTAAACAGCGCACACAATTTCCCCTGCCAGCCCACCACCACCATTAGGGTTAAAAACACCTTATCTCGATTTGATACAGGTGCTGAGAATCCAAACTCAGGTCGCTGTGCTTTCACAACAAATACGTAAGCACTGAGCCCCTATACAGATGGTTCTGGTCCTGGATTTGGCCTGCCCTGGGCTTTACGGAGTTCCCTGTACGGCCTTTCCCTCTCCAGCACTCTGACCTCCCAACATCAGTTCAGATCTAATCTTGCTATTTCACAGCCTGTATCACATAAGCTGTCAAGAGGCTGTACAATTTTTAACAACTACTAGCATTATTCAGTTTGTTTGTGTTTTAGTTATACCAATAAAATATATTCACAATAATAAATGTTCCAACTTTTCATTTATCATCTTTGTATTTTACAGTTACTGTAGCAATAAAATTTATACTCAGCAGTATGGTGCAATTTTCCTCTGCTAATGGAATTATTATTTTTTTGTTTGTGTTTTAAAGCTACAGAGATAAAATTTACTCCCAACAATATGACTGGTTTTGTTTTTAATGTCCCCTTATTGCAACTGGTACACAGAACAATGGAAAACTAGCACATAGATATGTTTGCAAGGCAGAGTAAAGCTCAGGAGCTGCTCCAGAACCAACCTGTTACAGTTCTCTGGGTCTCAGCTTTCTCTTCACTTAAATTGGAACAGGGACAGCCTCATACACTTGTCAATCACTACACATACAGGTTTAGGATAAAGCCACAACTGGACCAATGTCAACTCTCTTCCTCTACCCTTAGTAGTTTTTTTTTGGGGGGGGGGTTTGTTTTGTTTTCCTTGTTTTTGTTTTGTTTTAAATCTGGGCTACAAGTATAGATCAGGCCTCAGAGGTCTATAACAGCTTTTCACTCAATATGAGGGAACCTTCCATAAACACTCTCCTCATTTCCATTTTTAACCATCACCATTTCCTCTAGATTATTTCCATTTGAGTTAGAATTGTTCTTTTCCTGTGGCAGAGCCCATATCCTATCCCTTCCTGAATGAAAACTCAACTCAGAAAAAGAGCTGACAGCATTTACATTAACAATAAGACTCCATCAACATCTACAACAGACACACTGCTGGGTTCTAGGTAGAGGCAAAAGGGAAAGCCCCGTCACAGGTAACAACAGTTAGATGCCAAAAGCCATTTAGAGATACTGTGCACACTCTATGTCAACACAGGAAAGATTAAAAAACAAAAAGAAAAAGGAAACTGTGAAACTTAGTACCCAATGAGACATCTGAGAGTTGATCTTTAACCCAAGTTCTGACCATTCTGTCTAAGACCACAACCCTTCTCTATGTCATACCTGATTCCCTCATCTCTAAAGGGAGGGCACTCCTTGTGATCTACCTGAATAATGATGTGATACGTGTGGGTATGAAAGTGTTTTTGACATGGAAAAGAGCTACTCATGTGAGATAAACACTATATGCCAGAGAGGTTATGGAAGAGGCCATCCAGGCTAAAAGGAGGAGCAAGGATCCCAGTCTGAGCCTTTTGGAACAAGATTAGGAAGGCACTGAGCAGGGAGGGCTAAGAAGGAAAGACATCTGTTTAGAAGAAGCTAGAGAAGCAAAACAAGAACACCTGTGGAACCTGTGGGATGGGCTGGGAACAGAGGTGGTAGAAAAGGAAGCGGAAATGGACAAGTCAATATGAACATCCATCAACAGGGCATCTCCTTGTGGGATGGTTAAGTAAAAAATGTCCCCCATAGGCTGATGTACTTAAACACTTGGTCCCCCGCTGGTGTCACTGTTTGAGAAAGTTACAGAACCCTGATGGAGGATGGGGGTGGGCTTTGAGGTTTTGCAGACTAATGTTAATTCTTGTTTCATCCAGCTACCTACTCTTTCCATAACTTGCCTGCCATGATGGATTCTATCTTGAGAGATGATAAAAACCATGTCAGGAAGCTTGGTAAGGTAGAGGAGGGTCTCAGATCCCAGAGATTAGGTGGGCACACACCTGAGAAAGTAGGCACTTCCCCACTCCCTGCCAGATACCTGGCCTGGAACATGTGACACACTTCCCACATAAGAAAATATAATCTGTGATCACATAGGACCAGAACAGAGTTCTCCATGCCAATGAGGTAACTAGAGACCCTGAGGGTTTAGCCAGTAAGTTTCCCTTCTAAAACATTCCTCCCTGCAAAAGGTATTTAATCTCAGTTCCACCCTGATAAGTTGATAATGCATCCAATTTCCATGACAAACAATCAATAAACAGTTTAGAACCATGCACTGTTTCTTTAATCAAGATCCGGTGTGCTTAACCATGGAGAAGGCCTTGGACTACACCAAGCTGCAGTTTAATCCTCCTGTAGAAGGGCTCTCTGCTCTTCTAGTCAAAGCCACTGCCAAGCTAAGGACAACCACTGAGCAAGGCTGGAGCTCCCCATTTCCCCTGGCCCCAGGCTAGATGCAATTCTCAGGCTGAGGGCCCCTGATTCCGCTCCCAACTCCTCTGTGTGTCAAGGAGTCTGGGAGCTCCTGGCCTGGCCTGGCCTGCCCCAATCCTTCATTCCCAACTCCTCTGTTTGGCACCCCAGGGACAGCTGGATGCCCAGGGCTCTGGGAACCCCAGCTTTGGCTTTACCACATCTTAGACTTTCATTCTCTCACCCAGGAGCTGTGTCTTGGTGCTTCCCTGAAGCCCAGCACCCGCCTCGAAGTGGCATGGGATAAGTGCAGTCAAGCACTTTCATCATCTTGCCTCCCCAGCTGTTGTGTCTGGAGGAGGGCGGGGGGTGGGAGGCAAACAAGGTCCCACATTATCCTTCTGAAACTATAAGCTAATATAAGCTCTTTCTCTCCCAAATCACTTTTGGAAAGGCATTTTATCACATCGACAAAACAGAACGAATACCCTGCTATCTCCCTTCACTCATTACCAAGGTCTGTGGACAGTGCTTCCTAAGGGTCTTTCCCTTTAGTCTACTATCCATGCCAGCATCCAGCTCTCACCTCACTCACCCATCTGACCTCCAAACTGGTCTGCCTGCATCTTCACAATCCCTCTCCCACTCAACAACCAGAGTAGCCTTTCCAAAAAGCAAACTCTGTACTGTGTTGATTACTTATGTGACCTTAGAACATAGACCAGAATCTCTAGTGTGCTACTCTCCTCCAACTTCCTCAGACTTGCCACACCCTCTTCCTTGACACATCTCCACCCACTCACCTCCCTAATTCTACTAACACCACAGGTTTTACATCAAATGTCACTTTGACAGGCATCTCTTCCCCATGTCTACATATCTACTGCCATAGCTATAAACTCATATGGTTCCTTTTTCTCTTTCCAGATTTTCTCCCAGCCTGTAGTCATACAATTGCTAGTGTAAATATCTCATCATTATCATCCCCAAAAGAGTACATTCTCATGTCTGTTTGAATCACCATTGTATCTCTGGGAGCCTCATACAGTACAACACAGAAGACCAATTTGATAAGTATTCTCTGAATAAGTTAACAAAACTGGTCAGATCACAAAGGGCCTTGAATACAAACCTTATAGCGAAATACATAAACAGGCATGCAAGCACCCAAAACACCCCATCCTGAGTGACAATACTGAGGAATGCACATGAGGTCTTGTAAAGTGGGATTACCATGTGCATGTGTTTTGCCAAAAACAAGTGTTAGCCAAGTTCTCAGTAGTGAAGCAATACGTATAAAGAAAGTCAAACTTGTGAACTGATCTCAGGCCAGGTACAGCAGATTTGCTTTAGTACTCAAACAATGAGCCACTTCCAAAAGGGAAGAAAAATGACAATGAAGACCTTTCAGTCTGGGCATATTTATTAATTTATTCACTCATTCAGCAGCACTAAGAGAAGCTTAGGCCAGGGAGTCTCTGGTCTGCCCCCAAGCCCCAATAGCCAACTTCCAACCACCAGACCCTATTGTAGCCCAGCCTGGAGAGTGACACAACATGTTTTAGCCCCTCTACATCCAACAGAAGTTCCATGCCATGACAAGGGAAACACATACAGATGTCCAAGCAACCCTTGTGAACCACCTGGAAAGACATTCCACTCTTCTGGGGCAAAATTAAGCACACTTTGGTATGCCCACTTGCCACACCTGCCATTACCACACCTCCCAACACTTCACTTGCTCACACTGCAGCTTAGAGTAGCATATGGCTAGAGAAGGTGGAGACACATGAGTGTGTCTGCAGAGCTTCAGTGTGTGGTGCTCGTAACTGTGTGATAAACACGGAGGGATACAGAAGGAACAGACACGGCTACAGATTGTCATTTGATAAATCTGTGAATAAATGAACTAATTCATAGATTTAAGTATCATAATGCCCTTTAAATAGAACACTACGATTCGCTAGTACACAGAACAGGCTTGAAGCAAACTACTGGCTGAGCCCTCCCTTGCCTCCCAGCCTCCACCCACCAGAACCCCTTCTACTCCTACAGATTTTCATCAGTGAGAACAAATGAACTCCCTTAACAGCAGAACACTTTACAACACAGGTGACTTGACTGCCACAAATACAATAGAGGACTTACTGTATAATTCCATTTATATGAAGTTCAAAAATAGGTAGAACAAAGCAATTGTGTTAAGATAGTGCATATCTGGGGGGGGGGGGAAGGGGGTTACTCCAAGAACATGGAGGGAAGGGGGCTTTCTGGAAGCTTGGTGATGTTTCCTCTCTGGTTTAGACAGGAGCTCCACATACGTGCTTTCTTCATAACAACCCATCATGCCCTACCCTTAAGTGTGGTTCATTTTCTTAGAACTACATTTTGCTTTTAAAACAGTTGAGAAACAAGTAATTAAATAAAAACTACAACCCCTAGCGGTCCTCAGAAGCCAGTCAGAGTACAAGTAGCTTAGAAAAATGGCTTCCTGTATTTCACTGCCCAGACCAATACCCATACCAATTCATAGGACCCAATAGGCAAGCTCTTTGTAGTTAACAGGTACTCACGAGGCTTTGACGAGCAACTGATCTCTCTCCTGGAGCTCACGCTTCAGAGTTTCCACTTCCACCTTGAGTTCAATGTTCTTCCGGAGGAGATAAGGTAAGAAAAGACACAGTGTAAGGTACACGATGGTAGGCAACCTACTTCTGGTCTGAACTGGCTATGCCACACTTAAAATAGCAGATGCTAGAAACAAAACCCTCATTAGTCCTGAGGCACAAAGAAAAGGGAATTATTAAGTACGGGTGGTCTCAAAAGAAAGCCCTGGATTCCTAGAGACTTGGAACAATTATGTAAATGTTCCAAGTGTCTAACAGCCAGAGCATTCAAATATCTAGACATAAATGTCATACAAGTGAGGCTGATTTAAAAATTGTTTGCCCTCCGCCAGGCAAATTTACAGTTTGCTTTTCCCATTCAAAGGCAATTACTTCTAGTTGTTTACAATCACACATGTGTTGTTGCAGTGGAAATGTGCTCCAGACTTAAAAAAAACTAAACTAAAATAAAACTTGTGAATGGATAAATGGGAGGCTGCAGCATGGCCTGTCTTATTTCAGATTGATTTCAGAACATTCACAGAAAGCCCCAGCTAATGTGGGGATTTGTCTCTAAAGGACATCACAGCATCAACCATTTTCTCCTTAAGGTTTTGAAACAAAGGAAGTTGCACATGGCCTAGGGCTCACAACTCACTCAGGAGAACAAAAAGACAATCTTTGGCAGGTGGCGGTCAGTGGGAGGCAGCAGAGTAGTAATGGGCTTCTCATTAAGCCACAAATGCAGTCCAGACAGAATGTACAAAGAATTCACATGGTGACTTGGGTACAGCCTGCAAAGGACTGCTATTAATCCACAATTTCTCTGAATTCTCCATCTTATTATTATTTTTTTTTAATAATCTTCCCCACCACACTTGTATTCTAAAAATAATAACATTTTCATAAAATTCACAATCCAAAGAACAGGCCTCATTCCTTCCCACCAAGTGGTCCCTGAGAAAGGAGCACTCCAGGCAGTGGTGCAGCCCATACAAAAGGCCTTGGAGGCCTTCTCTGAGTAACATGGCCCCTTCCCAGGAGGAGATATCAACAAGTCAATGGACACTCGGTTATTTACTTCAGACACTTGAGTGCTGGTAACAGACTAAGGACACTGAATTCAACATGACAGACCCAGGCTCTGCCATCATGAGAATAAAGCAACTGGCAATGTGACCCTGTGCCTGTCCTTAGATGGCATAACACAGGGATAAGAAAGCAGGAGCTGTGACTGTCATATCTGACACTGTCAAGAAGGACCAAGGGGATTCCATGACTTGAATCAAATAAGCACTAGGAGAAGCCTGTGCTGCTTGCTTCACTGTCAGATGCAAGAAGTCTACCTATAAGGCAGAAGTGTTTTCTAGAAGAAATGTTCCTTTGGGTATCAGTGAAGACCCTGAGTGCCAGTGCACAATGTCTTCAAGTGTGCCTCTGTGAGAAACACCCTCCAAGGCTTGGGTTCCTCCACCAGTTCTCACAGAGCAGAGTGGAAGTGGGGAGCAGACAGTGTGTTCTAGGAGTGGGGCTTGTGCATGAACCAAGCATGGCTAGCTAGCACGTGTAAGTTCTCCATGCAAAGTATCTATCTCAAGCTCTATACGTGTGTGCATGATGACAGCCATTTTCAAACCAAGAGTTAGAATGTCTTCAACACACAAATTGGACTATTATAAAGCTATAAAAGAAAGACTCAAACAGCTCTTAAACTACTTTTGGAAAACACATCCACAAAATCATTAAATAAAAACTGCAAAATGCAGAACAGAACATGCTGGGACTTATGCAAAAGGGGGTTACACACAGAGATTTATGTAAAGTTTTACATAAAACTCCTCTGTACAGACCATCAAAAGCACCGGTTAAACCCAGGGACCCAGGGATCATAGTAGAGCATCTTCTCAGAATGCATATTTTAGTGTTTTTACATTCTGAACCTGAAGCACACACACATACACAAAAGCTTGATGAAGAAAATAATTAAACTACGCCATCCAGTCAGTGAAAAGGAGAAGAGAAAGTAATACACTAAGGTGGGCAGATCAGACAAACCCATTGTGTAGCACCATGACAACAGGCAAGTTAATGACATTCCTCAAGCCTCAATTTCCTCACTATAAGACCAGGATAATCTCTACTGCCTGGGACTGTCTTGAGAATCAAAGTAAAATGACCAATGTGTAAGAGCTCCATCAAGCTGTAGACCCACTGGGCAACAGACAGTCTGACATTCTGCCACCTGAAGTCCTGAGATACTTGTCCACAGTGCACAGTGTGCTTTAACCACTGGTTCCCCTTGAAATTCAGACTGCATCACCACTGCCTCCAAAAAGAGGCTATCCTCTTTGTCTTTCTGCCCTGACAGTGTAGGAAGAAACTGCCTTCCATTATAAGAGAGCTTTATCAGCTCCTGTAGGCTGCAAAGGGCCCAGAAGAACAGTATGATCCCTTTTCAAGAGAACCTATGTGGCAAGCCCCATCCCCACCACTGAAAGCCCAGAAGAGCTCCATTCCTCCCTTCAAAAGTTTGCACCAGCACACACATCAGAGGGGAGAAGATGCAATAATTCCCAAGCCAGGGGCTCATCTACCAGCAAAGCTAAGAAATAGGCACCTCAATACTATTTGGACTCATGGCATCTCTAGAAAGCCAAATTCTTTTTACAGCTTTTAGAAACAAAGTCTGGTTATGGACATAGACCTCCAGGTTAAGAAGAGGCTTTTTCTGATAGTTCTAAGCAAGCACACAGGGATATAAGAGTCAAACTGAAGAAAATCTGACCAGCCTAACTCTGGACGGCCAGAGTCTATAAAAGCCACTGATGGTGACTGTGCAGCAGCGATTGCTTGCTGGAGGAGCCATCCACCCCATTTGTACCTGTTACCCTGGTTTCATCTAAACAGCACTTCACTGTGGAAACAAGCCCAGAGCCACGGTGAGTGGCTAAAAGTTACTTCACTGGTAACGCTACCTTTCAATTCCAAAGGTATTCTAAGGTACCACTGCCTAATTATAAAAAGACAACTGAGACCAAGACTGTGAGTCAGAAATCTGATGTCAAGAAGATTAAAAGACTGCCTTTAAATCATACACCTGTTTACTGAGGTTGCCCTAGCATCATGTTACTTCCCATAATCAATCCAAATTAAACAACAACAGCTCCAGCTGTTCATGCTAACTCTGAGAACAAATGGCAGTCAAATGTCTTCCGGGAAAAACTATGAGCAAAGACAGAAGCCAAAAGTGGGTATTCACCGTCTTATAGATGTGCTCGGTGGGGCCAGCAAACTCCTGCTGCATCCTCTCCTCAAGGAAGTAGATCCGGAGCTTTAGATTGAAGTTCTCCTTCTTCAGCTCAGTGATTTGCTGCAAAGCAAGTGCAGAACATTCACCTGGAGTACAGCAACTGGGCCAAATGTCAAAAAGAGCACTTACCTTGGTTGCAATAATACCAATCCACCAGGGCAGGTGGTTCCCATAAACCACACATGGGACAACCTGAGCATCAAAATGCCGATAGGAGTAAACAAGTAAAACGATGCAGGACTCCCTGTCACTGAGCGAAGAGACCAGGGATGGGGAAGGGGAGAATGGATGAGGATGAGGAGGATGGGGAACATATGATAGGATTGGATAAAAGGAAAGAGTAATAGAGAAATGAAGAGGGAAAGGAGAAAAAGATCTCAAGAGAAATCAATACAAGTAGAACAATAAGTCACTGTTACATAACTTTACAGTAATAATGACTTAGATGAGAAACATCATCACGTTAAATGGCATCAGAGGACAGACCACCAAAGAGCAGAACATTCAAGCTCAACAGATTGCACACAAATGCCTTACCAGTTACAAAAAAGAAGAAGAAGAAGAAGAAGAAGCAGCTTTACAATATGGTAATCTCATAAATACCAACTTAATCAAGAAAGTACAACTATTATCACCACTGATAGATCAAAGCCATGTCATGGGCCTCCTGAAATAAGCCACTGAGAGCAAACAATTCATCTAAAGGACTCTAGTTTTCAGTCATTAGCCCAAATCCCACCAAGGAGACTCTAAGTTGATGGACTATGGAAAACAGTAGACCTGAATTCTCCAAAAGCCCTAATGACAATCTAGTACAAATGATAGGGGAAGTCTTCTAAACAAACTAAAGTTACCTAAACAAGACTGATAAGCATAACGGAGGACTCTCAAATGTTAAAGTATATATTACATATGGTGATGATAACTTGGGAAAATGAGGAAAAGAAAACCCTTTATGTTAAGTTGTAGTACTATTACTGTCTAGGAGAGTGTCCTAACAAAGAGAATCATACCAAAGCACACAGGGTGCTACGAGGTGATATCGGCAACAAAGTAAGATGGCTAGGGGAGGAAAAGGAAGACACAACAAATGTAGGACAGTAACTGGTGAATGGTCAATGATCTATAATTACACAACTTTTCTCTAACTGTGAAATTTGTCGAAATAAGGGGGTGATACTATTACATGAGATGCTATTTACTGATAGGATACAATTTGAATGAGAGGTGGGGTGCCTTTGGTGGTCCTGTGCCAAGGTGTACCTGTAAGAAATTATGCCACAAAACAGATCTAGGAAAAGAGCTTTATTTGGGGAGGGGAAAGTGAAAGGCCACCTAGGAGTGGGGATATGAGGGAGAAATGGAGGAAGACAGACAGACAGACAGACAGACAGGGAAGGAGGGAGGGAGGGAGACAGAGAAAGGGAATGAGAGAGACGGACATGAGAGAGAGAGAGAGGACAGAGAGGTCTGGGGTGGATGGTGGCCCTTTATTTGCAGCACCTAACACATGTGGCACAACTGGGGCAGGTGATGACTAGGGCGTAAAAATAAGAAGCAGGCCAGTGAGAATAGCTGTTTACCAACATTCCCTAAGACTGAATTGTGTAAACAAGCATTGATCTAGATAACTGAAGCCTCAGCTCTACCATATTACAAGGCCAAAGATCATACCAATAATATCATAGCTAGGCTCCTATCCTGGTGGGACTCAAAACAACCTGATCTGCCTGGTAGGCCTACTGACTATGGGAAATAGCTAACATTCTGATTCCTTGATCCAGCATTCTGAGCAAGCTAACAAAAAGACAAGCCTAGCTCAAAAGAGACATTAACCTACACACTAACTTCCTACGTCAAAACGAACACTACCACTGTACTTAAACTGCTAAATATTTTATTTTTAAAGTCTTCCCACCAACCTCACATTCTGCTTCTTTGCTTCATGCTTTGAATCTTTGCCTTGTTGGGGGGGATGGGAAATTTTTCACCTCAGAACTGTAGTCAGGAATGACAGAAGCACAGGTAGAAAGGACTTGAAATGATGAGTGTAGAAGGAGTGTTGAACATTAGAATGACCTCAGCACAAAGAGTCACAGCAGAAAGAGTCACTTCCTCTGTCAATCCATATAAGATGCCACACTAACAAGCACAAGAATCAAAAACATGATCATGCACATGCAGAAAAAAAAAATTACACAAACCCAACTGCCATTTGGGGCAGGGGTAATCAACTTAAGTGAAGATTCTTAACAAATTCCGGGATTACAAGACTCTGTTTAACAAAGTATTAATTCTCTTGAAATTTACTTAAAGACTTAACACAAATCCAATGAAAATACTACCTGAGATTTTTGTAAATCCAATCAAGTTAATTATAAAGTTTTCTTGAAACAGTGAAGAGCCAGATGAGTTGAAGCCATCTTGTAAGAGATGAATGCAATAAAGAAGGCAGGAAAGACTGAAATAAGCCCTTCTAAACATGGCCACCTGAGTTCTCTCATCCCTTCTAAACATGGCCACCTGAGTTCTCTCATCCCCTCTAAACATGGCCACCTGAATTCTCTCATCCCCTCTAAACATGGCCACCTGAATTCTCTCATCCCTTCTAAACATGGCCACCTGAATTCTCTCATCCCCTCTAAACATGGCCACCTGAATTCTCTCATCCCTTCTAAACATGGCCACCTGAATTCTCTCATCCCCTCTAAACATGGCCACCTGAATTCTCTCATCCCTTCTAAACATGGCCACCTGAGTTCTCTCATCCCCTCTAAACATGGCCATCTGAATTCTCTCATCCCTTCTAAACATGGCCACCTGAGTTCTCTCATCCCCTCTAAACATGGCCACCTGAGTTCTCTCAAGTAAATGACAGAAATCAAAAGATAAAGCAAGCTGCTGAGATGGCTCAGCAGCTAAGTGTGTCTGCCACCAAGGCTGGCAACACAAGTTTGATACCTAGAGCCCAGACAATAGAAACAAAAAACTGTCACAGTATTCTCTGACCTCCACACATGAACTGTGGTGCACACTGCCCATGCACGTACAGTAGATAGATAAATAGATAGATAGATAGATAGATAGATAGATAGATAGATAGATAGATAGATGAATGAATATGTGAAAGGGAGAAAGTTCCTTTCAACAAAATGTATAAGAACTGGATATCCTTTTATAAAAAATAAAATAAAATAAAAAAAAAACTCATCTTGACTGAAATTACACCTTAAACAGAAGTTGATTTAAGCTAGCCCACAGATCTAACTGTAACACATAAAATAATGTGATTTTTTTTTCTTCTTTTAGAAAAAGACATGAAAGAAAATTGTTGGGCTCTAAAATAAGGAAAACAGTTCTTTAGATATAACACTGAAGGCTTGATACATAACCGAAAAAAATCAATAAATTGAGCTTCATGAAAATTTAATCCTTGTTCTGAAAAGCAGTGCTAAGAGAATGAAAAGACAAGCTGCACTCTGGGAGAAAATATTTGCATATCATGTATCTACATAGGAATTACATCTAGAATACATAATAGTTCTCCAAATGTAATTGTAGGAAAACAACCAAAACCCAATTTTATTGGAGGAAAAACAGGCAAAAGATTTGAGCAGAAAGTTCATAGCAGAAGATATGAAAATGGTAAGCAGGCACAAAAAGAAAGAAAGAAAGAAAGAAAGAAAGAAAGAAAGAAAGAAAGAAAGAAAGAAAGAAAGAGAGAAAAGAAAAGAAAAAAATTCAACATCCTTAGCTTTTAGGGAAATATGAAATAAAACTACAATGAGAAGCATGTCTATTACAAAGGCTAAAACTATTTTTTAACAAAAGCAAATGCAGACGGAAATGAGAAACAAGCAGAATTGTCACTCTCTTTATGGGATGCAAAATGGAACAGCCACACCAATGAACAGTTTGGCAGTTTCTGACCAAAACCTACATTTACCAATGACTGTATTCATGCCTATTCATTCTAAAGAATGAAAACCTATGCTCACAAAATATGGATACAAGGAGTTACTGGAGCTTTATTTTTAAGTAAGCGTCAAAAGCTGGAAAGATGTCAAATGTCCTTCAAAACCCTAATGGAGCCGGGCGGTGGTGGCGCACGCCTTTAATCCCAACACTTGGGAGGCAGAGGCAGGCAGATTTCTGAGTTCGAGGCCAGCCTGGTCTACAGAGTGAGTTCCAGGACAGCCAGGGCTACACAGAGAAACCCTGTCTCGAAAAACCAAAAACCAAAAAACAAACAAACAAACAAACAAAACCCTAATGGATGAACAGTTACACCAATAACTTGAAACAGCATCAGTAGCTTTGGTATGCAGACCATGAGTGGCTTTCAAGGACATGCCACCAGAAAGAAGTCTTTCCCAAACAGTACATTAATACATGCTTCCATGTATGTGATATTCCAGGAAAAACAAAATTATGGGGATAGAGAAAACAGAACATTAGTTGTCAGAGGTTTGTGGCAGAGAGTGCTTGATCACAGAGACAACACAGGGAATTTTTTTTTAGTTTTTACTATTTTACTGTTGTACATGCTAATTGTGGTCATGGTTACTAAAGCTTAGAACTGTACACTTAGAAACATACACAAACATTTAAAAAAATCTATAATCATATATATTATTTTTAGGTATCAGTATTAGTTTCAGGAACATACAAGTCAAAATTCAACACTTAAAACTCATCAGATTTAGTTTATATAAATTATATTTCAATAAAGTTGAATAAGGTAAGGCTAGTCTATATTATAAATTCCAGGCCAGCCAGCCAGGGCTACACTGAAAAAAAATGCTTCCCCCCCCCCACCCCCCCCCCAAAAAAAAAAAAAAAAAGAAAGAAAGAGACAATTAACATAAGGCAACTGAAATAGGAGTAGGAATGGCTACACTTGGACTTTAGCACATCTTCACATGCACACAGTCATCAGGCTTCTTGCTCAAAAATTTAAAAATATTGTTTTTTACGTGAGTAGTGTCTGTATTACACATGTATGCATGTCCAGAGACCATAAGGGAGCACCATATATTTCTACTACTCTGCCAATTCCTTTGAGACAGGGTCTCTCTACACCTGGACTCAGATAGAACAGAAGCCAGCAAGCCCCCATGATGTTCCTATTTCTGATCACCTTGAAGCTGGGTTACAGACACCTACTTTCTAACCTTGCCCTCTTGTTAATAATACTTAGGGCTTCAATTTTGTAGTTAACGAGAACAGCATAAGAAACAATTGGAAGGTTCATTAAAGCTCCTTTTAAATGTTTTAAGAAAACAGCATGTAAAACATTTATTCAAACAAAAGTCTATCGTGCCAGATGCTTCCTATAAAGAGAAACCTTATTCTATTACTCAGCTACAATAAAATATTTATGGCAGTTGCTTAGAATGCTCACATTGTACATAAAACTAAAATTCTTAACAACACTTGAAAGAATACTTGTCCTATTTATAAAGAAGTATCTTTAAAAAAAGTATAAGGGAAAAGCAAATATGCCTTCATAAGGTCATGCAAATGTCAAAAAAGGCCCAAATGAATAAAATTCAACACAACACTATCTTTCCAGCCGGCTGGCCAGATGGCCAGTCAGTTCTCTGTCTAACTTCACTTCCTCCCAAGTTTTCTCTGGCTGGACTGATGACTCTTGTGGTGTTTTCATACCCCCAGTTTTCTCCTCATCTGAGCAACACTGCACTGACCCACTGCTCACCCACCTTACGTCTGTCAGGAGAGAAAACATCACCTCATGCATATTTGTCTGAACACAAGAGGAACACTTAGAAAGATCTACTCATGCCACTCTTCTGCCTGAACCCTTCATTGTTTTGGTGGTGGTGGTGGTGGTGACGGTGTTGTTTGTGTTTGGTTTTCCCATCATACTTACATTCAAGTATGTCCCAAAGCACTATATGATCTGGCTCATGACACATCTGGGGTCATCATCTGCCCTGTTCACAAAGGCCCAGCCTCACTGGCCTCCTTTCTGGTCCTCAAGCCTCAGAGCTCTTCCTGCTGCAGTTTTGTTACCTCCGTCTCATCCTTTTCACTTTTCACCTGAGCTTCAGCATCACGGCCAAACAATAAGACCTCTAGTGGCCTCATCTGACCAGCCACCAAGCCGCATTCTGCTACAGCATGACCTCTTCACAATCTACATTTATCTTACTTATTCACCTGTTTCTTCTTCATGGTCATTATGTAAATTTAATCCACCTCTGTGGAGCAGGACCTAAGTCTTCATCAATTCCTCATAGTTAAACACTGTGTCAAGAACAAGTAGACACTCAACCAGCAGTTTAGTGAATAAATGAGTTAATAAACAAACATTTATTCTGCCTGAGTGCCTCAGTTCTTCCACCTCTAAAAATGGGCCAGTATAAGGATTAAAAGAAATGAGCCACACTATTTAGAATAGTACTTACCATTGGTATAGGAATTTCAACTACACTGGGGCCTAGGAGATGGCTCAATGAGTAAAAATGTTTGCCACAGAAACTTAAAGACCTGATGTCAGATCTCCAGAATTCACGTAAATCCAGATTCAATAGCACCCATCTATAATGCTGGCAACCCTATGATTGAGATAGGAGATGGAAACAGAAAAAGCCCAGGAAGCTCCCAGGCCAGGTAGTCAAACTGTGAAAAAAACAAACAAAACCAAACCACCAACAACAAAGTAAAGAGGCAAGGCAAGGACCAACACTTAGGTTACCTCTGATGTTCACATACACACACCATGGTGCACAAATGCCCATAGTCAGAAACACTCACAATACACACTTGTACAAGCACACTGGCAAATACGCATAATATATGCACACTTGCTCTCGTGCACACATCACATATACAGACAGAGGGAAGAGAGAGATTTTTATAGGAAAGAATTCAAACTACATTAATGTTTTCCTTGTGCATATTTTCCCCTCTATGATAAACAAATTCAAGAAGGAAAAATAAAACCTGGATGTGGAAGAACTGAAATCTGCTTACTACGCAAGAGGAATAAACACTCCAAAATATAAAACCCACCAAGTATGACTTAGAAACATAGTACTCAAAAGTAATCTGACACCAGGGCTGTGTCTGCAGCGTTCCAGCCCTTGGAAGCCTTCAGCTCACATTGCTGGGAACTGCAGTCATCTGAAATGAGAGGCTCCCATTTGCAAGATCTGCCTCTGGTAGACACTGGCTCCCTCCTATTCCAACTCTCCATCAAAAGCCTTGGCTGACTGCAAGCTCCACCCAAAGGGAAAAATAAAACAAAAGCCAACTGCACAGAAATGATGGTAATGATGATGATGGTGGCAGTGGTGGAGAAGAAGGAAGAAGAAGGAGGAGGAGGAGGAGGAAGAGGAAGAGGAGGAGGAGGAGGAGGAAGAGGAGGAAGAAGAGGAGAAGGAGGAAGAGGAGGAGGAAGAGGAGGAGGAGGAGAAGGAGGAGGAGGAGGAGAAGGAGAAGGAAGAAGAGGAGGAGAAGGAGAAGGAGGAGGAGGAAGAGGAGGAGGAAGAGGAGGAAGAGGAGGAAGAGGAGGAAGAGGAGGAGAAGGAGGAGGAAGAGGAGGAGAAAGAAGAAGAGGAGGAGGAGGAGAAGAAGAAGAGGAGAAGAAGAAGAGCAGCAGCAGCAGCAACAACAACAACAACAACAAGGCCCACCTCAGTGGAAACCTAAGGAAAGTATCTCCTCCAACTGTTTGCTGTCCTGTCAGGCCTCCAAAGCAAAAGCTCACTCTAAAATGTCATTCTTCCAAGACAAGGGCTCCTGGGTCACAGAAACACAGTCTGCTGTTGCTTCTGACTCGTGTGACCTTGGGAAGATTTTTTACATCTTTGAGTCACTGTTGGCTCATCTATAAAATGAGGATAAAATCAATTACCTTGAAGGGATGTTGTGACAACTAAATGAGCTAAGCACCTGGCAGAGCCTGGCACTTAGCAATCGGTAAACAGCTCAGAGCCTTTAAAAGGAGCCCTTTCTCACTGCAGCCCTCCGTAAGCACAGCTTTGGGTTAACATCATTTGTTTTTTACCTTCTTTGCATGTACAAATACTGTCATACTTCACCAAGACATAACAAAGCCCATGCACTCTTGCCTCCCAAACTTCATCTCTGGTGAGCAATAGTGTGTATAAGAATGTTCTGCCAACAGCAGCCAAATGAGTTAGTGAAATGAGGGGGATGCTTTGGAATTTGTTTCCAATGCCAATACACTCCCCGGAGTCTTCAAACCATCAAGAACACTTTCATCGGCAAATGCTATTTATTCACAAACAAAACTGCAGCAGTAATATCATTTTAAAGTTGGAATCTAGCCGAGTGTGGTAGCTCACGCCAACAGTCCCAGTACATGAGCATCTGATGCTAGATGATCACAGTGAGTTAAAAGCCAGCCTGGGCAACATACTGAGTCCAAGGCCAGCTGTGGGAATATAGAGAAAAAAAAAAGTCTCAAAACAAAGCAAAACCAAAATCGAGGGCTGAAGAGATGACTCAGTGGTTAAAGATATGCACTCTTCTTCCAAAAGACCTGTGTTTGACTCCTAGCACCATCATCAGGCAGCTCACAGATACCTGTAACTCCAACTCAGAAGAAATCCCATACCTCTGGACTCTTTGGGCATATGTACACATGTTTATATCCTTACACATAGACACATAAACATACAAACATAATTTAAGTAAAATTAAATCTAAATAAGAAGTTGGTTAAAAATAACTGGATAACATACGGAGCACAACTACCTCGGCAGTCAGTACTCTGCCTCTGCTCAGAAATCAACACTGCCAGCACCACAGCCTAGGTGGGCTTGTAGATTCTATTGCTTTCACATAATAGAATACCTTAGGTATGTTTCTTCTTGTGGAGCCAAACAGTATGATCACTTTATTTAAGACTGTGTATAGGTACTTAGCCTGCATGTGTGTCTGTGCAGTACATGTGTGCTACTTATCACTTTAAAGATTGAATTATGGCTGGGGAGATAACTCAGTCAGCAAAATGCTTGCTTGTCATGCAAACGGAAAGATCCAAGTCTGACTCCAGCACCCATTTTCAGAAGCCAGGGGTGGCAGCGTAAGCCAATAATCCTAGTACTGAGAAGGTAAAGGCTGAAGAATTCCTGCCACTTGCTAGCTGAATGAGCAAGCTCAAAGTTAAATGAAAAACTTCTCTTTCAAGCAGAAGGTGGAACGAGATTGCCAATGACATTGTATGTTGATCTCTGACCTCTATGCACACTCAAGCACACCCAAGTATATACACAAATGTGTGTGTGTGCACACACAAAGACGACATTAAGCTTCACTGACGTGAGTGAGAGTCAATAGTTCAGCATTGCTCTACTGAGCACTCACTCACTCACTGTGCAGTGGTAAACAGTGTACAGGCTTTACAACCTGAGAGATAAGGTCTAAATCCAAACCAGCCTCACAGGCAAGTCATTTCATCTTTGCAATCTGACTTCCTCACTTATGAAATAGCCTCAAAACAAGAATGCTCCAAAGAGTCAAGGAGACGACAAATGTAAAATTATAATTTCCCTTGTTCCAAATTTTTCACAATTATACACAATGTGGCAACAAATACCTTCATGAACAGAGATTTTCCTTTCTTTCCCTGCCAGTGGGTTGGCTGTTTAGAATAGATTTCCCCAAAATGGATTATTGGGCTCAAGAGTAATTTTATTTTTACTACTATCAAAATCTCTTTCCAAATGGCCTTCAAAAAGATTGTAAAAATTTACACTGCCCAGCCAACCATCTGGCCAGGTTTTTGGAGGGCATGGCCAGGACATGCAAAAGTATGGGAACTCAGAAGGCTCAATCCAGGCCATGTCACTCCACAAACCCCTGTGCTCAACAATTAGCACTCAAAAGCCAAACTTGACTCTCAGACACTGCAAAGACCCCATGTCATCCAGACCATGTAAACTCCACAGAGAGTGGTGGTGACCATCATTCTGCAGCTCTGGGTTGGCCACTTCCACTTGTCTGCCTCACCCCAAGCTCTTCCCTGGGTTCCTACTCTTAGCCTCCCTGCATTTCTGTTTTTCCTCCTGTAACTGGTTCTACATGCCCCATCCTGTTATAATCTGTGTCTCTGACTGTGTTGTTTCCATTTATTTTGTTAACAACTACCATAGAGCAACCAATTTCTTGAAGGCCCAATATGCCATGCACTGTCCTCACCACAGCTTACAAGATAAATATTATGTTTCCCATCCCACAGAGGAAGCAATCAAAACCTAGCAGTTCAGTATGTCATGCAGTAACTCATTCAATCAACATGCGCTTGTTAAAAGTCTCCTATTTTATTAGGTTCAGTGCTGAATCCCAACAGTGGCACGTGTTAAGCAAGTATACAAATACATACTTAGTGGCAAACAGTTGTAAGAGCCTGACTGAAAAGACAGGGTGCTGAGTGACTGTTAGAGGACAGAATAATGCATTAGGGATAGACAGTCTTTCTAATCAGGTCAAAGTAAAATTAAGACACGAAGGTCCAGAAAACTGAAGAAAGGGAGACACAGTGTCCCAGACCAGAGTGAAGGCCCTCACCCAGGAAAAAGCTGAGTGTGGTGGAGAAGGGCATTCTATGTATGGAGTACTTTGTGTCTCAAGAGATAGAAACATGGTGAGCACCAAGCAACAGGGAGCTGCCAACCAACCGCATTGGGTAGGACCTTGTGGACCACAGCAAGAACTTAGAAACTTTATTTCAAGGTCAAGGAAATATAAAAGGACCAGCAGAAAATCCAAACTGACAGGCAGGACTAGGGGCAGTGGCTAGAGAGCCTCAGCCAGGGCAGGCTTTAGATTCTCTTGCGTATTCTTCACAGGCCAGACTTCCCGCTAGGTTCTCTCCAAACCAAGTCTCAAAAACTGCTAGGTAGCTCTGAAGACTCCGTTAGCTTCACTGTCACGGGAGGTTCTGGAAACACCCATCCATACAATGCCACTCTCTACATTGACCTCTTCCATGCCCTCGGGTCTGCCCTGCTGCTTCTATACCAGACCTCAGCTCTCCACTAACCTTGTCTCCACCCTTGCTCCTATCCACACTCTCCTCCTCACATTCATAGATGAATAATCTTTTGAAAGCATCGTTTCTGGTCATTTACTTCCCTATTTATCGATGGTCCTCTTTTATCTTCAAGACAACAATCAACAGCATACCAGTCAAGAACTGACAGCCCTACCTACTTCCAGGCTTCATTTCCTTGAAATGCTCTCCTTTTGAGCAAAACATTCAGAGTTTCCTGACTTGATTAACATGTTCTCTCAATGCTGCATGTGAGTCTGTATGCAGTGTTCTCCAAGCCCTCTCCACTTGCCCAAGCCCTGTCTGTCGCTGACATCCAAGGAGGTGCTTACTCACTCACTACATCACTGCACTGTCTTCCTAGCCATCTTCCCAACCAGACTGTGACAGAGACACTTACCTAGGTAGAACCCACTGAAGATTCCCCAGCCTCTGGGAGACAGCCTGGCTTGTCCATGGCAAACCATTTATTGAACAGATAAACTCTGGGCAAAACCATAAGGGGATCAATATCAATGCCTTACTAAACTCGTTAAACGCAACTGTTGATGTTCACACAGCCGTTATCAGAGACTAGGACAAGAAAAGCAGGAGTTTCCCCTTTAACTCAAAAGAATTCTGCCTCCCTTTAATATTCATGCCCATCTAAAACCCACTTTAGATGCCAAGTTCTTTTCCTATAAGCATCTCCCAGGAAGCTCAGAATATTGCCACAGAGATTGAAGGCCTGAGCCACAAAATGTAGCTCAGGCCAAATGAAAAATTTCAGTGACTTATAAAGACCTGAAAGGGAGACAGTGAGAACAGTGTGGTCATTTCAATTTCAGCTGCAGAATTTGCTCTCAAAAATGCTACAATAAAAAATATTAATGCCATAAAAACCTAACAGCAGCCAAAGGACCACAGTCATAAAGAAAAAACATAAATCCTAAAACATATTGGCATAGAAAGCTCTCCCTCACCTTCAAGAAAAATGAGACTTTAGCCATCAAGAACAGTCTGAGCAAGAGACACTTCAATCACACAGCGGAGCTGAGAAACACGACAGTAATAGGAGAGTAGGGAGGAGGGCCAGCTGACACATGGATGTACTTGACACTAGGACAGAGGCTTCATCCTCCTAACAGCCTATTAGAAAGGAGGGGACACTTGGGGAGGCTAAGCAGCTAGCCGAAAGTCACCAGCAAAAGAGGATCAACACAGAATCTATCCAGAGAAATTGTGGCCACTAGTAAGGTCCTCTAAGACCACCTTTGCCACATCACATGCCCAAGCCTCAGTATCTCTTATAAATCTTAAACAGAGCAGGATTCAGGATTCCAAAGGCAGATGTGAATCCAAAACTATACAATGCTGTAAAATTTCCTAATCTGGTAATGCAATTTAAAATGGTGTTCTTTGACAACAATTAATAACTCTTGATCTTACAAAGCTGCTTTAATATTGAAGAAACATCTAGGAAGAGTTTCAAACTTAAGTGCCCAGCTCAGAGCCATCTGACAATAAACAGCAGCTATTATTACTTGTATGATCAAACAGGAACAAGCATTTAACAGGAGAGCATATTTTAATTATACACGATGTGGAACAATCAAATCTCATTCAGTTCAGGCCCCAGACCCCACAGCATAACAGCGCATGTACAGCTGAAATTATAACAACTCAAAGCTCAAAAATTACTTGTTTCCATTAGAGATCTGACAAGTCATTTCTTCAATTGGTCACTGGTGGTTTGCAGATAACTATTAGCAGTAATGAGTATTCTAAATTAAATCCAGAGACAGCAGCACTCTGTTCTGCAAAGACAACTGGGGAGAGAGAGGCATAATTGTAGGCGTCCTTCCCTCTGTGTCCTCCATCTTCGCTCTGATAAATATCTCCTGTGTCCGGCATAGTGTGGATTTCATTTGGTTACAAATGAAGAAGGGTCTAATTCTTCTCATGATAAATGAGAGCGTTGAGCAGGTAACTTGTTAAAGAGAATTGGAATTGGGAAAATAACCTTATTTTCCTGTTACTTGACAACAAACCCCCTCTGCTCTCAAATGAAAGGCACAATGCTTGAGCTTCAAAGTCAGATCTGTCACCAGTAGTCCATTCTCTGACAATTACAACACAACACTGGGTACAGGCTACCCACACTCCATTCACCAGCCACAAAGTTGACAAAATGAAAGGGGAGAGGCAATGCGGCCCTCAGGTGGAAGGAGCAGCTTTACTATGTGGCTAGGATG
Organism: Arvicanthis niloticus; assembly: GCF_011762505.2. NCBI lineage: Eukaryota > Metazoa > Chordata > Mammalia > Rodentia > Muridae > Arvicanthis > Arvicanthis niloticus. The sequence continues at coordinate 77,723,435 of NC_047662.1, read as the reverse complement.
CTATTGCATCAGGACCTAAATTTAAATCCCCAACACCCACTTAAAAAGACAGAGTAGGAGTGAAGAGAACTCTTAAAAATTATGATGAGGATGTTGAAGTGTAGCTCTCCATAGTTGATCTATGGAGACATCTGTCCAGGAACAATGGGGAAGGACTGTTTTCTTTAAGGGGCAGGTCACTAAGAGTTTGATCATGCTACATATGGGCAACACAAATTGAACCTGTTTATTTATTGGTTGGTGTTTCTTTTTTTCTTTTTTCTTAGGGGGTGGGGCAGAACTGGAAGGACTAAGAACTGGGAAGTGATTGTGCTCAGGGTTCATGATGTAAAGTTTCAAATAATCAGGAAGAAAGAAGAAAGAAAGAAAGAAAGAAAGAAAGAAAGGAAGAAAGGAAGGAAAGAAAAGAAAAGAAAGAGAGGGAGAGAGAGAGAGAGAGGGAGGGAGGGAGAAAGGGAAGGAAGGAGGGAGGGAAGAAGGGAGATAGGAAAGGAGGAAGGGAGAAAAGAAAGGAGGGAGGGAAGAAGGGAAGGGGAAGAAAGGAGGAAGAGAGGGAAGAAAGCAAGCCAGCCAAAATGGGCAATGGAAATTTTCACTCAAGCCATTAGTGAAAACCATTGTTATGTGAGTACTATAATGTCTGAACAAGGTTTTAGTGGATAGAAGCCTATCTTAATACAGGAACTTGGATACAGGTATCGTAAATTCCTTGATTTAAATCAACTTTGAAACTTAAAACTAAATAAAAACTGGGCAGGGCTATGCATGCCTGTAAGCCCAGCACTGGGAGAGACCGAGAGGCTCTCAATCATTGCATTATCAATACTCACAGACCCTAGGATCTTGCTAGCCAGCTGCTAACCAGCCAGCCTCGCTGGAAAGGCAAGCTTCTGGTTCGTGAGCGATCCTTTCTCAAGAGAATAAGGCAGACAGTGACAGAAAAAAATACCTGCCATCTTTCTCTGGCCATTACATATACCCACACAAACATACATACCTGCACATTCATATGCATAAACACTCATACACACATAACATACATATACCACACACTCAAAAAATAAATTAAGATAAATCTTAAAAGAACATTCATTTTCAGACAGGTCGTGGTGGCAGCTCACACCTTTAATCCCAGCATTTAGAAGGCAAAAGCAGGGACATCTCCAAGGCTGAGGCCAGCCTAATCAACAGAGCTTGTTCCAGAATAGCGAGGGTAACACAGAGAAACCTAGTCTCTAAAACAAACAAAACTATCCATTTCTAAAAAGTGAATTTGAATCCCAGCTGTCTTTTACATATTTAGTATCTGACCATAAATCAGTCTCCCCTACTCTGACAACCCCTTTGTAAAATGGGGCCAATATAAAATACCTCAGGAGTTGCAGCCAGGCCCAATGAGGGCTTATCTATCCCATGCCTATGATACTGGCAGCTCCACTTCACTACACAGTATGGCAATACACCAGAAACAAGCCAATTACCAGGCAGAACCTACCAAAACTTGTATGAAAGATTGGTTGTATATGCATGTAAAAGCCTCATAGATAATGCCCTCGGCCATCAAGCCCCACAACATGGCATCCCTCTGCCTCTGACATACTCAAACAGTTCTCAAGAAACACCTCTTTCCCAGGCCTGGCTACATGGTGGCAGCAGACATGACTTCTTAAAAAGGGATGATGAGCCGGGCGGTGGTGGCGCACGCCTTTAATCCCAGCACTTGGGAGGCAGAGGCAGGTGGATTTCTGAGTTCGAGGCCAGCCTGGTCTACAGAGTGAGTTCCAGGACAGCCAGGGCTACACAGAGAAACCCTGTCTCGAAAAACCAAAAAAAAAAAAAAAAAAAAAAGGGATGATGACCTGATGTCTTCACTTACGTTTTCAAAGTCCTTCATGTTCCGGGCTCTAGTGGGAGAGACCTTTTCTTCCGATATGTTTGGGAGCACTGTGCAAAGGTAAAACACACAAAGGAAATCATCAGACAAGCAGGCTGCCCAGCATTCCTATTGGGGCCGAGAGCCCCGAAGTGAAAGTCAAGAGTTGTAGCAGTTACATTGGCCCTAATGTAACCACGTATGTCAAGGGATGAACCCAAAACTTACATGGGACATGTGACAAAGCATGTCATTCCTGATATTCTTCCTCCTCCTCACATGTCAGTAATGAAGACAGCCTGACTGCCTTGACAACAGAGCTAGTAAACTCTTTCCTAAAACACCAATGAGCATCTAGGCTTTGTAGGCCATTCACAATCTCTGCTGCCACAGGAGAGCAGCCTCATAAAGTGAATCATAAACACAGAGCCTATGTTCCCAGAAACGATTCCTTACAGAAGCAGGCAATGGCAGGAATCTCCAACCTGGCTTCCCACAGGCCTTGCTGGGACCCAGTCTCTCCAGAGCTTCTTTAGTTCATTAAACATTTACCACACGGCTGCCCTGCACTGAGCACCAGTCTACACTCTGGGAAACAACAGTGAAGGAGACAGTGAGCCTGCACCTGGTTCTGAGGCAAGAGGGTAGGGGGGAAATGTCAACCGTCGTGATGGTGATTAGAGTGTATCGAGTGACTGAACATTCACTCTCTGACAAAGCTGCACTGAAAGGCTGCTTCCTGCCAAGGTTTTCTGGGTCTTCCTACACGAAGAAACAAATGGATCCGCTCTAGAGGGAGGAAAGAGACAAAACAACTAGTGATCATGTGCTAGGCTAAAAGGTGATTGAGATCGAGAAAAGTAAAGCAGGAAGGCTGGCCTTGCAGGCTTGGCTAACTGCTGCACTGCTATTTGCAGGACTGAGAGCAAGGTGAACAGATTCAGGCTCCCCCTGGCTGCCTCTCAGAGAACAGACACTGAGGAGTTCAGGAGAGGAACAATGGGAACAGCTAGGAGACAACTGGGATAATGAATAATGCAGGCCAGAGCCTGGTGTTTGGCAGGAATGGGAAGGGTGCAGATTCTGTTTGCTTCTGTATACTTACATAGAGGCCAACAGGAATAAGGAAAGTGAATACATATAATGCTCAGAGGAGAGAGGATGCTAAGTAACCAGGAAGAGCCACAGAAGGTGATGTGCTTTAAGCCAAGTCCTCAACACAGCAGGCAGAAAAGAAAACAGAAGGCCCCAGGCACAGGCCAACAGCAGGCAGTGTGCAGAGAGCCCTGTATGCCTGTCTGAGGATTGTTTTCTTTCCTCAGTCAGTGCTTAGCCACCTGTGTCAGGGCTGTTCATCCCGTCCTTCCCCTACCTCATTTCAGTGCCAAGTCTCAGCTCTAGTGACCGGTCTCTTGGGTAACGCTCACCTGACTCCCTGACTCTTCCATTTCTTCTCACAGCACCTGACTCTTCTCAGTTCCTAACCCGGATCAAAGGATTTATCAGAGTAACTTCCTGTCTGTCTGTTCTCCGTCTAAAGGCAGTGACATTCCATGTTGAATCTCAATGTTTGGCCAGAGTGTGGCAAGAAGTCCAAGTATATTGTGGGCTGAATTAAGGGTGGGCCTCCCAACTTTCTGCTCATCAGACTTTTTGTTTCAAGTAAAAATTAACAGGTCTCAGAGGAAAGCCTGGGGATGGCCTATTAAGTTATAGCATTTCCCAGAAATAAACCTTCTCTTTCTTTCTGCCTTCTCTAAAGCTTCTTTTTTCACATATCTCATAACTTTAAAGAAGAGGAAAAAAAAAGCACAACACTGTTATTTGCAATTATCTCCAAGATAATTCAACACGGTAAATTATTAGCACCACCCGCATACATGGGATAGCACATACTTCTTTCAGAATGAAAATGATGAAGAATGCAAAACCCAGACTGTAATCTCCCACAATCTGGTTTAAACATGAAGAAGGTTGAGAGAAAATTAGCACACAACACATACAAAATGCTTAGTGCCCACTGTGTGTCAGGCCAGGTAAGCTCTGGACCCCAGGACAATACACACCACACCAGGTCACAGCGGCTCATGGTCTCAGCCTGCTCCCCTTTAACTCGTAGCATGTGCACTTACCTCCATTTCCCAAGCCAGTAGTGTCACTGATGACCTCCAGATCACTTGGCAGAACAGGGTGAAGGCCACTAGGAGAAAGCACAGTGGGATGAGAAGTGAACTAACACTTGAACCAAAGGAGCCTGCAAGACAGCCTGAACCTCACGGAAGAGTCATGGGTCATGGCTAAGGAGGACAGGGCACTGAGCTGTCCAGGAGACAGGAAGCACTAAAATGCTGGCTTTAGAACTGCCTTCCAGTTCTCACAGCTGTGGGACATTTACAGGGGACAGTCATTTAGCTGTTCATCCTAAGAGTACGTACTAAGTGGAGGCACTATACCAGTTACAAACCACTTGAGTTGAGTCTGACTTTATCTGTTAGACATTATCAACCGGTCATGAATCTCCAAAGTTAAACTTCTGGGAATTAGAAACTGTGCTGGTTTGAATGAGAATGACCTCTGTACGAATGAGAATGACCTCTATACACTCATATATTTGAATTCTTGGTCCCCAGTCAGGGAAACTGTTTAGGAAGGATTAGCAGGTGTGACCTTGTTAGAGGTATGTCACTGGGGGGAGGCTTTGTGCCTTCAACAGCTCATGTCATTCCCAGTCTCCCTCTCTGTCCAGTGACTGCTGTCTTAAGACACGAGCTCTCAGCTACTGCTTCAGTGCCATGTCTGCCTGCCTGTTGCCATACTCCCCACCATGATGGCCACAGACTCTAACCTTCTAAAATGGTAAGCCCCAAATAAACTCCTTTTTTTCTATAAGTTGCCTTGGTCATAGTGTCTTATCACAGCAATAGAAAAAGTAATTAATACAGGCACAAAATCAGACCTTGGGGAACATCAAAAATGTAGAAGTCACTGATCTAAGAAGCTGTCATTGTCTAAGGGGTTTCAGTGAGGATTTGTGGACAGGGACAGAAATCTAAACACAAGAGACACTCCCATACAGTCTGTTTTAAGTCCTGCTGGCACCTTTTCCATTCTCACAGCCTTCCACTCAGCAGAATACCAGCTATTTCACAGAGACAGTCACTGTTTAAAAACAGGCATAGGGTGCCCAGCAAGGTGCCTGGCACATTAGGAGTCTTTAAAACAAGAGCAGAACATCACTGTCATTCTCACACATACAGTGCTTTACGAGTTATAAAATATTTACACTTATTTCAAAAGCCAACTCCCTGAAGGTGCATGCATTTTCTAAAGAAAGGCTCTGAGTTGTGGATAATTTTAGTGTCTCTGCTAGTCAGATGGCAGCAAAGTGACGGACCAAGTCTAGAATCCAGGCCTTTTATGTCTATGCTAGCTAGTTTTATATCAGCTTGACACAAGCTAGAGTTATCTGAAAAGAGAGACTTCAAATGAGAAACTGCCTCCATAAGATCTAAGATCCAGCCTTAAGGGTTTTTTGTTTGTTTGTTTGTTTTTTGGTTTGTTTTTTTTTTTTTTTTTTTTTTAGAAATTGGTGGGAAAGAACCCAGCCCACTGTAGGTATTGCCATCCATGAGCTGGTAGTCCTGGATTCTATAAGAAAGCAAGCTGAGCAAGCCATGAGAAGCAAGCAAGTAAGCAGCACCCTCCATGACCTCTGCATCAGCTCCTGCCTCCATGTTCCTGCCCTGTTTGCCCTCAGTGAGGGACTGTTACTTGAGAGTGTAAATGAAATAAGTTCTTTCCTCCCCAAACTGCTTTTGTTGTAACGGTTCATCCCAATAGTTACTCCGACTAAGACTAATGACTCCAGGGCAACTTTCTATTACTGCCTCTAACTCCATAAAAATGCTATATCCCAGATAATTCTCTATCAACTTTGAAGGGAAACAAGACCTTCAAGATCAGGGCACCAAGAAAAATCTGAAAATACAAAATTCCAGCATCAAAAAAATGAGCACTTAAAGTAGGTCAGCTATAAAGGTAACGGGGAAACCTAAGTAGAACATGTCTTCAGTCATAAGAAAAAAAAAAAAAAAAAAAAAAAACCACATATAAAGTCATTATAGGTCTTGTTAAAAAACTTGGTGAGCTACAAACGCTTAACAGCAAGAAAAAATTCCAAAAAGCCAAAGGTATCACTTGTAGGGAGGCATGTTTTCCTCATCTTAATTTTCTATTTCTTCCCATAAGCATAACTAATATGACAAACTCCATTTTCTAAACTGAACTTTAAAAACTAAAATCAAGTTCAACCACCACTTTCTGAACGGGTGCTACTTTTTAAATGTTGCTTTTGCTTTCTTTCTGTAATTAAAATATAATAATAAATAAAATTAATTGTAAAAGCCCCTCCAAAAGAAAAGGTGGGGAGCAATAGGTAGAGAAAAATGCATGAGGGGACACAAATGGATGTACACACTCAGGTGCACACACACTCAAACATACTCAGGTGCAGACACACACACACTGACACCATGCAATCAAACTGTGTGAGAGACTCTGCACCTACCTTCCTTCGGACTACAAAGTGGTCCTGAAGTTTTGGTAACTGTGTCCACAATTGCAATGCTACCACACATTCTGCAGCAGTAATTCTGAACGTTACTGGCAATGATCCATAAAAGTATCTCTTAATGCCTGAAACCTTCTCTGTCCTATCCTATGTAGAAAAGGCTCTGCTGTAACCTAGGAAGCTGACTTTGAAGAGCCAGCAGAGTGTTGCAAAAAGTCTGAAGGATACTTTTGAAAGGATGTGTATTCACCAGATCCCCTGCTAAGAAGAATTCAACCGGTTTCCAAGTTGCTCTTTTAAGTACCATGCTGTATGAATATCTGTACACTGGTCTCATTGTGCTCATGTATGAGGATGCCTCAAAGACAAATACTAAAGAAGTTAAATTGCAGAACTGAAATAATTCATATTTTTTTTTAAAACTGGGCAAAAAATCTGACATGTCACCAAAGAGAAAAAAATGACTAAAAAGCACATGAAAAGTTATATACTATCATCCAGCAGTATTGAATCAATTCCACAATGACATATCATATCACACCTGCAAGGATGGCTTGAGTCAAAAAGCCAGACAATGAATGCTGTTGGTGAAGTGTAAAAACCTAGAACCTTAGGGACACTACTCGTGGGAGACAATCGGTGCCCCATCTTTTGAACTGTGCTTGGCAGTCCCCCAAATAATAAGCAGAGTTCCCATGCAGCCTGGCAGCTCTTCTCCTTGGTAGAACCAAAGGCCACTGAGAATTCAAGTCCACAAAAAACTCATACACAAATAAAGGTTCATAGCAATGTTCAGGATGGACAAAAAAAAAAAAAAAAAAAAAATAGAAACATCCACATTAACATGCACAAAGTGTGGCACATGGGCCCAATGAAATATTACTTGACAAAAAAAAAAAAAAAAAAAAAAAAAAAAACAGAAGTTGTGACATATACTGCAACATGGATCTCACAAAACAATGTACATTGTAATGTCTATGTGAATAGATAAATCTACAGAATAAGAAGTACTGATTGTGAGCAAGGGGCCTGAGTTGGGGTGGGGTGACAATTAAATGAAGAAGGATTGCTGGTGGACACAAGGCTTCTTTTCAAATAACAGAAATGATCTAAATTTGGATTACACTGATCTTGGCACAGCTCTGTAAGTAGCGTATTTACATGTAGCAGTTTACACTGAATGGATACGTTTTATGGCATATAAACTACATTTTCAATTATGTGTGCATGCTCTGGTCAGGGCACACATCTGCACCTGAGAGGCTAACCTGGAGTCATTCCTCAGGAGCCATCTGCCTTGGCTGTTTTGTCTTGTCTTGTTCCAGGGCCCTTGGTTTCTCAGATTAGGTTGGGCTGGCTCAACAGCCAGATCCAGGGATCCTCAGTCTCAGCTTCCCTAGCATGCGTCAGCGTGTCCAGCACTTCTTATGTGGGTTCTGAAGATCAAACTCAGGTCCTTTACAAGGCAAGTACTTGTAACTAAGGAACTATGGTTCTCCTGAAGCCTCCCGGCCCAAAATTACCTTGGATCCAAGCTAGCTTCTCACTCCCATCAAACCCTCATCTGATTTCACCCTCCCATCCTCTTTTCAGATGGTTTCTCCTGGCATCCATGATGGTGAAAATTAAACTATGCTTCTGGCTAAACATGTACTTTCAGTCTGCTTCTACCACAGCAGCAAGCACTTACTGGCCATGTGCTAGAGCAACCTGGTATTCAATAAGCTTGGGTCAGGTATACCCTGACCTAATGACACCAAAACCCAAGGACAAACTGGCCTCAGTTTCGGCTATAAATATGGAGCTTGCAAATTAACCCAAGAAGGGTGCTCAGAAAACGGTATATTAAAATGAAAAGATATGATTTCATCATAGGAACTATCCTCTCCTATTGTGGTCACCTAATGAGGACTAATCTGGCCCAGAATAGTCCTGCCACTCTTGAAGGGCCAGTTCAATGCCAGAAGCTCTGCAAGAGCCTCTTGAATATGCAGTTTAATGAGTTCAGACTAGTCAGAAGGCAGAATAGACTTTGGGTTCAGGAAGCTTGGACTTAAGTACTGATTGCTCGTGGATTTTTCTGTGACCCCAGACCATTCGTTTCAGCTGAGCTTCAGGGACCCTGGGAGAGAGAAACAGCCCCTCAAAGAATTGTTTTTCACTCAGTGATTTGACAAATGCCACTCTGCTCCTATTGTGCGCCAGATATTAGGCTGAAAACTGGGGTTACCAAAAAAAAAAAAAAAAAAAAAAAAAAAAAAAAAAAAAAAAAAGATCTAGTTCCTGTTAACAAGCAATACCTGCACCATCCAACGCACAAGCCATTAACTATAGGTTGAGATGCAGTTTGCCCAAAGTGAGAAGTAATCTAGGTGTAAAAATTCATACCAGATGTCAAAGATTAAGGAAGATTAAAAGATAACAATCTTATAATTAAAAGATAAAAATCAACACGTTTTCTTGTAGATTTTGCTAGAATCATATATGGAAATAATAAGCTAAATAATGTAAGCTATTAACTCCCCTGCTTCCAATACTGCTACTGCTCACTGGTAAAGCACTAGCTGCACAGGTGTGAGAGGCCGTGGCTTCAACCTCCAGCACAACAAAGGAAGGAATTTCACTTGTTTCTTTTTATTTTATTTTTAAGTTGTGATTATCAGGAAGTGTTTGATGTTATTGTTGTTTTGGGTTTTTTGAGACAGGGTTTCTCTGTGTAGCTTTGGCTATCCTGGAACTCTCTCTGTAGACCAGGCTGGCCTTAAAGATCCACCTGCCTCCACCTCCTGAATGCCAGGATTAAAGGCATATGCTACCATGCCCAGTTCACAAGAAAGTTTTTAATTAAATATACACCATAGGTTGTATTTCTATGCTGGTCACTATTAACCAGGTTAGGACAGAGACAGGTAAGACAGGTAAGATCAGTACAGAGGTCCCAAGCCAGGGTGGGAATGTCAGTGTGGGTTTCCTAGCAGTAGAACCTGGATGTTAATGAGGCAAAAGGCATAGGAAGGGCAACTTACACAGCATGAAGAGCGGGTACACAAGCCTGACAGCAAGAAACCACTCAGTAAGATCATTCCTGACAAAGCTTGGCAGTCAGACACAGGGCAGAGGCTTGGAGAAGAGACAGGGTTGGGAATCAGAGAAGGAATGGGGGGTGGAGGGAGGCTAGAGAGGCAGATGTAGCCAATTATAGAGAAACTTGGAAACCACAGTAGGGAACTTCATCCTGAAGATGGCAAGGCACCTGGAAGGCCTAGGGCAGATTAAGAGATGAATGACCAGGAATGAATGCAGCATCTGTCCAGTCAAGGCTGAGAGAGAAAGGAAAAGAGAGTATTAGTAGATCTACTAAGTTAGACATAGGGTAGTTTAGTTCTCATGCCAACCACCCATTCTAAATGTCCCAAACAATCCGATTTCTTGTCCCAAGGGATCTGAATAGAAGACACAACTTGTAGTAGTGATGGTAGCATAGTATCATCCTTTTTCACCACGGTTGTATGTCGACCAGTACACTTGCCCAGAGAACTGCTGGGTAGCCACTGCTTCTGTTCATTCTCATCCAGTTTTGGTGACTGCATATTATCGTCCGTTCACTTTTCAGAGAAGTCAATTTACCAAGGTCACCTACATGGTCAGGGTAATAGGCCGGATTTGAACTAAATTCTGTCTATCCCAGCCAAGGCTCTGTTGTCTTTGTCCTGGATGGTTACTGTGTGACTCCATAAACAAAGTCTAAAACAACAACTACACTCCCCAGAATGAATGCAAAGCCCCAAACAAGAATCAATCACCCACGAAGTTCTCTAAGGTCCAGTTCCAACCACCCCCTACTCCTCCTACTCTTTCAAAAAGCCCCCTACTCCCCTCCTCTTACCTAGCCTACATCCTCTTCAAAGTCCACTCCAGAACACACAACACATAGTGGAATGTAGTGCTGGCTGGATGCCCAGGTCCCACCACACTCGAGTCGCAGCCGGAACCATCCCCAAGCAAACCGAGGGCTTCCAGGGAGGGAGCCATCATCACTAGGAACCCCAACCCAGTTACCACGAATCCCAAAGCCAAGGCCACACCTGCAGCCGCTGAGGGTCCCAGGCAGGGTGACGTCCTCTTCCATCCCCGAGTCCATCATGAACACAGAGGGGTGGCACCGGTGTCTGCGGCGGCAGCGCCACTGGTTCCCCGGCAGTCGCGGCGCTCTCGGTTCCCCAGGTCCCGCCCCCTCCAACCCAGCTCTTGTTCTCAGTCAAGCGGCGCCGCTGGAATTCAAACCGCAGCCGCCGCCATCTTTCCCGGCGCTTCTTCCTACGGAAACAAGGCGGGGTCACAGAGGCCCGCGCGGTGAAGCCGCCCAGCACAGTCCCGAAACCGGGCAGGGAAAGCGTAAGTGGGCGCCATCTTAACTCAGGGCAGAACCTGCACTCTTGTGCCCGCAATACTAGGAGAAAAGAAGCGGCAACCATTTTTTGTGTGTGAGGGCACTCGGGCCGAAGCCAAGGCGAGCGCCATATTTGTTGAGGGTAAAAGTCCGCCGCAATCAGTTAATTTAAGCGGGAGGTGGGACAGCTCCTCGTACCACTCCGTTTGCCGTTTGCCGTTTGCCGTTCCAGACTCATGACCCGACAATCGCGACTTGTCTCTTTGTACCCAAAAGGCTTCTGCTTTAAGATGGAACTCAACTAATTGAGTTTTGCCTGGATTTAGAAAAATACCACCTGTGGAACGCTATTACAAGCAGTAGTTTACAGCCATACTTCATGTGAATTTTTGTTACTATTAGAACTCATGCGCCAACAATCAGTAAATTGAGACCCAGAGAGAAGAAATGACTTGCCCAAAGTAATAAACAAGTTTACTATCCATTAAAACCAGATCCTTAGCTCCTGGTATCAACATGTGAGCACTCTAGAACCATGTTTTAACCTTCTTAGCCAGTGAATATATTTTAAGAAGAGACCCTCCCAAACAAAGGTCCTGACTAAATTGGAATTTCAACTATTCCTGCCTTGAAACCTCTCCTCCTCTTAGGAGTTCTTCCTCACTTTTCCTTAATAAATCTACACAGGAATAAGTGACTGGAGGGGAGAGGGGAAGGGGAGGGAAGGGGAGAGAAGAGGAGAAGAGAGGATGTGGAACAGTGGTCCCTGGCAGTAAAGCAGTTCTGTCCTGCCCCTTTGACTGGGCACTCTACAGCTACAAGACTCTGTGCCAGACACCATTAGCTCGATAACTTTACCTCTTATATTCTGTGATCCTAGGAGAATAAGTGGGTGCCCATGACTGACAAGCTCAATTGCTCCATCTGAGAGAATGGACTAGTACCTATCCTATAAGGTTTTTATAAGGATAACCTAAGATAACTTTAGGAATTATTTTAATAGTAAGTCTCATGTCCACATAACTCTAAACACTCCTTTGCAAACTGCCAATAACCAGAGATGTGATTTGAGCCTAGGCCTCTCTGCACCCCAATGCCCTAAATGCCCTAATCATGCACACAGGCTATATTCTTCAAGTGTTCTGTTCTGTTTCCATCTTAGAACTTACAGTTCAGACATGAGATCCGTGATGTCTGGGGAGGAGAACCACTGAATAACCTCCATCCATGCTCATACAAACAGTGCTAATCAAACTTAGTGGGGAGGAAAAGAACATGAAAGTAGGAGAGAGTAGTTGGAAGGAACAACAGAGTCAGCACGGGTACAAAGAGAGTGCAATGGGAGGTGATGATTGTGGCCATAACACATTGTATACATGTAGGGAATGTACAACAAAACAGAAATGTAAAAAAAAAAAAAAAAAAAAAAAAAAAAAAAAAAAAAACCAGGAGGTCTAGCACAGTGCTTAAATGCAATAACCACCAGACTCCATTCTTAAAGCAAATATCTCAAGGTAGCTGACTAATAGAAGGGCAGGCCAAGAAGTGTATCTAAGTACAACTTATCCTGTGACTGCCTCTGCTTTTCATACTTTGGTTTTCCCACTTACAAATTGAAGTAGAGAACTATAAAGAACCTATAGGAAGTTAATCCCTTGCCCTATTCAGCACGACTATGTTTGTGAATTATGAGCTTAACCCCTGGTGAACCTGGAAACTGAAAATAGAACCAATTACACAAAGGAAAAACTATAACGGAAGTTGCTTTTCCTGCTACTGTAGCATATTCATGATTGGAGACAGAGGGGCCATTGCCCTGTTTTTCTCACTGTGGTATTTCTTTCTGCCAAGCCTAGAAGTGACATCACTCCCATCAGCTGTTTGGGCTATCTGGAGCCATCTCCTTGACAACAGCCATCCAGCCACAAAGACAGCTTTATTACTTCCTTGGCAGAGAGCATTCTGCATGGTTGGAAGTGGTTTGTATCCAGATGCTTTTGATTTGGCAGGAATCCCCTGAAGTTGTAGCAGCTCAAAACAGTAAAGTTGTGATTACCAACAGCAAGAATCACTTTGTCCAGGTTAAAGCATTCACATTGCTCTTTGTACTAGTCTCTGATTTCCTGACACTGGTAAGTAGGTTAGGATGATTGCTCCACCCATCCCCATGGAGATGAGCAACTCTATAGTTCTGCTCCAAGGTTCCATATATCGAAGACTAGTCACAGCCTGTAACACGATTAGAAAATGGTGGACCATGAGAACTTGTTCAGAGGTTCTAGAAGGAGTACCCAACTTTTCATATGGTCTTGATGGAAGAATAATGCTCCTCCATCAGTTAAGGTTGTCATCTTCAAAAAGATCAACAGCTTCTGGAGGGAACAGTGAGAGAAAGGACACCAGTCTAGTCAGCCAGGTCAGCCAAATCAGTCAAATCAGACAAATCAACCCTGCTGATGAACTGAGTGACAGAAGCCACAGCCAGATTCCCTTTATGTCCCTACTGGAAGACGATGGGATTGATCTTTAAGAGATAGGACCTACTTTAAGGAAGGCAGGTCTTTAGAAGCAAAATGATGATTCAAACTACACCTTCCATCTTTATGAGTTGATTATCTCAAGCAGCTTTCTTCCTCTGTGAACAGAGTTTTAACAAAAGCAAACTAGATTCCAAGAGGAAAAATATTTGTCAAAGACCAAATCTCACTTCTTAGCTTTTCATTTAGGGACAGTTTTAGACTTAGAAAATTATTGTAAAATTGGTACAAGAAAGCTAAGCATGATGGTACTACACACCTGTAATCCCAACACTCAGGAGGCTGACATGGGAGGGTCATGCAACATGGGCTATATAGTGACAGAGATCCCTCTGTGTGTGTGTGTGTGTGTGTGTGTGTGTGTGTGAGAGAGAGAGAGAGAGAGAGAGAGAGAGAGAGAGAGAGAGAGAGAGAGAGAATCATACTATTTTCATTAGTAAAGACTTACATGCATTTGGTTCATTTTATGTGTTTAAATCAATTGCTATTATTAGTGGTCTTGTTGCACAAATTGCCCTAGATCTGGACAAGCTTCTCTTCTAACCCCTGGCTATGCCAAGATTAAAACCAGTCTGTTTGGTCCCAAGGTCAGAAGTATTTCTGGAACACCCATCTGCCTTCTTATTCTCAAGAACACTTCCTAGCTAGACCTCAACATTCAAAGTTCTTATTGAGAGATAGTTTCCAATTATCATCTACTTTCTCTTTGCAGTACGGTGGTTTATTAGCACTATAATAAACCCAACATCAAGCCCAAGGCTATGCACACAGTAAGTATTCATTGCCAGTTTGTTAAATTAATTCCAATCCTGGTCTCTTTTGAATGAGGAAAGGAGGGTGATTATACTACACAATGATTCATAATCTATTTGAAAAGAACCAGAAGAGAGAAACACAAAGTATCCAAACAAAAAGAAATAAGGACTAAAAAAGCTGTCTGTCTCATTTGATTAGTTCATCTTGTGTACGTGTACTAAAATATCACACTTACATATACGATTAGTATGTTGATTGAAAATATAGTTGAAAGGGATGAGAAATACCCCGTTATGAGGAACTGGATACGGATTGTTGGAAAAGCATCTATATGGTATGACACTAGACTTGCTTGTGTCCTAGTTTGTTCTCCATTGCTGATATAAACACTATGACCCAATTTGGGGCCATAAAATATGTATTTAGCTTACAGGTCCACAGCACAGTTTATGATTGAGGAAGGTCAGGACGGGAACTCAAATAGAGACAACGGTAGAAGGATACTTACTGGCTTGTTCATCCTGATGTCTTATATAACCCAGTACCAGCAGCTGCCTAGGGGGTACTATCACCCACAGTGGGCTTTTCCACAATTCCACATTAATCAAGAAAAGCTCAACAGACTTGCCTACAGTCTGATCTGATGGAAACAGTTTCTCAATTAATACTCTTTCTCCTCTTGACTGTGTCAAGTTGACAAAGAAACTAAAAAGCTAACCAGTGAAACCAATTAACCAACTAACCAATTAAACTTGCTGGGCTTTTGTATTTTGTTTTGTTTTTCACTGGTGTACTGGAATGCATTTAATTAAAGCACCAGGCCCCTTCAACTGAGAAATTCCTTGAATAACTGAAATGAGCTACCATGGCTTGGGCTCTTTGAATGCACAAAATGCTTTGAATGAGCCAAGTGCATTAAACCCTCTCAATAGCCCTATGAAGGACTGATTATGGATCAACTTTATAGTTGACAAGTTCAGAGTAGAAATGCGTTTGACTAGCCATTGAACATGAGAACATCAACTTGTCCCTTTGGCTTCAGGATTACTTGGAAAGAAAAAGCAAATCAGATCAGCAAGGCCTTCCCCCTTTCCACCTAAAATTAAAGCATAAACATTCCTTTATGAACTATCATTCTTTCCAGTTTCCCCATCTATTGCCTAGTCAATCCCCCATGATTTACCATCCTCTGAAGGCCAGTTCCCCTTCATTTTACTAAAGCAGCACACTGGCCCCACTTCTTTGTGTAGGACTGACTCTGATGCTAAGGTCCTGTTCCCCAGTTGGTTCTTAATCTGTCAGTAAAGAAGCCTGGACTAATTGCTGGGTGGAAGGGATAGGCAGGACTTTTGGGTCCCTGGAAGGATGCAAGGGAGGAAAGCAGAGTTCACCATGCTTGTGATGGAGAAATGATGACCAGCTATGTGAAATTTCAAATGGAATGGCCTACAGTAGTAGTAGTAGTCCGCGCCTACAGGCAGGCTGTTGGGGATGTTTAGCAGGGACTAGATGTAACTGAACAACTAAAGTTTAGAACAGGAAGAATGGTGTGGAACTGAGAATATTGATGGGGGCACCCTTTTCCAGGCAAGAGATAGTTAGCACCCAAAAGACAAATTAAAATTGAACATCCGTGTGTGTCTAAGTCTTTTGTCTGTGGATTCACAGAAAGCTGGATGAGGGCTGGTGGCACAGCCTATTCCCAGAGCTTAGGTGGGGTAGCAAAGCTAGGTGAAACATCTCTGAGTTTTACTTCTTATCTAGTAACTCACATTAAAGTTTTCCTCTAAACACTGCACAAGCCATTAACCAGAGAAGCTGGGATTTGAACCCAGATTTCAGTCTGAAGCTCATGCTCACCATGAAGTCATACAGCCTTTCTTTTCAGTGAGATACCCAAATCCCAGCCCTCAAGCAGCTGCTTCAAATGTACACAGTTATACACAAAAGATAAAAATCTTTACTTAATGGATATAAGCAAAAGAATAATAATAAACTTCAGGATATAAATCAAGTTCTTGTGATCCAAGTATTGGGAAAAGCTTTGTAAATAAGATCAATGCCCCACAAAGGAAAATCTGCACATACCAAATCCATGCTAGTATCTCACTGATTGAGACCTGGAGAAGGAAAATAAAACTGCCATTGTGGGCAAAATTACTTAATATTTCGTATGAAGCCCATGTTTTATTCTTTAGTGTGGATGTGTATGGTGAGCGACAGAAGATATGTGCTAAAGTATTAGACATAGCAGCTTCTGTTTTGTGTTTGTGTGTGTGTGTGTGTGTGTGTGTGTGTGTGTGAGAGAGAGAGAGAGAGAGAGAGAGAGAGAGAGAGAGAGAGAGAGAATCACTAATTTACCCAGGCTGTCCTTGAACTCATTGAGTAGCTTTTACAGATCTTGAACTTGTCCTCTTGCCTCTGCTTCCTAACTGCAGTCTTGCTCCATGAAGCTGAGCTTTGTTCTCCACCTCTTGGTGCTTCTCCAACTAGCCATGAGACAAATTTGTTACCATTCTTTTTTTTTTTTTTAATTATTTATTTATTTTATGTATGAGTACACTGTAACTATCTTCAGACACACCAGAAGAGGGCATCAGATCCCAGTACAGATGGTTTTGAGCCACCATGTGGTTGCTGGGAATTGAACTCAGGACCTCTAGAAGAGCAGTCAGTGCTCTTAACCACTGAGCCATCTCTCCAGCCCCCTACTATTCTTATAGAGATAAAAAAAAATGAGACTTTGAACTATAAACCAATTTTGTCAAAGTTGTGCAGCAGGTTCACGAACTTGAGCCTCAATTCTTGTTCTTCAAATCTAACATGTGTGAACTTCTTAGAACCTAGAGAGGCACAGGTATATGAGAAGGCAAACAGAGGGGCTTCAGTGTCAGGGCAGATCTCAGGGTATCTAAAACCGTAAGATGGATGTAAGAAAGCCAAAGGTTACTAAAGAAGTCATCCCCAAATTTCAGAGAGTTTTTAAATCATAATTCCTAGCTCTTTATTTAAATATTTAAATAGTAGTGGCTGTACTCAAGGAAGTTAGTCAATTGCTGGGACATTTTGCAGATTAAAAGAAGTATATAAAGTCTGTGAGTTGTAGGAGTGGATGGTAAGTTTTGCCTGCCCCTTACATAATGACTCATAGTAGAGAGTAGTCCTGACCTGGGAAAGCCACAGTTCTTCCTGCCACAAAGTGGTGAGCATTAGGCTTCTCTGCCTTTCAGACACTGGCCTATTTGTCTTAGCACCAAGGCACCCTGCAATTTTCATCTTAAACAGATCCTTAGAGCCCACAGATGAGTGGAAACTGAACATTAGTGTGAGCGAGCTCTGTTCAACCAACCAGGCGTTCTTTGCTTGAGAAGCACAGCTTTAGTGAGTTGCTTATACTGAGAATGTCCAAGTACCTTCTCAATTAGATTTGAAATGTGTTTGCTGAAGACAACTGAACCTAGGGTCTTATGCATGTTACACATATCTTCACTACTCCACTAATACCACTATCTCCAGACCTGTGACTGTAGTTTAAGAAATCGGTTTTGGGTCCCATATAACACAATTCTCTGAGGTTATGTTTGGTATCTATATGTGTATATGTATATATGCACCTGTGTATATGTCTATGTATGAACAAATATATATACGATGCACAACAGTTATATATATATATATACACATATAAATATATATATGTGAGATTACATATACATATATAATCTCACATATATATGATATGTAGTGTTTGCATGCATGGTCGCCTACACAGTTAGGAGTTGATATCAGTTGTCTTTTATTGTTCTGTATCTTATTTTTTAAGGCAGGCTCTCTGGAGCCAACAGTTGATTAGTTAGTACAGCCCAAGATCTGCCTATCTTCAAGCCTCTCTCCTCTCGATACTGTGGTTATAAATGCACCAACACAGCCAGCCTTTACATAGGTGTTATGGATCTGAACTCAGGTCCAAAAGCATTTTCTGCAAACACTTTTCCCAATGGAC
Organism: Arvicanthis niloticus; assembly: GCF_011762505.2. Taxonomy (NCBI): domain Eukaryota; kingdom Metazoa; phylum Chordata; class Mammalia; order Rodentia; family Muridae; genus Arvicanthis; species Arvicanthis niloticus. The sequence goes on along the minus strand of NC_047662.1, from coordinate 77,705,306 downwards.
AATCTCCTCAAATAGTTCTCTCTCATTTGTTGTTGTTGTTGTTTTGTTTTGTTGTGTTGTGTTGTGTTTTTTTTTAAGATTTACTAGTTGTGTAAACAGGGTGGTCTTGCACATGCCTCAGGTTTCCAATGCTATGATTATAGGTATACAATGTTTCATCTGGTTAATACTTACCTTATGACCTTCATAATGGCCCTTAGTTTTTATGTTATACTGTGAGCTTCAGCATACTGACCTCATTTTGAATCAATTTTACTTCCAGAAAGCTTACATCTATGTAGCCATTTCCTCAATCTCATGGTATTCTCTTACAAAACATTGAGGAAATGGAGAAACAGTCTAAATCTATGGTGTCCAATAAAATAATCATCAGCTACAATATCAAGTGGGATGTGCAAGACTCTCCTTGTAAATAAGGGAGTAAAGTTTTCATTCAGACAGGGACGGTCTTATACTATAGCACAGACTGGCCTTGAACTCACTTTATAATGATGGTTAGAGTAGAAGTCATGGCAATTCTCCTGTCTCCACTACCCCATTGCTGAGATTTCTCAATGTGAGCATCACATCCATCATAGTTTTTTTTTTTTTTTTTTTTTTTTTGTGACAATGTTTTCATGCATCCCGAGCTAGCCTCAAATGCGTAAGGCCAAATAAAACTTTAATCTTCTGATCATCCTGCCTCCTTCCTGTGTGTTAGGATCACAACTTTATGTTATTAGCCAATGAATATGATGCTGGAGTTTCCAAGCTAGAGCTTCATGCATATTAGGCAAGCACTCTACCAACTGATCCGCATCCCCAGCCCTGATGTTTTCTATTTTACTTAACTAGCTTAAATCTAACTAGGTACTCATATTTCAGCATGAACAGAAAAACACTTCCCTCACTTCTAAAAGCTTTCTAGTGGCCCAGTGGAAATGTTTCCCTATTCATGTTAAGGATTTGAGTGTTCAAGTAACTGGAATGGCACCATATGTTCTCTTTTGTGTTGGTCCCCTGTGAAGAGAAGGGTCTTTTATTTCTTCATCCTAGGGTTTACTATAGTGCTTGGCATATGGTGGGTGAATGTTGATTGAAAAGTGGATGATTCTATCTTAACCAGAAGTACTGATCTTACCCTACAAACAGTCTCTTACTCTCATAAAACATGAATCAGAAACATAAAGGCCCCCTTGAAAAACACCAACTCTGTCTCATGATATACCTTGGGTAAGCTGAATTAGTTCCAGATAGGATCAGTAGTTTGCCCAGGCTCACCACAAACTTAGGGCATAGACCAGACTCAAAGTGTGCAGACTCTCAAGCATGTATCCTCCTCACTTCACAACCACACATGTGTACACACATCCATTCTATCAGGTTAGCCCAGTGATTCCCACAGTGCCATAGGATGCTCAGCCTCTTGGCTCATCTACAGAAAACATAGAAACAGCAACAACTTATCCTGGAAAAGTATCTCAAGCCATTCCAAATGTTTCCCAAACCTAGCAATGGGCTGACTGTGTGTTGGGCTTTCTCATCAGTGATCCAGTTCTTCTCTCACTAGAGAAAGAATCACAGTGTATTTTTCTGTAATGTTCCCCTTGAAAACTTCTTAAGTAGAAGGGACGGGGGAGGGAACTGTTGTGCACTATTGACCGAAAGTCTTCCCATTTTTTTCTTGAGCCTTATTGCAATACATGAAGCTAAGCATCCTTACCCTTCTTACAGATTGACACCACAGGATAAAAGCCATATCAAGATGACTGCCTTAAAATCCTGCAGCTGGCAAGCCTGCATTGGAAGCCGTATTTCTCTGCTTCAAAGAAAATGTTCTTTGTCATGTGGCCTATTATGTAGAACCTAGACAAATAGCTTTTCTGTTAGCATTCTAGGACTCAGCTTTTATGTGCTGTGGTTGCTAGGAAGCTCAGGACAATGCTAGGCATTAATTCATAACAGACTTTTTAGCATGAGTTTTCTTCTTGAAAGACACAGAAACAGAGACAGACACAGGCAGATAAACAGACGTAGAGATTAGTTTTATTTTTGCTTATATGTATTTGCCAGGTTCCATCAGCTCCCATGGAGATGGAATTACAGGTAGTTGTGAGCCATAGAGCCATCTGACCTGGGTGCTGGGTATTGAACTTGAGCTTTCTTGAAAATCAGCAAATTCCTTTAACCACTGAACTATCTTCCCTATTTATCGAGGATTAGAAGGTGTAGCCTTAATGGAAAAAGTTATGTCACTAAGGGGCAGGCTTTGAGATTTCAATAGACTTGTGCCCTCTCTACTTCCTGGTTATGGTTTAAGATGGAGTTGCTCTTTCAGCTGCCTGCCACCTCCTACTTCTGCCCCATCATGAACTCTAACCCTCTGGAACCATAAGTCTCAAATGACTTCTTTGTTATATAAGTTGCTTTGGCCATGGTGTTTTGTCACATCAGTAGAAAAGTAAACAATATAGATGTTGGTGTTGGGAAATGGGCTATTGCTGTGAAAACCCTGACCATGTTGGGTTTTTGGAGGAATGTTAAGACTTTGGAACGTTGGACTAGAAAATGGTTGAATGCTGCAAGCAGAGCTCTAGGGCCTAGAAAGATCTTAGAAGACAGTAGTACCAAGAGCAACATGGACTGTGAGGTCCTAACTCAAGAGATTTCAGGAGGCAACAATATTAACAATTAGGCTAGAGACCATTCTTGTAATATTTTTGGGAAAAATATTACTGCTTTTTTCCCTTGTTGTAGTAATTTCCTGGAGCTAAATTAAAAGGCAATAGGCATTTTTTTTTTGATGGAGGATATGTCAAGACAGCCTAATATTGGCTCCATTGTGTGGTTATTAATAATCACTTCTTTGCAGGTCTATGATGAAAAAGAGTAAATGGGGCAGAAAGAAATACAGGATGTAGTTTGGAGAGGAATAGAACACTAGAAAACAATGTTACTGTCAAGGTTTGTGATGGAAGAGAGGTCGGGATTGCTAAAGATATTATTATATTATATTATTTTATATCATGTTATATTATATGATATGATTAGTTCCATTATGCAGATGGCAAATTATGCAGAAGGAATAATAGGAAAGGGTACCCTCAGTACAAGAACCCACTTAAGTTTCCAACTTGTAAAAGAAAAAAGCCTAAGAAAGGAACAGCAAATAAAATCTGATACAAATGTGATTAAAAGAGGCCCATGTTCATCCCATTTTGGTAGCCAAATTTAACAGCACTGTCAACATGGTGCTAGCTTTGGAGTCAGGACAGATATACAAGTAAAAGGGTCAGGAAATCTTCCTCGATAGTTATGTAGAGCCCCTGAGTCCAGGTGTATAGCTGTGAATTCCATACATGGACTTCCTGAGAGGCAATTGTATGAAGTTGTGAAAGTGAAAGATAATTTGTTTTAGAGACTCCAAGATGTTAAAGGTTCCAGAATCAGGAGACATCTCACACAGGGAGTAGACCATTTCACACAGGGATTAGAATCAACCCAAGGAAGATTTGTGTCTTTCAGGCAACAAAGCCAGAGGGGCAGAGCCATCTATGCCCTTTGATATATTGGATCTGGAGCAACAGGGTTTGGAATTTATCCTGCTGGGATTTTGGTCTTGCTTTGCTATTTCCTCATTGTGCCTCAGTTCCCCCTGTTCAGAATGGTAATGTATTTTATGTGACATTGTATGTTGGAAGTATTTGATCTGCTTTTGATTTTACAACATTATAATTAAGAGGTCACCACCCGGAGTCTTTGAAGAGACATTAGGCTTTCAAACACCTTTGAGACCGTGAAAGACTATGGGACTTTCGAGAAGTTGGACTAAATGCATTTTAAATGCATTTTAAATAATATTTTAATATGGCTACAAGACTATTGAAATGTGTAATGACAATTTTGGAATTTTGGTTTATTTAAAAACACAGAAATATTATTAGAATGTGTTTTCATTTTAATCCCAGGAGTGAGATATGGGTCTGCTTCAAATTGTCCAAAGTGGCTGACACAAATCTGTGGAGGCCTCGTGTTGGGAGCCTGGAGTTTGGGGTTGTGGTTAAACATCTGCTGTCCCTCAGGGTCACTGGGGTTTTCATCCTGTGATTGACCAGAAACCAGGCTGCCTTTCACAGTCCTACAGGGTGGGATATGGGGCTGCTTCAGATTGTCCAAAGCAGCTATGAATGGCCTTGTGCTATAACAGAGGCATGATTTTGCCAGCTGCAGATAATTTCCATGATTTTATGAAATTTGGAATTCTGGGGATTTTTCAAGGGGTACATAAATGCTAGGTAGGCTGTTGGGTGGTTGCTGTTGGCTGCGGTTTGTTAAGTAATAGTCCACCAAGAAGAAAGAACAAGAAGAAATGATGGTGAAGATCAAACTTGCCCCTGAAGTGAGTGATGCCCTTAATCACCAGGAAGGAGTCTACTGATAATGTTGCCTCCTTTCTGACTCCTGACTTTATTCAGGGAGTTCTTTCCCTTCCCTCAGGTCCTTTTTTCTCTCTAATTTAGTATAGGAGGTTTAAAGGGTGGAAGAAAGAAGAATCATCAAAGAAAACACTAGTTACAGAGACTAGTGAATGAAATGTGGCAGTGTGAATAAAATATCCCCCCCCCCCCCATATCTTGTGCACTTGAATGTCTGACTCCTAGTTGGTGGCTGTTTGGGGAGTATTAGGAGGTGTGGCCCTGTGGAGAAAGTATGTCACTGGGGGTGGGCTTCGAGGTTTCCAAAGACTCTTGCCATTTTGAGTTTGAACTCTGCTCCCATTTGTGCTTCCATGCTAGGCAAGCTTTCCACCACTTAGCTCTTACACTTGCTCAAGCCTTATCTTTTATTTTGAGATAGTGTATTAGTAAATTACCCAAGCTGGTATTGAGAGGGATAACTAGAATGACAGGCATTCCTGCATCTACAATTTCACCAGGAAACTCAAAAGGTAACTGCTGCCTAACTCTGATTTGTTCTTTCAGCATTTAAAGTCTTCTGCATCTCAGACAATCCCTCTGGGTATTCACGGCCCATTGGTCTCTATACAATTTGCTTAATTATCTCCAGATTATTATCTCAACTAAAGTAGACTCTTAATCGACGGTCCTTAATGTCTTTATCCTTGTGTAGATGAACCTCATTTCTTGGCAAGAAAATAAAATTTCCTCTAAGCAAGACTGGATAATACCTTTGCCATTGTGATTAAAACAATGGCTCATTTAGAAAATTTTGTGGTGTGTGTGTGTGTGTGTGAGAGAGAGAGAGAGAGAGAGAGAGAGAGAGAGAGAAGAGGAGAGGAGAGGAGAGGAGAGGAGAGGAGAGGAGAGGAGAGGAGAGGAGAGGAGAGGAGAGGAGAGAGGGGGAGAGAGGGAGAGAGGAGAGGAGAGGAGAGGAGAGGAGAGAGAGAGAGAGAGAGAGAGAGAGAGAGAGAGAGAGAGAGAGAGAGGAAGGAATGGAAAGAAGAAGAGGAGAAAGAAGAAGAGGAAAAAGAAAAAAAAAGAAGTTATTATTGTTGTTGTTGGAATGAAACCTGTCCTGCATATTTCTGAAGATAAAGGCATACTGGGGAGGGTACCCAAAGCATCTACACTTCAGAAGAGGTTTGTTTCCTACCTTGAAGTGTGAGGTGTGTGAGGATTCTTAGCTCAGGCCACAGAGGAGGCCTCACTGAGGAGTGTGCTGCATCAGCATCATTCTTCAAGATGGAAGGCTTATACTGTTCCCAGGGTTCCTTACAAACATCTCTATTTACAGGGGACTTAATGACTACCCAAACAACAACCTGTTTGGTCTCTGAATCCAGCACCAGTTCAAAATCCCAGGATGAAGTATATAGGTAGTGTCTACTACATTTACCCAGGATTCCCTTTCCACTTATTAGCACTCTCTGAGCTTCTTGAAAACAAAGGGCACTAGCCCTGTGCTTGGTCATGGGATGCAGAACTGAAAATAGGCCTTACCAACAACTTGCACACCTCTTCTCACAGGAGAAAAAAAAAAGAGTGTGGAAAGACAATTCTGATGCTCTCACAAATTTAACCTCTGACACTGTGGTGGTTTGAATAGGAATGGTCCCTATAGGCTCATAGATTTCAATGCTTGATCACCATGGAGGAGCAATATTAGAAAGTAAGGCTTTCTTTGAGTATGTGAAGCCTTGTTGGAGGGAGTGGGAAAGTCACTGGGCTTTGAGGCTTCAAATATTCAAGCCAGGCCCAGTGTCTAGTTTTACTGCTACCTGCCTAGCTATAGTATTCTCAGCTACCTCTCCAGAACCATGTCTGCTTGCATGCTGCCATGCTTACTGCCAAGATGATAATGGGCTAAACTGAATCTGTAAGCCAGCCCTAATTAAATTGTTTTTCTTTATACGAGTTGCCAAGGTAATGGTATCACTTTATAGCAATAGAAACCCTAACACAGACGCCAAATGTGTATACATGCTATCCCCCCAGTTCTGTGTAGACACCAATAGGGTCTCTCACAATTCATTGCTATCTGACAGTATATATATATATATATATATATATATATATATATATATATATATATATATGGAGGTAGTAATAGATATTGTAGTCTCAGGTTATAGTCTCATTAAAATATGCCCGATGTCAGATATAGATCAAAAGCCCACATCTCCTGTGTTGACTCTTACTGACTGCTTCTATGATTCATCTCTCTGATTTGCTACTGTGCTAGAATGGACTACAGAATTTAGGAAGACCCCCTACTTGTTTTTACATGTTTACTACAGAGGCTACCATTCAGAAGTGCCAAGTGGGTGGGATGAACTGGTTAACGTACAGGTAGCAGGAATTCTAGGAGCTGTCTTGGTGCATTCATCTCTGCATTTCTTCATGATCATGGTCACCAATTTGAAAGCTATCCAAACTCCTCCAGTTGGAGTTTTGTGGAGACATAATTACATGAGCCCAAATGATGAAGTCACTGGCTACAGTTAATTAAAATCATTCTCAGCCTTTTTCCCCTCCCAAGATCTTGAGGCAGACTAAAAGTTCTGACCCTCTGGAATCCTATGTTTGATTCACTTGGGGCTCTATGCCATATTTAAAGACTTTCAGATGCAGATATGGTAGACAAAGGGCTTCTTAGGATTACCAAAAGGTGTTCCTTTTGCCTTTCAAAAGCAAGAGACAAAATCCAAATTTTTCAAACAAGAGGGGATGTCAGGGGTTGGTCTGGTGCTATGTATTCAAATGTTAAATACTGGCTCCTAAGATCTAGTTGTGCCTAAAAGCACTTGCCTCACATACACCAAGTGATGCTATGTAAACCTTGCTCTCCAATTGAAAACTATTGGATAAAGAAAAGTATAGTGGTAAACTGTTAAAAGTTTATTCTATGCTCCTGGTGGGTGCACGACCCTCCTCTGCACCCACCCAAGAGCTCTGGATTCAGTAATGAATGACAGGTACACGCAAACTTTATATTTTAATATGCCTTAACTACCTCAGTGACTGGGCACTTCCAAACCTCCCTGCAGCTAGCACAGTCACCTTCGATATTCCTGAGTTAAATCTTTCTAAATCTATATTTTTGCTTTTGCTGTCCTGGTTCCTTCTGGGCAGCCCTCCCATGGGGTCCGTTTTCCTTTTGCATCTACATTTCAGCTGTTTCATCCTCCTGCTCCTTCTGATGTGGTCTGTCTTATGCCCCTCTCATGGCAGACCCCTGCCTTCCCTCTCCTGCCTTTCTTTCCTGGGTATCTTCAAATACCCTCTGCCCCGATCCTCAGCCATTGGCCATTGACTCTTTTTTGACCAGTTGAAAAACCAATCATTGGCAGGGACCTGCAAATTCCCATGTAAGCACAAATCAAATCCCGCAAATAAAAGTGGCTACAGCCAATTATTGAGGAGACTAGAGGTAGGTGGGGTTTCAGCTAATGGGCTGCGGTCTCATGTAGGGACCAGGAGGAGAGAGAGGAGAAGGAAGAGAAAGAGAGAAGGAAAAAGGAAAGAAGAGGAAGGAGAAAGAAGACAAAGAGAACAGGAGGTCTCCATTAGAAGTAATGGACCAGGAGCATGCAGCCGAGTGAAATGCCCCCTGAGGATGAACTGATAGAGCAGAAATAACCTGGGTGAGACTCACACAGCAAGTACTTGGGGACTGCAGCTGGGGAATTAACAGTCTAGAGTATGGAAAAATAGATTAGGGCAGTAATTGTGTTAAAGCTGATTTTAAAAATTCATAGGAGTCTGCCTGAATTATTAGGGTGCTGTCTAGGTCCTATTAATAGCTAATAAAATTATTAAATAAGTTAAAAATGTCATTTATCAGGTGATATTTCTATAGCTCTTTACCACTATTGTGATTATTAGTTTGTGTTTCTTTGTTTGTTTGTTTTGAGAGAGAATTTTGCCATGTAACCCTGGCTTGCCTGGAACTCCCTGTGTAGATCAGGCTGGCCTTGGACTCACAGAAATCCACTTATCTCTGTCTTCCCAGCACTGTGATTAAAAGCATTCAGTACAATGCAGGGCAATGGTGGTTAATTTTGAGTGATAACTTGATTAAATTGAAAACAAAACACTTTGTGGCTGTAAGATAGCTCTTCAGGTAAAGCGTTCTCATTTGTGCCTGGTGACCTGAGTTCCATTCCCAGAAACAAAAAATGGTGGAAGGGGAGAAGTGTCTCATAAAAGTTGTTCTTTGACTTCCTCACAGAATCAATCTGTCTCTCTGTGACACACACACACACACACACACACACACACACACACACCCCTTTTATTAAAAAGAACACTACTCTGTGTGATGGTGTATGCAGGAGGCCCAGGCAGGCAGATCTCTGAGTTTGAAGCTAACCTGGTCTATAGACAGAGTTTCAGAACAGCTAGGACTACACAGAGAAACCCTGTGTTAAAAACAACAACAAAACAAACAAACAAAAAACAAAAAACAAAAAACAAAAAGAAAGGAAGAAGAAGAACAACAACAGGCTGGAGGGCTCAGTGGTTTAATTTGATTCCCAACACTCACATTGCAGCTTATAATGATCTATAACTCAGTTCCAGAGAATCTGATGTTGTCTTCTGACCTCCTTAGACACAAGGCATACATGTGGTACATAGATATAAATAGGTAAAACATCCATGAACCACGAGAACAAATCAATAAATCTTAAAACAAATAAAACTAATGAATGAATAAAACCACCTTGGGCAGTAGTGAGGCACACCTTTGGGTATGTCTGTGAGGATGTCTGTGAAAGAAAGAAGCATGGTGAAGGTACCATCTTGTGGGCTTGGATCTTGAACTAAATAATAAAAAGGAAGTCATCTGCAGGCCAGTGCTTTCCTTTCTCTGCTTCTTGATCTGCTAAAATGTGAACATGCATGTTACCAAGCACATGTAGAAGGATCTGTTCTTTCCTTTTATCTTTACATAGGTTCTGGAGATCAAAACTAAGGTCATCAGGCTTAGGCACCAAATGCTTTTACCTGGTGATTCATCTTGCTGTCCCTGATTTGATATTGTAAGTTTATTTGATTTTGTTTTACAGTTCAGTGTCTGGCCTATCTTGATAAGTGTTCTATACATAGCGTGCTGTTGATTGTAGTACTCTACGTTATCAAGGGGAGAATATTTTCTAGTTTGTACAACATTACTGTTTTTCTGTCTGCTTGTTCTTTGCATTGAGAGGAATATCATAACCTCCAATCATAATTATGGATTGTCCATGTATTTAAAGATGTGTTGGTTTTTCTTCATCTGTTTTGAGGCCATATTATTAGGTACATTTATCTTAATTGAGAAAATGTCTCCATGAGATCCAGTTGTAAGGCATCTTCTTAGTGATTGATGGGGGAGGGCCAGGTGTATTGTGGGCAGTTCCATCCTAGGGCTGATGATTCTTGGTTCTATAAGAAATCAGGCTGAGAAAGCTATGGGAACCAAGCCAGTAAGCAGCATCCCTCCATGGCCTCTTCATCAACTCCTGCCTTCTGGTTCCTCTCCTGTTTGAGTTCCTGTCCTGGCTTCCTTCAGTGATGAACAAAAATGTAGAAGTGTAAGCTGAATAAACCCTTTCCTCCCCAACTTGCTTTTTTGTCATGGTGTTTTGTTGAAGCACTAGAAACCCAAACTAAGACAACTATGTTACATATATAACAATATCTGTTTTATACTCTGGTGTATAAAGAGTGGTCAGCCCTCCCTGTCCTTAGTTCTTATATCCATTGATTCAAGCATCCACGGGTCAGAAAGCTTTCAAAGACATGTGATGGAGAAAATATGGACAGTGTCCTTGTTATTACCTCCAAACTGTTTAGCAACTATTTACCTTTATATTACAGTAGATATTAGAAGTCAGAGATTGTGGGTGCTGTACACAAGGGTAGGTTATTTGCAAACACAACACCAGTTTACACTAGGGGCAGAAGCATCTGCAGATTTTGACATGCTCAGAGTCCTGAAACCAATTCCCTGTGAGTATGAAGAAGAGCATGAGAACACATAGATGCACGGCTTCTGAAATGAGCATCTCCAATACCTTCACAGCCATCAGTGCAGCTCCCACTTCCTTCTAAAGTTACACATTTGTACTGATCATCACCCTATTTTCATACACATATACTTCTGAACAACACATCTTATTTCCCAATTCTTGGCTCTTTTATAAGACAAATTATACTATATCCACATTCCCTGAGACAAGCTTTTCTTTTCTCCTCCTCAATGTTGTTTTTGGACATACTAATCAAGCTGATTAATAGCTATTATTCATGCATCTCTCACTACTGCATAGAATTCTATGAGACTATAAAGAGACTATAATCTATTAATCCTCATACTGACAGCCATATGGCTATTTCTATTTATCTTCTATAACAATCTTGCAACACTGAATCTGACACTTGGCTTCTGGTGCATATACATACGTGGTTCTTTAATCTAGTTCCCAGAAGTAGAATGTCATACTTGTCTTTAAATTTCCCATTTTTCTTAATCTTTATCCCTTTTTAAACAATTCATCTTAGTCAATTACTGGCTATATATTATCACAAGTGTATGAATTCCTCTCTGTTGTTGAACAAATATAATTTTCTCCGATTTTAAGAAACTTTGCCCACAAGCCTGGAAAATAAAATAATACCTATGTAAAGTCTCTGCTTTTTTGGTCCCAAATTTTGTGCTTTTGTTTTGAGGTCTAGATTTCTAAGAGTGGATATTTTTGTCAAGAACAATTTACCAACTGAACTAATTTACATTCTATGGGAGGTTTTCTATTGCTAAAAAATGTGAAACAATCCCCATCTAAGCAGTTGTTAATCCTTATGAGAGTATAATTAAAGATACTTTCTACTAAGAGAAAAAAAAAAAGAAAAATGAATAAGAAATACTATCCGCTTAGTCCATCTGTGTTGCTATAATAAAATACACAAGGCAAAGTACTTTATTAAAAAAGTTTTATTTAGCTCACATTTCAGGAAACTCAAGAGTATGATTGGCTTTTGCTTGCTTCTAGGGAATGCTTCACAGTAGATGGCATTAAAATGGTGGCAGAACATTCAAGAGTGGCCAGCAGCACCATGGAGAAAGAATAAGAGTACCTGCTCTCTTGGGAGCTCCCTGTGAGAGGAAGCAAATACTCCCATGACAAAGGCATCAATCTCTCTTAAGACCTGGTCACCTCCCACTGGGCCCCATCTCTTAAAAGATTTCACTACTTCCATATTACTAGCCTGGGGCCCAAGACAGTATAAGAATACCTAGAGAAGCCCTATCTGCATGCATGTAAGTTTACCATACTTTTCCTGGAAAGTTCATTAACCAATTATGTTGGTATCATCAAGTACCATCTGTTGTAAACCACCACATAGTAAGAGTTCATGAAGTATCAGCAATATGGCAGATACCAGGTTTCCTTAAAACCTCCAAGTTGTAAGGAAAACAGAGTCTACAAAGAAAGGCAGAAGGTAACATGTGCAGCAAGAAGTGTTCATTAGGCAAATAGAGGTTATATTATGAAACAATAAACTGACTTTACCAAAGAGCTATAAAGAACAAACATTCTCAAGATGTTAGAGGTAACAGAAACAGTACTGGTGAAGGAAACATTCTGAATATGCACATGAAATTTCATATATATATATATATATACATATATATGTGTGTGTATATATATATGCATATATATATACACACACACATATATATGTATGTGTGTGTGTGTGTGTGTGTTTATTGAAAGTGGTAGAATTGAAATGGTAATGAACAGGAGAAAGAGCTGAGAGGAACAGAGGAACTTCTTATTTGGGACAAAATTTAAAGTATCATGCTAAAATCAATACATGATTTTAGCAGTTGATCTGACAGCACAAAGGAAACCACAAAAATTCTCCTCTCAATTTATTGCATGTAGAGGCATGTACATGTGTTTCATAGTTTGTGTGTGCATGTCCATGCCTACAGACATATGTATTCAGGAGTGTGTGTGGAGGCCTAGAGGTTAGTATCATGTGTCTCTACTGTTTTTCCTGTTTTTGAGACATGATCTCTCACTGATCCTGTAGGCCACTGATTTGGCTGCATTGACTGGCCAGAGATCTACTGAGATCTGCCTACTCTGACTGTACAACACTGGTATCACAGACATATACTGCCATTTGTGGCTTTTTATGTGAGTTCTGGGAATCTGAACCCAAGTACTCATTCATGTACAACAAACACGGAAGGAACCATCTTCCCAGCCCTAACACAAAAGTTTTAAAATTATTTATTAATACAACGAAGTGTATTATTAAAACAATACCTTTTAACATTGTCCAATTTCTTTAATTTTATAAATAGAAATATTAGAAAACCTGAAAAGTACTTACTGCTTTTGCTACTTTGTGTGTTCTTCTTTCCTCTGCCCTCTTCTAACCCTTTTCTTTCACCCTTTCAACCCCTTAACATTAGATAGGAGAGAAAAAAAGATAACAGGTGTCAGAAAGGGGGAAACAATGTTATAATCCTGTTGAATTCCTTTGTACAACTTTTCTTCCATGTTAGGATATCTCATTTCTTCTTTGCACATGATTACTTAACAAGTCACAACCAACCACCACCACCACCAACAACTCAACCCACTTCTAGGGGCCTGAACTTTTATATATCCTCTAAATAGAGTCCCTGGAACTCCAAAAACCACAGAATCACAGAAACTATCTGGAGCTGGTAAAAATCCATTCCCTGCTGGAGCATGAGGCAAATCATAGTCAGCTGCTGTGGACAATTTTAAACAGTCCCATATTCCATACCTGGGATTAAATGAAAACATATTCTTATACTATTTGTGATGGTTTGTATAGCGTTGACCCAGAAAGTGGCACTATTTGGAGGTGTTTCCTTTTTGGAAGAAGTATGTCACTGTGGGTGTGTGCTTTAAGACCCTCATCCTACCTGCCTGGAAGCCAGTCTTCTCCTAGCTGTCTTCAGAACAAGAGGTGGAACTCTCAGCTTCTCCAGCCCTACATCTGCTTGGACACTGCCATGCTCCTGCCTTGATGATAATGGACTGAACCTCTGAACCTGTGAGCCAGCCTCAATTAAGTGTTTTACTTTATAAGAGTTGCCTTGGTCATGGTGTTTGTTCAGAGTAGTAAAACCCTAATACTTGTGTGTGTGTGTTAAGAAATAAAAATAAAAAATTGTCATTACATACTGTAATTTTTCTTATGTCTTTAAAAATTTTACAAGTAAAACTGATTTTTAATATTGACATAGATTGCAGCTTTTCTGCCTGTTAGTTTACACTCCTAACACTATCAATTTGTGTAAAAATTGTTTTTAATAAAAATATTATTTTGTGTATGGGTTGGAGTCAAGAGGACAACTTGGTGGAGTCAGTTCTCTGCCTCCATCTTTACTGGGGTTCTGGTGACTGAACTCCAGTCTCCCAGTTTGTGAAATAAGCACCGCTATCAGCTGATTGAGCCATCTCACCATTTCTAGCTTAATTTTGAAGTAGAGATGAAGCTCTAGAGAGTTTGTTTAGCATGTATGAAGCTCAGAGTCTTCTGAAGTCCTCCACCATAAGAAAAATCAGTAAGACAAAACTGATTATAATGGTTTTATTTACAATTATTGTCACATTTTAATTACAGTAGAGCATTTATTTTTTTGTAACATGTCCTCCTTCCCTGCAGAAAAATAATACAATCAGTTGTGATAATGCAATGGAGATGTCTTTATAGACTTTCATCAGAAGTATAAAAATACTTTATACTTTTAGTGGTATTTCTCCTAGTGTGGTTTGTATACATTTTTTCTTGAAACTTAATTTGTTTAGCTTCCTGGCATAATTATTTTGTTCCCTTAACATACCAAATATATACCATACAGACATATATGATGTTAATTATTTAAGGTTTGTTTATAAAGCATATTTTAAATTTTAGCTTAATCAACTGAAATATATTTTCGTTTTAAGATAAGAGTCTCATGTAGCTCATGCTGACCTAGAATTCACTATGTAGTAAGGGATAACCTTGAACTCCTGATCGTCCTGCTTTCACCTCCCAAGTGCTGAGATCACAGGTGTGAGCTATCATGAACAGCTGAGGTAGAATAAATTGACTTAAGGTTCTAAAGTTCTCAGTGCAAAGAGATGACTGACTTCTTGCTGCATATTTTTAAAATACCCCCTTGGATGTTTAATGGGATAATCAGATGGCATCTCATTAAATATGGTTTAACAGCAAAAAGAAAACTTCATCAATGGAACCTTAAAATAATAGCCTTAAAATAATAACCTTAAAACATGCACTTTTTTATGGGTTACCTAATATACATAGAATGTACTTCACTTTCAGAGTTCAGAAAATCTTCACATGTATAAGTTAGAAATCCAAAGGGAATCAGTCTCAACACATTTTGATAGAAATCTCAGTGAATGGCAACACAAATTTGATAGAAATCTCAGGGAGTGGCACAGAAGACAGAAAATGCTGTGAACAAAAATATATGCTATTGTTTATTATAAGTGCTGAGGATGGATCTTGGGGCCTTGGGCTTGGTGTGCAAGTGACCTACACCTAGCCTTATCCCCAGCCCAATAATAAATGCTCATATATACTTTCATCTCTGGTGTGAATCTGCTGTATGAGAATGCATTGTCCCATGTGGTATCTTCTCCCCAAGTGGTAGACACTCTTTTGATGAACTTAACAAAACACTGATCAGTACAGAAAGGATGTAAAGACTTCCATGGAATGAACTGACAAGTGATCTTTAGCACTTACCTGCAGACTTCTAAAATCTCTCACTACATAAAAAATTGAAACAATCTACAGTAGGTACAAATTATATACATTTATTAATAATTTTAAATAACACTCTTGTATAAATTCTTTCATATATTCAAATCATACACAAATTTAGAAATGCATCATGAAGCCTAGTACAGCACACATATGAGACATGTTTTTAAATTTTGGGTTAGGATTTTAGTGACATAATTGCAAGTTTAATTTTTAGAAACATACCCTAATTGATTGGGCTGATATTTAAGAGAAGAAAATGCTTGTGCCTAGCATTAAAAGTGGAATAGAAGTCCTTTAGCTTTGAGCAAGCTTGAATTTGAAGCTCTGGGTTCATTCCAGGGCTGCTGAAGTTTCTGTGTCTGCATAAGTAACAAGGAAGATCCTTAATGTCTCTGAAAAAGTATCATTCAAACCACTAATGTTTTAATGACCCACAATCTTTAGCCATTTGATATTATTTGACTTCTTCAGATTGATCTTGTGTTCTTCCTGCTTCGCCATTTGCTCAGAGTGAAAGCAAACAACAAATTAACCTTCTGTCACCTCCCCCAGCTCTACAACACAGACACCAAACCCCTTTCAACTCCTAAACCATTTGCTATGAAAAGTACCAACAGACTAAAGGTATTTATTTGTTTGTTTGATTGATTGTGTATGGATGAGGTCACAACTTCTGTTGCCCTAATGATTGCACAGGATTCTTTTAACTTATTCTGAATATTGAATATTTTGTTAGCGAGTTTCCTTGAATGATGCAGAGACGCAACTACTACCCACAAACCACTTCAAACTATAAAAAGCCATAGAGAATCATCAGAATTAATTTTATGTTTATAAACATAAAAAAAAACCCCAAAGGACCAGGGCAAATGATGAATAATAAAGCTCTAAGTGTCTCTCTTATTCTAAAACACATCTTGACGATCAGATAACCCAAATTAACTGGTAGATCAGTAAGTATTGCTTGGATGATTAAGAATTCTGGAAATATAAGGACTAGGGAAAAGTCCTATCATTTGGGATTTAGATAGTCTTGTTAAAAAACAAAATGAAACAAAAACAACAACAACAACAAAAACCAAACCAAAACAACAATAAAGACCTATCCTCCCAGCCCATGTCTGCCCTGTTGCCCTCCCTTAGAATCTAAGTATCCCTGGGAAAAAATAATGTACTGGGTCCACAGCATGTTCATATAAATAAGAGAATTTTATTATCATTTTGCTTTCTCTATAACTGGAGAGGCTGTAAATAAGAGAGTCCTTGGAGGCAATGTAAGGGTTAGTGGTGATAAGGGAGGTCAAAGACATGGTTGCCACTGACTACAACATCCACCGATCAGAAATGCACAGGGCTTTTAAGGTGCAAACATCAGTTTCTTCATAGCACTGACATTCAATTCTCATTAAGGTTCATGAATGTAGTATATTTTAAAAACATTTTCTCCTGTTCTTAGACAAAAATTGCTCCAGCATTAGGCTTTGCAGAGGACTTGTGACACTGGGTGGTGATGCCTCCAGAGGAATGAAAACCCTGCAGTATGTTTTACTCTGGTTTCCTACTCTACTTTCAAGGAGAGATCACCTCATGGTCGACCTTTATAGCAAAAATATTTCTACAAGCAGAGCACTGGGGTCACTAAATAATGTTATTTAAAACACATTTTAAGGCTATACTTTTTCTTTATTGTTAAAAACATGATTTAGGAGCAATTAACAGATACTTGATAACTTTGTGGTTTAGTTTCCGTGTTATCTTTTAAGTTCTGTATCATGGAATCTCTATTTAACTGGAATTTTGACTACTTTTGGCTAAATGCAAACATTTAGTTATTGGGTGAACATCTCTTTAACCAATGTTTGGTTTTTATCTCCTTCCCATTATTTTAGCAAGAAATGGGGTATCAAGGGAGGCAGCCCCTGTGCTCAGTGCTTTGGAACTGTGTGATGTACAGTCAATATAAACCTGTGCTGCAACTGCTAGGAAAAGTCTGCCTGCTCCCCTCCTCAATTCAGAAATTCACTCCTTTTAATGAACTTAATAGGCAGTTTTGCCTCCTCATCATTAATCCTGTCTTTAGGTAGAAATACACGTCTGTTCTTTCAACAAAGTCCTTAGTAGCTATGTGACCCTGAATTGTGCCTGTGAGTTACATACTTTCCCTTCTTCCACACACATGGTGGGAGGAGTACACTCGAGAGGACACAAGGAGTCGATTAGAAACATCTGCAAATGGAATGCTCACTCAAGCCTTCTAGGGCTCATGGCTAGTAGATTTATATGTTATCACATAGCAAAATGACAATAAAGTAGAGGTGAAAATTGATTCCGGAAATAATAATAATGATGTGCATTGTATAGTGCTAAACAACTTAGACTCTCTGTGCCACGGTTACTTCATCTATGAAATGAAAACAAGACTACTTCCTAAGGAGGCTACGGTGAGGATCAAAGAACACACATGGAAAGGTGTTTTGTAAATGACAAAGGTCAATAGAATATTAATATATTTTGTAATTCTAAGGATTAAACCCATAGACTCATATGCTAGGCAATCAATCAGCCGCTTGTAAATTGTTTTGGTATGATGAGATGTAATGTCTACCTTTATAAAGACAGCCAAGTATGCAGAGCACACTCAGGTTACATGGATCCTCTAGTGTACAGTCATTTCTAAACCCTGAGAAAAAGGTGGGTCTCCTACAGAGGCTGACCAGAGTCTACATTTTTCTGAGCAAGTATGCAAAGGAGTCTGAGTTTCCTAGGTCTAGTCTCTTGGTTTGTTTTCCCCTAACTACTTCATAGTCTGAGTCACCTTTCTTGGCTCTCAATCCACAACCTGTGATACATAACAAATGAAAGCACTTGGCCTCAGGGAAAAATGGCATCAAAAAGCAAGGACTAAATACACAATCAATCATAGTGACCCTCTGCCCAGAAATGAAGATGGATGAACTCTAGCACTGAAGAAGCCAAACATTCCTCATGATGCATGGGTGACAGGTTATGCTCTAATGTCAGAGGCCTTTATTATGGCAGATATGGGAGGCACATAAATATTTCATGGGCATAAAAAACGCGGGACCCAAAGTGATGTAATGGCTTTTCTTTTTAATTTAAAATTTCTATCCTTTGGAAGACTGTCTTTTACATTCAGGAAAGAAGTCTTTTCCTGAGGATGTTTACACTGGGCATTGTAAAACAGAGTGGCTAATTAGGTGTGTCTGGAGAATGCAGCCTGTGTTCCAGTTTCACAATTGCAGACTTCAAAATCTATTGCTTGAATCTATGGTAAGTCAAAGAGCACATGACTCTAGGTTGAGAGAAGAAAGATTAGAAATATTTGACCTCTTATAAATTTCAACAGTGTCCAAGTAGGGACTAAAATGACTGATGCTCACCAGAGTCCCAGCTCTAGCAATATTGTCACCTATTTTACAGTATTTTAACCAACTTCCCATATCTTCTTTTTACAACACCAGTAACTGCTATACAGATAAAGTCTAGATGATAAAATAGGACATGATTTTTTTACAAATAGATACAAGTACAATGTTGACCAGATAATGCTACATTAATTATGTACACCTTGTTTCTTAGAGGCAGGAACCTCTCCAAGGAGGACCACCAGCTTTCTGCTCTCTGGGTGCTGTGCCTGCCCTCACCATGGAAGCTTATCCTGTGCTTTAACTCCATTCTTGAAGGAGACTCTTGGGAGGAAAGCCAAACCCTTTTACAGAACTTCTTGGGACCTTTCTATCCTTAGTCTATACACAACCAAGATTTTTTTTTAAACTGTGGTATAGCCTAGATATCATCTCTTCCTCAGTTATATCTCTTAGTACAGTAAAATGAACATAATCCCTGCCTCTCTTTTATAAAATATGTTTCCAAAATGGAGATGAAGTCTTCCATCAGTCTTTCCCCTCCACATCAACATTCTGTCATACCTGGTGAGGTTAAGACTTTCTGAGCAGTCCTTTGAGAGGTCAGGTAGACTTAGGCTGCTCTGTGGGAGTCAGCCTTTCCATACACACATGTGGTTTGCTACAAAAATATACTTTACTTCAAGTCCTCAATGATGACAAGTGCTTCAGATCTTCATTGGAAAATTAAGAGCAACAGACAGGCAAAGCGCACTACAGTTTGTACCTGAACATTTGCACAATACCCTTTTCAGCAAACTCTACCCAGGCTCTGTGCTGTTTTAGTGAGCACTGTGTTCTGACAATCCAGGAGGACAACTCAGCTTCTCAGGCTTTGTAGTTATGAATGGGCGTTGTCAGGGTCAGCTGCCCATTGGGAGTCACTTCATTGGCATCATCCTCTAACAATCCCGACACATCTGCATTGGGGATGCTGTCATGGTAGCTGCTGAAACTGATATTGTCTTCTTTCAGCTCGATGGTCCAAAAGGGAGCATTGAGTTTCCGATTTTGGTACTCTCGGTACATGTACACAGCTCCTACAAATCCCATCAGCAGCACTACCACAATGATGATGACTGTCAAAATGATGATGTTAAACTGGGTCCATGATACATCAGCAAGAGCTGAGGTGCTGTTTTCAGAAGAGCTTACTGAAAAGATAGTCTGCAGGGTTGTGGGGGCAAATGTACTATTTATAACAGGGGTGGGCACTGATGTGGTCAAAGAGGCATTGGAAACCAAAATGGTAGAACCTTCAGGAGTTGGAACAATAACTTCTGAAAATAAAAACAGAGAATGAAATGTAAAAGACAAAATTATCTAGTTTTGAGAAATTATAAAAGAAATACACATGAGAGTGAAAGTTGATATGGAATGTTGACATGGTATTCTGCTTACAGGAATGCAAGTTAAAAATAATTTTTAAATAAATTCGATGATAAAAATGAAGTCTGGATAGATCATTTATTACATCGTAATCCATGTCTGATCTTCAATGTGTGTAACACACTAAAACTTTAGAAAAATTCTAACACAGAAGTTTTCCATCCCTTCCTATACATGTATAATCATGAACATTTCTGCAAAGGCTGAGAAATGTGTCACCACCAAATTCTAAACCACATGGTTTAAAATGACAATTATCTGACTTAAAATATATCCAGCACATATGATGCCTTTTTATGAAAGTAAAATTCGCCTTAAAGGAAGTATAAACATCTATTCCAGCAAACAGAATTTAATGCTTAGAGTTGCTGTCAGACAAAAGAGAAAGGAGGTTTCCTTTAATTCCATGTGTGTAGAGAGTTCTTGCTTTGTTGTTGAATTATTTTATAATCAAGGAGCTACATTTTAGACTTCTTATGATAGCATAGCTCAGTGGAAGGATGAAAAGCTTTGGACTAGGTTAGAACTAGGTTTGGACTATAGGTAAGTCAATCTCTTAGAATTTTAGATTCTTCATCTGTTAAATACAAATAGTAATGTCTACTTCACAGAGTTCTTGAAAAACTTTTTGTGTACTTTAGTGAACATTATGGGTACTCAATAAAATTATAAGAAACATAGCTATTACTATTCATCACTGCAGTCTACTACATCAATTAACATTAAAACAGACAAAGCTTGTATTCCTTCATGGCTAAAAACATCCCATCACAATCCTATCTTCTTGGCACTTTTGTCTGGCCACATGGTGCAATGCTAAGTGACAGCACTTTTAGCTAGTGATGTGATTCAATCTTATCACTATAGCAGAATACCAAAATATGGCAGAAAGATGCCACTGGTCAGAGGCTAATGGTACCTCAGTTCAGTAATCAGTGTATACTGGAATTTCAAGAATTTTATACAGAGCCGGATTTAATCTTTTTGTGGAATACTAGTCCCTGAATATCCCTAGCCCCTTTTGAATTCATAACTTAACCTTTTCTAAATTCTCACTGAACACTCCTACAAGAAACACTCAATCATATGCTTTTTATTTTAAAATTCAAAGGGAATATTAATAAGATTTCATCTACCACACATGGAGCCATGTCAGCTCAAAGTGTGAAGAGGCTAGAAAGAACTCCAGTTTCCCAGATGGAACTTCAAAATAGACTTGAATATAGGTTCGTTTCAGAAAAGGTCTTTGATGATCACTGAAATAATGTGTCAAGAAGCAAAAGAAAAGAACTTTCAGGACTTTTCAATTCTAACAGACAGATAGAAGAAGGGAAACATGACCGCACTTGGTCTTATTATCACAATGACTTGGTCTTGGTCTTCAAATTTCTGGAATTGATGCTGGAGGATCAGGAGACAATAAGAAAGGAAAGAAACCTCTTTAGGCAAATACCTATCAAAATTTATTTCCAGAAACTCCTCTGGTGGACAGGAAGGTTTACAAAGCTAACGACAGCTGTCTTCAAACATTCAATGCTAGTCTCAGATAATCAATGTGTAATCTTAGTTGGAGTTTTACCTTGCTTGATGCAGTTTCTCTGAAGGTCTCGAACATAGCCTTCTAGGCATTTCTCGCACCAGAACCCAGTGGTGTTATGAAGGCAGTTGATGCACTCACCACTCTCAGGCTTGCAAATCTTTGGAGTTTTAATTGGGTCCACATGGCCATGACATTCACACCGTGTGCAGATGCTGTCAGAATTGTAATAGCCATTTTCACATTTATTGCAGTTCTGGCCTGTGTAACCATCTTTACACTGGTCACATGTAGGCTCCAACTTACCAGATTCTAATAGAATAACAGAAATAGAAATAGAAAGAACATTAAAATAATTTAGTAAAGTCTCAAGCTACATTTTAAAAAAAAACAGTAAACTATTTGCTCTCCAAAAATTTTTAAAATCTTCCCTGGTATCTTCTCTCAAGAGACATACAGAACCAATAGTCTATATAGTTTATTAACTTTCCAATGTATTGAAGGAATGATGGGCCTGTCCACAAAGCCTACTGAAGTAGGGGATAAAAGAAATATGCTTTCACTAGATGTTTCAATGACGATGATATTACATAGAGTGTGAGTGTGTGTATACTGCACATGCACTGATCCATATGGGCAACACTGTGTGTTTGTATGTCAGAGGACAACTTGCTTGTGTACTCTCCATCCATCATGTAGGTTCTGGGGATCAAACTCAAAGATTGTCAGTTTTGCTAGCTTGTATCTTTACCCACTGAACTATCTCGCAGGTCCTTACAAAGTTTTAGTTTGTTTGCATGTTTATTTGTTATTTTTAAAATTTTTTTCCTTTGAGGCATGAAAGACTACATAAAATATGGCTTAAGAAAAAACTTTATTTCTTGCTTCCCTAAATGTTGATACTCATAGGTGCCTTTTTCTTTTCTGTGGTGCTGGGTATTAATCTTGGACCTCTTCCATGGAGGGCAAGTACCCTCTGTCACTGAGCTACACCCAAGACCATTATTCTCAGAGTGCTATGCTTGGTTTCTTTCACCTTTCATTCTATGTATTTTCCTTGGGTATGTTCACTTGTTTAATCAACAATAGAAAATGTGTATCTCCAGTCCATCTCTCTCTTAAATTACAAACTGCATATGATATACAAATTGCTTGTATAACTGGGTCTACAAACATTTCAAATTAGATGACTGTCCTCAAACAAGTTTCGTGTATTTTAGTGAATGGTCCCAACATCCATCCACTTGCCTAGGTACCCAGACTAAGAAGGAACTCTCAGTCCTCCATCTCCTACCTGCCTTTGGGCAGTTATCAGTTCATTCAGTGATACATTAAAATATTCCTAATCTACTGATGTGTCTCAACTCCAGTGTTATGCTCCTGGTTAAGGGTGTCATCATTTCTTACTTCTAGTTCTCTCAATACTTCCCAAGGCTTCTTTACTACAGTATATTCCTACAGTCTTTATGATCTTCAAAGTAAACCCTAATACACATATTGCCTCCCTAGAGAAGTTGCTACAATTTTAATGGCTTCAGAACTAAGTGAAAATTTAATAGAATTTTCTACTGAAAATTTTCTAAGCCCTGCCTACTTTTCTTAGCTCTTCTCATTTTTCTTCACACTTCATCATTTACTTTGTTTCAAGCTTGTCAGATGACTTAGGACATTCCCAAAGAATGCCTGTTTTCTTCTCTCTAAAATGTCATCTATACTGTTTGCCTACATGGAGCATCCTCTTGCTTACCTCTAGTCATTTTACAGATACAGACTGAAACAATTTAGGTATTACTTCTCAGAAGCGCGAGAGTTTGTACCTGATTTTCTGTTTAGGTTAGAGTTATTCTATGTTCACCCATACCACTTAACATTT
Organism: Arvicanthis niloticus; assembly: GCF_011762505.2. Taxonomy (NCBI): domain Eukaryota; kingdom Metazoa; phylum Chordata; class Mammalia; order Rodentia; family Muridae; genus Arvicanthis; species Arvicanthis niloticus. Next base: position 77,681,828 of record NC_047662.1, on the reverse strand, counting down.
AAGATGTAATAATTGGATTAGTTGTTTATTTCACCAATTAAACTATAAGCTACTTGTGTTCCATTACTTTCCGTATTTTTGTAGTATCTGACATACAGTATCTGTTCAACAAATGTTTGCTACTTACATAATTTTATCTTACATAGTGGGAACATACTTGTTCATACTTATCTGCTCTTTTCAAGTCTCTATATGATTTTTGTTTGGGCTTCTCAATTAGATTTGACAAGTGATTTTTAATAGGAAATTGTAAGTTAATTTCTTAGAATTTATAAACTTACTAACAGAATAATAATGTTCTCTAAACACAGTATTTCATTACAGAAAGAATAATTTACAGTGAGGATGAAAGCTGCAGCAAGGACTCCTCCTCAGACTTTGGATAAAACATGAATCAATTTGTCCATGTTATTAAGAGTTTTATTTGAAAAACAATTCATAATTTGTCGTCTAAAGTATATAAGTCAAGTGTTTTGAGTATAAGCCACAAATGTTTTGAGTATAAGTGATAAACTAATTTAGCAATTATAGTCTCAGTTGGTCATGTGGCATCAAGTTAAGCTAATAAACTCAGAACTTTGATTATCTGTATTTCAAACAAGGACTTTAAACCAGAAATTCTTAATTTGCATAAAAACAATGACAACAGAATGAATTCAGAACTCTTGCAACAAATGATATATAAGAAAAATACTCAACAAAAGATTTATACTTTTTTAAAGAAGCTTGTAACTCACTATGGTGCCATGTTCTCACTTTTATAGGTAACAAAAACTCATTTCAAAAAATTGTAGATAGATTGAAGGGTTGAAATTGAGGCTTGTGAGAGTATTTCATTTTCTAATATTTATACTCTGTAGACCTCATGAGATGATATTCAAAATCTGCCTCCTGTTTTATTCCTCTTCCCTTCCCTTTGCTTCTGCCACACTTAAATTCTTTGCTCAGATCAGTGATTTTTAACATTCATGTTATGCTTTTGTTCTTGTTTGTCTGTTTTTAGAGAGTGTCACACTGTGCAATCAATGAAATATACCCTTCTCCAAGTTCCTTTTGGTAATGGTGTTTTATCATAGCAATAGAAATCCTTAGACACTCTCTTAGTGCACTCATTGTATTATAGACTTACTCATTATAGTGAACTTATTTGTATGTTGTTTGAGCATTAGACCAAGTGATCTGTAGTGGTAGTTTAGCTAAACTGCTTTGTGTTCCAATGGGTTGCATACATGTACCTACCCAAGCATTATCTGGATTCTCGGAAAAGATACACACACACACACGTCAGTTAATTTTAAATATTTCTTGACTAGCTCAAATTCAGGTATAGAATTATAAGCTTTTTAGTTAGTATAGGTAATTGAGTACTTTATCTGATTGACAAATATGATGGACTAGATGTTAATTGTATATTATACTTTATAATTTATAATTGTTATAGTTATGTTCAATTTATCTAAGAGAAGAGGCTTTTTAAAAATTTAGACAGAAAAGGTGAGGTGTTAGGGATTGATTCTAATGTATTAATCTGGCCTCCCAAATCAAAAATTTATGTGTTCAAATGCTAAAGGTCCTTGTCCCCAGTTAGTTTTTGATTGCTCAATAAATAGCCAAAAGTAAAACCATGCTTTTGGGCAGTTATCAGTTCATTCAGCGATACATTAAAATATTCCTAATCTACTGATGTGTCTCAACTCCAGTGTTATGCTCCTGATTAAGGGTGTCATCATTTCTTACTTCTAGCTCTCTCAATACTTCTCAAGGCTTCTTTACTGCAGTATATTCCTACAGTCTTTATGATCTTCAAAGTAAACCTGAATACACATATTGTGTATTCACAATACACAATATATTATATTATGGTGGTTCCTCAGGAAATTGGAAATAGTTCTACCTGAAGACCCAGCTATACCACTTTTAGGCATATACTCAAATGATGCTACAGCATATAACAAGGACACAAGCTCCACTATGTTTATAGTAGCCTCATTTATAATAGCCAGAAGCTAGAAACACCCCAGATGTATCTCAACAGAAGACATGGATACAGAAAATGTGATATATTTACACAATGGAGTACTACTTAGCTAGTAAAAACTTCTAGCCTTAGAAACAGTGATCATGGTAGTGTTCATGGAATTGTGTTTAATTCCTTGCTTGTTCTTTGACTATTTGTGTTTATTGTCTTGCTGTTCCTTGACTATTTGCATCTATTGTATTGCTAGAACCTCAACCTAGAACTGACCTTAATACATGCATGTAGTTAAAATGGTATAAAAGCAAAAAGGAGGGTGAATGGGATAGTGGGTTCTAGGGAGGGGAAATGGGGAAAGGAGATGACATCTGAAATGTAAATAAATAAAATATCCAATTAAAACAACAACAACAAAAAACCCCAATGACTTCATAAAATTTACAGGCAAATGGATGGAACTAGAAAATACCTTCCTGAGTGAGGTAACCCAGTCACAAAAGAACACACATGGAATGTACTCACTGATAAGTGAATTTTAGCCCCAAAGCTCAGAATACCCATGATACAACCTACAAACCATATGGAGCTTAAAAAGAAGGAAGACCAAAGTGTGGATGCTTCAATCCTACACAGAAGGAAGAACAAAATAATCACAGGAGGTAGAGGGAGGGAGGGACAGAGGAGGAAGAGAGAGAGGAGGGAAAGGAAAAAGGGAGTGGGGTCAGGTATTGGAAGGGACAGGAGAGAAGTACAAAGGGTCAGGAAATTGAATAGAAATATGTAGTAGTGGAGGATGGGGAACTGGGGTAGCCACTAGAAAGTCCCAGACACCAGGAAAGTGAGAGGCTGCCAGGACCCAACAGGGATGACTTTAGCTGAAATACCCAACAAAGGGGAGACCACCTCCAGTAGATAGACACAGACCCCAGTTGAGGATAGGGCCACTCACCCATCTCAAATTTTTTAACCCAGAAATGTTCCTGTCCAAAGGAAAGACAGGGGCAAAAAAAAAAAAAAAAAAAAAAAAAAAAAAAAAAAAAAAAAAAAAATGGAACAGACATTGAAAGAAAGGCCATCCAGAGACCGCCCACCTAGGAATCCATCCTATGTGCAGACACCAGACCCAAACACTATTGCTGATGCCAAGAAATGCTTGCTGACAGGAGCCTGGTATGGTTCCTGCCAGCACCTGAGCAATACAGATGCAGATACAGCCAACAATTGGACTGAGCCAGGAGACCCCAATGGAAGAGATAGAGAAAGGATGAAGGGAGCTGAAGGGGATTACATCCCCATAGGAAGAACAATATCAATTAACTAGACCATCCAGAGCTCCCAGGGGCTAAACCACTAACCAAAGAGTATACATGGAAAGATCTATGGCTCCAGAAACATATATTGCAGAAGATGGCCTTATCTGATGTCAATGGGAGGGGAGCCCCTTGTTCCTGTGGAGGCTTGATACCACAGCATAGGGGGATGTTTGGGCAGTGGGGCAAGAGTGGATGGGTGGGTGGGAGAGCACCCTCATAGAGGCAAATGGAATGGGGGAGAGGGTAAATGGGATGGGAGGTTTGTGGAAGGGGAACTGGGAAAGGGGATATCATTTGAAATGTAAACAAATGAAATAATAAAAATAAACAAACAAACAAATAAATAAATAGCCAACAGCCAATGGCTAGACAGATAGACTAAGACAAGACTTTTAGATTTGTGTGGGCTAAGAACTAGAAGAGAAGAAGATCTCCAGGGTTTGGAGTGAGGAGGATCAGACTTAGAGCTTAAAAAAAAAAAAAATCCAAAATGTGTAGATGAGCAGGAATGCGGCACCAGAAGAATCTTGGGCAGCAAAGACTAGGGGGCCACCCAGAAGGAGCCAGGGCAACAGAGATAAAATATAGAATAATTAGAGCCAGGAATACTGGAGGGAAATGTGTGCTAGCCTCAGGGAGGATTAAAACTGCTCAGCCTTTGAGCTAGTGAAGATATATTTAAAATTAACTGACATATGAGTGTATCTTTCATTTGTAAATCCAGATAGCTATTGGGTGGGTGTGCACATGCAACCTGTCAGGAACACAAAGCAGTTTAGCTAACTCACCACTACAGTGGTTCCTGAAAGTATCAAACGGAACTGGCTTAGTACTTTCTACCCCTATAGGCACATGCATGCCTAATTGGATTGCTCATGTCCCAATTTAGTCTCCGGCTGTGATCTATTACCTCTACATGGATACATCTCTAAGTGTCCCAGTCCTTACTTTTCAAGGCTCCATTTTGATGTAAGCTGTTCCATAAAGACTTTTCTGTGTTTCCCAGTAAGAACTATAAGGCTCTGCAAAGGTCTCCCAATCCAGTTTTACATATCTAATTCCTCCCTCCCCTGAGATGGTTATCTCCCTTTCTACTCACCCAACACGTACTATTGGCATATACAATACACTGGGACTAGAGATTAAATGATTAGAAATATAGATATCATCTCTATTGTAGTGCAGTGTATAGAAAAGGTATATAAAAACAAAGTCTTTCAAGCACATTACTTTTTACAGGGATTTTTCTTTCTACAGAGAACTTCTATATTTTAAATTCATTGTATGAAAGAGAACCCAGTGAGTCACTCTACTGAAGAATTATAAAACAACTCCAAAAGCAAAGCCCTACGTTTAAAAGAAATATTACTCAAGATGAGCCAAGAACTTGAGCAGCCAATGTTCTGATATACAAATCTTATAAAGGTCTTAAATTGCTACTAACAGCATGCTAATGTAGAGAATTCTTATATTTTCTAGAATTCTTTTATTGCAGATGCAAATTTAGATATTAACATGTAATTTTCATATTCTTGACTCAAAATGACAATGCTAACTTATTCTAAATATTTAATATATGCATACTTATACAGTGATAAATAACAATGTATGCTGTGTGGAAGTATCATCTTCTTCAGGAAAAACAAGAGAAAAACATCTCATCCCAGGGATAATAATACATCTTCACATTCTGTAAGTTCATACCCATAAGTTTACATACTACTTTTGACATTTTGTGTGTTTTTTCTATTACACTGAATGCTAATTAGAATCCATATCTTAGTTTCTAGACTTTTGTATTCTTTGTCTATCATAACAAAAAGCATGTACTAGGTGGTTATTCACCTATTTGTGGAATAAATTAATGATTTTTAATAGTTTCCTATGAAAAGGGAAACATACCAGTTCCTATTACTAGGCATAACAACGGACTTCCCAGATGCTGTCAAATGCTCCCAACTCCTGGTAATCACATGTTCATGCTTGGTAGAATAGGCATGAGTAAGTTAGTGGGGTATTGCAAACAGCTCTACAGCTTTAAAGACTAGATGATAAAATCCACCACGGCTTGCATTTTTCCTGTTTTTGGATCATTTACTTGTAGTAGATGCCAGCTACCATGTTGCAAGAATATTAAGAAGCTTAATGAAGAAGTCCATGTGATGACTGACAGAATCTTTTTGCCCCTAGCAGGCTGTATGAGTTAGCCATATTGAAAGCAGATTCTACAGTCCCAATTAAGCCTTCAAACTGCTGACTACAGTCCTAACATCTTGACTTCAGTCTCATGGGAAATACCAAGCCAACATAAACAATGAAAGAAATTTAAACTGAATGCCTCTGAAATTAAGCAAGTAAACAACAAAAATCATTTGTGATAAGAAGGAGATGAATCAAGGGAAAAATTGGGTCATGGGAATATTTATAAATTTTTAAAAAACCTTTTTGTTTAAATTTTAATAATATTTAAATAGAGATCAAACCTGGGGTGTTCTATTTACTAGGAAATAGCTTTCCCATGGAGCTTTATACTTGTTTCTTACAAATCAAATATCTAATAAGTGATTTGCATATATTACTCTATAAACACAATGATAACAAAATACAACTTTAAGATGAACAAAAAAATACCAAAAGGTATTTTCTTAACAGAAACAGTAAACTGGTCAATAACCATATAATTAGCCATCAGAGACAGACGAATTAAAACCACAATGCAATGAATGCCATTTCATATCCATTAGGATGGCCTTAGGTATAAAAAAGATAGCTAATAAGTGGTTTTTGAGTCTGTTGACAATTTAAAATCCTCATTTATACTTTCTAAAAATAATAATGTCAGGAGACAAGAAGCCATCTTGACCCAGAGGATTGGATGCTCTCTTCTGGTCTCCACCAGTACTGCACTTATGATATACACATGATTATGCACATGATATTCCACAGACACACCTGTATACTCATAATTAAAAACAAAAATATCTTAAAAATATAGGGTGGAGGGAGCCTGAAGACATATGATGTTCATCTCTGCTTTTAATACACAACATGCTTTGTCCACACAAACTCATATACAATATACATATTCTACCCCCACAAAATAATAACATAAAATTATGTTCTTATTTTGGAAAATCATCTGATACTTCCTTGTAGAGTTCAACAGAATTGATATATGACACAGAAAATTCCACTCCTGGTAACATGCCCCAGAGAAATTAAACCCATGTACACACAAACACTGGGGAATGTAGTTCAGAGGCAGAGTGCTTTGCTAGCACACACAAATACGTTCCCAAGCTCAATCTCCTGTAGTGGGGAAGGCATCCAACAACCACTGACTTGAGGATGTCTTAGCAAAATTTCTATACACAAAAATGAACAAAAATGTTAATAGCTGCATTACTTATACCAGGTAGCTTTTAAATGTCCACTAATTTAGGAAAGAATAAATAAAATGTGGCTTCTATTCCATTTACAACAAGAAGTATACTGTTAACTGATACCTGTTTCAATACGCATGAACATTGAAAATATGCTATATGAGAGAATCCAGACACATGCACAGTGTTGCCTAAGACATCTGAATTCTTATTTTATATATGGATTAGAATTTGATTGTAAATTCATAGAGAGTAAACTGTTGTAATTTTTTATAATTCACTTTCACTTATATCCTCTAGAACCTAATTCATCAATACAGTTTATTTCAGAGAAGGAAGTGACCTAGAAAAAGACCTTACCTATGGTGCAATTGCCTGTAGAAGTCACTGCTGAACACGGGCATCGACGGCATTCTTTTGCAGCATCAGGACTCTGATAAAATCCTTCTTTGCACTCTTCACAGTGTTCCCCTTTACTGTTTTCCTGGCAGTTTAAACAAGCACCTAAAAGAATCAAATTATTGTTTCAAAGTTAAGGAACTTTCAGAAATCCTGCATACATTAGGAAGACCATAGATTATACAAAAAAAAAAATAGCAGGAGTACTGTATAGTTTTTATTCTGTGTTATTTCTTAAAAGGAAGAAAGAAAGGAAGGGAGGGAGAAGAGAGGAAAGGAGAGGAGAGGAGAGGAGAGGAGAGGAGAGGAGAGGAGAGGAGAGGAGATTTAGAGATGGAGACAGCTCAGCTGTTAAAAACCTTTGCTGCTCTCACAGACAATCTGGGATCCCTAGCACCTGTGTGCCCCCTCACAACTGTCACTGCAGTTCAAGGGGGCACTATACCCTCTTCTGACCTCTTTGTGTACTAGGCACACATGCATACATGGAGACAAAACACTCATACACATAAACAAATAAAATAAGTAAATCTATTTTTAAAAAAGATTTATTACTTGTGTGTATGTGCCTAAGTGTGTTTCTGTGCAACATGTATGTGCAAGTGCCCTTGGAGACCAGCAGTGGGAATGGGAATAGGAAATCTATGAACTGGAGTTCCAGGTGCTTGTGAGCTGCCAATACAGGTGTTGGGAACCCAACGTGGAGCCTCTGCAAGAAGAGCAAATGCTTTTAATTGCTAAGTCATCTTTCCAGCCCCTCCTGATCTATTTCTATGAATTCAATGTTCTATGAGAGAAAAGTTGGGTATGTGATTCTAGTCACAACATGGCCTCATTGGTTGATTGTCTATATACTATATACCGATTAGCTTTGTGCAAAGAAAAAAATAAGATAATATATATAAATAGAAGAGTAAATAAATTGTGGTACTTTCATAGTTTGGATACTACTATGAACAATAATGAGCTACTCATGCATATAAACATGAATCTTAAAGACAGCATTGGTTAAAAAGAATGTCATATATAGGGAATATTTACTTTGTAGCATTTCAGAAAGCCACAATAGGGGTTGGAGAGATGGCTCAGTGGTTAAGAGCACTCTTAACCACTCTTTCAGAGGCCCCCATTTCAATTCCCATCACCACGTGGTAGCTCACATCATCTTTCTCTAGACCCAGGAGATCTGGCACCCTCTTCTGGCCTCCAAGGGCACTGCACAGACATGCATTCAGACAAAACAGTCATACACATAAAATAAAGTATATATAAAAAAGCAATACTAAGCTTATAGAAAAATACATAATATATTAAACCAAAAATACATACATAGTAAAAACTTTAAATATGGACAGAGACAGTTAAGGAATATTATGGATTATTGTCTCTGTGAATTGGGGGAAAGAATATATGTCTGAGAAAACAAGTGCTCAATTTCTTTTGAAATTTTTCATTTCACATATGTGTTGTAATGGCTATTCTTGTTTTTCACCTTAAGTACATCTGGAATTAACTAAAACTCAAGTGGCTGCATATACTTTTGAGAGATTTTCTTAATTAAATGATTTGAAGTGGGAAGATCCACCTTTAATCTGGACTATATATTCTGGTAGCAACATATATGAAGAACATGGAAGGACTTTTTTCTTCTTTACTTGCTTGCCCTTGCTCTTGTTAGCAGGTCCATTTCTTTACTGCTGTTAAAATCTACTTCTTCAGGATTCTGGTGTATACTGAAGACCAGCTGACACATCCAGCATTGTGGACTTTGCATTAGCGGACAGCCAATGCATGTGGCATTCTTTTCAACTGGACTATAGTCTGTAAACCACTATAATAAATCCCATATATTCATATACATATATATTCATTCATTCATACACATTTATTCCATCAATTATTTTCCTCTAGAGAACTCTGACAAATATAATAATTATATTATATGGATAAATATGAGGCAAAATGGTGGCAAAATATTTACAGGTGGATATATGAGTGTGCACATTAGTGTTTGTTAATTGATACCAGCTAGAGTCATTTGAGAAGAGAGAAACCTCAGTTGAGAAAATGCCTTTATCAGATTAGCTGTGTGGTGGTGTGAATTTCCATTGAAATATACTTCATAGGCCCCAGTGCTTGAATTCTTGGTCTAAAGTTGGTGAAACTGCTTGAGAAGGAGTAGGAGAAATAGCCTTATTTGAAGACATATATCACCTAGTTTTAAAAGACTCCAGCTATTCTCTGTGTGTCCTCTCTGCCTACTGCTTGAGGGCTGGACTGAGATATGAGCTCTCAGATGCTGCTTGCTGTTTGCTACTATACTACCCCAAATCAAGATGGACTCCAACTCCCTGAAACTATAAGGCCAATTAAATATTTTCTTCTATAAATTGCCTTGCTTATGGTGTTTTTACCAAAGAACTAAAAAGAAATCAATAAAAGACTCTAGGCAAGTTTCTATGACATTTTCTTTATTAATGATTGATATGGGAGGTTCCAGCCCACTGTGCAGGTAGCGACCCTTGGAAGTGATCTTGAGTTGCATAAGAAAGCAGGAGGACTCTTTTGAAGGGAAACGGGGGGGGGGGGGGGGGGGGGGAGGGAGAGGAGTGGATAGGGAGGAAGGAAATAGGGGGAGGGACTGGGAGGAGAGGAAGGAGGAGAAACTGTGATTGAAATGTAATATATGAAAGAATAGATTAAAAACAAAACAAAACAAAAACCTCAAACAACAAAAAAAGAAGAAAGCAGACTGAGCAAGCCAGGAAGAACAAACAAGTAAGCAGCGTTCCTCTTCGTTGGCCTCTGCTTCAGTTCCTGCCCCCAGGGTCCTGCCTGGTCTCTGCCTTGAATTGCTTCTCTGACTTCCCTCAGTGACAGAGTGTGACCTGAGATGTGAAAATGAAATAAACCATTTCTTCTTCTCCAAGTTGCTTTTGGTCATGGGGTTCATCACAGCAATAGAAAGCAAACTAGGACAATGAAAAGTGAAAACTAAAGAAACGGGGAAAAAGAAGGCAGAGTCCTGTGTTTTGGGACAACACTCCTTTGGCACTCTATGACAAAGGATTCTTGAAAGAGGCACCGCAGCACCACATCTACAATCAGACTTACAACTACTGCTACATAAGTAAATACACAAAAAACCAGGAATGTGTTGAAATTTTACAACAAGCTAAAAACAGCTGATGTTGACATTCATGAAGTCTTTCTGGATATACTTCTCTAACTTATGTAAAAATTTCAAAACTGAGTGTGGCAGAAAGGATAGGACTATAAGATAAAATGATATGACAACTGGGGCAAGATTTGAAAGTCAAAACATTGAAAATGTTAATAATAATGTGTGCTCTCAATTCTTAAAGGATTACAGGAAATTCTCTCACATCTCATGACTTACTAGGAAAGATATTTTTATGTTATTTGTACACTTAACTTTGATTCAACTGAATTTTTATGTAGATATCATCATTTAAAGTCACATAAAATATATTTAGTTATAAATGATGTTTCATAGCTCAAGCTAGTCTCGAATTTACTATTTAGTTGAAGCTGGATTTGAATACCTCTTGACTCCATCTCTAAATTCTGGGATTATCGGCAGGTGCTATCATGCCTGGGTAAAATCATGTAACTTTTTACACTTATGACAGTGTTGAAAGGTATTTTTCACTATATAGCACAATAGAATGTACTCGCACAGTGATAAAAACACTCTGAGACTGCTTTCTTTCTAAATCTTATATTCTGATGACTCTATAGCTATGAATTCTATAACAGTAAGTTTGCTTTTAAAAAAGTTTGCTTAACACTGGTCCCTTCCGATCTAGGCCAGAGCACTGGGCAGATCTTGGGTGGCAGCTCTGCCCCCAACCTCCAAGAACCCAGAGGAAGCGGGGATCCCAGGCGCTCTAACTCAGGCAGTATCTTAGGTAAGCAGACAGCAGGGCCCGCCCTAAACAGGGAGTAACTGGGACCCACAAGGACCCGGGAAGTCACTCTTGTCCTGGAACACTGGTTCCTTCTGGTCTGGGCCAGAGCACTGAGCAGATCTTGGGTGGCAGCTCTGTCCCCAACCTCCAAGAACCCAGAGGAAGCAGGGATCCCAGGCGCTCTAACTTGGACAGTGTCTTAGAAACTAGTTCTCAGATCTGAGGCCTGGATCAGACCTCTGCCAGGTCTGCTATTGTGTGGACCCCAGATTCCACCTGAGACATACTGGAAGTTCCACTCAACCCAGAGCCACAGAGGAACAACTGAACTCAGAGTGTCAGACAACATATCCTGAGATATTCTAGAGGAGACACTGCACCCAGAACAGCAGACACCTAGCTGGACTACTACCTTGGAGGCACCATATCCTGAGGCATCCTAGAGGTACCACTATAATCAGTGCAGCTGGAAAAGATCACAGAGACATCTGGGCCCCTAGGAGATCAGACACAAGCTAGATAACTGGAAAGACAGGCTTCAGTCAGAGACAGCAAGTACAGGCAGCACTGGAGTTAACCAGATGGCAAAAGGCAAGAGCAAGAACATAAGCAACAGAAACCAAAGTTACATGGCATCATCAGAACCCAGCTCCCCCATCAGAGCAAGCCCTGAACACCCCATCACACCAGAAAAGCAGGAATCAGAATTAAAATCACTTCTCATGATGATGATAGAGGGCTTTAAGAAAGACAGACATAAATAACACTCTCAAAGAACTTAAGGAGAGCACTGGTAGACAGATAGAAACCCTTAAAGAGGAAACCCAAAAATCCCTTAAGGAATTGCAAGAAAATGCAACCAAACGGGAAAAGGAATTAAACAGAACCATGCAGGATCTAAAAATGGAAGTAGAAACAATAAAGAAATCACAAAGGGACAATACCCTGGAGATAGAAAACCTAAAAAAAAAGGATCAGGAGTCATAGACACAAGTATCACCAACAGAATACAAGAGATGGAAGAGAGAATCTCATGTGCAGATGGAAAACATTGAAACAACTGTCAAAGAAAATGCAAAATACAAAAAGCTACTAACCCAAAATATACAAGAAATCCAAGACACAATGAGAAGGCCAAACCTAAGGATAATAGGTATAGATGAGGGGGAAGACACCCAACTTAAAGGACCAGTAAATATCCTCAACAAAATTATAGAGGAAAACTTCCCTAACCTAAAGAAAGAGATGTCCATAAATATACAAGAAGCCTACAGAACTCCAAATAGTTTAGACCAGAAAAGAAATACTTCCCGCCATATAATAGTCAAAACATCAAATGTACAAAACAAAGAAAAAATACTAAGAGCAGTAAGGGAAAAAGGCAAAGTAACATATAAAGGCAGACCTATAAGAATTACACCAGACTTCTCACCAGAGACCATAAAAGCCAGAAGATCCTGGACCGATATCATACAGACCCTAAGAGAACACAAATGCCAGCCCAGACTACTATACCCAGCAAAACTCTCAATCATTATTGATGGAGAAACCAAAATATTCCATGACAAATCCAAATTTACACAGTATCTCAACACAAATCCAGCACTTCAAAGAATAATTGGTGGAAAACTCCAACACAAGGAGGGAAACTACAACCTAGAAAAAGCAAGAAAGTAATCTTCCAAAAACCCCAAAAGAAGATAGTTATACAAACATATCTCCACGAATGTTAGCCCAAAAGCTTGCATTAGCGAAGACTCAACCCACAGACCACATGAAGCTCATGAAGAAGGAAGACCAAGAGGGGATGCCTCAGTTCTACTTAGAACGAGAAACAAAAATGCTCAAGGGAGCAAATAGGGAAACAAAACATGGAACAGAAACTGAAGGAGGGGCCATCAGGAGACCATTTCACCTGGGTATTCACCCCATGTACAGCCACCTAATCTAAACACTGTTGTGGATGGCTGGAAGTGCATAATGTGAGGAACATGATATAGCTGTCTCCTTAGAGGTCTGCCAAAGACTAACACACTCAGAGGACAATGCTCACAGTTAACCACTGACATGATCAGGGGTTTCCCAATGGAGAACTTAGTGAGAGGATTGAAGGAGCAGAAAGGGTTAGTGACACCAGGTGGAAAGCAACAATACCAAACAACCAGAGCCCCCCAGGGTCTAAACCACCAGCCTGGGAACACATAGGGAGGGACCCAAGACTCCAGAGGTATATGTAGGGGAGGATGGCCTTGTCGGACATAGGTGGGAGAGGAGTTTCTTGGTCCCATAAAAAAAAAAAATGAACACACAGTGGGGGGGGGATGTGAGGGCTGGGAGGGGATAGTGAGGGGGAGTAGGTGCAGTCACTGTCTCATAGAAGCATGAGGAGGGGGATGGGATAGGAGGTTTCTGGGTGGTGGGAGGAAGTAGGGTAAGGGGATAAAATCTGAAATGTAAATACTACAACCAATTTTAACAAGCGGAAAAAAAAAAGTCGTCAGAACCAACATCTTTAAAAAAAAATGTCAGCCCCCTGGGGGTGGGAAATTATTTTTTTCTTGATACTAAAACTTGTTCTGAGAATTGTATATTGCAGAATACACAGCCTTGGTGTATCTACTCATCAAGCATACTGAGCAGACCTGCCCAAACCTCTGATGTCCTGGAATTCCATCTGGATTCAGTGAAGACACAGCATCAGAGGCTTATCAACTTACTCTTCCCCCACCCCTCTTCTAAAATGTCAACGCCCTTAATCAGCTTGAAGAAGTTAAAGAAGAGTCAGCGCCCCTAATCCCTGAGCTTGGGGACTAATGTGGTTAATAGTGGTCTGTCTTTCTAGGGAAAAGTAGTGGTTTTGTTGGAACAGGGGGGATTAGCTAGGACTTATTGCATAGCCATAACCTATTGGTAGAAATCTGTATAATTATTATCAAGATGAAGTTATAATTTCTTAAATGGTACAAAATTTACTTTGATTTCAAATTTAAGGTTTTCATTGGTATGAGCCTCTTATTAATATAAAAATGAGATGAATATTGATACTCTCATGGGCATTGTGCCTGTATAACACATTTAGGAATACAAGGCCTAGACTCAGCCCTCTTTTAACTTTTTTAACTGATTTGGGATGGTTAACCTATGAGTTAAGGGACTATAGCAAATTCATGGTTTTGAGTTTATTGTTAGGGTGTTTTCTATATTTTATTTAGAAATAGCTGAGAGGAGTGAACAGACAACAGTCCAGGTTACCTTACATGGATAGCTGGTTTCAGAAGTCCATAGAACTGACGCTACAAATATTTATATATTAATGTTCATTTTGATTAGAGACCTGTCTGCTCCTGACAGCTTCCTGTTGTGGATTCTAAGAAGAAATTGAGCATCCTTGGAGATACTCCAGTTGTGTGGTGACAGCCACTAGGCAAGAATTGCCTCTCTCCATCTACAGACAAATTACTGTCCAGAAAAGGACACACATGCAGAATAGTCGACTGATTATATCTGCCTAGACAGAGTAATCAGCCCTTAATAATCCTGCATCATTAAGGTCTATCAGATGATTCTGGGCCAGAAGGCTGAAGACTTGATGCTCCAACGTTCGGTAGTATAGGGGCTTTTCAGGTGTTCAGTGGTCTCTATAAATTGGCTAAGTTTTAGAAGCTATGCTTAGTGCTTCCCATAACTTCAGTTAACTCAGTCATTCTGGATTTCTGATGGGGTTGAAGACCTATAGTCTCATAACGAATCCTGGCTATTCACTTTGAGAGAAAATATTTGAGTAGATGGTTTTCAGCTGACATTCATTCTAAAGCCAAAAAGCCAGGATCAAAAGTAATTGTTTTAGTTAGAAGAGATGACAGAGGTTCAGGTTAGTCAACAGAATGATGGACTGGGTATTAGGACTATCTTGTACCTCACTGGTACAATTAGGAATAAGTATGCTCTAATTGTATTTTGAGAGAAAAGTTCTACTTTAACAGGAAGAGTGATATGTAGGAGGAGCTAAGTGGGAAGGAGTACTGAGAGGAAGAGATGGAACAAGGAGAGAAGATGAAGAAGAGGAGAAGCTAGGTGATGAGAGAGAGAAAGAGAGGGGGGGCATGGAGGCAGATGTTCACATGTCTCCACCAGTCAAAGATATTTTTTATATCGAGGTTGGGTATTGGGTTCCGATTCTGATTGAGCATTACCAAGCTTATAAATCCTTTGATTAACATTTTAAAAAAATTGTATAAAAGCAAAAAGGAAAGGGGGGGCATGGGACAAGGGTGTTCTAGGGAGGGGAAATGTGGAAAGGGGATGGCATCTTAAATGTAAATAAAATATAAAATAATAAAAAAAGTTTGCTTAAAATATCACAGATAACTGTGAATTTGGTTTTAAAACAAAATCTATTTTAATTTTAGCTTTTATTATTTTTGTTTTAGGCCATAGAAATACCTTTTAATATTACTCCAGGAATAACGTAAGATACTGCAGGGTTTTAGCAGGGAAATGTCATAATTAAATTTTGTAATTTTAAAAATTCTTACATGGAGACTGGACTGTGGTAGGATAGAGACCTAGGGAGGAGGCAATAGACAGGCAGAAAGATCAGGTAAGAAAAGGCCAACTAGTTCATATAGTGATAATGGCTGGGGCAAGGATGCACTATCGGTGGTTGGTTCAAGGAAAGAAGAGACAGCTATTGGTGGGAAATAAGAGTTTTGGATGTTAGGATTTTAATGTTAGTCAAAGCATTCAAACAAAGCATCCTGTTGAATGTTTGAGCATGGAGATCAAGGGAGAAATGCAAACCTGACAATAAACATGTATATCAGTAGCATTTCAACTAAATCTTGGGCCTGAGTGAAATCACTCGAAGGGAAAGTTCAAGTGGAGGGGACAAATATGCTAAGCTCTCTGAGTTCTGAGGAGGCAGCAGTATAGAACTGACCTAGGGAGATGCAGCACAACTGACAGAAAAGGAAATGCATCCACATAGGAAGGAAGCCAGGAAGGAGAGTGTGGCATCCTGAGGCAAAGCAGCCAAGGAGCAGTCAAGGCAGTCAGTGAATCAGGCTGCTGGAGTCTCACTTTCATGGGATAGGACCAAAACACAAAAGCGCGTTGACTTCTTAAAAATAAGTCTGCTATCAGAAGACAAAGTTTGCAGTTAAAAATTAATTGCCTGTCTTACATGTCATTTAAGAAAAATGTGTTCAATAATGAAAATTTGAAAAACATGTAAAGACGTGAAAAGTGCCTTGACAATCTCATTAACATTTGGGATACCTTCCTTGAAGTCTTGCCTTATTTATAAAGATTTGGGTTTTGTCACTGAAACAATCTAATTATATGGTACTTGTCGTTTTAAAGCCTGAATATTTACATATGCCAGTCGTGAAAACACTGTAATGAAATCATTCTAATAGCTATCATTTCAAGACTGCTTATGGTGATCAAGGAAATGTAGAGAAGTACAAATGTTTTTGATTTTACAGCAAACTACTAGGTAGTTTATGGATACAGAAACACAATAAATAAATATCTTGCCCAAGATACAGTAAAAATTTGATTTTCTGGGGTTCTAACCATATATTGTCTATGTAACAGTATTAATTACATATTGTTATAAATTATGGTGTCTAAGTGTTTTTTTGTGATCATAACTATCATTCTGGTGAGCATTTTTTAACATAAAGTTTTTTATGAATTTAGAATTATTTTCTCAGAAGGTTCCTGAAACTAGAATTTCTATATTAAATATTTTTAAAGAGGCTTTTTATATCTACTGTCAAATTTTTCCCTCTGATATTTTCTCCAATATATTTTCCTACAAACAAGAACTTTGAAACTCTAAATCTATCTAAAACAGAAATTCCAGCCATACTGGGAAGAATAACTATGCAAGCATACAAAGTGGCCACCAGAGGGCGATGGTATCACAGCACTCTTGAAAACTCATCTGTGATAAAAATGTATAAGAACTGGTTGTTTTCCTTCACATTTGATTCCACCTTATTATACTTTTCATATGGTAAACTGTTTTTAAACAGAACATGTGCAGGCCAGTGTGATAGCTGCTACCTGCTATGAAGAAAAAAAGTCATGTAAATGGCTTTCTGGTATTTTAAACCACCCAGGGAATAACTGGTGATTTGATGCAATAAAATATTCTTCGTGTTATTCAGTGTTGAACTCACAATTCTTTTTCATATTTTACCATTAGTTTGTTCATTTATCCAACAAAGACTAAGCTCCCTATATGCTCTACCTGTGGTAGAGATTGTATAAACAAGGATGAAGCTGATCCTGTTCTGTCCTGATAGAAGTTACCATGTAGTGAGTGTGCACATGAGAGTAATGGCCACCAGTAAACATATAAACATCAACGGTGACAAGTGCTCTGAAAACTTGCAAGTGCATGTGACAGTGTGTAGCCAGGGCTTTGCATTTAATGAGGAGCAACAGGAAATGCTAATGAGATCACCTTTTGTTGAGGACCTGAAAGAAGTCTATGACTTAATAAGGCAAAGGGGTCTGTGGTGTGGGTGGAGGTGAGTTGGAAAGGCCAGGAGAAAGAGCATGCATAGTAACTTTAGGACACAAACAACAGTAAAGATAAAGAACAATAGGCAAGTAGCTACAGACAGATGACACAATGACTCCTATCAGATTGCTCTCCACACACTTCACTGGAGTGTAGAGAGTTAAGTATAAAGAACAAGCTTCCAGTGCAGATTCTTCTGAGGATCCGTTCAGATTAGATTTATTCTGGTGCTCTATTCTCATAAAAACTTGTGCACTTATCAAAATCATATGTCCTGATTTTTTCCCTGTTGATGTTAAAAGACTTTCCAGAAGGTCCTCTAATCTTACATTTAGGGAATTTGAAGATCAGTGGTACTTGTGTTTAATTTGTGACAATTTGACTGAGTTTGCTTAGATGTGGTTTTCTGTTGTTATATGGCTTGGTGTTTGCTGAGCTTTCCCACCTGTAGGTTGAATTTTTTTTTAAATCATTTAGAAAATTCTTGGCCAAAAATTCCTGAGCTCCCTTACACTTACATTAGATGATGGTTGTACCCTATTCATCTCTCCTGCCATTTTTCTACTACCCTGTTATAAAGATGCTACAGTTTAATTCGATTTTATTGTATTCTATTTGGTTCTTATCTTGCCTTCATTGGGTAAAGCCTGCTCTTAGCTCATGCAATAAGTTATTAACTTCAAATACCATAATTTTTAGCTTTAGGTTGCTTCTACTTTAAAATTTTTACTTATCTATGTATTCTTTTTTAATGCACGAGTGTTCTGTCTGCATGTATACCTGCATGCCGGAAGAGGACATCAGATCCCTTTATGCCATGGTTATGAGCCACCATGTGGTTGCTGGGAATTGAACTCAGGACCTCTGGTAGAATAGCTAGTGTTCTTAACCACTGAGCCATCTCACTGGCCCATTGCTTGCTTTTTTTTTTTTTTTTTTAAATGCATGTGTATGAGTTTGTAGCTTTATATGCATGCAAGTACATATGTATGTGTATAAGTCAGAGGATAATCTCATGTTTCATCCTTAAGAATGCTGCCCAGTTCTTTTGAGAGGACAGTCTCTAAATGGCCTGGAGTTTAGCAATTAGGGTAGACTGGATGACCAGCTAGTCTCAGAAATCCTCCTGTCTCTGTTTCCTGAGCACTCAGATTACAACTGCATGCCACTGGGGCTGGAGAGATAGAAGGTTCCATGTTTAAGAATAGTGGCTGCACTTCTAGAGGACCCACATTCACCTCCTAGCACCTACAATGGCTCAAACTGTTTGTAACTTCAGTTATAGGGGATCAGATGCCCCAATAGACACCGGTACACAGACATACGTGAGATGTATATACCCATATGTATAAAACTATGCTCAACATTTTAACATGGGATTAAAACTCAAGTGTCTATGCTTGTATAGTAAACACTTTATTAACTGAGCTATCTCCCGAGTCCGCATGATCTCCTCCTGCCCCCCATGTGTGTGTGTGTACACGCGCTCATGTGCATGTGCAGTGTAGTGCTATTCTCTAGTGAAATTTTATCTCTTTACTCATTTTGTCTTATTTTTCCTCTAATTCCTGAATATATGAGTTTTAGTTATTTTGAAATTTCAATCATAATTCTAACAGTATTACTTGTTCTGATTCCATCTTTTATATTTTCATTACAAGACATATGTTTCCATTTTTGTAGTCTCTGATTTTTATTGTATATCATACTTGATATATAAAAGAATTAGCTGAGCGTGGTGCTATACATTTTTAGTGCCACCAGTGGAAGTCAGATCTCTGGGGCTTTGAGACCGGCCTAGTCTACAGTTGGTTCCAGGACATCAAGGACTATTATACAGAGAAACTCTGTCTTGAAAAACAAAACTAACTTAAACTAAACTAAACTAAACTAGAACTGAAGAGGGTCCTCATTTCCTCTAATAGGCAAATATGAGAAAATGATGCCTCAATTCAATCAGGTAGGACGGTGGGTTGAAGATAGACTCAGTTTTCTTATCTGCCAGCTCAACACTAGTTCTTCTCTATTTCTTGGCATGACCTTTTGGATTAAGAATGTGGTAGACCTTTGTTTTGACATTGGGAGTTTGACCATTCAGACCCATTCCATGTACCTTTAGAGTTTGGCAGTGTCTTAAGAAAGAGCTGGCTACATGTTATAACAAGCCCTCTTCTCTTTAAAAGGATTTTGTCTCCTCAGCATAAAACATTTTCTGGCCCAGATGTCTTAGTCAGGGTTGGGAAAACTGGCATTGGTGTTGGGCTCTTCTGGTTCCCCCTATCATGCAGCCTCCAGATGGCTGTCAAAAGCTCTCCTTCAAGTACAAATCCTTTCCTTTGGCCAACCCTTACTCCTTAGCCTGTGCTCAGAATCAGCGAATCTCCACTGGAAAGAAAGCATGTGGTGTATAGATGCAGCCTAACTTAAGTGCAGACATCTTGAGCCATAACTTTTGTGACTATGCCTAAGTAATCCTACACCCTTTCCTTACATAGCTTTTCTGCACACTAAAGATTAAAAGAAAAAAGCATGGTACGGTAATGGAACTTTATGACTAGAACTTTTCTACTAGCACCAGAAACATGCTTGACATCTCTAATGTTAGCTTGAGATAAATTAACTACATTCTAGGTTTGATAAAAGTCACTTTTGACCTTTAAAACCACACAATTCTCTATTTGCTGTTTCAAGTTGTGAGGACTGGCCGATGTAGCTAACACCCTTGACTCTAGTTGTGTAAGCAACCCCACAGTAAATTGTACTCTGCAATCCTGGGTCTGCCTCATTCTTCCTAAGTCATATGGAGTCTCATTTCTTTCACACAGGAATTCCCAAGTGATCACGGCTTGCTTGCAAGAGCTCTAATGTACTTTGCAAAGTCTGACACTCCACTTTGTATTGTTCTCCAATCTTCAATTTATACAATTTTTGAAACTCATGAAATATTTTAAGTTGTTGTAACAGTTCGACTTGTCATATGTTTTATTATATCTACTTAAAAGTTCAAGGCCTTATAAACCTTTTGAAAAGAATCAATATATTAAGGCTTCAAGAGTAAAAGAATAAAGAATAATTTCATGATGCTATTAAGAAAACTACATACCTGTGAGAACATCACAATTATCAGACCGGTTGTTGCACTGGCAGGGCAAGCAGCCTGTTTTATCAAAACCATAATGTCCGTCTTGGCATTGGTCACACATGGAGCCGGTGACACCCACTTTGCATTGGCAATTCCCAGAACTGCAAATAAAAACAAAGACAGTGAATAAAAGTGATTTTGAAAACTGTAGTTTAATGCTCCATATATTATGTTAACACAAGCAAAATTTTCTACTAGATTCTACTTCCAAGAATCATAAAAGGGGGCTTGAGAGATGGCTTAGTGGTTAAGAACATTGGCTGTTATTCCAGAGGACCCATGTTCAGTTCCTAGCACCCACATGGCAGCTCACAACTGTCTGTAACTCCTATTCTGGGGGATCTGACACCCTCAAACAGATACATGCAGTCAAACCACTAGTGCACATGAAACAACAACAATATATTTTAAGCATAAAAGGGATTTTTTTTTTTTTTTTTCGAGACAGGGTTTCTCTGTGTAGCCCTGGCTGTCCTGGAACTCGCTCTGTAGACCAGGCTGGCCTCAAATTCAGAAATCTGCCTGCCTCTGCCTCCCAAGTGCTGGGATTAAAGGTGTGTGCCACCACTGCCCGGCATAAAAGGGATTTTTAAAAAGGCTTTTTGTTTGGTTGGTTTTGTTTTCTGGAGTCCTAGTCTCACTTGCCTGGAACTCCCCATGTAGCTTAGGCTGTCCTCAAATTCATAATACCATTGCCCCAGCCACTTAAACTAGAGAAACTTATGGATATATTTCAGCTAATAGTATTGATAACAATTTGTGATAAATTCTATCCCCTGTGCTGGGGAAGTTTAAAACACATAACAGAGGACCCATGGAGAACAAAAGTTCCTAGTGTAAAACCTTTCTTTAGGGAACACTGGAGCTTAGAATATGTATCACTGCTGTGTTTCATTCCAGGATTATCCCACAGCTCTGCAGATATCTGTTCCAATCTAGAGAAAAAGAACCAGACTTCACCTAGTTCCTGTCTCACAAGAGATCCACTTACCTTTGTCTCCTAAATTCTGGGATTAAGAAAATGTGCTACCAAACCGAGTTGGTTTTTTTTTTTTTTTTTTTTTTTTTTTAAATTAGGAACTCCCATTAAATGAATAAAAACAGAACTCAAAAGGCAAGAACATCCATTGCTGTGACCTGTATAAAACAGTCTTCATCATACACAGTAGAACATTCATTGCTGTGACCCAATGTAAAGAGCCTCCCACCATACACAGGCAGAGCAGGGTTAACAGTGAACAAAAGAGATGTCCTGTGGTTGTCATCTATATAAACATTTAGCAGAGAAGGCTCATACGGGTTTCTTTTTCAGTTCTGAGGAATTAAATCGAAGGCATGATATATGCCAGGCAAACACTCTACCATTGAACTACATCACAACCCTTAAAGAAACAGTTCATAGCAGCATATCATGGAATTATTCAAATACACAATCTCTTACTTTATTTCCCTGATGGAATCTAGGTTGCTTTAAACATCTGACTATTACAAGTGTTGGGAACCCCAGTTGGGTCTTGTTGTATTCCTATGGCAAAAAAATAGGAAGGAGGTTCAACAAAGGCTTCTGTGGCTCATGAAGAAATGAAGACATGGGTTTTAGGAAGACCATAACTAATTGGGGCAGAAATATACAAAGTATATTTAACTTAACCCTCTTTCAGCCTTCTGACTGCTGTAAGTAGAGGTGTACACCACAACACTCAGAGGAAAACGCCTTTTTTTACATGGCTTAAATATTTTAAATGTTTCCTTACATGTCCATTCTAGAGCTCACAAGTTTAGACTTTATGCAATCTTGGCAGCAGTCACACTAGATAGGAGATGATTAATTTGAATGCTGCATTTAAAAATATTTTTCTTAAAGATTTAGTTGCTAATAGTGACTCCCTAAAGGACCTGATTCAGTTCAGGAGGAAAAGCTTAAACTATTAATACTTAAATGGCTCTTAACATATCACTTAATGCAATTTCCTGTCATTCCCCACTTTCTATTACTATAATAAAAATAGAAGTTCTAAATTTGAAGATTATTGGTACTCTGAATTGAATTTTGCAGATGGAATAGAACTTTTATCCATGTATACTCTAGTTGCAGTTTGAAAATCTACTTGTATTTTACAAATCCAAGTTTTTTTGTGATTTTTTGATTTTTGTTTGTTTTTTAAACTGAGATATGCTTCACAGTTTACTATACCACTAGTGTAATCAATAAGTTTTATGTTCTACCCCTAAGAAAATATTTCAGGAGTGGATGGTTTCCAGCTGACATTCATTCTAAAGCCAAGAAAAAAAAGCCAGGTTCAAAACTAAGTGTTTTAGTTAGGAGAGATGACAGAGGTTCTGGTTAGTCAACAAAATGATGGACTGGGTATTAGGACTATCTTGTACCTCACTGGTACAATAGGAATAATTATGCTTTAATTGCATTTTGAGAGAAAAAAATTTTATTTTAACAGGAAGGGTGAAGCTAGGTGATGAGAGAGAGAAAGAGAAAGGGGGGGGGGAGCATGGAGACAGATGTTCACGTGTCTCCACCAGTCAAAGATAGTTTATATATTTAGGTTGGGTATTGGGTTATACTTCTGATTGAGCATTACCAAACTTAGAAAGCTTTTGATTAACATTTAAAAAAATGTATAAAAGCAAAAAGGAAAAAGGGGCATGGGATAGTGGTTTTCTAGGGAGGGGAAATGGGGAAAGGGGATGGCATCTGAAATGTAAATAAAATATAAAAATAAATAAAAAAGAAAATGAAAAAACAAATAAACAAACAAACAAAAAAAGAAAATATTTCAGAGTTGAACTTTGCTCTGTGATGGTTAATGTTGACTGTCAACTTGATAGGATCTGGAATCATCTAGAAGGCAAAATTTGAGGCACTGCCATGGGAGATTATCTACAATAGGTTATTTGAGGTGAAAAGATCCTAAAAATGGGTTGAGTTCTGGAATGCAGAAAAGGGAGAAAGGCAGCCATGCATGAGCATTCATTTTCCTCTGCTTCCTGGCAGGTGATGCAATAAGACCAGGAGTCTGCTATCAGAACATTCCCACTGTGAAGGGTTGTACCTTGGAACTGTAAGCCAAAATAAAGCCTTTTGACCATAAGCTGCTTTTGCCTGTGTATTTTATCACAACAACAGGAAGAGTAGCTGAGACAGCTTCCCTCTTCTTTTCCTCTTGGTTATCTGAAGAATTGTCAAAAAGGAGTAAAAAAATCCACTCAGTTTTACATGGAAAGTTATTACAGCTTTACTCAAATAAATCTAATCTAGAAAGGGAAGAAAGGCAGTCTTGTGTTAATAGTATATACTTACCACCTCTAAAATATTGTATCTTAAATAAAAATCATGTACTGCACTGAATTTCTATTCAAAGCTACCTAGTCTATTCAACCATGTAATTTCCTGGCAAATTAGTGTACTTACAGATAAAAAAAAAAGGCTTGAAACGGAGATACCCTAAAAGCAGAAACAATATAGCAATAATAATAATGATGATGATGATAAACAATGAACCTCTGTGTTGAAGAACTATGTTAATAAATAATATCTTCATTAATTCTCTGGATGACTCTTCTAGTGGAAGTCACAATCTTTAATTTGCTATTGGGAAGGTAAGAGTTATTATCTACAGTCAGTGAGTTAGGTTTGTTTTTCATAGCTTACCACTCCTACAGGTTCTGAAAATTGGTTCTTTTCTTCATGATCTAGAATAAATAACATCTGTTTTTCACTGCTGGTAAAAGTCAAATGTTCCCCAAGAGAAGCTGAACAATCTGATAATCTGATAGCTGTCATAGGGTAACAAAGTACAAGGTTCTCAGAGAATACCCCATCAAGTATTTATATATTCAAGTTAGAGTTTAAATTTTGTACTGTCCATATAGAGGGTGAGCACTACTTTTTTAAAAATTTCAATAGACATTTACCAAGCATGCCTCTTAAGTGACTTTGCAAAACAGAAAAGATGCTCTGATAGCTATCTAGTCTTACACAGGAATACCACAAAGCCACTACATGATCTGGCAAAGAAGATGAACATTCTTCATGTCTGAAACAAACGAAAATATTAGGATTCAGTAAGAAGGGATCATAAGTTCTTCTACCTATGGGAAACCTACAAAGAAAATCACTCTTACTGCAGATTGCTAACTGAACTTTATGCTTGCTCTTCACTCCTTTAAATCATTACTTAGTATTCAAATGGGTCAAGAATAACTTCTGAGATCTACCAAGTCTACCATGGGACACTGAATCACAAACACCCTGTAGCTATGCTAGAGCCATGTTTCCTGAGTTGTTGCTGGCTATGTTTTCCCTTTAGAATTCTGTTCTGGGCACTCAAAACACTGATGTCACCTGGCATATTTTTCCCTGAAGAATATATTCCTTAGTTGCTTATTTTAAAACCAACCAGAGTAATTTCAGGAATCCCAATGAAGCCAATGACAGACTCTAGATATAACAATTCACTTTTCCTGAGTACATTTTTTTTTTTTTAAATAACAGAAAAGGAAGTGCTTTCTTTTCACTTAAAACAAAACAAACAAAAAACCAAAACTCCCCAATGGAGTAGAGTGGGAATTTTGCTTGTGATATTGCACTAAAAGTGCTTTTTCATCATGTTATTCATGGTCCACAACCAATTTCAGCATGTATAAGAATTAAATCACTCAGCAAACATAAAGCTTTGCCTGTGTGATTCTTTTATAGGATAAAGCTGTACAACACTCTCTTTCATGGGCTCCCTGTTACAGACTGCTGCTTTCTGAAGCAAAGGTCAGTGATATGGGGGGAGGGGGCTGAAAAAGACTGTGCTCATCCACAGATTTGAAAGGAAATAACTGAGGATTCAGTTTCATCTCTGTAGAGGAAGAGCACAGCACTGCAGTATGAATAGAAATCAGAAATCTGTAAGATATGCTAGAAAGACATTTAAAGTAGAATTTGTTTCTCCGGTGTCATTTCCTAAAGACTTGAAGTTCTAGCAAACTCTGAACACTGTATAGAGCATAAGCTTATTATATGTAGGGAATCTATGCATATACTCCACATTTCTTAAACTATCCAAATGGGTTTTGAGATTTTCTCATAGTGCCAATGTTTAT
Organism: Arvicanthis niloticus; assembly: GCF_011762505.2. Lineage (NCBI taxonomy): Eukaryota > Metazoa > Chordata > Mammalia > Rodentia > Muridae > Arvicanthis > Arvicanthis niloticus. The sequence goes on along the minus strand of NC_047662.1, from coordinate 77,656,040 downwards.
ACAGGTTACACAATCATTGGTATAATAAATATTATAAGGCCTTAATACTTAAAAATTTTTTCTTTGAGAAGGCTTAATAATCAGAATCCACATTATACATGAATGATCTATTCAAAAAACAAAGTCAGTAAAAGTGTTATAGTAAGTTATTTCTTAGAGCTGGTGTTATAGCTCAATCTGGAGAGCATGCGAACATGTGCAAAGCCCTGGGTTTAATCTGTACCCCAAAAGTGTATTTCTTTAAAGCAAATGTTGTCTTCCAACATGAATAATTACTCATTTAAAAAAATCCTCACAAGTCTGCCATCTCAAGATATGACACATATCTTTGCAAAAAAAGTGCTATCCAATCTTTTTTTTTTTTTAAGGTTTTGCTCTGCTTTAGATGTATGGATAGAGAACATTTAGAATTTCCATTATTTTATAACCATATTGATTAACTGGGAGGAGTGGAAGAAAGAAGGTATCAGAGTTTATGGAAAAACATCCCAAAGAGCCACACCTTGGTTCTCATCCAGCTTTGCTGGTGAGTTCTTGGCACAAAACATGTACTCTCCCATTAGCCTAGCTACTCTTTATGCAGTGAAGATAACTACAACTTTTGTAGGGTTATTGTGAAAACTATAAATTATATATACGCCCTAAGCACAAACTTCAACTCAAACAAGATAGCAACTGTGACTATAGTAATGATATTCTTAAATCATGTTTTCCTCCTAGGACTCACTAGAATAGAGTAGAATGCACAGTGTTTAAATACAGGAAAGGCTTGGAGTTATTTACTTATTAGATTCTATTTTTAAGATCCTCTTTTAAGAATTGGAATGGATGAAATTAAGGGGTAACCAGTTAATATTTTTTTACTAGTTTGGAGCAACAGCTAGCTAGGTAAAGAACATATGAACACATCTTACAATGAAAGAATATTTTGCAAGTGAGAAGGAAAAAGTCTGGAAGGTCTTACATTATGCAAGATCAAAGCCAGCTAGACTACTTTTATCAACTAGCTAATGATTTAATTTATTTTTAAAATATCAAATATTTTGGTATGTTTTTGTCATTAAAACATTTGTCTAGATGATTCTTAAGATTTGCAGGATATAAATTACCCATTTGTGTACATGTTTAGATATACTGTCATTAACTTTAAGTAAATATATATTAATTGATGTATTTTTGTTCAGTAGGATCTGGAGAGACCTTTCAATGGTTAAGAACATTTGCTGTTCTTGTAGGAGAACAGAGTTTGTTTCCCAGCACCTATATTAGGCAGTTTACAAGTACCTATAATGCCAGGTTCAGGGGATTCAGTGCCCTCTCAGCCTTCATGGGCAGCCTTAAACACAGGTGTATGTATACACACATTCACAACATAAATACATGTTTTTGGCCACTAAAGAGCCTTACTCATGTTTCTTTGTCAGATAGGTTTCTTGTTGGCACTTAGACATAGAGAACAAGAAACAGAAAAATTTCATTAACTAAAAATTCCATCTATCAATTTTCTTTTTTCTTGCTTTAACTTGGGAGAACAATTTAGTTTGGCAAGACACTGAGATGGCTAATTAAAATAAAGTCTGAAGAAAAAACCTTGTTGATTATAATAAGCTCTTTCAAATGATTAAAATAATGTTTAATAGGTAGTAAGGAAGTATAGCCACCAGAAAAGCTTTTACATAGGAACATAAAATGAAAAGTTACTGACAATTCTTCATTTCATGTTTGAGCTATGATTTTGTAAAAGTGATGAAAAATACTGCTTCGTTTCTTATTACCAAGAATACTCAAGAATTGGACAATTTGGCTAAAGACTGTCTGTTCCCTATCTTTCTAGTCATGGAAAAGGCCATTATACAATGAGAAAAGCTCCTTTTTCTTGAGGAAAAAAAGGATAGCTTTATTGTTGAAAACACTGGGCTATTATGCCAAACATTCCTTGTACTTTTTGAGGACATATAGTACACAATACATTAGAGAAAAGTCAAATTCAGACAGAAATTCCTAATAATACAAGAGTATTGCCTAAGTACAAAAATATTTTTGATAACTAATCTTACCATTATCAAATTTAAAAACTTATTTGAAAAGTTAGAAGCAAATTAGAGGCAAATCACAAAAAACTACTGTATTCCCAGAGCTATAACTCGGAAGCTTGACTTATTTCAGATGGGAAAGTTATTTCTCATTCCCTTTACTTTTTTTTTCTTCAACAGAAGAAACAGGCCTTTAAGAATTCTCAGCCTATTCAAATACTCCATTATTTGGACAGTGATTTCTTTATTTTTTTTGAGACAGGGTCTCATTATGTAGCTGCAATTGACCTTGAACTTACTATGCAAACCAGGCTGGCCCTGAATTCATAGAGATCCCTCTGCCTCTGCCTCCCAAGTGATAGAATCAAACGTGTGTGCCAGCATGCTTGGCTTGTTTTCAACCTTTTAACTGTTGTGCATTGCATTCTGTGAACCTCTTATATATCTATTGTGCTCCTGAGTATAATTTTCCCTAAGGAACATACCAAGGACTAAATTCCTAGGCAACTGGCTTCACCAGGCAGCGCATGTTTTGCAATGGAGGAAGGTGCTCTGAGCTTTACCAACACTTGGCATTCTTGTGATTACTAAAGTGATGAAGTATGTATTCATAATTGCAGGTCATGTGACTTTGCTCTTCTGTAAAGGGTCTCCCATGTATTTTTCACATTTATTTCTAGAAACTCTTGAAATGTTTCTAGGAAAGGAGTCCTGCCTTGTTCAAATATGTAATTGCCCTTTCCGAGTATGTAGTTTGTCTTTACCTTTTAATAAGATCTTTTCATAAATCAAAATCTCTACTTTTAATAGCTAAATTGTTAAGAATTTTCATTTTTATATTTTAAAGAACTGTTTAGCAAAATTAAGAACATAAACATCATGACAATAAAGCTTTATACATTTATAAAATAACTAAAGGGGCTGGTGAGATGGCTCAGTAGTTACAAGCACTGGCTGCTTCTCTAGGGAATCCAAGTTCCATTCTCAGCACTTGTATGGTGGCTCACAAACCTCATATAACTCCAGTCCCAGGGAGTTGGATGCTCCCATCTCTGGCCTTGAGAACACTGAATGCAAGTGGTGCATGTATATATACCTATAGGTAAAACACCCATACACATAAAAATTTAATTAAAAAAACTGAAAGAATTTTGAAAAGAATTACCATAAAGAAACAAATATATATTTGAGGAGACATATATTTAACCATATTTAAACAAAAATCAAAGTGAACATGCACTAATATATTACATGTATTACATTAATTTTTATATTTTATATATCAATGAAAAATAATCATAAAAATAATAAAAACTCTGGAATTAGAATGCTTGAATTCAAATCCTCATTTTCTCATTAGTTATAAGTCTATGTAAACTATATTTGAAAGTTGTTTTTTACGAGGCTGGAGAGATGGTTCTGCAGGCATCAGGATGTACTTCTTGTTGCTCTTGCAGAGGAGCTGGAATAAATTTCCAGTATGCACTGGTTTACGAATATGCTTTTGCTCCAGTTCCAAGAGATCCAATATTCTCTTCTAAACTCTATGGAATCTAGAAACACATATGGTGCACATACATACATGCAAGAAAAATATTCATATATATAAAATCAATAAACATAAAACATATTGAAGATTTTATTTTTAATTCATGTGTATACATGCACATGGGTACCTACAAAAGTCAGAAAATAGTGTGTGATCCCCTGGGGCTGGAATTACATGCAGCTCATTCATAGGTGTTGGAATCTAAATTCAAGTCCTCTGGAAGGACAGTGTGGTGGTTTTAATGAGAATGCTCCCTATAGACTCATATATTTGAATTCTTGGTCACTAGGGAGTGGTACTATTTGAAAAGATTAAGAGGTATGGATTTGGTGGAGCAAGTGTGTCATTGTGGGTGGGCTTTGAGGTTTCAAAAGGCCAAGCCCAGCCCAGAGGCTCTCTCTCCCTTCCTGCTGTCTATGGATCCTGATGTAGAACTCTCAGCTACTTCTCCAGCACCAAGTTTGCCTGAGTACTGAAATGCTTCCTGCCATGATGATAATAAATTAAACCTTTGAAACTGTAAACAAGATCCAATTAAATGTTTTCCTTTATAAGAGTTGCCAAGGTCATGTTGTCTTTTTACAGTGGAACAAAGACTAAAACAAACAACAAGTGATCTTAGCTGCTGAGCCATCTCTCTAGCACTAATTATTTAGCCTCCTTTCTAAACTCTGTGTAAATTACTTAACCCCTTTTCTTACCAGTAAGATGGAGAAACATCTCATATGAATGCCATAAAGCTTAATTTAGTAAACGTATTGGATAGGCATGTAAGCAGAATAGTTTCTGACACAGTAAAAAACATATGTGTTATCATTATTTTTATATTGCAGTTGAAGCAATCTCTCTGTGCTTCAGGTCATGAAGATGCTTTCCTACACGTTTATGTTTGCTTTCACATTTATGTCTTTAATCCACCTGAAACTTATTTTGTGTATGTTAAAAAAACAAACAAACCAGTGGTCCAACTATATACTCTCTTCCACATAGTATCAGTTAACCAAAGCTATAGTAAGATCCATGGAGAAGTAAACCCCTTTGCCTCTACACCTGAGGATCTGTTCAGTCACATTTGTTTTCTTGTGTACTTAATCTGTCTTGGGGCTCAGGCTGTTTTATCTATATACTTGTCTCTGGGCCTGGGCCACACTGTTATCTTATTTCTGACCATTGTTCTTATAGGAATCTTGAAAGTATAGCTGCACTATGCAAATATCTGAAATATACTTTCTGAACACCCCACCTCCCTAATGTCTGCTTCTAACTTTCTACCACTGTAGCCACAATGACACTAGACTGCTCAGATACTAAGCACACTCCTTCAAAGACACTGCAATACTCTTCCACAAGGGATACATATTACATACCCCTATTTTATTGTGCTCCTTATTCAAATCCTGTATACTCCACAAGGACTTATCTAAGTACACTAACATTTCTAATTTTTCATACCACTTTACATAAATACATATTTTATTTTCTTTATTGTTACCTTGTTCACTTTCCTCCTCTATAAAATAAGTTTTGTGAAGTCAAGCAGTTCTATGTGCTTTCTCCCTTGGATCTCCAGTGCATAGTTTAGTATGTAGCACCAGCTGGGTATGCAAACTTCATTTGGCTCTAAAATTCATGTAATTTCTTTAATAACTCATGCCATTTTCTAAATTCTTCATGGTAAGAATTGTATCTACTTCTAGCCTTTTCCTTTCAAATGCTTCTTAATATATACTCTCACTACTTTATGTTACCATCTTTGAAATACTCATTTTCATTGTGGTCCAAAAATGATTTCTAAATTTATCTCTCCAATGACCAACCCCTACATCAATGAATCATGCTCACCCACACCCAACCAAGCACTTACATGAGATACCCACACTGCCATATATAGTCTTGCCCTGTTCTATTTCAGTGTACAGTAGAAAGAGCCTCAGGGCCAAACAGAACTGAGTTCAACTATTTTTTTTTAACTGTAAGATTTCATTTATACACTTCAAAAGCAGTTGTCTAACATGAGTAAATCCTTGTTTTTTTCCCCACAGCTCAAATATAAATTCTGCTATTTATTATTTAGTCTATGTTGCTAAATAACTTAGCTTCCAAGAGAATGATTTGAATTGTCTGAAATCAGAGAACGTGTATGTATAAAGTATCAAATGCAGACGTTTAACTACATTCACTAACATTCATCTCTTTATCCTCCTGATGCCTTTCCTGGATTATGCTGCTTCTTTTAACAAATAGGTCAGGAAAGGAAAGTGACATATTTCTCGGTCAAATAGTTGTAGTATTCATTTTGTTGTACATCCTATTCATTTTATGATTTGTTTAAAAATTACTTCAAGGTTAAAAAGTGAAAATGAATAAAACGGTCAAAGTATGTGTTGAAAATGAGACACAGGAGAAAGGGGCTTGTCACGAAATCAGAAGCTATTTCATTATAGTTTTTGACAACATGGAAATTATGTGTATGCTCTCTCTGTGTAATAATTATAATAAAATTTCACCCTTGTTGTATCTTTGAGAATCTATTCAATATTATGAAACATCTCTACTGAAAAGTCTATTTACTCATTCCTACATCTCTTCTGTTTTCTTCTTCATTGAGAACTCTCAGGCTAGAGAACAGAGACACATGCTAACCCAGTATTAAGTGCCATGAATGTCTTTAGGGTTTTGTTACTTTTTTCTTTTTTAGGTTATTGTTACTTACATTTTTGTTGTTCTTCCCTGAGACTGGGGCTTGCTATTTAGCCCAGGTTACCCTGAAACTTGTGGTCTCCTCCTTCATCAGCAACCTGTGTGCCACCATAGCTAGCTAAACTTCACGAGACTTTAAAGTAGTAAAAGAACATGCAATCAGATCGATTCTTTTCATTCTAGTAGTTAATAAACACACAACCTTGGGCTTATATAACCTTTCAATTGTTATTTCTTATCTGTAATTTGCTGTATAATCACACTTACCTATTTCTTAGGGTTGATATTAAATCAAATTAGAAATACTATTAACTGTAAATTACTTTGATGATAAATTAACATTCTTACAAAACCTACTATGATAAGTGGAAGCTTTAACACCTCAATGGAACAAGTGAAGCACTGCATTATTGATGGCAATGTATCCTAATTCAGCTATGAAAAAAGAGTCCAGGAGTTCCTCAAAATACTTTTTATAAAGCAACTATACGATCCAGCAATCCAACTACAGGGTTCATAACTAAAGGAAAGGAAATCAACATGCTGAAGCAGCATCTATACTCTCATGTTTATTGTGGCACCATTCACAAGAGTCAGGAAAAGCAAAGAACTCAACTGTCCATCAGGACAAAGAAGTATGCACAATAGAACCCTACTCAGCTATAGAAATGAATAAAATTTGGTCATTTGTGGCAATATACAAGATCACTATGTTAAATGAAATAAGCCACTCACAGAAAGATAATACTGCATAATCTCATTCATATGTAAAATAAAAGTTGATCTTACTGAAGTTGAAAATAGAATTGTAGTTTCCAGAGTCCTGGAAGAGTAGAAGGCCAAGAAGGTGAGGAGGACAGAATGTGTAGGTGGGTAGGAACTAGAAGTAAGAATTTCTGGTGGGCCACTGCACTGTAAGGTGACTACAGATTTCAAGTATGTGCTTTAAAAAAGGGTTTTGAAATTTTTTACCATAAAGAAATGATAGGCTGCTGCGTCCACAGCCATGAGTATGCTCAAGCTACAGAAGAGGTTTGCCTTCTTCTATAGTGTCCTCCGCTGTGGTAAAAAGAAGGTCTGGTTGGATCCCAGTGAGACCAATGAAATCGCCAATCAATGCCAAATCCCTTCAGCAGATTAGGAAGCTGATCAAAGATGGGCTGGTCATCCGAAAGCCTGTGACTGTCCATTCCCGGGCTCGCTGCTGGAAAAACATGTTGGCCCGACGGAAGGGCAGGCATATGGGCATAGGGAAGAGGAAGGGTACTGCCAATGCTTGGATGCCTGAGAAGCTGACCTGGATGAGAAGGATGAGGATCCTGCGCTGGCCTCTCAGGAGATATCGGGAATCTAAAAAGATTGACCGCCATATATATCATGGCCTGTACCTGAAGGTCAAAGGGAATGTATTCAAAATCAAGCGGATTCTCATGGAACATATCCACAAACTGAAGGCAGACAAGGCCCGCACGAAGCTACTGGCTGACCAGGCTGAGGCTCTCAGGTCAAAGACCAAGGAAGCACAGAAGCGCAGGGAAGAGCGCCTCCAGGCCAAGAAGGAAGAGATCATCAAGACTGTCCAAGGAGGAAGAAACCAAGAAATAAAGCTTCCCTCATGTCTGTACATAGTGGCCTGGCTGTAGCCTCACATGGATCAGTCATTAAATTAAAATAAGCCTTTAAAAAAAAAAGAAAAAAAAAGAGAAATATTTGAGGAAAACATATGTTCAATGTTAATAGAACAATATATACATGTATTTTATAATTTTTGTTTTTATATGAGTAAAAATGTAATAAAGTAAATAATTGCCAAAGTGCATTGTATCATATCAGAGAACTACTGAGCAACTTTTAGATTTTGACCCAACCGTACATGCTGAAGGCCAAAGCATCCTGCTGATGGACTTAAGCTTTTCTCTTGGGGAATCTGAAGAAATGTCAGATCCAAATCCTTCTGGGTTGGCAAATTTAGGCATTTGGAGTGGAAATTACATTCTGGTAGAACAAAAAAGCTCTGCAGCCAAGTATTTCTGCCTGGTAGGACAAATTTTTTTTTCTATGTCTGATGGAAAAAAAAAATCAGAGATGGAAAAAGTCATGCTGCTTTCAGACACAGGGTAAGACAAAGCCTTCTCTGTAGCAACAAAAGTCCTTCTATTTCAAACTAAGTCTATTAGCATAGTTTTAGAAAGTCTTCTTTTACAATCTCAAGGGAGGACACTGAATCAGGCCGTCAGCTTAACTGTATATTCTACCACAACATCATAAGTCTAAACCTGCAAGTGCTCATGCACCAGTGTTTCTCCTTAACCTATGAAGTATCACTAGGACCAATTCTCATGAAAAGGCAGCAATACTACCCATATTGCCTTTTTTTGGCTGCCCCCAATAATGATTTTATTGACTTTTAATCATAAAATGTGAGATTTAAGGAAGAGTCTTTAAAGTATAGAGAGCTCTCATATGGCTTTCATCCAATTTCACCTAATGTTTAACTTTTTATATAAGTACAGCACATTTATAAAAACTGGGAAGGATATATATATATATATATATATATATATATATATATATATATCTGTAATAACTATTCTTGTTTATCAACCTGTGTACTATAAAATTAACTAAAACCCAAGCAGCTGGGTACAACTATGAGGGATTTTTTTCTTAAATAAATCATTTGAAGTAGTAAGATCCACTTTTATCTGGATCTTGTCGGGTGAGAGGATATACCTTTAATTTGAGCCACACCTTCTGCTGGAAGGCTATATAAAGGATATAGAAGAAAGCTCTCTCTGTCTGCTTGCCTTTGTTTTTTTTTTAGCAAGTCCGTTCCTTCACTGGCTTTAGGACTTATTTGTCTTAGCTAAGGTTATTACTCCTATGATATAACACCATAACCAAAGCAAACTGGGGAGGAATGGATTTGTTTGGCTTATACTTCCATATCACTATTCATCATTGAAGAAAGTCAGGATAGTAACTCAAATAGAGCAGGAGCTAACAAAGAAGCCATGTTGCTTATCGGCTTATTCCACAAGACCTTTCATCCCGCTTTCTTATAGAAACCAGAACTACCTCCCCAGAAATTGTCCTACCCATAATGGACACGACCTCCCCCATCAAACACTAATTAAGAAAATGCCCTATAGGCTTACCTCCAGCCTGATCTTATGGATGCATTTTCTCAATTGAGATTTTCTCTTTTCCAGTGACTATGGCTTAGGTCAAGTTGACTTAAAACTAGTCAGCACACTACTTTTTCAGGATTATAGTGAATACTGAAGACCAGCTGAGATATTTGGCCTCATGGACCGAAAAGGTACTGGATTATTGGAATTTCTAGCAGTAGATAGCCATTGCTGGATTGGCTGGACCAGTCAATAAAGCATTCTAATAAATCACTTTTAAATGTATATGTTCTGTAAGTACTGTTCCTCTAGAGAATCCTAACCAATACCACTGCTGTGAACTACAGACTTCACTTAAATTTTCTTAAACTTTCCAATTATCTCCTTCTGTTTCAGGTTCTTGGGCTTGCATTTACTAGTCATATCCCAAAGACATCTCTTCAATTTTGTAACTTCAAGGTCCTTCCTTATCAATTGTGAACTTGAAGCTTTTGAATGGCTTTGTTTAGAAATTCTGTACCAGATTTTGAATTTCTAGACTATGGTTGCTCAAATGGTAATGGTTATAGAAATATCTAATATGTAAAACAGTTTTCTGGCTCTAAGTATTTTAGAAGGGTTAGATGGCATGAAGGTAGTATTTTCTAAGTTATGTGGTATTCTCATTTTAGAATAAGTCAAACACAGATTAAAACTACTATATGTTTATAAGGCTTTAGCCTTTTAAAGTATAATGAAATTGCCTATAAGAAATATATTTACCTAGAAACTTGTTTATAGATTCTTCTTATGCAAGAGAAACTGATGGCTGCTTTGCCATTTAAATACAAATTGAAAATAGCCTTGAGTCTGCCTAAACTGAATTATTTAAATTAGTTTTCCCTGGATGATGTGAATGTGAACTGAACTTGTTCCATTATTAGAAGAAATGAGTCTAACAAAACCCTTTGCAGTTTAAATGTCAATGAAAAGTTCCTCACCCTTAGGGAAGAAAGTGGCTTTCAGGTTTGCTATCGAAGATTCTAAAAAATGTTTTTGACTCTGCCATACAACAAAGGGATACTGCATCATGTGTAAACTGATGAAGCTTATTTTTAAGATCTGTAACTTATGAAGTCCAGTTTAGAGCATCCTTATGAGAGTTTGGTGCTGAGGGAGTAAATTCATCATCCCTCAAAACTATAACAACAACAACAGAAAAATGACTGTTACTTGTAAGAATATAGACAGATGGTAAAGTACCATCAAAGCAGTGAGTACACATAAGACATCCAGATGTTTAGGGACCAGGCTCTCACAAATAATTTCATGTAACAGGAAAATCAGCATTAGTGAACTGATAGAATCATTCCCTTTACTGTCATAGGAGAACTGACACCAGAGTTGTTGAACAATGAGTGACCTCAAAAGGAGAATACTGTACTTTCTCCTACTACAAATGAGGGTCAGAGTAATTAAGTAGAAATATGATTTTATTGAAATTTTATGAAAACTCTCAACTACACAAGCTTTTGACTTCCCCTCAATCTATTATGTTTGTACTCCAAGGGCCTCTTTACAATAACAACTCTTAAAACTCTTAAAAGGTGAAGGGCCCTTGGATTTATACTCAGCAGCAGAGAATGAACATAGGTATGAAAGCTGTTTGATACTCAAAAGCAAGACTTGGAGAGATTAAAATCCCATGGGGTGTAGCCATCCAACTCTTGCAGCTGGCAACAACAGAATCAAAAGCATACACAGAGAGTATAGATCTGAGAAGGAGGCTGGAGCTGCTGCACATTTCTATAAATTCAGTTTTGGAACATGAACTACCCTTACATTTGTTTGAGTTAACGCAAAGCATTAATTTCTAGAGATTATATACAGAAACATGGCTATTACAGCACCTTTTTTCTTTATTTTCCTACTTTTCTCTCATTCCGGTTACACGTATTTTGATCCTTATTAACTCTCACTCTGCCTTTAACAATTTACTATCATATATACCCACATTGGATATTGCTATAATACAGTGCTGATTTTATTCCTGCTGTTGAAAATAGCTTGCTAAGGAGCTGGTGAGAAGGCTCAACAGTTACAAGCAATTACTGTTCTTCCAGGGGACTCATGTTCATTTCCCAGCATCAATGAAGGCCAGCTCACACCCACGTGTAACTTTAACTCCAGGGAATTCAATCCCCTTTTCTGGCCTCTATGAACACTGCACTCCAGTGCCCGAACTACACAGATACATACATATATATAATTAAAAAGATAAGTCTTTAAAAAGTTATATCGTGAGTAAATTTAAATTTATATGGCTTTTAATGTTCTCTATGACTTGACCCCAGGAGAACTTACCAGATTCATCTCTTAATCCTGCTCCTTTTTTACTTCACATCTATATTGAGTGCATCTGTCAGTCATTAATCCTCTTTCCTCTTCTAAAAACGTTTTTTCTACTTTTTTTACCCTGTATGTCTAAATCCTTTCTTTTCTTCAAAACAGGCCAAATGTTACTACCTTGTTGAATTCAGTTCTGGTTTTCATTGGTTTCAGCTATAATACTGATCTCTCCCAGTTTCTCATCTTAAGTTTATCATCATACTTTGTGCAACTTAATTTTACCATTAGCATGTAGATGGAATAGACTATTAGAAGCAAAATAAATGATTATTTAATATTACTAATGACAAAACATTAAAATACTACTTTCAAAAACTGTCCTAAAGTGACTTAAAACTAAACAAGAGAAGTCTATGATAAGATTTAGAACCAGTGACATATTTGTGCAACAACAATATCAACTCACTGTGACTCCTTGTCACAAAGGTCAGGAGTAGCTGGAAAGAGGGTTTTTTTCCATTCATTTGCCTACAGTTGCTATCTAGTTAATAATTAGATGACTAGGAGGGCAAATTGTGCCTGATATGAAATGGAATCTTTAGATACAAAACAGATAACACTTTCCAGACTACTTTAGACATGCTTTATTTCCATAAAAATCTCAGTATTCTCAGTGCCCGTTTTTGAACAAAACCATCTCTGACCACTTAAGAGTCACTGTTTATTCGAAGCTCTCTTTCCATAAGCCAGTTGGTATAATGACCTTAATATACCTTAAGATACAAACTATCTAGCAATGTATACATCCTTATTGCAACAAATAAACCATGATTAAGGCTGAGCTACATGCCTACTTTTGAGCACTATGATTATCTTTAAAAATTCAACTTCTAAGGAAAGGTATATTGAAGGATTAAAAAAAACCTTTAAACTTTGAGGTTGTTGACTTTCAAGAATAATTATTGATATATGGAATCAAATTATAAAGTGATGTCATATTTTTCTATGGAACAGCACAAAATATAGTATTTTAGGTACATAGTTATTTGCAAAGGACCTGAATTCAATTCTTTTTTTTTTTTTTTTTTTTTTTTTTTTTTTTTTGGTTTTTCGAGACAGGGTTTCTCTGTGTAGTCTTCCTGGCTGTCCTGGAACTCACTCTGTAGACCAGGCTGGCCTCGAACTCAGAAATCCGCCTGCCTCTGCCTCCCAAATGCTGGGATTAAAGGTGTGCACCACCACCGCCCGGCCTGAATTCAGTTCTAAGGACCCATGTTACATCATGTGGCCCTGTTCCAACTCCCTGTTCCAACTCTTGAGGATCTTTTTTTAAATCCCCTTTTCCCATTTCCCCTCCCTGGAAACCCCCTATTCCATCCCCCCTCTTCCTTTTTGCTTTTATACCGTTTTAATTACATGCAAGTATTAAAGTCAGTTCTAGGTTGAGGAACTAGCAATACAATAGATGCAAATAGTCAAGGAACAAGCAAGACAATAAACACAAATAGTCAAAGAACAAGCAAGGCAATAAGCAAAGTCCTGTGATCCCTCCCATGATCACTGTTTCTAAGGGCTTATCAGGACAATACCCTTTTCTGAATTTCACAAGCACTTGTACTCACATGAACACAGACACATGCTTACATATATAATTTAAAATAAACCTTCTTTAAAAAAATAACAGAGTATTTCTTGAGCTTGTTAGAAAACATATCAGAATGTATCAACAAAAAATATGAGAATGTATCAACAAGACAGCTCTACCAGTCATTTCAATATCTACATGATTAAAACTGAACACCATCACTTATTTCCTTCAACCTAACTTAAACCATTATTTTTTCATCTCGCTAATGAAGTATTTTTTTTCTTCTAATTCTATGGTCAAGCCAGAAAGACACCTAGTTGTCATTTCTCTCCAATTTACTTCATACACTTAGGGCACCCATTTAACCCTTAACCTGGTTCTCTTTACTGTGCTTTAGATAAGGCCTTATCTCCTCTTGATTAAATTGTTAAGGTTTTCATACTGGTCTCTTTGCCTGAGCACATTCTTTCTGTTCACCAGACAGATGATTTTTCTGTTATCACATCCTAGTCAAGCATATTTACTGAATTTGATAGCACACTGGCCCCTTTATGGTCTGGCTGTTTATTCTTCATTCATCTAGTCTGTTCACTCACCAAATGCTTACCGAATTTCTACTATAGCCAAACTTCCAGATACAACACAAAACAAACACACAAGAGTCTTATTTCCTATTCTCTGTTAGTCCTGCCTCACTGCCATTACTAATCTTTGCCTTCTAGAAACAGTGAACATTTCTTTTCATACAAATTTCTACTCACTTTTCAAACTCCATTTCCAACGTAAATTGCCTCCTAAGAACTTCCTGAAATAACTTGTATACTTTACAAGCTCTAACATTTGGTTTTCACAGGTATTCTTCTTCTAGCCTATGAGTTTCTTGAGAACAGGGATAATATCTTTTGATATGGGTTACAAATGCAATGCCTGAATTACATGAAAAATGAGTGGTTGAAATGACAAAGCTTCCCACATTACTGTTTCTAGCAATTAAATAGCTTTCCTTTTAAATCTTTGAAAGCTGCATTCACAAAGCATGATTTTATACCAGCTGTTGCTCCTAAACACTACACAAAAAAAATTTTTAGTGCCCTATATAGGCAAATGTCTTGAAAGCGTCTGTAATTTTTCTATTTAAGATAAATTTTGGCCTTTGTTTATGACATACTTATAATCTGCCTTCTGATCTGGAACATCATCCAATAACTGAAAAAGCAAAGTAATATATATTCCAAGATACTCTATATTGTACATAAAATGGATTTTCAGGAGAGGAATATTAGATTACCATAGAAATTACCTTATTAACATAATTTAAAATACAGAATTATGTATTCTAATTTATTATGAATATTTTGATACTTTTCATTAATGCATTAAAGTTAGATATGACAATATCTTTTTTGGATATGACAATATCTTAAGAAATATATCTGACATTCAGGACATTGCGAGCAGACTTCTTTTGGGATAAAACATTGTGTCTTTAATTAATGAAAGATCAAAATCTGAATCAGGAAAACACTAGGAATGTGACCCAAAAGCAAAAATATAAAAGTTCAAATGGTGCAGACCAACTTTTTCCAGTTAAACAGACTAGAACACCAAAACTAACACAGGGTACGACCTTCTATCAGTACATAGAGAACTTTGTGTTTGCACACAAAGACATTGCTCAACCCACATCTGGCTCCTAGAGCCAAAATCTACCCTCACAGGAGCAACTCCCACTAAAACATATGGACAGAGAGAATGAGAAAATGAATTTTTAAAGTCAGTTGTTTGTTCAATAGACCTTCAATGTGTGAGTCAGAACAGAACTCTTATTTCTATTCATTTTTAATGAGAACAGAAAGATCAAGACAAAAGATTTTAGCTACCATAAAGGGAAGAGATCTCACATCTTCTTGGATTATTTTAGAAAATTCTCTAGAATTCTGGGCCTCCCTCCCTGCATATGTCTTATTTATCTACTTCCCTATATCATACCCAAAATCACACATCTCAGTGCCTTCGGTAGTTAAAATGCTTTGCTTACAAACCAGGCATGTATTTAGACACTTGTTTGTGTTATTTTCTAGTAGTCTATACCTTTAGTCTTACAGATTATACATTTCCTGGTAAGAGAAAAAGTCATTTTTCTTCTACTCCAAGGTGCTAATGCAATGAGAAAGCAATTAAACATCACATAAGACACACCCATTCACAGGGCTGATCTTTAAGTCCTAACTCTACTAACAACACACTGAGATTAGCTCTGATTTAGCATGAGTTATCTTACCAGGGTCAGGATCTGATTATCAGAAGACAACTGGAAGAAATTCTTTAATAATACAAGTGCTCTGAGTGCTTTAGTCAAACATCAGATCTAACAAACGCTATGCTCACTCTTTTGGTTCAGCACTTGACTTTCTGAGAAAAGATGTATCATCACAGTAGACAGGAATATGTACTCTAGCTCTAGAATGCAGGTATTCTGGCAGCAACTTTCTGTCTTACCAATTACTACCCATGTAAATGTTCCAACCTGCAATGTAATAAGAATAGCAATGTTGTTTACTTCATATGCTTGATAGCATCCTGCCGTTTAAAATGGTAGGTGTGTTGACCTGAGGATGTAACTCTGTGCCAGAGTACTGTTTAGCATGTACAACACCCTGTGTTCAGTTGCCAGTACCACAATAAAAGTAAGTGAATATAACTTGTATGCCTATGTATTTGGGGGATGGTAAGGAAGTACTACATGGGGCCAGGGAAAGTAGCACACAATTTTAATGCTAGCACTTGAGGGGCAGAGGCAGAAGTGGCAGATATAGAGACAACAAAGTCAGATATAGCTCCATGAGTTTGAGGACATCTTGTTTTCAGAGTTCTAAACCAGCCAGGGTTACATAGTGGAATCTTTTCTCAAAAAAAAAAAAAAAAAAAAAAAAAAAGGTACTATAGTCTCAATATCAAAAAAGACTATCAATCCTCTCATTATAGGTGACATATAGCATGGTGGTAAATCCAGGACTTGGACTTGGAAAGCCTAACTTGAAATTCTTTTTCTGCCACTTAATATTTTGGTGACCTATTAACTTACATATAAAGAGTTGCTGTGAAGATTAAGACCAACTTTGAAGTTACTAAAAATCATAAACATTCATCATTGTTTCATTTCAAATTGTAAACTTCTCAGTCAAATTCTTTCTATGTTTTAATTCAAGTACATTATGTAATATTACACAATAACACAATAGGATTTATAAAGCATCTAAAATACCTATTGGTAAAATCTAATGCACTTTACCAATGTGTTTTGTTTTTTTGTATTTCGAGTCAGGGTTTCTCTCTGTAGCCCTAGCTGTCCTAGAATTCACTATGTCGAGCAAGCTGGCCTCAAATCTGGAGATCTGCTTGCCTCTGCCTCCTAAGTGCTGGAATTAAAAGCATGTGCCACCACCACCTACTTACTCTAAAGCACATTTTTAACCAAGGAGCTATAAAAGTTCCTTTAAATATTCCATCACAAGGAGTGGGTGATAAATATAATAAAAATATATTGCATGCATGTATAAAATTTTCCATTAATTAAAATATCTTAAAATTAAATTTTTTTAAAAAAATTCTTACTTAATTCAACAATATGCCTTAGAAATAAAGACAGGTCTCCATTTCTTGATTTGTCTGTGCCACACCCATTTGTAACATATGGAACATTTATAACGTATGTAACAACCCATTCAGCTTTTACAGGTCTCCATCTCTTGATTTGTCTGTGCCACACCCATTTGTAACATATGGAACATTTATAACATATATAACAACCCATTCAGCTTTTACATCAACCTTGAGAAGAAACTGAGTCACTGAAATGAGAGAATCTGCCAATAGCACAGTGCAGTTCAGAAGAGGTACCAGATCTTGGGTCTGTATTCAGGTTACATTAACTCTAAATTTCTTGCCCTTGTCATTATGTAAGGCTGTCTCTTCAGCTTTTTGGCTTGAGGTCCACAAAGAGCTAGGTATTCACTTAGATAAAATCAAAGAATAACTACTTTCATAATGTGGTATGGTACCAGGAGATTAAGTCACTTCCAAATAGAAGATAATTTAATTTGATCTCTCTCTCTCTTTCTCTTGTCTTCCTTCCCTTTCCCCAAATAAAGTTAACTTTCCACTCACTTAAAAAAAAATAGGTACAGTCCAGTAGGTACAGGTCCTTCCCACAAAGCCTTATGACTTAAGCTCAGTTCCCAGGACCCATATGGTAGAAGCAGAGATCTGACTCCTGTAAGTTGTTTTCAGACCTCCATGAGTGCAACGGTAGGCACCCCCCTTCCCCTACATACAATGAATATTTTTCAAAAAGAAAGCAAAATAAAAACAAACAAACAATAAAGAGTATATGAAATTTCAGACTTCTGATAATAGAATAACGTAAACCAAGTATATGTGTCCTTAATATCCAGTCATATGTTAAGAGATATAATAAAGATATTCCAGTGGAAATGCCTGAAAGGGAACCCCTTCCAGTGAACAGAATACTTCAGCAAGATTTATTTCAAAAAAACCTTACAGAACCTATCAAAAAGCAAATAAACAAAAGCTTTATAATCCTGACAATAAGTATAATGTCCAAAGTCACAGAATTAAAGTATACAAAACATTGTATAAATCAATAGATAGCACAGTGGTTTTCTCTTGTAATTAACTAACTGATTCTCCACAGGGTAGCCTTTTTTATGTTCTTTGATATATATGAAGTCTTAGTCATACCACCTTCTATTCTCTTCTTCCAACTCCTCCAAGTTTCCCAGCACAGTTTTTCCTTACGAGATTAGAAAAGACTGACTTCACACCCACACTCTGCTGCTTACCTGTTACAGAGGATGCCAACGGCTCCATGTGGATTGCAGTGACATGGCAGGCAAAGACCAACAGTGTGATTCAGGTAAAAGCCCTCTTTGCAGGTGTCACAGTGAAGACCCTGATAACCCACATGACAATCACACTGCCCTGTGGTCTGGTTGCAGTGCTTTACATCCAAACTGCCAACCTCAGAACAGTTACACATATATCCTGAAAACAAAAGAAAGCCATCATCAAACTCTAGTTTTTGTTTTAAAAAAAAAAAAAAAAAAAAAAAAAAAAAATTTGTGATAGATTGTTAGGACTAGAAAAAAAATAACTCTAGTTTTGGTTTCTTAGACTATGCAGTTTATTTAAATTAGGAAATACATACAGCAGAATTCATAACACATGTATAGTTCATAATTATAAAGCTGACATTCTCAATTTCCTCTCCAGTTCTCTTCACTATCTACTGCTTATTCTAAGCCTGTGTTGTGTGTGTGTGTGTGTGTGTGTGTGTGTGTGTGTGTGTGGTGTGTTTGCAGTGTACTCATGCATGCTTCTGAACTAAAGGCCTCTAAGAGCAGGCTTATTTGCATGGTGCTTGGAGGACATGCTGGAAATGACAACATGGTAAATAATAAATTACCCTACCATGAGCAGCAAAGGCCTATGGTGCAGGTAACTAAATCCAGTAAGTTATACAAGGTCGTATAAAACTGTGTCGCAGCTGGAAGTTCAATGTTCCATCAAAGAAGAAATGGAGAATTAAACTATAAGTGGAGGAAAGTGAACAATAAGCCCAGAGAAGAAAGTACCAGTTCACCCTGATCAGAAACCAATCACAATTCAGTTCTCTTTTCTAAATTAAGTTATTAAGAACCTAAATGTTTTAAGTAGATTTCAAACAGTTTTTTGGATGAAAATGATTTAGAAGCCCCCAGGTTTAGCCTTTGAATGCAAACACTCATTTAGAAGGTTTTTACTAGTACTTCTACTCATATTAGCAAAGAAAAAATATTTTTAACAGAGTTTAATACAATATTAACAGAAGACTTTGCAAGCTTGTACAAAAGATGTCCCTTAAACGAACTGTAGGAGAAAAAAAATGTTGTATATATTCTACAGATCAGCTTCTTTCATTCAAAAATAGGGACAAGCTGGGTCAAAAACAACTTATATTTGTTAATAGTTAAAGCATTAAGAAAATGGCATACTCATAAAAATTTAATTTAGGAAAGTAATCTTAATATTACTCTTAATTATTTCAAAAAAAATTTACCAGGTAGCAGCAAATCCAGAGTCTTACGCAGAGAGTTATAAAGGTGTTTAGTTTTGTACCTTATAGAACGAAATAGAATTTAAAAATAGTATGTCTACACAAGTAAAAACAAAAGATTCCACACAAAAGTCACATTTGGCCAACCTCCCATATATTCTCAGTTTCTAAGCTTTGATATCAGTTCATTTCTTCCATTTCCTTTTAATCTGTAGATGTAATGAATATACTAGTGGATAATTTGTTTTCTTTTTTTATATTTCAAGCATGGGTAGTCAACTATAAAACTTAATAGAGTGTTCAAACATTTTTTAGTTCCAAGATTAAGGAAAGGAATAAGCTTTACCTAAAAATTGGGATTTTTGGAATTTTTACTTTTAGCTTGGGGGTTGTAACTCAGTGGAACATTTTCCTAGCTGGATGAAAGCCACAGTAAAAACACACACACACACACACACTTTGTTATCTGGGTAATCTTTTTATATATAATGAAGCTATATTTAGTGGTTTGCAAACCTATCATGGCAAGACCTCTGCTAGACCGAAATTCAAGAAAAAGCTGAAATTTACTTCAACACAGAAAGAAAATATGACCTACTTCCTGTAACTCTCATACAAATGTAGTTTAAAGAGGCAATAAAACAAAGAGACTGTAGAAGTCAGCTAACATTTAACATATTGTCTAAGAACTTACTAACTTTATGGCCTTAGGCAAGTTAGTTACTCTCCTTTGCTTTTCTTTCTCATCTGTAGACAATGTGGAGTGATTGTGTCACAGTCCCAGAATGGGGTCTAAAGTACTATAAAGTGAATGTAAGAGTGGTGATACCACACAAAATAGCACAAATGTAATTCAGATTGTAAATTCATAGGCCACAGCTTTGATATGCTCTATGGGTGAGATCATTTATGAATAATATCTAGAAAACAAAATTAGTACTTTTACAATATCCTATATATAGTGAGTTACATGCAGCACTCATATGTATATTTATGATATAGTGATGTGAAGAGTAGGATTTAAGACAGAAGTTTCAAGAATAAGAAATGATACACCCTGGATTTGATTAGAAACCCTTGGTATTGTGTTATTAGGTCATCCTAACATTAACAGGGTGAATAAAATATTTGAGCAAAAAAAAAAAAAACCCAATCCAATGATAGGGAATGGCAATGATGTAATATCACGATAATCTTTCCAAAATAATAAAGGAAAGAAAGCTAGAGCAAGTGTGTGTGGGGGGGTATATGCATCTTTTATAGTTCAAAATTTTGGGCTCTATTTCAGTGACAGTCTTCAAATAAAACAGCCAACAATAAATGAGATATAAACAACTACAATAAATATAAAACAGTGTGAGCATCCATTATATTATGTCAAGGTAGTTTGTTAGCTTGTAAGGAAATTCTCAGACCTTTCACAATTCTAGACATTCATGTGGAACTAGATAGGAGTCCATACAGAAATAGTGCAAACAACTTAGTGGAAAATTTTATGAAATGAAAAAAAATGCAATTTGAGTTGATAAACGTAATATGAAGAACTTTTGGATGCCCAAGGCAACAGGGGAAGTACTGACTTTTAATGAGGTGAAATCAAAGACACCAGAACAATACAAAACAATACATTAATAACACATTAATGGTAAGTCACCAGGGCAGACAGTATGGAAGTGAAGTCACAGAAGCTAATCATGAATAGTATGGATGATATGCCAAAAGCTCATTCCACTTCTGAGAACTGAATATAGAATACTATTTATCAAGTGAGTAGCAGGTTATCTTGCAAAGCCTTCAAGTTTTAGGGGAAAAACTCTACACACCCAACAGCATATTTCTTCAAGTGTCCCTTTATCAAAGATCAAGAGATGAAACTTCCTTGGCTTTGCGGGGGTGGGAGGGGTGTCTTGGAGGTCCTGTAACTCTTCTTTTTGTGCAAACACGTATTCTGGGAGGACATTATCCTCATGAATATATAACTGACCTTTTGGAGGCCCACTACATACTTGCATTTTCTTTCTCTCCATTCAACTTTTATCATCTATGTTTTTGTTCAGCTAGAAGTGGTACCACATGCCTATAACCCAAGCTGTTCTACGTGCAGGAGGATCATGAATCTGAGGCCAACCTAGGCAACTTATTGGAACCTAGTAAATGTATGCTCTTTTTATGTGCTTCCTTTTAAAGTCCTTTCTGAACGTTATAAATCTTAGAATTACCAGTGATGTTCAAAGGTTCAAGCAACTTTGTAGAGCAGTGTGTTAGGACTTTATAGAATAGAAATAACTATAAACGCAGTAAATCAAAGATTTGAATAATGAAATGAAGAGCTGCCCTTGGTCTATTTACTATGTAAATTTCTGAGAAAGGAAATGTTAAGTTGATAATAGTAAAATAATTGTCATAAAGTAAACATTTCATTCAAACATAGATACTAAGAAATATACTTGAAGTAAAAAGTCTTAAGTTTTAGATTATAATGGCTAGTATGTAGAGAGAGGATAAGGTGAAAGACAAAGATCCATAGGATTACTGTCCCACTTTTTATACATTTATTTCCTTTTGAGATTTTTTTTAAAAAGTCTAACTCAGTTCATACAAAGACTAGGAAAATCATTTTAGTATAACAACTCAGAGTATATTCAGTGTGTCCTACACACAATGTCACCATTTCCCAAGAGCCTACAATAACCATTTCTCCAGTTTCTCAAACTGAGGAGGGAGGGAAAAGGACTGACAAAAATAAAAAAAATACTACATCCCACACCTGTACATCAAGCGTTTCTTTATTATTATTGTTATTATTAATTTATTTATTCACTTTGCATTCTGATCACAACCTCCCTCCTCCTCTTCTTCAAGTCCCAACCTCAGACCCCTCTTCCCACTTCTCAGAGAAGGCTAGGTCCCCCATAGGTATCAACCACTCTGCGACATCAACTCCCAGCAGGGCTAGGACACAGCCTCTCCCACTGAAGCCAGACAAAGCAGCTGAGCTAGCTGAAAGGCATCCAAAGGCAGGCAAATAAAATGAGAAACAGCCTCCCCTCCAGTTGTTAGGGGATCCACATGAAGACTTAGCTGACATCTGCTGCCTATGTGTATGGGACCTAGGTCCAACTGATGCATGCTCTTTGGTGGTAGTTCAGTCTCTGCAAGCCCCCATAGACCCAAGTTAGTTGATTCCATAGGTCTTCTTTTGATGACTTGGACCCCTCTGGATCCCTCAACTCTTTCCCCTGACTCTTCCACAAGATTCCCTAAGCTACACCCAAAGTTTGACTACAGGTTTCTGCAACTATTTCCATCAGTTGCTGGATTAAGTCTCTTAGAAAAGGCTCCTGTCTGCAAGTATAGCAGAGTATTATTAATAGTGTCGGGGGTTGGTTCTCACCCATGGGATGGGTCTCAAGTTGGGCTAGTCATTAGTTGGCCATTCCCTCAATCTCTGCTTCATCTTTGTGCACATCTTGTAGATAGGACAAATTTTTGACCAAAGATTTTGTAGGGGGGTTGGTGTCCTTCTTCCACTGGCTACAAGAGCTGGCCATTTCAGGCTCCATATCTCTATCCCCCACAGATAGGAGTCTCAGGTAGGGTCACTTCCATAGATTCCCAGGAGCCTTCCTGTCACAGGTCTCTGGCTTCTTCTAGAGATGCACCCCCCACAACTAATTTCCATTCTCTTGCCAGCTCTCTCTCTCCACACATCTAAAGGCCATTTCCCTTCTCTACCTCTGTCTCATCCAGTTCTCTCCCTGCATCCATCTCTGATGTCTATTTTATTTCCCCTTTTAAGTGAGATTCAAGCATCATCCCTTGGGACCCTTGTTACTTCTTTGGGTCTGTGGATTGAACCATGGTTATCCTGTACTTTATGGCTAATATCCACTTATAAGTGAGTACATACCATGTGTGTTTTTCTGGGTCTGGGTAATCTCACTCGGGACTATCTTTTCTAGTTTTACCCATTTGTCTGCAAATTTCATGATGTTCTTGTTTTTAATACCTGAGTAGTATTCCACTGTGCAATGTACCACATTTTCTTTATCCATTCTTTAGGTGAGGAATATCTAGGTTGTTTCCAGTTTTTGGCTATTACAAATAAAGATGCTACAAACACAGTTGAACAAGTGTCCCTGTCTTTTGGATATATTCCTAGGAGTGGTATAGCTGGGTCTTGAGATAGAACTATTCCCAATTTTCTGAGAATCTTCCAAGTTGATTTGTACAGTACAAGTTTGCACTCCCACCAGCAATGGAGCAGTTCAACTCCCTTGCTCCACATCCTTGCCACCATGAACTAGCTGTCCTCTGAGGTTTTGGTCTTAGTCATTCTTACAGATGTACGTTAGAATCTTAGAGTCATTTTGATTTGTATTTCCCTGATGACTAAGGATATTGAACTTTTTTTTAAGTGCTTCTTGGCCATTAAAGATCTCACTATTGAGAAATCTCTGTTTAGATGTGTACACCATTTTTTAATTGGGTTATTTGGTTTGTTGGTGTCTAACTTCTTAACTTCTTTATGTATTTTGGATATTAGTTCTCTGTTGGATGTAGAGTTGGTAAAGATCTTTTCCCTTTCTGTAGTCTGATGTTTTGTCCTATTGGTAGTGGTGTCCTTTGCCTTACAGAAGCTTTTCAGTTTTATAGGTCCCATTTATTAATTGGTGATCTTAGTGCTGGAGTCATTGGTGTTCTGTTTAGGAACTTGACTCCTGTACCTATAAGTTGAAGGCTATTCCTCACTTTCTCTTCTATGAGATTTAGTGTATCTGGTTTTATGTTGGGGTCTTCGATCCACTTGGGTTTGAGTTTTGTGCAGGGTGATAAGTATGGATCTACTTGCATTCTTCTACACACAGCTATCCAATTAGACTAGCACCATTTCTTGAAGATGCTCCTTTTTTCCATTGTAGAGTTTTGTCTTCTTTGTCAAAAATTAAGTGTGCATAGGTATGTGGGATAATTTCTAGGTCTTCAATCCTTTTCCATTGATCAACCTGTCTGTTTTTATGCGAATACCATCCCTATTGTTCTGTAGTACAGCTTGGGATCAGGGATGGTGATGTATCCAGAAGTTCTTATATTGTACAGGACTGTATTCGCGATCCTGAAGGTTTTTTTTTTTTTTTTTTTTTAACTTTTCCATTTGAAAGTGAGAATTGCTCCTTAATGATCTGTAAAGAATTATGTTGAAATATTGATGGGAATTGCATTGAATCTGTAGACTGCTTTTAATAAGATGACCATTTTTTGTTTTTATTTATTTATTTATTTTTACTATGTAAACCTGAAAGCTTATATTTTGACCACAGGCCTGATTTCTTATAGGTATCCTGGGCTTCAAACTGTACTTTTTATTAGGACTATGTTTCCTTTTTGTATATTTAAAAAAAATAAACCTTGGAAAGTCTTCATTCTAAGGAAAAGTAACAATCACCAGATTTTTCTTTAATAAAGTATCTTACTTTAACATAGCACTGATACTCAAATTCCATTTCATGTTTATGTTATGCTAGGGTAGGGTCATAAATATTTGAAAGTCTGGCAAACAATCTTAAAGCTGATGAGTCTCTTGAGTAAAACAGGCGTCACGGAAATGTAAAAGTTTAAAAGCCACTACTTGTAAAGAAATCCTCCAAAATTTCCTTTTAAAAATAAAGATGTAGCCACAAAACTTCCCAACCATAAATTTTTATAGCAAAACATTTAATTTATTTTACTGTAGACATTTGTGAATAAAGGAGTGAACTTTTTGTAGAAATTTTTCTGTTTCATGCTAAGGTTATGTTATTAGTGTGTCTTACCTCTGGCTCACTCTCAGAATTCCACAGTTCAAGGAAAATTCATCTAATCAATGGGACAAGATGACAAGGTCTAAAAAGGTAAAAGCTAGCCTTTACTACCAATAATGAAAATGATATCACCAGTCATTGAGTATCTGCTATATGTATAAGACATAATCTTGGAAATAACA
This sequence comes from Arvicanthis niloticus, assembly GCF_011762505.2. Taxonomy (NCBI): domain Eukaryota; kingdom Metazoa; phylum Chordata; class Mammalia; order Rodentia; family Muridae; genus Arvicanthis; species Arvicanthis niloticus. The sequence continues at coordinate 77,630,613 of NC_047662.1, read as the reverse complement.
CCAATGGTCTCCTTTGTTATCTACTGCAATCTTGAGATATGGGGATTTTGAATGAGAAATTTGATACCATGAAAAAGAAAAAAATCATATAACTATCCAGGACCAGAGAAATTAACAAATATTATTAGAAAAAACCATAACCAGTTAAAGTCATATGTCTAAAGTCATTCTTCCTCTGTGGTCTTTCATAAGTCTTACATTCTCTCTCTCTCTCTCTCTCTCTCTCTCTCTCTCTCTGTGTGTGTGTGTGTGTGTGCATGCATTTGTGTTTATGTGTGTGACCTGAGCATAATCATAAATCATTACAAAATAAGTAAATAAAAGATATTATCTCTGGCTACATGTACCGCTTTTGGACTATAAAACCTTACTATATAATTGAGAAAATGACTTACATAGTAATCCTAGAAAGTCTAAAAATACTGTTATGAAATGCAAATAATTTTATTTCCAGTGTCATGGACATAGACTATTTCTCTTCCTCTGATTGTCTACTTACCTTTATCTGCAGTTTCAGACTGTCCAGCTCCTTCAAGATGAACTAGCTGATTCCTTAACTGTGCTCTTTATCACACTCTCTCCCAGCTCTTCCATGATGCTAGCCTCTCTTCCCTGCCTCCAATTACACATTTCAATCTCTTACTTTTTAACAGATTCTACCTTTAAATATGTATTCTAAGAACCTAAAACATATTTTTGTTAATCTCTCGGCCCATATAACAAACATTTATCTTTCAAATAAAATTTCTCAAACTAAAATACAGACTTGTTTCTTTTTCTTCATCACATGTTCTTTCTTTAATGCTCTATAATCTTTTCTGAACTACTGAAAATGTTCTCTCAAAAAATATTGATGCAAAACATAAGCCTTTTTCAGTCATATACCTCTTTAACCTTTTGTTATTTCTTCTTTTGCAGGGGGTGGATGTGGGTAGTGAACCAAGAATTTCAAGGTTAAGTACATGAACCATCACAGGTTAAGTACATACTAACCTAAATTCTCACACCTGCTCTTTTCAACGGTTCTTTGATTATTTACGGAGGACTTATTATATAAATTCCTACCCTTTCTTTGTGTTCCTATCATTGTAGATCCTTATAATAATGATTCCTAATGAATTCTTCCTGTGTCCACACCTCTTTTGCAAGGTGATGTTGCTGTAATTACTCATCAAAAGACAGAGTCTATTTGAAACCCCTATCTGGCCTTATAAATGTAGTATAAGTAAGGTGACAATTCCAAACCTGGTCTTGGTGCATCTTACATCTTCTCCTTCATTAATTTATGACAGATTAAATTAGCTCAGATATCTGAGCTAAACAATTATCCAATAAGAAATTCTACAAACGGGGGCTATAGAGATATCACAACAGTTAAGAGCATGTGTTACTCTGGCAGAGGAGCCAGGTTCAATTCTCAGCATCTGCAAGGGAAGTTCACAACCATTCCTAACCTCAATTTCCAGGGATCTGATGTCCTCTTTTGACCTCTGCAGTCACCAGTCACACACAGTGCATATACACACACTAAAGCAAAAGACAGATAAAATAAAATGAATAAATCTAATTTAAAAAAAATTAAGAAAATTTGACAGATTAAATAGCTGGCTATCCACTCATCCCTAGTGGGGCACCAAACATGAATAAGGCCATTTTAGACTATTTCTACTAAACTCAACAATGCAACAACATGAGTATACTGTTTTTCATTTGTTTTTATTTTCACACAAATCAGGGAAAAGAGACCCTCAACTGACAAAATGTCTCCTTCACACTGTCCTAATTGATGTGGGAAGACCTAGCCCATTGTGGGAAGAATCATCTCTAGGCAAGTGGGCCTTGGCTATGTAAGAAAAGCAGCTAAGCAAGTCACTGAAGCAAAACATAAGCAAACCAGTAATCTATACTCCTCTATAGTCCCTGATTCAGTTTCTGCCTTCAGGTTCCTAATTGAACTCCTGTCCTAACTTCCCTCAGTGATGGATTGTGACCTGGGAGCTGTAAAACAAAATAAACTCTCCCATCCTTAAGTTCATTTTGGTCAGTATTCTATCACAACAACAGAAAAGCAAACTAAAATATTGAGTAAGCCCAAAAGAAACTAGCAAACTCATCCAGAAACAGAAATAAATCACTAATTATGTTTGAAGACTGATGTTTGTGGTGATTTGCTATCACACAGTAATAGATAGCTGACACCCAGCTATCTAAATAAGATGCTTTCAGCAAAGCCAGCCATATTAAAATGGCTTCAGGTCTGAAGATGTAATTCAGTGGTAGAACACTTATCTCCAATATATAGGTTCCACCCCCAGTACCACATACAGCAATATATTTAAAAGAACTTACTGTTTTTTTCTGGTTATAGATGCCAAACTAGACTCTATGGATTCATCAATTCACTGCTTTCTTAGCAAGGTCAGTATGTCCTGAAATCCCAGGACTAGGGAGATCAAGGCAGAAACTTCACAATTTGCAGCTCATTTTGGACTACATGACAGAATCTTGTACAAAAAAAGAAAGGGGCTTGTAGAGGTGGCTTATGCCTTCAATTTTAGCACTCTACAGGCAAAGTTAAGAGACCACCGTGATCTACATAGTGAGTTCCAAAAAAACCGAGAGCTATATAGTGAGATGTGGTCTCACAAAAGGGGCAAGGAGGGTGAATAATAAAAGAAGTGTCTTAATTACACTTTCTAGGTTTGTTTTCATTTTTATTTTCTCAAAAGGCACCTTATACACTGACTAGTCAGCAACATGGTGACCTGAGTTTGATACCCAGAAGCCACATGAAGTTGGAAGGAGATAATTGGCCACAAGGCTGTCCTCTGGACTGCAGACACCATTACACAGATGCCCACACACATATGAGAGAGGGAGAGACAGAGAGAGAAAGGGAGGGAGGGAGGGAGGGAAGGAGAAAAAGAGAAGGAAGAAGATAAGAAGGAGGAGGAAAAGAAAGAGAAAGAGGAAGAAGATGAAGAAGGAGAAGAAATACCCTTATGGGGCTATATAAAACAATCTTTTTACTATAGAACATCATAGAAAATGAATCACCATGTTATTTAACCTTTATAATACCAATAAATTATACAATACAATTAGAGTTTAACTAAAAATTAATTTGAATTATATTTAGAAAAACCCAAGGCTAAATATTTATTCAAAGTTGATAAAAGTGTAAAGTATAAAGAGGTAACTGTCACTAGATGGATATTAGAGACATTTTTCTTACTTATTGGTTTCTTAGTTCCTTGATATAAAGTTTTTTCTCTAATTGTGGCAAAATAGATATAATAAAACTTGCATTTTAACATTTTAAAATCTAGAATTAGGCAATGTTATGTACAGTTACACTATTTGTACAATTACAAATAACTCTCTCTGTCCTTACTACATTTTAATTTTTTACTGGCTTGTGTCTTTACTCCAAAATCCCAACATATAAAAAGAGATTTGAAAGAACTAGCAGTTTAGAAACAACTAAATGTTACGGGCCAAAGTGATCTAAATGAATAACTAAATAAGTTTTAAAAAATAGGTCGAAGGCAGAGCTCTTGCTTACAGGAAAGTTCTAATTAATAAGGTAGGATGATAGAAAACATCACGATGTGGAACTTGGCATTAGAAGGGGGCTCAGCAGTGGTGGAGAAACTCGGCAGCTGAGTCAGCAGGATAAGTCTAGAGATTCTTTTCTGTGTTTACCAGGAGCTCTTCTGGCAAAAGCAAGGCTGGTACAGTTTGTTCTTACAAGACTAGCAAATTTAGAAGGGGAATCCAGATTGGGGGCTTCATGACTAAACTCAATAGGTACAGTGAGTGCCTCTCAAGGACCTGGGAGGAATATGTGTAGCTTTCTGCCTCCATTCAAGGAAATAGATGCTAAAGATTATATATATATACGTATATATATATATATATATATATATACGTATATATATATATATATGATTCCCCCAGAAGTTCTTTATTGTTGAGAATATTTCTCGCTATCATAGGTTTTTTTGTTATTCTAAATAAATTTGTAAATTGCTCTTTCTATCTCGATGAAGAATTGATTTGAATTTTGATGGGGATTGCATTGAATCTGTAGATTACTTTTGGCAGGATGGCCATTTTTACTAAGTTAATCCTGCCAATCCAGGAGCAAGGGAGATCTTTCCATCTTCTGAGATCTTCTTTGATTTCTTTCTTCAGAGACTTGAAGTTCTTGTCATACAGACCTTTTACTTGCTTGGTTAGATTCACTCCAAGATATTTTATTTTATTTTTGGCTACTGTGAAGGGTGTCATTTCCCTAATTTCTTTCTCAGCCTGTTTATCCTTTGAGTAAAGGAAGGCTACTGATTTGTTTGAGTTGATTTTATATCCAGCCACTTTGCTAAAGTTGTTAATCAGGTTTAGGGGTTCTCTGGTGGAAGTTTTAGGGTCACTTAAGTATACTATCATATCATCTGCAAATAGTGAAATTTTGACTTTTTCGTTTCCTATTTGTATATATATAAAGATTATATATATATAATCTTTACATATATATATATATATATATATATATATATATATATATATTATATTCAGAAGAGCTGGCCATAACACAGAAGGTACCCAGCTTAAAGCATAATACCAATAGTCTTTTGTCCATGGCTTCAAATTATCTACAAAGCCAATTTAGAAATAAACTTTTCAACTTAAAAAAAAAATCACAGGGCCTGGAGACAGCACAACATCAGGAGCACTTACCTAGCTAGCATGTATGAGACTCTAGGTTCAATCCCCAGTATGAAAATTAAAACAATAGAAACTTTATTATTTAGCTAGGGTAATGATTAAAAATAAGAATGGAAATAAAATTAGTGAGTGACAGTTACTTTGACAACTAGGATAGCTACATAGGCTGTGCCCATAAGACTGAGGAAGTCTTATGAATATGAATCTCTGGCCTACACACACACACACACACACACACACACACACACGCACACACACACTTGTGTACACACATGCATACACATAATCTCAAACTCAAATATTGGACAAGTTAGCGATCAGTAGTATTTGAAAATATCTGGGTCATAATAGATAAAGAATATCTCAGATAGAACTATTTCTTATTGGTGGTATCTAAGAAGAGACACATAACACAATGTGAGATGCTGTGTTGGAACTATGACCAAATAAGGAACCTGGTAGGAAACACTAAAATTCAAATAACATTTATAATATTAGTGAATATTGGTAAATATTATTGTTATTAGTATTAATTCTTCATCTCAATTTTAACAGTATTATTATAAAAATAAACAAAAGTAGGGTACTCAGTAAGGGAATTTTTAAATTTTATGTAAAAATAAAAAGTTTCTTTCAAATAATATTTGAAGGTACAGGAAATAACAACTTATAAGTTTAATAATTCAAAATCAGAGCAATCTTCATCATATGATAAGAAAGTCAAATCACATATTGTTCACTCAGGAAAAGGTCAACATTAAACATCTAAAATACAGTTTCTATAGATGCATACTGCTTTCATACCATCATAAAGTCAGAAAGCATCAAGTCAGGGACTATCCATAATATCAAGAGATAATTCAATACCAGAAACCAAACTCTTTTTATATTACTGATCCTATGCTGGACATAGTATCATGTGCATACTGTCTCAGCTACTCTGGAGAATCACCTGAGTCCACAAATGTAGGGTCAGCCTGGGAAACAAACACTACCACCACTCACAAAGACATTAGGAAAGAATACATAATACAAAGTCAACAATGATTCGAAATCAGGTAGACTGGAGAAGTGACTGAACAGGCAAGAGCACTTGCTGATCTTCCAGTAGACCCAAACATGGGTCCTAGCACCCACATTGTGTGGCTCACAACTGCCTATAACTCTAGCTCCAAGGAATCCACAGTCCTTTTATGGTCTTCACAGAACCCACAGAGACATATCCTCTCACAGATACACACATACCTAAATATAAATCCTAAAAAAATATTCATATTAAAAAACATTTTTATTTCCTCATGTTATTAATAAACAATTAGAATTCAATTTTAAGATACTCTTAAGAATAATACCTAATATGTAATATTAGGTATACATTTAATAATGTTCATAGCATTTAGGCTTAAAGCTACAAACGCTACAAACCATAAGCTGTTGGTGTTCTGTTCCTGAACACTGAATGCTCTAAGATCAAGAATCAACAAATGGGACCTCATCAAATTGCAAAGATTCTGTAAGGCAAAGGACACTGTCAACAAGACAGAATGGCAACCAACAGATTGGGAAAAGATCATTACCAATCCTACATCCGATAGAGGGCTAATATCGAATATATACAAAGAACTCAAGAAATTAGACGCCAAACAACAAAATAACCCCATTAAAAATGGGGTACAGAGCTAAACAAAGAATTCTCAACTGAGGAAACTCGAATGGCTGAGAAGCACCTTAAGAAATGTTCAACATCCTTTGTCATCAGGGAAATGCAAATCAAAACAACACTGAGATACCACCTGACACCAGTCAGAATGGCTAAGATCAAAATCTCAGATGATAGTAGATGCTGGCGAGGATGTGAAGAAAGAGGAACACTCCTTCATTGTTGGTGAGGTTGCAAGCTGGTACAACCACTCTGGAAATCAGTCTGGCAGTTCCTCAGAAAATTGGACATACCACTCCTGGGCATATACCCAGAAAATGCCCCAACAAATAACAAAGACATATGCTCCACTATGTTCATAACAGGTTCACTTTTCAACTAATGTATTCAAAATTTTTATCACCTAATACAATTTTGACTAAATATTATCTAAGGTTCACATAAATCTTGTGGAAATTACTTGTAAACAACTTAATTATTATCAGCAGAAGTAAAAACTGATCTTTTCCCATCATACCTTCTATCAAGCATTAGTAAGTAGTAATTGTTTACATAGGTTTTCAGATACTCAGAAACCTTCGGATGAACTTATTCCAGTAACTTCAATGGAGTTATCTACTGATGAGTCACTCAATGGTATTATTGAGGGAGGGTGTCATAGAATATTTCAGAGTTGGGGCCAAAATGGGGATATGGTCTTGGCACTGTGTCTTATCCCAGGCCTCTTTGCTCCTTTGCTGAATATTCCTATGATCATGTATTTTCTTAGCACAGACCACCCCCCCCCAAAAAAAAACCCAGCAGCTAATTGATCATGGACTAAAATCTCTAAAACTAGGATCCAAAAAAATCCTTCTGCCTTTTATTTTACTTCTCCCAGGAATTTGTCATAGTAATAAAAACCATGCTAGCATTGTTAGCCTTATCATTATTAATTACAGTGAGAAAAATTACCATTCACTATTACCAACAATGTTCCAAACTTTGTTGAACATTTTATTTATTAACATTTAGCTCACACAAACTTTAATGGCCAGGATTACAAGCCTAAGTTTATTATCAGAAAAACTGAAACGTAAAGAAGTGCAGTAATTGCCTAAGTCCACAGTTGCAGTAAGTGGCTGACGCAGTAGGCACATTTACACTTGTTTTACTCTGATGTTCTTGTTCATTTCACTTTGCTAGGAAACTTTTTACTTCAGATAAGAGATGGACCATTTACCTAGTACTGTTCAATATATCTCTTTCATTTACTTTCCCTATGTAAGCAAGTGACATCAAGTCGAATAATTACCAAATGGTGGGTGGGAGGAAACAGTTGCTCAAGAAACAAAATTAATTCTCAACTGGTGACACAGAGCATCTTGCATTTGCTTTTGACTTATGAGTCTTAATATATTGTACAGAAAGCCAAAGACACACATTCTTGTTTTACTATCTGTCATTGCTTTATTTTATTTAAATGCATCCTCATTTTATTAGCTGGACTAACAACCTGCTACTGAAACTAGACACTCATTTTTTTTCTACGATTTCTCTAACTGTACACATTTTAAAAGCCTATTTGAAAACTTTTCTATTTAATAAGAATTTATTTTATTCTAGTTAATCTTATATGCCATTATCAAATGTAAAATGCACTAAAAAGATTAACCTAGTACTTACTGCCTGAGGCCTGAAAGAGTATTCAATCTTACTATCTGCAGGGTTACTATTCCATCTTAGTAATCATTTTTGAATGTACATGGGCCTTTTCTTTGACAGCATGATCGCAGTAGTTCTGAGTGTAATGAGTTTGAAGTAGTTGCTGAAAGTAAACACAGAAATTGAATTTGAACAGCAATTCAGACTCAGACAACACTGAAAAGAAATGAGTCTATGAGGTTAAGGGACTTGGGGTCAAATCTGAAACCACTGTTTATTGCTCTCTAATCTTGAGTTTCATGCCTGCTTGTAAGTTAAGATACTTGATACTTAATTGTGGAGTGGCTTGACAACCAGAAGACACAGTCAAAAGAAAATCTACAGTAGTAGTTTTTTCTCTACCTTATATTTTTATTATAAGGAACCTTTCTGAACAGCAGCATCTTTAGTTACAACTATAAACAGCAAGAATTGTAGACTAAAAAGATCACCAGAGATATTTAAATATACTTAAAATCCTCTAAATAATTTCATGAATGTCTTAATCTTATTAACATAACAGAAAATAAACATGACAAAAAAAGAATTTCAATTTTAAGTACTACTTATTGGTTCTGTTATTGGACTGAATTTGCCTTAGTCTCTTTGTTTACAGAAGCCAGCTGAGCAACTAAAGGCCTGGAACTATTTACTCACTGTAATGCCTGGAAAAGTCATTCAGAGGAGTGCAAAGAAAACAAAAAGACAGGTCAATTAAAAGCTCTGTTCTAAAACAGCTGGTTATGTAACCTAAAGAAGACTATATAAGTATAGCTGAGCACTCACATGCAACCAATTGTTAAACTTATTATTAAACGAATAGCTTACTGAGGAAATATGTATTTGATACCAAAATTAGATCATATAATCCTAAGAGACCCCAGGAGTTATAGTGGTAAACAACTGAGCAAGGAGAAAATTTACTTACCATGGCTGCAGCAAAAAGTAAGGAATAACAGAGGGAGAAAGTTACCTGGGACTCTGAATCTAGGATAAGTTTGCATTTGATCATATAATTATTTGCCACTGAAGTTCCCAGCATCACAAGCTAGAGAACACTCCTGGGGTTCATCAGATCTGGTTGAAGTACTTGGGATTATACACGATTACAATATAATCACTAGAAAGTACTTGAAAGGTTTGTCATAAGCAAAGGAAAATTCAAAATTCTTGATCAGTGTAATAAGGTCATGTCTTAGTTTGGTTTTCTATTGCTGTGATGAAACATTATGACCAAAAGAAAGCTGGGGAGGAAAGGATTTATTTGTCTTGCACTAATATCATAGTCCATCATGGAAGGGAATCAGGACAGGGACTCAGTAAGACAGGAATCTGAAGGCAGGAGCTAGTGTAGATGAAATGGAATTGTGCTGCTCACTGACTTGCTCCTCATGGCTCACTCAGCCTGCTTTTTTATCTAGTCCAGGAATGGTACCATTCATAATGAGTCCTTCCCCAAAAATTACTAATTACGAAAATGCTACAGGGTTGTCTATAGCCAAATCTTATGGAGATATTTTCTCAATTGAGGCTCCCTCCTCTCAGAAGACTTGTGTCAAGTTGACATAAAATTGAAACAGGTAGCCAGAGTTCTACTTTAAAAGCAAAACCAAATAATATAAGCAAAAACAACAGGAACTATCTCTACTACTATTTACTATTTTATTTACTCCCTTATTACATACCATACATTGTATTATATATTCTACATGCACTAAGTTATTGTTAATTTACCAGGAAATTAAAAGATGGGAACAATCTTTATCTTAGGATAAAACAATGAAATAGTGTCACAGAGAAAATAATTTTCCCAAGACATGATGGCCACAGAGTCCAGAAGAGATTAGATTAATTTAAGGAGCACTGCAAGGAAAGGACTGGATAAAAGAGACTAGAGGCAATATGTTTATTAGTAAATTACTTCAGCTGTCTAAAGGACAATTCAGGTTTGGATAGAACCAACAGCAAAAAACATTTTTTGAAATATGGATTTGGCACAGTAGTAGTTTCTCTTTTGTGTTATACAATATAATCAAGTCTATTTGCTTGATTTCTGAATGAATAAATACTGCAAAGTGGAAAGGATACCTCTATAGTCATCAAAGTGGATACAAGTTTAATTGCTGTGAAGTTAAGATAAGAAAACATGAGCTTTGAGTCATTACAAAGAACATTTAAATAGATCTACTTTTTCTACTTTTTGGAACTGGAAGAGGGCTATCCTTATGTTGTATTCTCTATCTAATCCTCTTAATTCCCCAAACTAGCTGAAAAATTCTTCCCACTCTGCTGCCACCCTCCAGTATTATCAAACACTCAGTATGATCATTGTTGGCAGTGTTCTACTGTACAAACTGCAAAGTGTTTTGCTTTATCATCATGACTAAGCATTTGGGTAACACTTCATATTAAAAAAGAAAGCCCCTTTCTTACTGCATTACTTGCTCCTCATCTTGCATACATTGATGGAATTCAACCACTTCCTAAGCAACACACACAGAATCTTGAAGAGGAAGCTAAGATTTAAGAAGTCATAATGTTAAGTTTTAGCAGCTAAAACATAGATTACAATAGAATACAATTCAAAAATAAGTAAGAATTTGGAATCACAAAGACATCAAAAGTCTTAAAAAGGCTTCATGTCACCATCATTCTATATAAACTCCTTCAGAGAACAATGCAAAACACAACCCTCAAGCTCCCCCTAATAATTGGTAAGGCACTATCAAAGTTCGTAATTTTAGAAATTCTCAGTGAACAATGGTGGATAACCATAACTTAAAATGGTTCTCTTCCTGAAATAATAGCCCTGGAAACAGAGAATGTTAGAAGAAAAATCAAAAAGAAGTAAATTGGCTAAGTGATATTGTCCTTCATACTAACAAAACTGTCTATTCTTTATTTCTGCTTTCATTTCTCCTATTTTCTATCACGTGTATCAACAGTCTCAGTAGGACTATAAAACAGTGCAACACTATAGAAATAGTATGACAGGCTGGGCATGGTGGCACTGTTCTGTAATTCTAGAACTTAGCAGCAAGAAGCATAAGCTCCACAAGTATAAGCCCAATCTGGGCTACATAGATAGATTCTCTCTAAAAGAGGTTGGGGGCAGGTGAATATAGCTCAGTAATAAAAGGCTTGTCCACTGAACAGGAGGACTGGAGCCATTACAAGGTCCCCTTTAATTACTGGAGGTCAGGCCTCTATCCCCACCTTGGCAAGATTAGAATCATCACGGCCCTTCTATGCTTGGAGAAAGGAGGAGATGTCAGGGGCAGTCCTGCTTATACACTGAAGGCCTAAAATCAGTCATAAGCCTAAAATCAGCAATTGGCCTGGCAAACATGCCTGCCAACACAAAGTCTTGGGTCTCTTTGAAAAAACACTAAAAATGATGGCTATAAGCTATTGTAAACAGGCAGCTTTTGTGGAAACTTACCAGCCCAAGTAGTCATAGGCCTTGTAAATAGGCAGCCTTGGTGGATAGTACCAACTTAGATAAGGACAAGTGAATCATAGGCAGAGTCATAGTGACCTGTCCCCTGAACCTTCACCCATCTGATACCCTGTTCTGAAAGATATCTGTACTCCCCCTGAACACCTATGCTCCTATGTCCTATGTCATCCCCTTCCCCACATCCTGCTTTTTTGTGTTTATAACCCCTGTGTTAAAAAGTAAAAATTATGATTTGATTAGAAAAAAAAGGGCTTGTCCAACATGCTCAAGGCCCCAGATTTGATTCCCAGCATCAGAGAGAGTAAGAGGGAGGAGGAAGAAAATATTATGTATATTAGTTATGCTTCTTTATTTCTATTGTCAAATACTGTCAAAGCAAAGTAAAGCAAGAAGCATTTATTTTGATCTGTTGTTTTGAGGGATTGCAATGTATTATAGTAAGGAAATTGAAGCAGCTGGTCAGCACTACCCTTGCAACAGGAAGCAAAGAGTTGTGAATGGTGCAGCTTAACTTGCCTTCAGTTAGGTACCCCAGCCACCTACCATTTAGAATGGTTCTTTCCTGCTCAGTTAAACCTTTCTGAAATCACCCGAACAGAAGTGTTTCCATAGTGATTCTAAATTCCATCAAGTTGACAATAAAAATTAGCCATCACAGTATGGCAGTTCCTCAAGAAATTAAAAATAGATCTTCCATATGACCATCTGAACAGGGTTCCACAAAGAAGATTCCTTCCCTCGTCACTCTTACAAACTACTTGACAGAAGCAACTTGAGGAAGTGGGGATTTATTTTAGAGTCTGGTTCAGTAAATACAGCCTATCATGGAAAAGCATGGCAACAATGAGCTCAATCCATGGGCACATGAGGCCACATGTCTCCCGATATCTCAGTGGATCAGGAAGCATAGTGTGTGGGCCAGAAGAGGCATTAGGTGTATCCCTAAACACTTATACTACAGTGATCCACTAAGCTCCATCTCTTAAAGGTTCCCAAGACAGTGTATCAAGTCCTCAAACACATGTGACTGTGGAAGATGCTTCACTTTCAAAGCATAAGAATTCAACTGTTCATTGATAAGTAAATGGATTTTTAAAACAAGGTATAAGATGAAAAGGTTCTTGAGATAATACTACTGAATTGTACTTTAGCAAATTCCAAGGGTTTTAGTGGAAAACTAACATTTTACAGTATGTTTATATGCACATCTTAGCCAACCAAAGATTTGAGGGAGTCTCAATGCTGCCACTTGAGTATCTGCTCACCTCTACCACTTTCTTTTTTCCCTACTCTTAAGTGAAGCTTAAGCCAAGAGAATTATGCTTATTTTCCAGACCAGTTTTGAAGCTAGGATGTCTAAAATCCAGACAACATTTCTAACACTTAACTGTGAGCCTCAGTTGTCTTATTTTTACAAAATGTAGAAATTAAACAAAACAATGCAATAACATGCCATGATCCAGGAAGGACAGTTCATCTGGTAGCTAAAAAATTGCCAAATGCTAAGGTAGAAAAGCAGTGTAGGAAAAGGGGCTGAGCAGGGGCTTCCTTCTGTTGCAGGAGTCCAATATTGCATAGTCACAATTTTCCTAAGAAGGCATGGTGGTTCAAAAAGTTTAAAGTAATATTTACTTGAGTAAATGGGTATCTCAGTTTCTTTTCCTGTTGCTATGATAAAATACCCTGACAAAATCAACTTAGAGAAGGAAGGATTTATTTTGGCTCACAGTTGTATACTATGTATAATAGTATAATATGGTAGGGAAAAAATAGCAGCAGAAGCTTGACATAGCTGGTCATGCTGTTTCTGTACTCAGGAAGTGAAGAATGAGAAGCTCAGCTCACTTTTCTTTTTTTTTGTAATATAGGACCCAACCTATGGAATGGTACCACCCACAGTGGGTGGGTTTTTCCATCTCAATTAACCTAATCAAGATAATTCCTTACAGGCTAGGCCAGAGGTTAACCTAGCCTATTAATCAAGATAATTCCTCACAGGTGTGCCTGGAATCTTATTATTTTTTTTTTTATATAGGTGATTCCAGATTCTGCCAAACTGACAGTGAGTGAAAAAATGAATATTAATAGAACATAAGGAAGAAAAGATCAAGAACAGAGGGCTAAAATATTCTCTGCATTTACCAAAGAAAGGATTCTCAGCAAACCAAAAATTTATTAATTCAATCACATTGTGCTAGAAAATAGGGCCTATAATTTCTAGGTAATGTAGATACAACAAAGAAGGTAGACACGGTCCCTGTTCTCCAAACACTTACTGTCTTGTGGAAAAAAAGAAAAACAAATAAATAATATATTCTGTTAAATACCATATGGAGATATTCACATGGTGTTAAAGGAAAGTACAGTATAGCCCAGTCTTTCTGAAGGAGAAACATTTAACTTGGAAACAAAGAATGAGAAGGTATGATTAAGGTGAGGAGACAGCATGTATATGATTTGGGGACAAGAAAAAGTACCCTAGAGATTTTAAAACAGTTTATTGTAACTAGGGCAAGAAGAAAAAGCAGAAGTGGTGACATGTGAGGGCTGAGTAGCCATGGGAGAATTTTATATAAGAATCACAGATCTGCATTATAAAATTATACTTCTGGAGACAATGTGGAAAATGTCTGGGAAAGAATGAAGGCAAAGAAATTTTAGCAGTCTGCTAAAATAATTCACTTAAGAGACAACTACAACCAAAGAAAATGGCCAAGAATATGTTCCTGCTAATCTGGCCACAGGAAATTCATCATCATCACCTGTACCTGAAGACAGCCTGTGTCTTAAAAACCTAGGGTTCTTTTTATGGCAGTAAAAACAAATAAATTGTGTCAGTAAGTTATCAGTGCATCTAATCCAAAAGGTAAGAAGGTATATAAAAGCAAAGACCCTAATATAGCAGCTCAGAAAAATGTTTTCAGATTCAGGCTGCATAATTCACAAAAATCATTACACTTTTTCACATAAGAAAGTACCTTCACTTGTACAGTATGTCAATGTCCAATAACAATTTTCATATTTTCTCTTTCCCAAACAATTTTCCTACCCACTTTAATAGCTTTTGAGACCTGGAGATTCGTGCCTGGCTATGTAGAGGCAAGTACTGCTTTTCAGCTGAATAAACAAAGACAGACAATGAGGGTAATGTGGCAAACAGGCCTGCCCACTCAGATATTTTCCAAAGTAGGAGTTCATGCTGGGCTCCCTCAGTTGGAAAGCTCTGGGGAATAAACATTACAGATATAAAACTGAGCTGATCTCAAAGTCATACTCCATCAGTCCTACATTCTTATTAAATGGATAGTATGCAAAGTGTTGGGGGTAATTATGAGATTCAAGGGCTTGAAAATTCAACAGAAATAAAAAGATAGGCAAAGTGCAAATTTTCTGACAACACCAGACCTAGCATACATAAACCAATTTTGTTTACCTAGAGAGACAAGAAAAAATAAGCCCATTCACAATGAAACCTATTTGTATCTGAGGTTACACTCTAAGATCAATGGCTTTTTTCAAACAAATAGAATACTTGGCTTGGATGATGCAATGTTTGAGGCAGCTTCTCTATCCTTTTCTCTCATTCAAAACGAACAGTACATTCCTATCCAGGTCTGCTCAGACACCCAGGGTGCTAATGAATGGCAGTCCAGACTCTTCTGTGACCGAGCAACCAATATCCCAGACTTTAAAAAGAACATTTTGTAATAAGAAGTTCTTCCACCAATAGACTATTTGCTTGAGTTGTTTTCATAGTTGTGAATGGTTCTCTGTTGTAGATCAATTTTTCTTCTTTATTAGCTCTAAAGTCACTCAAGTTAGAATAAGACAAAGGAAGAAGAACATAAAAAATTAGATATTTAAAGAAAATACATAATTGTAAAAATTTATGTGTATAATAAGCATTTGAAAAGAAATATAAGGGACTGGGAAGATGGCTCCGTGGTTAAGCATCTGGGTGCTCTTATAGAGTACCTGGGTTTGATTCTCAGCATCCACATTGCTACTCACAACCTTCTGTAATTCCAGTTAATGGGAAAACAATACCTTCTTCTGACATGAGGAGGCACACATGTGGTGCTCTTAGATACATGCAGGCAAAACATCTATGCACATTTAGTAATGTCTCAAAAAAGGAATATAAATAGTTTCTCACATTTAATATATATTTATGGATAAGCATTGTTCACCTAACAAATTTCAACAACTATTTAAGTTTCATATTGATAAATCAACTATTTGAAACAGATTCCTTACATTCAGAAAGTGTATTATAATCTGTACCTAACACTATCAAAACAGTCCCAGGGTTCCTTGTCACCTCTATCCTCAATTGGGCTATACTAGATATTTAACAGTCTGAGAGAGACAATGCCATAAAGCCATCAATTTACATTACAAAAGTAAATTAAACAAGCAGCCCAGCTTAATCTTTAGCAAGGTAAATAAGTGGAAGTGTTGATAAGGCAGTGCTCAACATGGGGTAATGGCAGTCCAGATGGGTAGCAGGTACAAGAAGGGTCACTATTTTGTGCATTTTTTCTAGATTCAAAATCAAGTCTCTAAATTTATCCAACAGCAAGCAAACAAAAAAAATTTTTTAGTCAAAAAAAGAAAACGATTTCCTGAATCTCCACTAAATTATATTTAAAAAAAATTGTTAGTTTTTGTTTAAATATGATTTGGAATGGAGAACCCATATCTCTCAATAATACATCCTGAAATATTCATAGATCATAGAATGACTGGCATTTATTTCAAAACAACTTCAAAATAAGGTAATCAGATGGAGGTATCTATGAGACAATGCCTTGTCCAGGTGGCCCAAGTAGACAATAGACACAAAAGAAGTCAGGATCCTATTATGTTAATTTTGGCATAAGCCCGGAATTTTCCACAATAAAGAAGTGTTTAAGCTACTCTCACGCCATAGTTTATTGGATGTGTATTTGTGATGACAAGGTTTCTCAGAACTTGAATGAGAAACCAGAGTTCAAATATGTGCCGATAAAAGGCTCTTTACCAAGATTAATTTGAATATAATAAAACAGTTTAAAAAGATTTTATCATGTTTCCTAAGTGTTTGGAACATAGAAAAGTTGCTATTCCAATGGTGATTCTAACAATTAATGTCTTTAAGGTCTCTCTCTGAGCTCTTACTGTTTAAGTGCTTTGCTAACATTTTCTCATAATATTAGTTTGTTTGGTTGGCACTGGAAATAATTAAGAGTGGGGAAACAGTTACAGCTGAAAGTACAGAAATACTGACTAGTCGGGGAAAGTGATGAAATGTGATAGGAGTAAATGAATAAAAAAGATCAATTATTGAATTGTGCTTATTTACTTCTCATAATTAAGTATACATGACTCTGAGAAACCTCACTATTTCTCCTTGGTCCCCTTACCAGATCCTGCAAGCTTACAATAAGGCTAGAAAGTAAAATGTATATAAAAGAATATAGTAATAATTAAGTACCTAGAATATTCAAATTAGTGTCCAAGCCTATTCCTCTACAAAGCCACAAATGCCTAAATAATCTAACATCTCTCCTCAGCCCCTAACACAAATGCCTGGCACACAGGAGATATTTTCACTTGGCCAGACAAACACCAAGCCCTTGCAAGATCCAGCATGAATTGCTAATTTTATTGGTTTTATTTAATTTACTTTAATCATCTAAGGCTGAAATTATACCAACAAGCCAAATAGGTTTTAAATATTTTTTTTAACAAGAGAAGCTAGACAATGAATTCATGCTCCCTCCATTATTATGTTATAGTATAAGCCCTTTAATCCACAATTAGAGCCAGAAAAGAAGAAAAGAAATAGCCAGTGGTTTCTTCTATGTTTGCTGGGTGTCAGCACACTTTTGGAAGAACAACGCATTTTCCACAATGTTTCCAAAGCAAAAACCTTACCATATCACTTTCTGGCTTATACAGAAACTTGTCATTGCCTTCAGGATAAATATCTGAATATGACCTGGGAAGTAGTTGATGATGTGACACAGCTGACCCATTACAAATTCAGGCTTTACCGTTCCCTGTACCACCCTGACAATGTCTTAGCTATTCGAGCTTCCCAAATGCTCCATCCATGTGCTCTCTTACCTCGACTTTTTCCCATGTACTTTCCCTAGATTCACCTTCTCTATCATCTGAACAATTCCTATTTATTTTCAAGATTCAGCTCATAAAAAATTTCCTTCAGAATGCTTTCCGCATCATCCTTCTCAACCTAAAAGTCTGAGTAGGGAGTCCCTTCTTTGCTCCTCTAATTTCTCTGCCCATACTAGCCTGTGATCTAATTTTCTTTATCCTCCACTGTGTTCTCAAGGACACAAATCCTGTCTTATTTGTCCCTCCAGCAACTAGGTTAACAGGCATTCAGTGCCAGTGGAAAACTAACAGACCCTAATAATGGACAAAAGAACTGCCAAAAATAACTATGAGTAAGGCAAATGTGAAGTTACTAACAAAAGTGACCACTTTATAACATAAATAAAAATAAATGCATCACTGGACATGTAGCTGAATGGTAGAATCCAGAGCATTTTGAAGACCCTGGGTTCAGTTGTCAGAGTGACAATAAATGAGAATGTAATGTGGAGTTTAATCATGTTAATGAAGTATAGCTGAGCATAGATATAAAGAAAGAAAAGAAGATCTAAAAAATTGTAGCTAACAAGCAAAGAAGGAAGATAGCATCAAAAATTGGTTAAATAATAAGGAAACAACTTAATTACATCCTGACGCTTGTGACTTTAGTCCTGAAAAACTAGTGACCACTGACTTTGATTGTATGTTTTTATAAATGCATACTCTGTTACATAGATTATAAATTGAAAGACGTACAGCAAATACAAATGTTGGCTTTCTGATAAGCCACTAAAAGACTTGCTAAAAACTAATCTGGAGTATGCTATGCAAAGTAAGTCTCCAGAACAGCAACAGCAAATTTAAAACACTCTTTCCCCCACTTTTTTTTCTTTTTTCTCTTCTCTTCTCTTCTCTTCTCTTCTCTTCTCTTTCTTTTCTTTCCCTTTCCTTTCTCTTCTCTCTTTTCTTCCCTTCCCTTCTCTTCTTTTTCTTTTCTACAAATATCTAGAATCTACTTGAAATTTGTCAAGTGTCTTGTGCACAAGCTTTAAGAAAGATGAATGCACACAAAATTCCATGCCGAGGTTGCAAAATAAGTAAGTATCTTTATTGGTACTGTCTCCCACTCTGAGAAACTTATGTCTCATCTTTTATACCAGCTAAAATGGCCCTGAGTGCTTGGATGTATGATATTTTTTCTTAATTGACATCCTGGATAATGTATGTTTACTTATCTGACTCATACCAGCTCCTCTGGAAACAAATCCACTATACAAACCAGTTAGGCTAACAATGACAATGACAACAGCAGCAGCAACAACAAGAGGAAAGCAAAATAAAACCAATGTAGTGTTGGACAATGTTTTGTTTTCTCAGATAATGTGCAAATTTTCTACTACAAATACAAAGGATCATGAGAAAAGCCAAAGAGGGTAGTAAACAGATTCTTAATATAGACAGAATAAAAGACTACAAAAATGAGAAAAGAGAAGTAGATATGTGAGGGAGTGAATGAATCATTTAAAACTAACAGGAGTGGAAGGAAGAATATAATAGAGCATTATGTTTAATCTATTTCTAGCATGTAAATTTGCCACAATAGAATGACTTCAAAAATATGATATATCTGCATTTGAATCCCGTAACTAGCACTTCCCAGCCACGTGATTATTGGGTAAGCAACCTAACCTCACTTTAGATTTTGCTCTCCATTGTAAAAGATAGTACATTATTAATCAACAGATTTGGAAGAATTAGAAGTACAGAAAAATTGAGAATTGGAAGTACTAAAGGGAGACAGGTATTCAAAATATAGCAGTAAAAGGAACATCTAACACAGGCCAATTTATGTCAAAAATCATAAGTGCTGTATAAATTATTGTTTAATCCATACAATAACTCCCATTACATCCACTATATAGGTGACAAAACTAGGTATGTAGCACAGCCCAAATTACAATTGGACAGCTTTGATCCAGAGATAGTAGTTGTCATTGACAATAATTATCAAACTGAAAACTCTCTTTCAGTCTAACTAAATTATACTTTTATTCATTATAAAACACT
Source organism: Arvicanthis niloticus (assembly GCF_011762505.2). Classification (NCBI taxonomy): domain Eukaryota; kingdom Metazoa; phylum Chordata; class Mammalia; order Rodentia; family Muridae; genus Arvicanthis; species Arvicanthis niloticus. Next base: position 77,610,916 of record NC_047662.1, on the reverse strand, counting down.
AACAACTAAAATTTCTAGACTGTATTTCTACTATCCCACTACTCTTATGCAAATTAATTTCAGCATTATTAAACTTCCTTTTTTCAAACTGAGTTTTTACTTTTACTGTTTGTGTGTATATACATGTTCTTCTAGGGTGTGTGTGTGTGTGTGTGTGTGTATCTGCCAGAGGCTGATGTTTTGATCACTCTCAACATTACTTTTTGAGACAGATAGTCCCTCTATGAACTTGGAGCTAAATGATTCAGCTAAAGTGCTAGCAGTAAGCCACAGGAATTCTCTATCACTCCTGGGTTTTCACATTGATACTGGGTATCACATTCAGGTTGCATCCTTGCACAGCAAGCATTTTACTGAGACATCTCTCTATTTATTTTTAATTTTCTAATGGATTATTTTTTAAAACACAAAAATCCAAGGCAGTCTGCCTAACAGCTTTTCTTCCCCCCACCCCCCAAAAAATGATAATCACAGATATGTTGGTTATAATGAAGAAAGAAAAAATGCGTTCATAAAGTGCAAATATAGTATCCTCAGGTCATTCTGTGGCTACTCACCATAGTAGCAGATCTGGGGAAGTTCCCAATTACTTTTCTGATTATGCTTCTGGATAAGAGGAAGAGGTGACCAAAGATAAATAAGACTGTTTCCACCCACGTATTGTTTAGAGTCTAACTGGAAACTATGACACAATGCTCTGAACTGGCCACTCATTCAAAAGTCTCTCTGACTACTGTTTCATTCTCAGAGGTAAATAATTTATTTCAGGAGTTTTCTCCTATTCAACAGTTATTGAGGAACTACCACACACTAGGACCTACTCTGGGAGCCTGTATTTGACAGGGGGCCTGCCTTTGTAGAACTTACTTTCTAGAGGTGGTAGGCAGTGCAATGAACCTTTCATACTAAAGATGAGATGTGTCAAAGCACAAACATCAATAAAGCACAAAACTTTAAATAAGAAGACAGAGAGCCAGCACAGAGACAACTGGCACTTAAAACAAGAATCTCTTAAAAGCAAGTAATCACAGCATACATTCAATAATGTTAGAACAAATAATGCGCAATAGCAGTAAAACACAGCATGAATGGTGTTTTCCAAAGACAAATAAGTCTGTTAGGTGGCTGAAAGACATGTTTGATTCTGGCATTCTTTTCAACAGACTGCTATTAAAATTTCTTGGTATTTCAGAATCCCTTTCTATGTAGAGGATTTACGCATACTGTAGCTCCAATTCCTCATCAAATTGTTTAAGTCCAAGTCTTACATCTCTGGCCTTCCCTGCAATCAGGACATGCATAGTGACTGAAGATAAAACAATCAGATGTACTTTCCTTGTCTTTAAATTAGAAATTAAGGGTCAAAGGAAATAGCATAAGGTCCTCTCTGGTGGCTGAGATTGTGATGTAGTATGACAATGGGCAGAAGGGCCTCCTATTATGCTCAGTAGGTACTAGTGTTCTCACCAAGCTCTTTCCAATTCTCCGTAGCAATGTCAGCAGCCCATTTGGTGGCAGCATCAGGCATCACTGCTAGCTTTATGGCCTACATTGGGTTCCCCTGGCAATTTTCTGACTCCCTCTAAATTCTTGCAGTAAACTCAATTTCTGATTAAATCGGTGTGTTAATTTCTGATACTTACAATTAAAACTCCTATTTAAACTGAAAAGAAAGACACTCCAGGCAGAAGAATGGAATAAAAAAAGTAAAATAGTCTAGTTAGCTTAAATGATTAGGAAAACAGGCTTTGAGGCTAGAAAGAGCTGAATGTAAATCAAGGTTCTAAATTTTAATAGCTATGAAATTTTGTTCATTCTCTTTAAAGTCTTAAAACTTCAATTCTAGCATAACAGAGCAAGGATGTTAATGCATATTTCTTATTATACTTTCTGAGTATTAAATGAGGTCACACAACTCACCTAAAGCTTAGTGACTGACATAGAAAAAGACCTTCACAGATAATTGCTTCCTTCAGCACGACTAGTGATCACAGTAAGTATGTATATGCTGGAAAGTATGGCGGTCAGATTCTACTAGAGTCTAAAGCACAAGCTGAAGAATGAAGGAAATGAGGACAAAGATAATGAAGACTTTTAAGTCATATTAAACAACTTGGGCTTTATGGGCTGGGCTGGGATTACTTACTGTGCTTAACAGGACCATTATATTAATCTAAATATTAAATTATTAAGGAGACTGACATGATTAGGTTATTCATTGTATATGTGTGCCCTATATCTAAAGTTGGACCTGACCACTGCTCTTGTCCACTTGCAGGTGTGATAGTGTTATTGCTGAATATGGATTCCCCACACGCTGAAGCTATTTGTTCCTTCTTTTTAACACACAAACCCTCTAAAATTTTACACATCATGTGTCAATGTCCTTTGAGTGGATCAGATTGAGCTGGGTCTATAGTTGAAATAATAATTCTTCCTTTGATTGAGAGAAACTAACTTTCCGCTAAGAAGTTGATTAGATAGGGACAGGGCTGCAATCTAAGGTGATTGGCAGAAGTCTGACTCACATTTGCACATCTGGCCTTTTAGGCCTTTTGTATAGTGTTATTATACATCAGCATCATGATCTTAGAGTTCATATTAAGTTAGTTATGAAAGGTCCTATTGTCAGTCAAGAACAATCAATACTTCCATTTCACAGTGTGTGGTTTCACTTGCCAAATTCTAACAAGCACTACATGGTCATCTGTCAGCCCCAACCATCTGGTGCTAAAGGGCAAGCTCACAGTCACTCTTTGGTTCTATTTTACGTTTCCCATGCTCATCCACCTGTTTGTCCTCATCTTATTCTTACCACAACCTCCTCTCTTTACTCCTACTCCACCCACATCTGCCTTTGAGAAAGACTCTTTGATCTAATTTTGATTTTTGTAGGAGCTACTGAAAGCAAACATGGATCACTATGTACAAATGGATCCAAGTGCTGAAGAAGAAAAAAAAAATATGAGCTTGCTGGAGGAGGCTAGGAAAGGTGAGAAAATCAGAAGCCAAAATGAGTTCTGTGCCCACTGGATGCTCTATTCCATTTTCTGCTGCTCCCATCTGCTTTGGCAATGCGACACAATTTAGTCAGAGGAAAAGTGTATAGCCTTTGGAGTCAGGAAGAGCTGGGTTTCCATGATAGGGCTATTAAGTAAGTATTATTATACTCATGTTACAGGGGTACTACTGAAGGCCAGGTAGCTTGTATAACTTGCACTTGAACATGCATAGTCTATTTGGTATCCTCTACGAAAGAACCATGTACTACCAATACAGAATTGAACACACAGACTCTCACTTTGCTAGGTCATTTGTGTCAGCCTGGTACTGACAAAAGAACCCAGAGGCATGCATATTTAACAGACTGCCCATTGCTATTCCAGAAATTCCTGAAAGTTTGTATTTATTGCTGCTGGTTCTCCCTCTCCCTCTTCTTCCCTCTTTCCCTCCCTCCCCCAACTGGTCATGGCATCCTGATCCTCCTGCCCCTTACTACTGAGTGTTTACATTTGCCTTTTGAAGTGGCTTTCAGGTGGCCCAGTGCTGTCGTGTCTGGTGATGTTTCTCACTTGAACTGGACTCCTCTAAAGGACAGGGCATAACCTTTGCAACAACACTGGTCTTACCCTACATAATAAAAAACACTTATTAGAGAAGTTTGGTCTGTGACAATGTATGTCTTTCTAATTATAAAGTCATGTCAGACTGTCAAGGAAGATGATATGTTTATTAACCAAATTACAATTTTCTTCCGATGTTACTCTAACATTATTGATAGGTAATAAAGCAATATAAATAATAATGACAGCTAATTTGGAGTGTTTAGTATGTGATATCTATTAATTTAAATGCTGACTATTTAATACTGACATACACATTAAATAATTTAATTCTTTCTCAACAGCATTATGATTCACTACAGATTTCACAGTTCAAAATTCAGAAAGTACAGACCATGGTATAGGACACATACCAGTTTTTGGAAGGCCATGGCTATTTTTTAAGCCATGTCCTCAACATAGAACCTAAACATTTTGGCAGTGCATGAGCTGGGCAGATGGGCACCCTGGTCTCTTACCCCAGGACTGAAAATATTACATTCCAGGCTTGGTGCCAGAATGCTTTAGGTTTTCAAGGACCCCTTTAACCCAGAAAAAGCATGTTTGTATTGGAGAGACACACAAGAGCGAGTCACTGATCTGGTTCTACCAGAGAAACCAAGCAAATCATCATAGGTCACTATGTAAAGTAGCTTTGTACTCTTTGTGGAGATCAGATAAAATCATGGTGAATTTTTTCATGTGGATCTGTCATATATTTGACTGCAGAGTGCTAAATTCAACTTGAATTTTTGTTCTCTTAACAAATAAGTGATCTCATTTACTGCTGTGAAAAAGGAGTGATATGCATAGCAATAAAATACTAAAGTTGGTGATAAAAAGATTTATGGGATAATTTTTCCCCTGAAAGTATTAGGAAATGCCTAATATGGTAATTTGAACGTACCAAAGTCTCTACTTACAACTTCAATTGGAAGCCATCCCATTTTAAAATACTGACATCTGTGAAGTCATCTGAAAGAATGGTTTTTATGCATTGTATACATACAGAATTATATTAGTGGCAAGGAAAGGGAGGAAAACAATGTTGATATAAAAATATCTATAATTACCACTAAAATGTCACTTTTATTATGTCTGAGTTTACTTTTTAACTTTGTAATTGTTTTCATATTCTAAAACATATATTTATACATTTGAACATAAAAATGGTGAAGCAGAATCCATTAAAAAAAGCACAACCATGATCCAGGCCTAGTGGCAAAAGCCTATAATCCTAGAACATAAGAGGCTGGAGAAGTAAGATCATAAGCTCAAGGCCACCCTACAATTAAATTTCAGGCTAGATAATGAGGCCCTGTCCCAAAACTGAAATGAGCAAGCAAACAAAAATCAATTAAAATAATATTAAAGATTTATAAAGTCTGGTTTATTATGTTTTATTTAATCAAGGTAATCAACAAAGAATGGCACTAAAGTGTCCAAAATTTTAAAAATAACAGCACAATTTATTATAAAAGAAAGTAAATAAAAAATATTATAAAATATAACACATATAAACTCACATATAAATTTGTGTCTGTTTAAAAAGCTATCTTATTCACAGTATATTATGACCAAATATAAACCACATAATCTGAAAAAAACCATGAGAAAACAGTTTGAACTCTATAAAACCTTTTTTCTTTGAGAAAAACCCAAATTAAGCTATATGTTACTTCCCAAAAACCCTGGGAGACTGGAAAAATATATTTCATTTTATAGATAGGGAATCTGACATAAGACCATTAGAAATTATGTTCAATAACACATAAAATCAATGAAAGAAGAACTGGAATTTAATTCTGAATGCCATTCCACTGATTAGCTGAACCTTTCAGTCCTGTATTTGTGGACAAGTTGAAGCAACAAACTAACAAAGAAATTAAAACCAGTTAAACAGGATAGGTTTACAGGCAATACACCAACAATTCAGTATAATAATACCCAACAGCCAAATTGCTTTGTGTGTTTGGTATACTGTCTAGCTAGTCATTATCCCACACATTGTTAGTGGGTGGTGGGTTTGTACTATTAATGCTGTACACTCAGAACTAGGACTGTAAGGAACATAAAGCCAAATAAAAAATGTACAGCAGTAAAGGCCTGATATCTTTTAACTAATCATCAACAGGAAAATGATACAAAAACAGCATATTGGAAACCATTCCTATTGCCCCTCATTATTCCCAGTAACCCTTCCCACACCTGGACATTTCTATAAATGACTGACAAGAAAACCTAAAAAGCTATTCAGTTCACCCAGCTTTTTTCAGACTGGCCAACATCCAAAAATTTCCTAGAATACACGTGTGTGTGTGTATGTGTGTGTGTGTGTGTGTGTGTGTGTGTGTGTGTGTGTATGTGTGTGTGTACATACACACATATCTTTAATGAGCACTAAAATTAAAAGGAACTCAGGATTATCATGTCCTGCTTACTGCTCACCTCTTTGCTCACATTCATGAGGTAAAAGCAGTAGATTTAAACTAAACCATGAAAATATAAAGATTTCTGGAAATATGCTAGTTGCTAGGAACAACACAATACTAAAACAAGCTTTCAAAATCAGTTATCTCAAGGGCATAACGTTAGCTAACTAAAATTTATTTAACATTCCTCTTGTAAGCTGAAAACATTCCTGCTCCTTATCACTTTCTCTTTGATTAGGCAGAACACATTCCTTCTTCCAAATGAATAAATTTCTCCTTTCCTTAGAGCTTAGCTGTCTCCCTGGCAAGGCATCACATAGAACAGCTGTTCTATTACCAGTATAAAAGCAACCCCATCTGATCTAATTACAAAACATATGGGCAGATTGAAACCAAACTTCTAGTGTGCACTGTGTCTTTAAGGAGAAAAAAACAAATCAGATTTCTGCTGGTAAAATACAGTGAAAAGTGCATGCATTCAAATATTGTTCAGTTTAAACAGTGTCTATTTAAATAAATTAAGTTTAAATTTTTCTTATTTTATATTTTATTATGTATTTCAAAAATGCAAATAAAAAAAGCACACACCAAAATTAACCAGACCTTAAAACTGTATAACTTAATGAACTTCTATACAGTTACAATAGTATTGAGAATGGAAGCTCTGGAGCTTCACTCTGGATTTTACAGTCTTACTACCAAATGTATTTTTATGCATTTATCTATCAAAAATGAAAAATACATGACAAAATCGGAACTAGAAAAACAATTAGCTTTCTATCCTCTTTCATAACTTGTGTCCATTACCTGCATTCTATCTTTCCCCATCTCCTAATATAATATTTAGCCATTCTTGTTTTCTTTTCTACATGGTATACTGAACACACAGCACATTGATTTACATATATTATTGGCTAGATTCTGGAGATGAGGCAGAACATGTTTTACTTTTCTTTCTGAGATTTGTGACCTCACTTAAAAACATAGATTCTAAGTCCATTCATTTTCCTGCTAATCTGTGATTTCAGTTTTCTTTTCAGCTAAATAGTAGTCAATATATATAGGGAATTTTCTTTATACAGTCATTTGTTTATTGACAACTAGGCTGATTACTATAGTGAATAAAGTAGCAATAAACATGAGGGTGCAAATATCTCTATGATAGGATGTGGAATTCTCTGAGTAATATGCCCAGGAATAAAGTAGTGGGATCATGTGGTAGTTCTATTTCTAATTTTTTGAGAAATCTTCAAACTAATTTTTACAATGGTTCCATTAGTTTTTACCACTGGTGAATAAAATTTTTTTCTCCTCACATCCTGTCCAATATTTGATGTCATATTTATTTATGTGATCCATTCTGACAAGGCTGAGGTGGTATTTCAAAATGTAAAGTTGAATTTACATTTTTCCAGTGGCTAGAGATGCTGAGCATTTTTAAAAATAGTTACTTGCTATTTCTGTTTCTTTTTTTGAAAAGTATATATTTTCATTTGCCCCTTTGTTGATTGGCAGTTTTATTTCCTTGGCATTTAATTTCAGCAATTCTTTGTAAATTCTGGATTTTAGCCCCTTGTTTGATGTGCAGCTGGTAAAAATTTTTCTCCCATTATGTGAGTTGTTTGCTCTGCTGTTTCCTTTGTTGTACAGAAACTTTTAATTTTCACAAAACCCCTGTCTACTGATACTTGAAGTTAGTTTTTGTGGTATTAATGTTCTATTAAAATGTTCTTGCCTATATGTTCTTCTAGAAACTTCTTCTAGATGTTTCAGGTTTTAAATTAAGGTCTTTGGTCCATTTTAAATTGATTTTTATAGAAGGTGAAAGATAAGAATTGAATCTCAAGTCTGGAGAGATGGCTCAGTGGTTTAAGCGTGCTAGCTGCTCTTCCAGAGGACCTGGATTCAATTCTGAGCACCAACATGACCCCTCAGGACTCTCCATAGCTCTAATTCCAGGGAGTCTGGCATCTTGATGCCCATGCAGACAAACCAGCAATATACATAAAATAAAAATGAATAAACATTTTAAAAAGAAAAGAATCGAATCTCCTCTTTAGGTACATTAATTAAAATTAAAGGGTTTGTTTTAAATCCTTTAGACTAGATAAAATGGAAAAAAGACACAATATTCTATGTTCAGTTTTTATCAAAGACTGCAGTTAATCTTTTCTAAAGAAAAAATACATTTAATCCATCATCTCTGCCTGCCAAAATTTTGTAGTTTTGTCAGGCCTCAGGAGGTTTCTATCTCAGAGAGTATCTTCTACAGATGCTTTCTTCAGAATGGCATCTCCCTGACACTGAGCAACTATCTCAGATGCTGATCAAACTTTCTAAGCCAATTACATGACTCTGTATCCTATCATCTGACTTAATTTCATGTACATAGAGATTTACCATGCTTATCACAACTTTTGTCCATTGTTTTCATTTTATAGTATGACATAAAAATCAAAATTGGATATAGTAAATGAAAAAAAACTTGAAGTTCAAATACCCAAATAACACAGAGTTCTCATCTCATTTTATAAATGAAATTATTTTCCCAAATCATGAGATTAGTAAAATGACCTCAAAGCCCATATCTTATATACAAGAACTCAGCTTTCTAACTTAGCTATTTTTTCCCCAAATTATCAGATTCTCATTTGTCATTTTTGTTTTTTCTTTTAGCTAAGAAAAATAGAAAGGACAAAGTCATGTAATAAAAGGGAATAATTAGTGTAATATATAAGATCTCAGAATTCCATATGCTCTATTTATAAGGAGCAAAAGGAAAAGCTAGAGAGAAGCTCATGATTATATTATATTCCTCAAGAATTACTGCATGCCTACTCTCGTAATTACCTACCACATTTTCTCCATTTATTTGGTCACTAAATACTGAAAATCTATTTGGGGTTATTCAATGGTGATACAAATGTAGATTACTTCTTTAAAATTGCATGTATTTATTTTGTGTATATGAACTATGGCAAGTGTGTGAGAGGACAACTGTAGGAGTTTATTCTCTCTTCCTCTCTTCTTATGTTTATTACTGGAAAGGTAAATGTGTTGTGTAAGCATGCTTACACATGACAGTGCACTTGCATACACATTTGAAGTCAGAAGAAAACTTATGAGAGCAGTACTCTCCTTTTGCCATGTGGGTTCAAGGGAATGAACCCAAGTTATTGTGTGGTGAGGGACATCTTTACCAGCTGAGTCATTTCACTGGTCTCCTTTCTTCCTAAGCTTTCTGAGTCCCAGTATTTGTCATCTATACAATGGGGATGATGACATTTAACTCCTTCATTGTTTAAGGACAAATGATATATATTTTAAAAGCCTGACAAGAAATTGTCCATATAAGTACTCAGTTATATTTGTTGCCACAGTGTTAAATATCAGACTAGAAAGGAAAGCTGAAATGATTCTCTTTTCTTCCAGCAAATTCAATTGGGGTAAAGCAACTGAAGAGGTAGGTAGATTAAGATATTCCCAAACAGATTCTTACTATACCTATTTCTAAATAAAAAATTTTAAGGTAGCCAGGCAGTGGTGGCGCACGCCTTTAATCCCAGCACTTGGGAGGCAGAGGCAGGCGGATTTCTGAGTTCGAGGCCAGCCTGGTCTACAGAGTGAGTTCCAGGACAGCCAGGGCTACACAGAGAAACCCTGTCTCGAAAAACCAAAAAAAAAAAAAAAATTTAAGGTAAAGAAGAGAAATTTATTTGAGCTTCCTAATCAATTTCCATAGCTTAACTTGTTATTTTCCATACCATTTATTTTTAATTATGACTAGGTTCTTTTTATTACATTAAGCCCCAGGTAATGTCTAGGAAAGAAATATAGACAATCCTAATCTTTAATCACCATCTTTCTGCTATTTAAATATGAGCAGTTAAACCAGCCAAAGGATTGAACTCATCAAATAAACTCCAAGGACAACAGCTAGAAATAAAAATGATCAAATGTGAAACCTACCAACTTACTAATAACAGAATCAATAGAGGACAGAAGCTAAGCCTTTTTACACTCATATAATACACAGAAATTAACCTTGAGGTAGATAGAAAGCTCTAGAAGATTCTAAGAGCACTTTAAAGCCCATACTTGTTAATTATTAGAAGCATTCTGTTCACTATTAACTTTAATTGTATTTCTACAAGGAAAATTCTGTCAGTCGAAAGATCAAAATATTTGTTTCTCAACACAATTAAGTCTCATATACCAAAGTAGTATATCAAACATAGCCAATCTTATTCATAACAGAAAAAGGAAATTGCTTCTTGAAATACTTGATATTTTGTTGCTTAAAATGTATATATACAGGAAAAAGTCAGTTATAGAAAAAAGAGAGGTTTTGTTCTGCATATAAAGCATTCAACTCCATGTACCCTGATACCAAGACATCTTCAAGGACTTTTTGTTCATTAGAAAGATCTTTTGGAAGAATCAGGCTTTGAGGATGCATTGAAGGAGGACAAAGTGGTAAATTGTTCACTAGAGAGTGTAATTTGGCTTCTTAAATAACAGGGAAAGAGGGGTAGGGCTCAAGAATGAGACAGTAAGAGGAACACATGGAGGAGTTTGCAATGGAAACATGAGCAAATACAGAAAGTAGAAAAGTTCTTTGACAGTTACCAGGGGAAGAGTGGCATTACTAGAAAGAGTATTTTGACATAAATTTATTGGATATATTTGACCAAAAAGACATGATAGGTTACTACTTTTAAGCAAACATTTACAGTGATTCAAGCACATACGGATCCTTGCATGGCCTTTATTTTCTTTATCACAATTAAACAAAATCTCTTTTTAAAGTTGCAAGTGCAGATAGTATAGTTGTTTCTACTAAGGAAATGGTAAACTAAAATCTATATGTTAAAAAGACTTAAATGTATCCACAGAAATACCTGTAATATAATGCTGATATTAACAATGTTTTTATATCTAAAGAAAACACACAAAAAACAAGACCAAGGCAAAAGGCATAAAATAAAGGTATATGTAATTTAAAATACCATCTAATTTTTTTTCAACTAAACAAGATCCTCTCTCTCTATTTGCTTCTGCTCTATGAAGTACTCTCAAGCAGTAATCCTCTATCCACAATTTACCCATCAGTAAAATCTGCACTGTAATACTTCGGTCCATTATTTTTAAGAGGGTGCCAGGACGTCTGGAAGGATAATGCACACATGTTTAGAATGCTAAGATGAAAAGTAATGCACTTTAATTTTATGAGTCTTTAGTTAAATCAAGATAAAATGACCTAGTCAGATTATTTCAATATGTAAATTTTCAACTAGCCAGAAGGCTTCCTGGAGACATTATTCAAAAGACTTGAAACTAATGTTATAAAGTTTATGCTATTTTAGAAACTCATCAGACTAAGGAATTTCTACACAAAAGTAGATGCTAAGGCCAGGAATAAGATACATTGAATATCAGAAGTCTTCATGACTGATCTTAAAGATAATTCATATACATACATACATACATACATACATACATACATACATCAAAGCAAGATATGCCTTAATCAAAAGGATAAGCTATAGTTTAATATCATAGTCATAAACCATTATAAAACAAAAAGTTAAATATGGATGAGTAACACACAATACAGGAAATACCAAAGAGCATTGGGCCTCAGTTTCCTTATTTATAAAACAGTGTTGAAGTTACAGCTCAAAGGAGAAGTATGCATCATATGAAAGGGCCTGGATTTAATGCCCAACACCATAAAAAATGAGGATCATACTATATAATAGTACCTCACTGTTCTAAGGATGAAATAACTCAATGCATGTAAGACATTTTGTGCTGCTAGAAGCACAGCATGTTTGCAATTACTATTATAGTAGTCCATAATCCTCAAACCTAATGTGAAATAGTAGAAGAACCAAAATCAAATATTTTTTTCTGCTACTCTTAGTAGCAAAAGATACCATGATTTAGAACAGATACCAAAGGGGGTTTAAGCATTATAAATAAGCCTTAGGTGGACCCCTTCTTACAAAAGCATGGTGAGGTCCTCATCACTGGTAATCTTTTCATGGTGTTAACATTTACTCTCCTGTCTCTAAGGCAGGAGAGACACAGAACCCACTGGACTCTCATATTGTCTTCAGTTAAGAAGGGTGTGTAGGATGTTCTCAGTGTCCACCTCTCTTAACACAAATGCCCATGTTTTCCCTCTAACCTACTCCATTTATTGGGATGCACAGGGGTAAGGAGGGCAACTCAAGTTTAGGACCAAGCTACAACTGATCTAGGGAAGGGACAGGATTTAGGATGGACACCCAAACTGCAGCTCTGATGAGCAGTAACACATAAGCTTTAAAACAGTGTTCACAGGGAAACTCCCAGCTTTTATTATCAGTGGACTAGACTCCATCTCTCAAAACATAAGAGCCTGACCTGGACCACCTAGTTCCTGTCCCAGGCAGGCATAAAGAAATATTGACCACAGGATTCTTCTGTACTCTTTAGAAGGGTTGAGCCAGGACCTTGCTTCACCCTCCTTTTGCTAAATGCCCACAAGCAAAGCTTTGGCTCAAGTGTGTTTTATAAGTACTGACCACCTGATGCAAGGTCTGGACTTAACAAATACTGAAGAAAATTATTAAGAATCCAGACATGATGGTGATTCCTGTAATTCCAGTTACTTAGACTGAAACAGAAGGATGTCTTAAGCCCATGAATATAAAGACAACCTAGGTAACATAATGAAACTTATCCAAGGTGGGAAGGAAGTACTTGTCTGTATCCCAAGATAGGTAAAGAACCAGACTGTCCTGCAAGCCCTACCTTGAATATGCATGACAATAAAGCCTGACTTGATCAAAGGCAAGACCACTCATGATTCTTATCCCACTGAGTTGTTGATATTGAGCATGTTAATATGAATGTTTTCATAAGTCTAATTACTAGATATTCTCCCAGCTTCACCAGGATGGATTGGCTAACTTCCTAAAATCCGAAAAGTTCTCCAATATATCTATACACATAGGTTTTTGATAAAAGACTTTGGACCTGTCTTCTCTTTGGAGCCTACACTGTTTTTATTTCCATAAAATAAATATTAGTTAGTCGCAAATAACTACGTGTAATAAGACTCTGGCTTTAACAGTAGAGAAAGTTGGGCTAAAGAAACCATCTTCTGGTCTAGCTAAGAGGATCATGCATTTCTAGAATGTTCTTTTCAAATGAACTCTAAAGTATTAGGCATGATGGCACCTCCAACCATCCAGGGGGTATCAGCAAGAGGATGACAAGCAAGAGGTCAGCCTGAGCCTATATAGCAAGTTCTAGGTCAGCTTGAGCTATACAGCTAGACTCTATCTTAAACAAATCCAAGCAAATAAAGCAAATCAAATAGAATCTATTTGTAATATTGCATTCATACCTCATAGTAGTTAGCGATTTCAAACTGGATTCTGAGGCTTGCTTAAACAAAGTCTCTTCTTGTAGTCTGGACCACAAGTAAATAATTAAGACTCCTTATAAGGTATAAATTGCCTTGAATCATTCATGTTTAATCATCACAGAACTTAAGAGCTGAAGGAGACCCTTGAGAACTAACAACTATTATCCCTTCCCTTCCAAACTGTTTTAACATCCATGAATTTCTTCTTCCCAGTGAGGCAAGAATAACCTGCCCTGACTTGTCCTTAGACTTAGTTTGTAGGAACACCCTGCAAGTCATGTGAACAACCTGGGTGGAGTACAATTTGAGCTCTAAAAAACATCCGAATTTAACATAATCAATCTTAGAGCATGGCAAAATTTTCAGATATTTTAGAAAAATCACAAACATTTCTAAGTCCAGATAAAAGAAGATTTATTTAACACATATCTTTTAAATACATAAGTTAAAATAGTCAGATATCTTGATGTATTCAATGAGTCAACCACATAATTTGGCTGCCAAAAAAAAAAAAAAAAAAATGCTGTGCTTAGGGGACTAAATACAAAACCAGTACTGTACCTAGAAAGAACAAGGTAGCCACTCTCTCTGCTATGAGGTATACTGGACTATATCTAGACTATTGGGTTCAGCTCGATTCTGTGTTTTAGGGACGTTATACAAAACTGAGAATAGAGGTGACCAGGACAGTTGGGAAATATGAAGCCATGTCAAGTAAGGAAGGATTGAAGAAGCTGAAGTTATTGTTATTGTTATTGTTATTGTTATTGAAGTTATTGGACTCATAATACAACTACATCCCCCAAATTTGAAGACATGCACTGAGAAAACAGATTTATACATGTTTCCAAAGGCCACAATCCACCTAGTCAAATGTTAGCTAAGGCAGAGATGTTTCAGCTAAGCCTACAGAAGTATTTCTTAAAATGTAGAGCCATGCTGGGCTTCAGTGGCTTCTAAGATCCTATTAGTCCATGTTAAAAAACAAACAAACAAACAAACAAACAAAAAAACCAAGGAAGCATTTGTCATTACCTCAGGGTTTTACTTACCGCTGATTATTACCCTCTAGTAAGATCACAGCATTTCGATCCACCCTTTATCCAACCAATCAGTATCATGTTTGTACCAGGTTTGTGAGAGGAAAGTGTTTGCTTGCTGGGTAACTAGTTTAAGTTTGCAGATCAGTGTCCCTATGTAAACAATACGATCCCAACTGACTGGTAGGTAGGAGAGAGCTTTCAGCTAAATCTCTAGGAAGGAAATTTTTACTGATTCATATAGCACTTTCAAAGACCTTCCCAATCAAATGATATATTAAACGGTAACCAGTTCTAATAGAAATGTCGAAATGAAATTCCACAACCATCTTTCCCAATGGAAGGAAATTCAGCTTTGCAAGCCAAATGAGCTCTTTCAAATTCATATAGAAGTTTTTCTCTTTTGAAGAGCTATGCTTACTATCTAAAGTAGGTTGGAGCTCATGCTATAATTAAAAAGTTCCACTTGAACATATCACTATAAGGCTAAAATTGCATACCCAGTGGGCCACAAAGTCAGTCAACTACCGAGAACTAAACAGACAATTCTGTGAATGAATTCACAGAAGACTATAAATTACACACTACTTACATAAAGGTGAATGACCTCAGTTTGATATCCTGAAGTGTTTGCTGCAAAAATACAGCCATACAGATGTTATCCTATAGAAACTACAAGAAACACTTCAAATGGTAAATATTCATAAATCCAATTTTGTTTCACTTAAAATTGATTTGAATTCTAAGTACTGATTTGGTATCAAACTATCAGAGAATATAATAAATACATGATGGATTTAACAAGGATACATCCTTTGTGCTTTTCAACGCAATCTATTTACGTATAAATTAGGAACTGGTTAAATGAATTAATAAGGAACTTTTTAAAGAAGTCTAACTTTCTGTGTTCATACTTACAATGAAAAATACTATTGGAAGGAACACAGTAGATCCAAGGTATTGAAATGAAAACAATTAAGTTTGATGTTACACAGTTAAGTGAATAAATCAAGATGATATATATACATATATGATATATGTGTGTGTATAATTCCATTTTAATTTTTCAAATTACTAATTAGTTAAGTTTTTATGGTGATTGGTGATTATTCACACTAAACAAGTCTCTACCCTTAAGCCTTAAATATTATTTTAAAACAATATTGTGCTGATATATGCCCAGAAAAAGATTTTTTTTAAGATGGAACAAACTGCTCTGAGGAGTGACCTCTAGGTCCTCTAGGAACCAGAATTAGAGAGCAGTGAAGGACTGACTATTGTTCTTTTCTTGTAGGCTTCTGATTATCTCTTTTGGCAGTAAGGATTATCTTTATGTTCTTAAAATGTCAAAAGTGAAGTGACATTAATTGTATATTTATTTATCAGATACTAACAAAAGGAAGCAATTGCTAGATAAATATCATGTGCTTTTTAAACTCCAGAAATTGTGACTCATCCTTTTTCTGTTTACTAAAACAAGGTATAAAAGTCACAAATCCCCACTTGGCTTCTCAATATTTTTCTAATCAGAAAACAGAGCTGATCATAAATAAAACACAAGGTCCAGGTGGTGCTTCTCAAGCACTAGTTAGTTATGCATTTTCTTAGTGAATTTTTTCTTTCCTCTCCTAATGTCTCTTTGCTGTTTTTCTTTCTTTCTTGATAGAGTCTTGCTATGTAGTTCAGGTTGCCTATAATGTAGTATGTAGCCAAGGCTGGCTTTGAACTCCTGATCCTCTTGTCTTTGCTTCCTCAGAACGCCAGTAGTATACACACTCGGTCCATTTTACATAATTTGCACAGCAAACCTGTAAGGACTATGATAACCTTCATCTCGAGGTTGAAGAAAGTGAGATCACAGGGACTCGTCCATACTTATGTTGACAAAGGGAGGCAAGAAGCTGGAATTCAAACCTAAACATGGCCTCTAGAGTCTACACATAGCTACTAGTCTAACTTTTAGTACTATGTCAATCTCTCTTTATAAAAAGCTCAAAAGCACCAAAGGTTTAAAGAATAGCTAGTTAGTACATTCTTTGAAGCTAGAAGAGATCCAACTGTGGCTTTCGGGGGATGAATAATCTGCACTCTTACTTATGCCTTTGCCAAGCTCCGAAATACGATTCAAGACTTAACCATCTGGGAAAATCCTCTACCAACTCAATTATAGTCCAAAGTCCATACCTGACTCCACAGTAAACCACTGAGCCTAATAATTAGGTCAACAATCAGATCAAGCTAGACAAGTAAGTGCTCTGGGCAAAGCTCCACCCCAACACAAAGCAAAAGATCTCAGAAACTTGCTGAATTTCTTAAAGAGGTAAGCCTTATTGGTTGAGTTCCTGGCCTACTTAAGATGCAAAAGGGTGAAAGAACAGCAGTTGTATCTTAACTTTGCTTGAACACTTTCACCAGCAGAAGAGTTGCATTTCCTCTTGTGAGCTCAGACAGAAATTGGCATGTCAGTTATCAGCAGTAAGGAACATCCCAGTTATAAAAAGGGTAAAAATGGCCATTCCTACTTAAATGCCATTTGCCCAAGCACTGACCTTGGAATTGAGACAGAATAAGTGGTGCAAGGAGGGGATTTAACCTAATTTATAAACTTGCTCAACCTAGATAAACAAACACCTGTCCCAAATGACCTACCAGTGAAAACACCGACTACAATTCGGTTTGTATTTTCAATTTCAGGCCTGAAGTGGCCTGTTTGTAAGCAAAATACATTCTGTCTTTTCCAACACACACACACACACACACACACACACACACACACACACACCAGCATCTATTAACTACACCAATAGAAAGAAACAAACAAGGAAACTAGAGCTTTTGGGGAATATCTTAATGGTTTTTACCTGGGCATTGATAAAGCACCGTTCTAGCTTTCAAACTTTCCCCCCAAAATCGCAGGTGGGGTGGCCTTCTGGGCGGATCCAATACAAAAGTTTGCGTCCATTCTGGGACTCTGACAAAGGCCAGAAACCCCTGTTTTAGGAAGAGACCCTAAGCTTTCCATACACCAGCAGCTCCTTCTGGATGGAGCACCGCACTAGGTTAGGGGACAAAAGACTTTCTAGATTTGGAGGGATTGGGGGTTTACTTTAGCTGGAGTTCGGATCTTCCCCTGGGAAGCTCTTGGGCAAGAAGCGTCCAGGGTGACCGAGGCTGGTGTGTAAATAGGCAGTGTCTGGGGAAGGTCCAGAGGACTCGGAAGCTCTGAGACTCACCTGGGAGAGGAGGAGCAGGGGTTTCGGTGACAGGTGCGGTGGGCGGGACTCTGCTGCTGTTGCTGCTTCTGTCCGGGGACTCGGCAGTTGGGGTCCCTGGAGTGCTGGACGCCTGAGCGGTGGTGACTATAGATACAGAGGTGGTCGGCAGCTGGCCAGTTGTGCTCGCAAGGGTGGTGGGCGCGGGTCTGGAGGGTGGTGATTCGGTGGTGGGAGTGTGTCCGTCTTCGGAAGGGGTGGCGGGCGAGAGGTCCAGAACCGGGAAGGAGGTGGCAGCGGTTTGTGCGCTGGTGCGCAGAGAGATGATCTCCGGGGAGCCGGTTGATGGGGTCGCAGCCCCGGTTCTGAGGACTGTGGCGCGCTGGGGACCTGTCCGCGGGGCCTGCGCCGTGGGAATCGCGGCCTTAGGGAAGGGGCTGCTGGCTTGGTCCCGAAGCCCCGGGCTCGGCGACGGGACCACCTGCCCCTCCGCCCCGCCGCCACCGGTGACATTCCCTGCCGAGGCTGTTGAAGCGGCTGCGGCGGCCGCGCAGCACAACAGGGCGAGGCCGCCCAGGCTCGGC
Source organism: Arvicanthis niloticus (assembly GCF_011762505.2). NCBI lineage: Eukaryota > Metazoa > Chordata > Mammalia > Rodentia > Muridae > Arvicanthis > Arvicanthis niloticus. The sequence goes on along the minus strand of NC_047662.1, from coordinate 77,592,626 downwards.
AGGCTCCTCATGGCGCGCTCCGCTCCGCCATTCATTCATTCATCCAGTCGATCGGTCAGTCATCTTCTCTTCCCTGCCGTCCGACCAAGGAAAGCGTTGCCGCCGCTGCCGCCACCAAGAGCACCATCGCCACCTCCCTCTGACAGGCGGCCGGCCCCGCGGGCGGGCCTCAACGCGGAGGGAGCGACTGGGCGGAGCGCGCACTGCCCGCCCTCTTCGATAGGCAGCGGGGTCTGACCAATCGGAAGCCGCGTTTGCCCACGTGATCCGCCCGCTTCTCGGCCTCTTTGTAACGGCGCAGACCAATCAGAGGACTCAAAGGGAAGAGGGCGGGACGTCAGGAGGCGCGAGAGGTGGTGGAGCCGGCTGGGTTCGCCGCGGCTCCGGCTTTGTCTACCCACAGAGTGGGGCGCGGGCCTTGGGCACCCAACGCCGCCGAGCAGACAAAGGACGCGGCCTGCGCGGCAGACACCGGGCCAAATCATCTGTTCCACTGGGCTGCGAGCTGGACCCGGGGCGGGGAGTCCCCTATGGGTAGCGTCTCCACCCTTCTGAACAATGGGGGCGCCGGAGCCGCACCCGGATTCGGGCGGGGGCTGGGTTACATCCCCGCAATGGGCGACGATAGTGGCAGCTATGATCTAGATGGAGCTCCCTTCTCATTCTGTTGCTTAAGACTGCTGGCCTCGGCCCTGCGGGCTCGGCGCTGCCGTCCCCATTTCGGAGATGGGGAAACTAAAGCTCTTGCTGACAGCAAGCCAACCACTGTGCCCCCAGTAAGCACCTGCTGATGGCCTGGCCCTGCACTTAGCCGGATGGGACGGCCTGGAGCCCCATCATGAGCACAAGAGGGTATGGAGGAGACTAACTCTTTATGCACACTTTATGCCCAGAACCTCGAAAAGAATAGAATAGGACCAGGTTGAATTTCAGTTCCTTGTCTCTTGCTGAGTGGTTTTGTGGCTCAAGCAGTTTTCTTAACCACTTAAATGGTGAGATTAGACGGCACACCCCATCCCCCTCACAGAGTTGTGAAAATGAAATCATGTACTTGAAGGGCTTAACCCAATGCTTGGCCCCGCCGTTGTAAACCGTCATTAATGCTAACCACTTGGGGTTGCACTGTGTCAGGACAAGTCTACTGTTGGAAAGCAGCCTGCACTGCCTCTGGGTCCCCAGAGATTCCTGCCTGTTGCCAGCATTGGGGCTGGGCTGATAACAGAGGTTGACCCTGGATGACATTAAACTCTGCAGGAAGTTGGAAATCAGGCAGGCAAACTTGCACCATAACCCAGGATCCAGTGCTGCCTGACATTGTAGCCTCAGCCGATCAACTTTTAGGTGTAGCCTGACAGGACAAGTTTGTCATCTGATGGCTTAATTCCATCCCATCAGCCTTACTATAAACCCAGTCCTGGCCTCTCCTAGGATGTTTGCTTGCCTTTGTGCATGATTTCCCATTAGTCATTCTCCTCTAACCAGACAGGCAGGATGAGATTTGTGTGTGAACTCCTATGTGTTAACAAAAGCATGCATTTATTTGCCTGAGTGAGTAGTGGGTGGGGAGAAGATATGTTCGAGCTTTCATATGAAAGCATAAACACATTTGTAAGTCTCTCTGTGAAGATTGTATGTACCTATGAGTCTGCAAATATAAGAACTTGTATTTTCATGTAATATGTTTAGATATTAATGCATACAAACCAGTGTGTTTTGTGTGAATTTTCTGCTTTTGAATTCGAGGTGGTCTCTGGGTGTGTCTTTATAGGCCTACCTATGTAAGAAACAGGGGGCAAAAGTGAGAGGGACATGTAACTGTTCCGAAGACAAATATTTAGCAAGAATTGACCAAGGTTCTATTTTTACTTGTCTTTAGGAAGGGAGTGGACATGGCATGCCCTTCCCCTGTATTCTTTTGGTTCCTTAGCCCTAACCAAAATGCCACATCCTCTAGGACTTGGATTTCTGAGTGGGAGTTCATCCCTCTCTAGTTCCCTACCAGCCTTTGTTTATAGCCCTGATCTATCAACCCCTGCCTCTTCCTTAAAGGATTAATGATGGCTTTTAGACATAAGTACTACAAATAAAATGAACCACCCACATGACTTAATTACTTCTCCTGGGCACTCATCAACCTTAGGACTAGAACTTGTGATTAATACCCCTGCCTGTCTATTTCATCCAGTTCTATGTTCCAGTGCCTAGCAGTGAGGACTAATACATGCTGATTAATCTGAAAGAGATCCTGTTGTGCTCACTGGGAAAGCTTGTGTTTTCAGAGCCACAGACTTGGATCAAGTTTCCTTGGAGGAAAACTTTACCCTCTCTGAACCTCAGTTTCCTTGTCTTTCAAATGAGGCCATTAATTCTTCAAACAGATCAAACAGAATTTTTTTTTTAACAGCCCTTTTGGACACACCAATTATACTCTATTGTCACATCATGCTTCCATTGCTATTGCTAACTCTGAGTTTTGTTAGCTGAAAGACTGCAGCAGAAACCTCTGGCCCAAAAACTCCTGATCAGGTGACATGGCTTGACATTTGCTCTACTGGATATTTCCAAATGGCATCTGAAAACTGCTGGATTGGCCTTAGCTGTGCTGGATCAGAGACTCTTCCCCCGCTAGAGGGAAACGCTGATCTGGCTTTTTTTTTTTTTTTTTTTTTTTTTTTTTTTTTTCCAGGAGGATCCCAGAGCAAAGGCCTAGAAGCCCTTGCAGAGTGACTCAGGGCTGCTGTGCCTCGGACAAGGACATTTCATGCAGGACTTCTCAGGTGGTACAATTAGCCAAAAATAGGTCTAGGAAATGTTACCTTTTTTTAAGATAATATTTTTGAGACAGTCTCCCTTTGTAGCTTAGACTGGCCTCAGCTGGCCTTTCAAGTGCTAGGATCCCAGAAATAACCATCAATCAAGGCCTGTAAGACAACTTAAATATACTATTATTACTTCAACAGTGATTCTTTTTATTACTTTTTAATTTTTTTTTTTAATTTTGCTTGTGGTTGTGTACACATGCATGCTTGGCTCACATGTAGAAGTCAGAGACGTTTGGGGGAAGCTGGTTTTCTCCTTTGCCTTGGGTTTCATATATTAAACTCAGGTTGCCGGGCATAGTAGTGATTACCTTTATCTTCTGAGCCATCTAACCAGCCCAAAGTTTTAAATTCACTGCTTTACTTTTATCTCTATACCACAAACTACAAGATGACTAGCTTTATTGTGTTTTCTGAAACAGTGCTTTATTCTACAAATCTGGGTTGGCCTAAAACTCTCTGTGTAGTCCAGTTTAGCCTAGAGTTCATAACAGTCCCCTATCTTAGCTTCCTAAATACTGGAATTGCATCAAGGCCAACATGACTTATTTTGTAAGTTTATATTTAAAAATGGAAAAATACCATAAATATCTAACATCACAGATAGGAATACATCTGTTCAATTTATATAACATCACTATCAGGATGGCTATCATGGAAGTGTAACAGATATCAATAATAGGTAGTAGAATTTGCAAGTTCCAGGCACTGTACTAAGAAATCCCCATGAATTACTTCATTTAACTCTTAGAACCTCCCACACCCAAGTATATGTCCTAGACTGTTTGGACTATTATAACAAAAACTAGGAGACTTACAAGCAATGCCGATAAATTTCTCACAGTTTTGCTGGCTAAGAAACCCAAGATCAAGATACCAGCTTGTTGAGTGTCTGGGAAGAGACTTCCAAGTGCACAGATTCCATCCTTTTACTGTCTTCTTGTGATTGAAAGGACAAAGCAGCTGTCTGGGGTCTTCTTATAAGGACACTGATCCCATTCACAAGGGCTTTGCCCTCTGACCTATTGCCTTCTAAAGGCCTCCAAATACCATCTAGGCATAGTGTTAGTATTTCAACACACAAGTTATAGAGAGGCACAGATTCACGTTACAGCATTTTATTATCTGTATTTTACAGACAAAAAAAGCTAGGACACAGAAGAGTTAAGCAGCTGGCCTAAGGTTTCTTAGCAAGTAAGAGTGGCTGGATTCAGACTGATATCAAACTGTAAAGGGAAAATGCTCATGGTATTACGTTCTAAAGAGAAGACAAAAGTGATGGCCCTGACATTATGTATCAGAACGAGGTCTGGTACTTTTCCTGTTGCTCCAGAAGAGAGCTGCCTTCCACCATGGGAGTAATGGCAGCTAAGAGTCAGAGAAGGTCTGCTTGCAATCTGTTTAAGTAGTAATCACAAATACTCTAGAAGGTTTAGTCTGATTCCAGTTTGTGCTAGGCACCAGCTCAGCACGAAATCCAAAGAATCAGCTTAGGCATCCTGGAGATAAGATGAATCTTGTGATGGGACAAGCACTTTTTACTGTTTTACACTCTGGAAGCTGAATAGAGTGATTGCTTGCATGCATGGGACTTTGGGTTTGATCATAAACACCACAAAACAGGAACACATTCATTCCTTATGGTTAGAACTATCACATATGCTGGGGAAAATAAAAAGAAGAACAGGAAAGTAAACTTCTAAAAGGTTAAGACTTGCCCAAGATCTGCCTGACATCAAAGCCAGTTCTCGTCCCAATAGTCCAGTCTGTTAATGTGACTATTGGTGTTGCACCTAACAGTGGGCCAAAAGCAAATAATGAAGAAAGGTCAGACACATTTATTCCTCCTGCTAGAACTGCATTTAAGAAAAAAGGCTTTGGGAGTCACAAAGCATAAAAATATGTTAGCAGAGGCTCATCCATACAGCTTCATCCCTATTGTAATAAAGCATAGACACTCTGCCCTTTCTTTTCTTTTCTTTCTTTTTTTTTTTTTCTGAAACATCAGAGCTGACACAGACTCCTATAAATGTTGCAGGAACCTGGTCTCCTATTAGATGTAGCTGAATGCAAGGTTTGGCATCTTTTGCTGTAGGGTTAGCTCGACCTCCATTAATCAAGTCTGCCTAACAAAGAACTTAGGCAGACTACTCCCAGGAAAGGAAACACAAGTGACTAAAAAGCATGAAGTGCTGCCTGTAGTCAGCATTGCAAATCAATGCTTTCCTTTTAAACCTACTGATTTGCATGGAATCAACAAGTTCTACCAGTTATACTTGGTACTCAGCAGAGAGTGTCACTCAACAGCTGTTAGGACTGTAGAAACTGATACATTGAAGCCTTCTAGGAAGTCTTGAACTTGTCCATTCTCTTTGAATCTTATTTCTCACTTTTAAGATTATACTCAAAGAAAACAAATAATTAGATATACATATTGACATACAAAAATGGAATCCTGGGCATGATGGCAGATGCTCATGATTCCAAGACAGTGGGGATAGAGGCAGAAGTTAAGGCCAGCCTAGAGATTCTGCCTCGGGGGTGGGGGGGTGGGGGGAAAGGTTAGTAAGAATTAGAAAAACCTAAATAATTAAAAGGAATAGACTAAGTATGTTGTTCTCTATGCTTCCTTTTTGGAATATGAAGCATCTACAGAAAGCATCTATGGGCTGCAGAAATGGCTCAATAATTAAGAGCACGTGCTGCTCTTCTACAGGAACAAGTTCTGTTCCCAGCACTACCTATAACTTCAGCTCCAAGGGATTAAACATTTTCCTCTGGGCTTAGAAACACAGGAGAAAGAGAGAGAGAGAGAGAGAGAGAGAGAGAGAGAGAGAGAGAGAGAGAGAGAGAGAACAGAGAGAACAGAGAGAACAGAGAGAACAGAGAGAGACAGAGGAATAAAGATAAAAACTGAATATAAAACAGAACATGAAATGAAGTCATTTATGGAAACCATGAATTACATGACTGGTATGATCAAAATTATGTAATACATGTACAAGGATAATACAGAATAAAGGACTAAGTCAAAATACACTGAATTATAAGCATTCTTTGTTTTTACTTGACTGCACTATGGATGTTCTATTTTTTTCTACAGATATTCTGCATTTTCCCATATTTTTTTCAAGGCACATCCACTGTTTTCAATATCAGCTAGCAACCAACAGCAGAATCAGCTTGCACCTAAGGTCGTGTTTTCCCACCATGCCCTAAGTCACAAACCTATATTCATTGAAAAGCACTATCTCTGAATACTGATGTTAAATGTTAAAACCCAGCTTCAAAGTCCCTCTGATGTTAAAATAAGCTCAGAAAAAGCATTTGCTGCACAGTTCTTTGAGATGTTGAAGGACGTCATTCACAGTGGGCACTGAGTCAAACCCTTGCTCGTCATCAGTGTTGGCAGCAGAGCAAAGAATTTGAACCATTTTGAGGAGGAATGGGGTATGAGCTTCTGGAATAAATCTTTCCCGTAGACTTCTATAATTGTAACAAACGGGATTGCTGACAAGCACACAGCAAGTAGAACCTTCCCCGTCTGTCCTTCTGTCAGCTTTGTAACAATCCTGGAAGGAAGATAGAAGTAGTACCAATAGCAATAATACCAACCGGTGACTTTTACTAAGAATTTATTACATGTTAGGTACCAACAGGAAGTGCTTGCTATACATAGTCCCTTAACACTATGCTGTGAAATAAAGATTGATTGTTCTCTTGTCATGAAAAAATATACTGTCACTCAAAGTAGTCAAATAGTTTGCACAAGGTTACCAAGGCAATAAATTGGAAGACTTTACACCTCAGGTCCAAAGTGGTTTCCATCACTTCTTACTGATTCCCTCCACTTTGGTTATTATTATTTTTTATGGCTGTTGCTGTTAATACAGACAACAATTTTATAATAAAGAGTCCTAGATTCAACCCTAGTCATTCCAGCTATGTAGGTTCAGTTAAGGTATTTTGGCTCACTGTCCTGATTTCCTTCTTGGGAGGAAAAGCATCACCAAGCAAAACCAATTTTATAAAGCATTGAGCCAAAACCTTATTAGCCATGACCAGTCAAAAACCATTGTTATACATCTGCTTTTCCTCAACTGTCTTTCTTCATGAAAAGAGCAGGAGAGTACAATGTCCTTGAGACTCCACTTCTAGAATTTCTAGACAGGCAGCAAAGTCACATTCCTTCCACTCTGTGCCCTCTGATGAGTCTCCTCACCACAGCCTGGACTTGCCAGAGGGCAGCACCAGGACTGAGGAGCATTTGGCACAGTGGGCACCTGACTCTGATCTCTATTTAAGGTGCCTTTGAATGTATGTAGTCCTTTCAGACTATGATGACTTCTGATTGACTATTTTATGGTAACTGTATTAATTTCTTGCTGGCTTCTGAGTGATAGGCAAACACCATTTAAAAGAAATAAGCAATTCTCTGAATACTACAAAAGGAAAAAAATATCAAAACAAGACAGGTCACTATTGAATGGTCATTATTAGGAAGGTTTGGCTCAATGCTTTATGTATTTGTTTTTGTTTGGTAATGAAGTAGCTTAACAGAACCTACACAGTTAGAATGACCTCAAGCCCCAGCACCTCAAAACATATCATGTGTGGATGATAAACCAAGAGTTACAGAAATAAAGGGTCTTGATAGGTTCTCACACTGTAAAATAGCAGCTGAATCAGGGTTCAGTTGAATCCCAACTCCCAAGTCACCATCAAACTCAAATCACTCCTTACATGGGAGGCAGCTGTGGGCCAGTAAGAGCCCTTAAGTCTGGCTGGATGCCCAGGGGCCTTCCCGCTTCTGACTTCTGTTTCAGGGCTCTCTTCACATCACCAGAATCATAGAAATGGCTTCTGGCTGCCAGCTTATTATCAGTGGAGAAGGCAGTATTTTAAATGGGAAAAAAAGTGAGGGCTGCTTGCGGGCAGCAGTAGGGGCCTGAGAAATGACAAAACCTTCCAAATCCGGCCACATTGTGTAAAGGAAGTAGAGAAGGTTTTGTCATTCCTTCAGTCCCAAATTAGAGCAACCTCTGAAGAAGGTCCTAAAATACCAGGCCTTCTCTCAAGCTTATGGGTATCCTTTTTTGCCTGAACAATCATGACACTGTTCTGATGATCACTGGGTATTTACCAGTTGTGTGCAATGCCCCAAGTGCAGTCTGGAATTTGGAATTCCATGTAATCCTTAGCCACATGCTGGCAGGACTACCTCTTTAAGAGGTAGGAATACTGGAATCTCTGTCATCTAGTTTTCCATTGGGGACTTAGTCTATTATTCAGCCAAGCTGCATTTGCTGCCCAAAACCATTTCCCTTCAAGATGAAATATTCTGGTGAGGAAAGTCCACAATTTTGTGGGCCCAGCTGTACTGCTCCCAGCCTATGGTGCTGAAGACATAACTCAGTCTCTCTTAATGTATGTATGGAACCTGTAAAATGTCCATTAAATGTCTGGTGGAGGATAATTTGTTCATTCATTCATTCATTCATTCACTTGCTCACCAAAAATGTATAAGCACTGACCTAAAGACTCCTTATAAAACAAGCAAAATGGAACTTTTCATTCATGGTACTTGGAGCAAAACAAGAGTTGCCAGTGATGAATACAAAACCGAGAAAGTAACCCAGTATTCAGAGATGATAGATAGTCAATATCACAAGGAAATAACACAAGATTTTGAAGAGATATCCTTTTACCGTGTTCAGGCAAAGCCTCTCTGAGGATTGACTATTGTTTCTGAAATCAGAGGGACGATATATATATTTTTTTTCACACAAATAAGTATAAACACATATACATACATAAACATGTACACACATAAATATATACATGTTCACATACATGAATATGTACATATACACATGTAAGTTTACACATAAACATATAGCTGTGTGTACACTTAAATATATATAAGTATAAACCCTTATGAATATACATATATACACACATAAACATACACATGCATACATAAAGAAACATGTATATGTACACACATACATATAATATGTACACAGACATAAATATACACATGAACACACACAGAAAACATATGTACATACAAAACCAAATGCATACAAGTGTATCCACAAAATAAATATGTATAAAACCACATAAACATACACACATATACATGCATAAATATACATATGTACACAAATAACATGTACATGTGTACAAATATAATTACATACATTTACACAGACATAAAATACACATGTACACACACAAATATACAAATATATACATACACATGAACATTTATATAAACACATAAACATACATATGAACATACACATAAATATACACATGTGCACACATATAAATGTCTGCATATACACACATAAATTTACAAATGTATACACACATAAATATCTACATATACACACACAAATAAATGTGTACCATGTAAACACGTATATAAAATGTTCATGTCTAAACAGGGATTAATATACCCATGTACACATACCAACATGAGCATACTAATTTGTAAACACACAAAAATATACACATGTCCATACATAAACATAAATATACCCCTGTACACATGTACACATATAAACAGACAATATGCACACATAACATACTAATGTATACACAAATAAATATATACATATACACATGAACATGCACATAAATACACATGTATACAAGATAACAATACACATGTATATACATAATCTGTATGTATACATTTATGATTTTGTGTGTATATTGTTATATTCATCAGTATACATGTGTATATGGGTGCATATGTATATATTTATACATTTTACATGTGTATGGTTTTTGTGTGTGTACATGTTAGCTAACAGTTTTCTCCATGGCTGAGACATTCCATTCTTCAGGGCAGCTCCTCAAGCAGGAAAGTAAACAACTCAAAAGAGTTTCAGAAAGTCCTGGAAACTGACCAGATTCTGTAGGTCCCTTCTTGTCTTAGTAAACAGTAAAAGTAGAGAGTCCCTCTAAGATGAAAGGAAACTGAGCTGCAAAGAGTACTCTCAAAGGAGAAAAGCAGCAAGGAAGACTCTGAGATCAGGTAGAGCTGCCTTGAAGAACCAGAAACCAGATGGGCTGCTGGAGATCAACTAAAGCCCCTGGAGAACACTCTTCAACCTGGTGAGCTGCTTGTAGACTATGAAATGTGCTTCAGGTGTCCATGCTCAGATGGGATTTGGTGATACAGCTGCCTCTGAGTAACTTCTGCTCATGTAAGTAACCCATGTTTTTGTATGTAACCCCAATAAAACTCATGGTTCTCCAAGTTGGACTGTGGTGGTATCTGTACTTTGGTCTGTCATGAGACGCCTAGCTGCAGTGAGTAGACATTTGTATTGTGTCTTGCTAGGAAAAGGTTTGTCAGATAACAAATAGTTGGTGCCTAAATAGGAACCTGACAGAACCAAAGATGGGTTGAAGTGGAATGGTTACACTTGTCCTGGCTATAGGTAGCAAGGCATGTTGACAGGGAAAGGTATCGGCTCAGGATACCCCAAGACAAAGTTCTCATCACAATGGAGATTTATTTGTCTCAGGGGACAAATCACATGGAATAAAAGACAAAAACAGGAGATAAAAGATGAGAAAGAAATGGAAGAGAACAAGGGAGAGGGGGAAGAAGTATTTGTCTAGAAGGAGGTCCAAGGACTGCCTCTGGATAAAGAGAAAGCTGACGTGGCCCATAGGCAAATGGTGGTCAATAAACGTAAAAGGGGAAACCCTGTGTTAGGATGAGGTGTTTAATTTTAATTGGACATATTTTAATTAGGTGAGCCAAAGGGGGCTTTTGATTTCTGGAATTAATACTTTAATAGGTGGACCTTGGTAATTAGCCTCAGGAGGAGGAGGAAATGGCCAAATAAGGGAACAGATTTTGGTGGCTAGCCTTAGGAATGCAATCTAACAGTTTATAGCAAGGCAAGGAAATGAGGGTGAAGGGAAAGGCCTGCAAGAGCCATGTTTGCTATAGTCCCTTCACATGTTACTAATGCTGAGAAACCTGATGTGGGAACATCCATGGAGGAAATTTGGATACAGTTGTCCTTTTCTGTATCGTGTATGTTAATGTGCCTGTGAGCTATGAGAGCAATTGAGTAGTTCATACTATGGGTAATGAGAAACACAACTAATGCTGAGCTATAAGACTAAAGATTATCTGTGGAAGGAATACTAGGATGCAGTATTCATCTGTATAATATAGGGTGGCATACCTGCTTTATGAGTGTGGTCCACCACATGAATACAGAGATGCCCTGACAGCAGTTAAAGGTTTAGAATATATTTTCCTGTCTTTGAGATTAGTGCACAAGAGGCAAGAGTGCCAAGAAGCAGTGATAGAGTTTGCTGGGACAATGTTGTGTGTAGTTGAAAATGCATCTGAGACTGAGATGGAGGCCAAGCAGGAACTTGTTTGTGTAAAGCAGGAACTTGTTCAAGTAAAGGAGAAATTGCAACAATAAAGGAAGATGTGGCTAGCATCCTCTGTGCTAACCTCTCTGGTGTGGCAACTAAATTATATAAACAAGAAGATGAAAGAGAGATGGTGAAAGCAATAAAAGATACCTCTCAAGTCCAAACTTTAGTAGGAAAAGAGGGAAAACCTGTAATCCAGTATGCAGATGAGGCACTAATCATGGGCCAATGCAAGTAACAAGGATGATTAGGAAATACTCAGTGCTTCAACTGCTGAAATTAGGGAAGACTTAAACAAACAATGAAAGAGCGTGTCTCAGCCTGGCTTCTGAAACTGTGGGAAACAGGCACAGATGGGATCAGTCTGACTGTTCTGGAGGCAGAATAACTGTAATGAGTTGTAACTATCCATCCACCCTCAAGGCAAATGCAGGATAACCTAAGAAGGTATGAAGGACGTCCTTCAGTTCCGGAAGGACGGATTATCAAAGCCACTAGGAACACTTAGTTATCAAATACCAGAGGCTGGAGGACCACAGCAGAGTGAAAGGTGCTATTGAGGGGAACTAGGAAGAAGGAAAATTGTGTTCAAACCCCCTGTTCTCTGGACCAGATAGAACTGTGTTCACAGAGAAGTTAAAGAAAAAGTTGCCTTGAGACTGGCATGGAGCTTTAGCAGCTTTGCTGAGCACTTTGTTGGGGTAGGATCTTTATAAAGTAGGAAAAACTTTGACAGTTCTCAGTGATTTAGACCAGCATGTAGAGTGTTTATAAAGTAAAAGACCAAGATAGAGGAAAGACGAAAAAGGTAAAACAGAGGAAGAGGTGTGTCAGGGTTACTTGAAGACAAACATGGGAGGATTTTTGTCATGCTGGTGTTGCTAAGAAAAGAACTGATAGAAAGCCAAACTGTCTGCTAAGGAGCTGGACAATATTTTTTTTATTGGATATTATGTTTACATTTTAGATTTTATTCCCTTAACCCTTTCCTTGCACCACCCAGGAACCCCCTATCCTATCCCCCCTCCTGCCTCCACAAGGGTGTGCCCCCACCTACCCTCTTCTCCCCCCTCCCCACCATCAAATTCCTCCCCACTTGGTGTTCAGCCTTCAAGGGACCAAGAATCTCCTCTCCTACCCATGCCCGACAAGGCCATCCTCTCCTAAGTACACAGCTGAAGTCATGGTTGCCTCCCTTTGTGCTCCCAGGCTGGTGGTTTAGACCCTGGGGAGCTCTGGTTGGTGGAGCTGGACAGTTTTAAAGTAGTAGCTCTCAAACTTCCCAATGCTGTAGCCCTTTAATACAGTTCCTCATGTTGTGGGGACTTAGACCATAAAGTTATTTTGTTGCTACTTCATAACTATAATTTTGCTACTGTTATGAATCCAAATGTATATATGTGATATATAAGATATCTGATATATGACTGTGTGGGGTCTCAACTCACAGGTTGAGAACTACTCCTTTAAAGCTTGAGCCCCTGTTCACAGAGGACATCAATGATAGAACAATACAGGTGAAGACAATCAAGCCTGTTCCATGGGTGTGTGATTATATCTGTGACTAAGGAAAAAATTTTTCTCTCAAAAAAAAGGTATCCTAGGTGTTGAAATGGTTTTCCCAGCCAAGAGCATCTCTAATACCCAGCTATGGTGGATGGCAGGGCAATAGCTTCAAGGGAAGTGCCAATTCAGAGTTTCTCTGACCTAGGGAGCAAGCAGATGAAGCAAGGGAAAGCAAGACCACATTCACTTTTGGTCCTGAGTAGGACTGAACAGTTAGGCTCATTGAATTTATCAGATATAGAGAAATGTAGTGAAGCTCCATGGAAGAGCTCTAGGATATGAAAACAGAATGGCTCAGAAAAAACTGACTGAGGATTACAGGAAGCTATTTAAGTTGGAACCTCTATCCATGCTTTGTACCCACCTTTGATCTGTAGAGGAAGCAACTTATACAACTGAATGGAATCTTTCCATGCTGTATTAACTCTGGCTTACATTTGACTTCTGTATCTTCTTAGTTGTAAACCTCTGGGATTATCTAACACTTGCTTAGAACAGATGACTTTCAGAGTGTTTCAGCAAGATTACCTTTGTGACCCCTATTTGGAATGGCTTCTGGATGTTGCCTTGTCTTGCCTATCCTCTGGAAAAAGTTTTGTTATATAGCTGACATAATGTTAATGAATTCCTTCTGCTTTTTTTTCCTATTGATAATTAATCAGGGGTCAGGAAAGAGGGTGACATTATCCTTAGACTACTTCCTGCTAAGTCATTGGAGTGAGCCTCTGATTCCACAGCCAGGGGCTGATAATCCTGTAATAACAACCGATTAAAGGGGTGGTTAGAAATTTTTTGAATTTGCTGTTGAAGAAATCTAGACAGGAAGTTTATAAGACAAGGAACAATTAGTAACATTAAGAAAAGGAGGAGAAAGGGAGGCTAAAAGGGCCAAATTCCATTCTGTATTAGACCATCAACTACCCACTGGCCAGAAGCATCAAGATGTTTTTGTAGATCTGTCCGGAGTTGTTGGTTCTTGTCCTTTACTATACCCAATTGCTTAACATAGAAGCAACATTTCTCCCCAAGAAAGAAGCAAATATCACCCTTTGACACTGTTAGTAGACTAATCCTTGTGAATTTTATAGTCCTACAGTAGCCCATGTGTCTTTCGGCTCTGAAGGTTGAGGATGGTCTGAGCCACCCATTGAAGGTCTTGGAGGAAGTAAGTAACTAGTAACTGTTCTTCACTGGATATCAGCCCTAACTTAAGAAAGAGGAACATCAGAGCACACGTTCCAGTCTACCTGGCGGGTAAGCAGCAGTAAATCTGAGTACCACAAAGGGTACGGTCATTATGAACTTTCAGGCATAGAGGCTGGGAAGTAGTGCTAAGGATTAGGGTATTATTACAGTCTAAAAAGTCCTGTGTGACCATAAATCTAGTGTCCTCGGGTCCCTGAAAAGTTAAAGCAGTCTAAGATATTTGGTTCAGAGCAATTAATGAGCAGTGGAGTTGAAAGTCTAATAGACCATTGGGTAAGGCCATGAATGGTAGCCATGGGTTTGACATGGGAGAAACACACAACCATCATTCTCCAAAGTGGCCAGAGAGAGTATTATTTAGTAGCTGATATGCAGAGGTTAAGGTCTGAAACAAAAGATGGAGTAGTGAACAAGAGGACAGAGAAGTAGGATCAGTCAGTCATCCAAGTGGGAAGGTATTAGGGAGAAAAGAGACTTTGATGAATGTTAGATCACATCTATTTTTTCTATACCTAGAAGTTTGAACAGTGGGATGTATACTCTTTGTATTTTGATCATGCCCATGAGGCACCAGATGAACAAATCACAATACAGTTTGCTGGTGACACTCTCTTCCCATCAAGTGTCACATGGGTCTTGAATATAGAAGCAGGAAGACCCCTCCTGTATATAAAAAATAGATTTTATATATCAGATTTGTCCTCTATAAGTTTTGGACCACTGTTTACAGTATTTTTTGTCAAGTGTATGATACTTGGCAATGTTATTGACAAAACCCACAACAGTCAGTGCTTATAAATGTAAGGAAGCTACAAACACTGGGGGACTCTTATGATATTAGCAGATCTTCATACCATATCTAGCTTATACTGTCTATCCTCTGCATAAATTGTATATGGAATTGGGACAGAAAAGCTCAGAAGGATTTTGAACAGTCGAAGATTCTTGTAGGACAGGTCAAACGGCTGTGTGTCCCACTGCCCCAGTGTCTCTTCCTGTTAGAAATCAGCAGTTCAGACAGTATAGCTGGGGGCTATGCCTTAAGTAACCTGTTCCACTACTATTTTTGAAAGGAACAGAATCTTTGTATATAGCACTAGAACAGCAATTGTGAGAGGCATATAAAGCATTGCAATAGGTGAAACTCATAACTAGTTCCACCTCAGTGGCTGTATAGATTGGAGGCCTCCGAGCAAAATTACTTTCTGGTGTGACGCAGAATCAATTGTACAAAGGTGGCTTGCATACGTACAGCAGTGAGATGTGATGGAGGCAAGTTCTGAGACCAATGCTATGCAAGCTGTCCTAGGACCAGTGTCCTTTACCACTTCTGAGTGTCCCCTAAGTCCCCGTGAATGAAAAAAAAAAAAAAATAGCTAAATGGCTTTAAATCCAAAGGTTACCTGTGGAGGTTTGAATAAGAATGGCCCTTATGGGCACATATATTTGAATGGTTAGTCACCAGGAAGTAGAACTTGGATAGGATTAAGATTAGGAGGTATGGGCTTGTTGGAGGAAATATTTCATGGGGGGTGGGGTGGGGTTTGAAGTTTCAAAAGCTTATGTCAGGTCTATCATCTCTACCACTCTCTCTGCCTGCAATTTAGAATGTAGCTTTCAAGTACTTCTTCAGCATCGTGTCTGCCCTGCCTTGATGATAATGAACTATGAAGTGGAAACTTGAGAGTTCTTTGGAAAGTCAGTTGTGTTGGATTCCTCCCCTCTTCCCCCCCCCCCCCGCCCCCGGGCAAAGACATGAAGGAACATTTTGCTGAAGCAGACACAGGTGAAAGGTTAAGGCAGACTTTTTTTTTTTTTTTTTTTTTTTTTATGTTTTTAGCTATAGTAATTATGCTTTTTTTGATTTTATTCTTTTTTTCATTGAATATTTTATTTACATTTCAGATGCCATCCCCTTTCCCCATTTCCCCTCCCTAGAAAACCCCTATCCCATGCCCCCTTTTCCTTTCTGCTTTTATACAATTTTTTTAAAATGTTAATCAAAGGCTTTATAAGTTTGATATTGCTCAATCAGAAGTGTAACACAGGTGAGAGGATGTTCTGCTAAAACAAACAAGTGGAAGGACACACAATGAAGGATTCTTCCCTAACAACATGCATATATCGGTCCACCTTACATTGCATAGTGGAGTTCCATTTACCTGAACTCCATAGAGAAAGGAGGCCTTTTTTTTTTTGCAGTTTTTTTTTTTTTTTTTTTTTTTTTTTTTTTTTTTTGCAGTTTTCTCAGACTTGGGCTGATTGGCAGAGTGTTGTCAGAGACTCGTGGAATTTTGCTAAGTCAGACTCACATGCTCAGACGAGAAGCCTGTTAAAAGAAGACCCGTGGAGGACATGTGATGTTTGGAGAGACTATAAAAAGAACTGGACAGACAGTGATGGAGGCTGAGCTTGGCTTGCTTACATAGCTAAATGCTTTTTGGTTTCACATCTTCACTGATCTTCACTTTGGTGAAAGGGACACAGCCAGAACTTCTCCTGGCATTCCTGCTGGTACCTCCTGCTGAGTCATACATACCTTGCCAAGGCTGAGGTCTGGCTGTCTCTACTAGGTTGTGCCACCACTGCTGCTAACCCAACACTACTGATATCTGTATATCTGTGATGTGTTTGAGAGTGGGTCAAGCTGCCACTGCTGACTCCTGTAAACTGAACTACTAATTTACTGGTAACACAGATAAGATTTGCTCCAAAGAACCATTTCTAAACAGGTCCATTTTCCCTGTATCCTTTCCTTTCCACTACCTCTGGTGGATGGGGGGGGGGGGGGGGGGGGGAGGCTAGAAGAGTGGTTAAAACATTTCAGAACCATCATTAAAAGTAGGCCTTGAAAAAAATTAAAGTTACAGACTAGGCCTCTAAAACTGTAAGCAAGTCCCCGGTTAAATGTTTTGTTTTATAAAAGTTGCAATGGTCATGGTGTCTGTTCACATCAATAGGACAGTTGCTAAGACAAAAGTAGGCATCAGGATGTGGTATATTGGTATGACAAGCCTGACCATGCTGATTGTTGGAGGAGCTTTAAAGATTTTGTGGACTTTGGACTAGATAAATGGTTAGACACTTTAAGTGGGGCTTAACGGACCATCATTGTAGAAGCATGGAAGACAATTCTTAGTGTTAATTTGAACTGACTGGGTCAATCTCAAGAGGTTTTTAGCCAGAAAGAATATTAATGAGTGGTCTAGAGACCATTTATGTAACATTTTGGAAAAGAATGTGGCTGTTTTTTAGCTTTGTTTTAAAATCTGAGGCAAAATTGAAGAGTTTTTGGATCAATGGCATTAGCAGAGGAGATTTCAAGACAACCTAGTATTGATCGTGTCACATGGTGGCCACTTGTATGGATATCTACAATGAAAAAGAATAAGCTGAGCAAGGAAAAATACAAAATACACAGTTTGAGGGGAAAAGAAAGCACCATGAACTATATTGGAACTAAGTACAGTGTTCAAGGGGATAAAAAGTTTAAAGAAAAACTTGATGCTCAATGGGATAAAGGGAGTGGTGACTTCAGGGTAAGGTCACACTCAGCTAAGCTTCCAACTTGTGAAGAGGAATTTTAAAAAAAACTTAATCAGTGAAACAAACCACCTCCAACAGAAAGATGATACAAATGTACCTGAATGAAGGGGCCAAGTTCCAGCCCCATCAAGTACCAGAATTTGTCCACTCTGACCACATGATTCTGACTTTAGAGTCAAGAATACAAAAAAGAGATTATGGAATCTCCCTCTGTGGCTAAGGAAAGCCACCAAGAATGGGCATGTGTCAGGAGTGTCTTTACTTAGGGGCCCAAACAGGCCATTTTAGGAAGCTGTAAAAGTGAAGCTTGGATTTCATTGGAGACCCCAAGATGTTGGAGATGCTAGAATCATTGAATATCTGCTGAGGAAAGCTGAAGACTGAGCTTTGAATCTTGGACTTTCAACCAGTGTTGAGGCTATGATAGACACTGGAAAAGGTTCTGTATGTAGATGAGATAATGTGAACTTCCTAATATTTTACAGATTTGAGAGCCATTGGAAGGACAATTAGGTGAAATGGTACTTCCATCTACCCTATAACCCTAGAGAAAGAGGCTGGTTTAATGAAAAGAAAGGAAATATTCACAATATAGTCTACATGGCTGGAAAGGGACACTCTTAAAGGTCGTAAGATTATTAATGAAAACCCCAGTGCCAGGGTTATGCTACCTCCTGGTCCAGCCCCACAAACTCATAAAGGCTATTGTACTACTAGTGGTTATATCCCACGATTTGACTACATGACCCTATTGCCGGAGATACAGAATACTTTGCCTGCAGGAAATTGAGAAATTAAACTTGGACTTCATTGGAAACTCCCACCCTGCTTTTTGGCTTTCATAATGCTGGATGGTGCCCTGTAGGCTACTGGTAGAGAACTGTCACCAACATTCCTGCTTGACTGTGGAACCTGTGGGCTAAAATACTGACATGCAGGCATGAGGTGCCAACTGTAACCACAGGCTTTATAACACCTGTAAGACTGAATTACAGATGAATAAAAGCCCAAGCCAAAAGCGTTGGTTCAGTCCCACTAGCTCATAACTTAGTTATTACATTTACTCTATTTGATGTCCTACCACACAGTTAGTTATCCATCCTCAGGTTTATACAACCATCTTCCTCAGAGTCCAAGGAGAATCATCTTTTTCTATCCCAGAAATCTAATCTCTCTGTCAGATGTCCCACCTTCTGATCCTGCCTCAGCTAATTAGCCATAGGCTTTTCTATTTACAGGTGATGTTTCCACATTGTATGGAAGAAATTCTCTCTACAGCCTACATGTGCAAGGGTGGCTTTGCTATTTTTGGTAACATGAATAACCTTTCAATTGGATTTAAGGCTTACTCCACAAGAGTGAATTCAAGCTTGATACTATAAACCAGGACAAAAAAAACTGTGTCTGGGTAGGTTATAGGTCCTATTTGGGAAGCAGCTTCTCTGGTTTTTCTAAATGGATGTGGTTTGTCTAGCACATTACATTCTAAACATGTGTGTTTGTACTTATAGATCACTGTTGTTATCAACTTCAACTCATAACTCCCTGGAAGCTTCTACGAATAAGTAGTTGTTACTGTGGCATGATGGTCTATTTCTGAGTCAAAGATAGACATCTACAGTCACTCTCTTTAAGGCTCAATGATCACTGTGGAAGAGGGAAACAGAAAGACTGTAAGGACTGGAGGAAATAGGAGGGAGTGGCATAACGACTTCCTTTGATATTGAAATATTCCATCCCACAGGGAAGCTCCTTAAGATAGAACCTAAATAACTCAAAAGAGCTTCAGAAAGTTCCTGAAGCTGACTAGAGTCACTAGGTCCCTCTCTTTCAAAGTAAACAACGGGATATTTGATCATACTGTGAACCACAAGATAGTGTTAATTACTGAAAATACCTGGTTTTAGTTGTGGTGTGGTTCAGTCCTTGGTGAATACCTTTAATACTTTTGGCTGGAACCCAGGCACATCCCAAACAATGAAGATAAAATTAGTTTCTAGAAGGGAGCACCAATGTTTAAAAGCAATGTCCAATTCAGTGGCAAAGTGATGAATCAGAGAAAGATTTGACAGAATAAGATGAAGTTGAAATTTTTCATTTCTTTAGAGACTCAGGTCATAATGTTTTGCTGGGCAGACAGGTGAAAGAATGTTTTGCTAAAGCAGACTCATGAAAGAATGTTGAAACAGACATGTGAAAGCATGTTTTCTGAAGCAGACACAGGTAAAAGGATATTTTCCTAAAACAGACTTATGAAAGAATGTTTTGCTGAAGCAGACATGTGAAAGAACATTCAATATTTAGAAAGAATACAAATATGACCACAGATGGTGGGAAAGCTTATGTTCTGGTTTGCCTTGTACTGCTTCATGAGTCTCTGCTGCTGCTGCTCTGGTACTGGTTGGCCACATTAAATTGGTGACCTTTGCTTGTTGTGACTTTGTAGAGAGTAACTTGCCAAATAACTTCTCATAATATTCCAGTGGTTTCTTGCCACTTTCACAGACTTGCCCAATTGGCAGAGCCTTGTGGTTTCTTCTAGCCTGGACTGCCCCTGCTCATTTGTGTGTGATGTCTATTGAATGGACCTGACACAATTGTAATTGCTCCCAAAGAACTATTTCTAAATAGATCCACTTGCTCTGTGACCTAATAACCTTTCTTTTCTACTACTTCTGGTTGGTGGTGGGCTAGAGGAAGGTTAAAGCATTTAAGAATGCTTATTAAAGTAGGTTTTGAAAAATCTAAGCTTATACGTGGTGCCCAACATGGCTTAGGCATAATGGATAATTCTGTTTCTAATGTGCAAGAAAAAAAGGCAGGTTATGAGGGGGCAGTGTTGTTTTAAGGAGGTTGCCAAAATGGCAGCTACTGTTGCTACATGGTCTCCTTCCATGTTCCCAGACGGAGTTTTCTGGTTTTGCTACATAGTCTTCATGTATACTATTTTGAAAAAGAATGGGGAAAAGCTGAAAACTCAGAAGGTTCACTAAATTCTCTTGTGTTAGAAAGGATTGCAGAGTTGGCTGTCCATGTAGAAAGTTTTTTGAATAGACATTAAAATGCTAAGAAAGCAAAATGAGCTAGTGGGAGAACAACAATGTTCAGGCTTGGTGTCTGATACTGGGACTTTACCACATGATGAAAGCAGGAAGCAAACTAGGCTGGAAGATAAACTTTCACCTTGCCTTGCTCTACTGACTTTCACAGCCAGGTGCCTAATGCACTTCAGTAAGACAAGGGGTCGGGAAGGGTAGGAGGAGGCACAGGTACAATGGGTTAATGTACACAAAGAACAGCATCAGAAGATTTGTTTGGGGCTACAGGACCCCTCAGCTTTCCCAGTCTTTGTGCAGCATATGCCTGCTAATGATAGTGGGCATGATTCTAATGAGTTGATATGGCATGGAATAGAAATGCTATATCTGAAGCATTTAAAAGAGGCTATTGTATTATATGGCTTACATTCTCCATTTGTTAAAGGAAATAATTAAATAAAGGAAATAATAAATGTTAAATAATTGGCCTACTCAGAATATAGTTATTTCTCAAAATTAAAGAAATTGGTGTCAATTGTACTAGAAGCTGCTCAGCAATTTAAATGGCTGTTGTGGTCCAGGCACAAAGCCACAAAAATACGAAACTATAATAAATCAAGGGGGATAACGACCAACTGCTTAAGGAATGGCATTATGCTGACTTACAAGAGCAAATCTGATCTGATGATAGTGTAATTGAAAAATGTCATGTTGCAGCTTTAAGTTCTTGAGATATGATTGAGGAACCTGGGAAAAATTCACCTCATTTATTAGGTAATACAGGATTCTGCAGAAGCTTTTACAAATTTCTTACAGAGACTGGGATTGGCTTTTTAGAAAGCCATATCAGAGTTTGAAACAAGACAGTCATTGGTAGAAATTTTGGCTTCTGAGAATGCGAACACTAAATGTAAGAGAGTAATCAGACCATTGATAGCACGAGGAACCTGATAGACAAATGGAAAAGAGAAATGACTTGTATTGGTTCTCAAGAGCATAATGCCAACATCATAGGGTAAATCATAGTTAGAAATATCAGGCATGAAAATGTCTAATGTTTTAATTGTGAACTTGGTCATTTTCAAAGAAACTGTAAGGCTAAAAGATTCAGAGCTCATAATAACAGGTACACAGACTCTAGAGAATATGGTATTCAGAAAAGAGATAAAGCAGGTCCTGTTTGCTATGAACCTCAAAAACTTCCACCCTGGAAGTATTGTAGCTGCTGTAGAAAGGGCAAACGTTGATCTAAGGATTGTCAGTCCAAGACAGATGTATGAGGTAATGTCTTGCCTATCAGCTCAAGGCCCTTCAGCAGACAATATGAGCCACCTTCCTTTATTCAGCCAGGAGGTTTCAAGCAGGCAAGAAAATATAAATTAAATATTTCTGATATTATACATGCTACAGAACCAAGTGCAGCTTTGGATCTGGCCACAGATACCCCTCTTACATTATCCCCCAAAGTTGCATGTTACAAGTTAATCACTTGTATTTATGGTCCCTTAACTTCAGGGACAGTGGGAATAATCTTGGGAAGAAGTTGATTAACTTTTCAAGGATTTATTGTACTTTCAGGTGTAGTAGATGGGGATAGCAAGGAAGAAATAAAAATCGTGGCAAATGTGAAAAGGAAGTGCAAATTGAAGAAAAGGATAGAATTGCTCAATTATTGTTGTTTCCTTACATCAAGGGCAAGCCTGCTCAAATTGAATGAACAGGGGCTTATGGGAGCACTGAAAAGCATGTGTTCTGGCAAACAATGGTCAATGATCAGATACCCAAATTAATGGTACAAATGAATGGTGTTGACATAGAAGGTGTGGTGTATACAGGAAGTGGTGTTAGTATACTTTGCCAAAAGTCTTGCAATCCAGGTTAGCCACAACAGATTTACACACATTTTATACAAATTGATAAATTATTATTAGTAATACAACATATCCAACAGATTACCTGTGTGGTACCAGAAAGACAAACAGGAAAATTAAACCTTATCTGGCTGACATACCCATAAATTTATGGGGGAGGGATCTTTTACAATATGGTACTCAAATTAATATTCATGCAATTATGCAAATAAAAAAATAGAGATGGTATGGTAGATGCTGCTGGAAGAAGGTATTGAAGGTGACCCAGTAAAATCATAAGTTGTCTCATGGTCCAAAACCAGTACATCATAGGGATCAAATTTCCAATTTTATAAAAGGGGCCAATGCTGATATACCAACAGCCATGACCCTAAAATGATTATCACACAGACCTGTATGACAAGAGCAGTGGCCCATAACAAAAGAATAATTACAGGTACTTGAACAACTGATAAATGCTCAACAGCAGGAGGCTCAACATATAGAAGAGTCTACCAGCCCATGAAATCCCCCTGGATTTGTTATAAAAACTAAACCAGGTAAATGGAGAATAATAACAGATTTATGAGCCATTAACAAAGTAATTCAATCAATGGGTCCTGGACTTCCTTTTCCATCTTTGTCACCAAAATTATGGCATGTAATAATAGTTGACTTGAAAGATTTTTTTTTTCATAATACACTTACATGGGCAAGATAGGGGAAAGTTTGCTTTTTTAATATCTACTCTGAACCACAGTCATCCACTAAAGAGATACCACTGAAAGGTGTACCACAGAGAATGTTAAATATTCCATCTTTATGTTAATATTTTGTTCAATAACCATTAGAAATAATTCATAAGCAATTTCTTTGATCTATCATTTGTCATTATATGAATTACACTTTTTGGCTGTTTTTGACAAAGTTGTTTTAGAGACTATGTTTAAGGTAACACAAAGACTTGTTCCATGCTGAGGGTTACAGATGCTCTAGAAGAAATAAAAAGAGGAGGTATACTTTGTTATTTGGGTTATAAAATCAAGAAAAATTTGACCAAAAATGTTACAGATCTGCAGGGACCAGTTATAAACGCTTGATGATTTTCAAAAATTAATGGGAGATATTAACTGGCTGAGGCCTACAATTCGATTAATTATATATCAGTTAAGTAATTTGTTTCAAATATTACTTAACTGATATATAATTAATTTCAATTAATTATATATTAATTTCAATTTAAACAGTTCAGGATATCTAACAGCTGAAGAAAAAGAATTAACTCTTGTAGAACAAAAGACTGCAAGAGGCATATGTGAATTGAATAGATCCTAACCTTGATTATATTTTGATCACTTTGCCTAACTCATTCTTCTACTGGACTATTTATGCAAAAGTAAGATAGTATTGTAATGGTTTGTATATGCTTGGCCCAGGGAGTGACACTATTAGGAGGTGTGGCCTTCTTGCAATAGGAGTATCCCTGTGGGTGTGGGCTTAAGACTCTCACCCTAGCTGCCTGGAAGTCAGTCTTCCACTAGCAGCCTTTAAATGAAGACATAGAATTCTAAACTCTGCCTGCACCATCCCTGCCTAGATGTTGCCATGCTCCCACCTTGATGATAATGGACTGAGCCTTTGAACCTGTAAGCCAGCCCCAATTAAATGTTGTCCTTTATAGGACTTGCCTTGGTCATGAGTCTGTTCACAGCAGTAAAACTCTAAGACAAGTATTATGGAATAAATTTATTTATCTCATAAACAAAGTAAAAAATTAAAGATATATATTGAAAAGATTTCCAAACTAATTATAAAATGTAGAACAAGACTACATTAATTGTCAGGAACAGATCTGACCAAAATTGTAGTATCTCTTACAAATGCTGAGATTATGTCATTATGGATGATCATTGAAGATTGGCAAAAAGCTAGGAGAAACTACTTGAGCAAATTTAATAACAAGTATCTGAAAAGCAAACATATGTAGCTTATAAAAAATTGGATTTATCCACATAGTGTTGTTGGGGGCTGACTTTTAGCAGAAAGCGGCTATCAGCTTTGCAGCCATCTTGAGCCATATACCCTGACATGAGATTTAAATTACAATAGCCTACAACAGCTGAGAACACTCCGATAATCTTGGTTTAGATACCTTGAGATTAAAGGTGTGTGAGATTAAAGGTGTGTGACTTAATAGTATACTTAGAAGTATAGAGATCAGAGTTAGAGACAAGACCTAAGGGCATGATTAAAGGTGTAACTTAGAGGCGTGGCTTAGAAGTGAGACATATAAAAGGCAGAGACAGAACAGATCAGAATTGAGGCGATAGAAGACATTAGTCAGACTATAGAAGACAGAACCAGAGATCAGAGAATATATAGACGGAGATCAGAGACTATAGAGGGATCATCAGAGACGAATATCAGATATTAGGTAGAATCTGCCGTCACCCTCGCTCTTGCTGAACCCCCGACCTGAAGACCGGAGCGGCAGCTTGGGCCGGGATACAGTGGCCGCCCAAACGTGGGTCGGCCCGGGCCTCAACATTTTGCCTGGGCTGCAACATTTATTTTGGCCACCCCAACTTGGGGCTAGTGCGGTCCCCAACATAGTGTAAAGAGATCACCAATTTTAGAGGCAATAACCTTTCATACTGATGCAAACAAGGTGGGAATGGTAGGTTATAGTCAGATAAAATAAGCAAGGTGATCAAAAGTCCATACACCTCAGTTCAAAAATCTGAATTATATGCAACCCTTATGATATTATTAGACTATCATGAACCTCTTAACATAATTCCTGGTTCTTTACATGCAGAAAGAGTTGTTTTGCATATAAAGACTGCTAAATTTGTACCTGACAAATAAGAATTAGCTTTGTTATTTATAAAATTGCAACAGGCCATCAGAAGAAGAAACTATCCATTATATGTTACTCATATATACATATGAGTTTTATACATGTTTGCCTGGTCCATTATCACGAGAAAATATTGAAATTGACCAATTACTGATAGGAAATGGATTAGAAGCATCAACAATTCATGGAAAACATTATATTAATGGAAAAGGTTTAAAGAAAAAAAATTCTACAACTTGGCAATAAGCCAAAGATATAATAAAAAATGTCCTATGCGTTCTCTATACAACTAAACTCTGTTAACTGCTGGTAGTAACCCTAGGAGTACCAAAAGAAATGACAACTGGCAGTTGGATGCTTTGCATTTTACAGAATTTGGAAAACAAAGGTATATACACAATACCATTGGCACACACTCAGGGTTTCAATGGACAAGTGCTTTAAATTCCTAAAAAGATGATTGTGCAATTACACACTTAATGGAAATAATGGCAATTATGAGTATACCTTCACAAATTAAAACTGCTAATGCTCCTGCATATGTATTGAATAAGATAAAACAATTCTTTGCATATTACATGTTGCCATGCTTCTGCCTTGATGATAATGGACTGAATCTCTGAATCTGTAAGCCAGCCCAAATAAACATTGTCCTTACAAGAATTGCTTTGGTCATGGTGTCTGTTCACAACAGTAAAACCCTAACTAAGACACAAGTTGGTACCAGGGACTCCAGTATTACTGTCATAGGCCTGACCACGTTTTTGTTTGGAAGAATGTAGATTTTGAACTTTGTATTCAGCAAGCCATGGAGTGCATTAAGGGGTGCTTAATAGGGCCATCCTAGTAGGAATATGGAAGACAGTGTTGCTGAGGGTGATTTAAACTGTGTAAGCTTGCTGACCCAAGAGGTTTCAATGAAACCTGTATATGGCCTAGAGATTGTCTTTGTGATATTTTGGTCAAGAACATGGTGGCTTTTTACCATTTTCCAAAGAGTCTGCTTGAGGCTAAGGTGAAGAGATTTAGATTAATTGCATTGACAAAGGAAGTATTAAAGCAGCCTGGTATATTCTGTTGTGTGGTTACTAAGGTTCAATCTTATGAAGAGTATTTTAATGAAAGGAATCAAGCTGAGAAAAGAAAAATATAAAATGTATAATTCAAGTAACAAAGGAACACCAGGAAGTGAAATGGAGCTGAATTCTATTTTCTTTCTTTTTTTTGACAATAACTTTTATTTATGCTTTGACAGTTACATACATGGTCATCCTCACACTCTTGGCCTTATGACATCTCCTAGCACATACCACCATGTCTTCTTCTTCTGTTTTTTATCTATTTATTTATTTACATTTCAGATACCTTCTCCCTTTCCCCCTTTCCCCCTTCCCCCCTTTCTCCCTTTCCCCCTTTCCCCCTTCCCCCCTTTCTCCCTTTCCCCCTTCCCCCCTTCCCCCCTTCCCCCCTTTCCCCCTTCTCCCCTTCCCCCCTTCCCCCCTTTCTCCTTTTCCCCCTTTCCCCCTTTCCCCCTTTCCCCCTTTCCCCCTTTTCCCCCCTTTCTCCTCCCTAGAACCCCCTATCCTATCCCCCTTTCTTCTTTTTGTTTTATACCATTTTAATTACATGCAAGTATTAAGGTCAGTTATAGGTTGAGGAACTAGCAATACAATAGATGCACACAGTCAAGGAACAAGCAAGACAATAAACATAAATAGTCAAAGAACAAGCAAGGAAATAAACAAAGTTCTGTGAACACTCCCATGAAAGCTGTTTCTAAGGGCTTATCAGGATGCCCAAAATATCTGAGCCTACTTCCCTGTCCTAGCCCAAAGTCATTTTCATGTCTGAAGCCTACTTCCTTGTTTTATCCTAAAATCTAGATTCCTGCTTTAAATTACTTTTTTGTTCTAAAGAGATAAATAGATTAAGGGAATGGTTATTTGGGGGCAAGATACCATCCAGCTAAGCTTAGGTCCAAGCTGTAGAGAACCTCGGTGAGCGGTGACAACATTCGCCATTACAAGATGGCGCTGGCATCCGGTGCTCTCGCAAGTAATAAGTGGACTGCGCATGTGCAAGTGGTGAAAGTGCGCCAAGTCATTGCCCAACCCGGGGCGTAATATGAGGCAATGAGCAAGCAGCCAATCAGAAGTGAACACACCACTCTAGGGCGTATATAGGCAGCGCCTTTTCAGGGCTCGGGGTCTTCCTCTTTCCATCGCAATAAACGCTTGCTGCAGAAGGATCCTGATGCCCGTGTGCATTCTTGCTGGCGAGATGATTGCGCGGGTCACAGCTGGTGCCGAAACCCGGGTCGCCCACCATTGCCGGCGCCGAGGAGACCCCCATCCACGGGGAGGATTCAGAACTGCAGGACAAAGGTAAGCTCTGAGAGGCATATTTGGTCTTGATTTGTCTCATCTCTCTCTCCAGTTGTCAGGAGCTCTTGAAGCTTTCGCTATTGTGCTAGCAGCGCTCGTTCTCTCCCTTTTGGTTTCATTTTGCTTCCACAAATATTCTTGTTAAAAGGCTTGCCACCGTTGGGCACGGTTAGATGGACGTAGATAAAGTCGTGGTGCCCCTCTCTGTGTGTCAGCTTCTCTCGTAGATAAGAGAGCAGCATGGGAGCTTCACATTCGGTGATCACGGCGCTTCAGTCGGTCTTGCGACAGCATGAATTAAAAGTTTCTACAAAAACGTTGGAGGGGTTTGTGAAGGAGGTAGACCACGTGGCGCCCTGGTATATATGCTCAGGGTCGTTAACGCTCGCCTCCTGGAACAAATTGGAGGGTGACTTGATTAGAGAACATCAGAATAGGAAATTAAAGCCTGGAACTAGACCACTTTGGAAGCTAGTGAGATCGTGTTTACAGGATGAGAAATGCCGCTCGACTGTAGCGGCTGGCCAGGGAGTGTTAGAGGAGTTGCAAGACAGCATGTCAGAAACAGAGCAGGATAAAAGGTTGGGAGCTCACAAAGAAAAAAAGAAAAGGCATGCCTAAGAAAAAAGACCCTTCCAAAGACGCCCAGTCTGCGGAAGCAAAAGATAAGGGAAAGGATGCCCTGGGAGAGAAGCGTAAGGAGGGAGAAAAGGCCCCGGAAAAGAAACCTCTTTATCTGGTAAAAGAATTGGAGGCCTTAGGGCTTGATAGCTCTGAGTCGGAGGAACTAAGCCCCTCTGAGGAGGAAGACTTAGATGAAGAGGCAGCCCGCTATGAGGAGGAAAGGTACCATCCAGATGAGCGGCCGCTGCTGCAAAATTGAAAGCAAAAGAAAACAGGAGATAGGAACCACACAGTCTCTCAGCCTGTTGCGCCCTCCCGACCTATTGTCCCCAGCGCCCCTGCGCCTTATGCGGACAAGTGCTGCTCAGACTCCTTCCTTTCAAAGGGAGATAAAAGAAAGTTATTACAAGCCTTTCTGGTGTTTGAGGCTGAGGAGGGAGGTCGCGTCCATGCACTGGTAGAATATACCCCTATTAAGAAACTTGCTGAATCAGTTAACAGATATGGAGTTGATGCTAATTTTACAGTCATGAAGCTTGAGAGACTTGACACTATGTCGATGACTCCGAATGACTGGCAAAATACAGTAAAAGATGCTCTCCCTAATATGGGACAGTACATGGAATGGAAAGCCTTATGGCATGATGCTTCTCAAGTACAGGCAAGGGCCAACGCCAATATGAAAGGCAATCAAAGACAGTGGACGTTTGAATTGTTAACAGGGCAAGGACGGTTTGTTAATAATCAGACAGACTACGATCGGGGAGCATACGGCCAGATCTCCGCTGCCGCTATTAAAGCATGAAAAGCCCTCTCAAAGAAAGGTGAGGCTGGGGGACACCTAACAAAAATATTACAAGGCCCCCAAGAGCCATTCTCAGACTTTGTGGCTAGGATGACAGAAGCAGTAGGCAGGATTTTTGGAGACCCGGAGCGAGTTAAACCACTGATAGAACAACTGGTGTATGAAAATGCCTCACCAGAGTGCAAGGCAGTCATTACCCCAGAAGAAGCAAAGGGTTGACAGACTGGATAAAGGTTTGCTGAGGACTTGGAGGCCCACTTACCAATGCCGGCCTTGCAGCAGCTATCTTACAAAGCCAAAACCACCCAAGTCCTGGCGGCCGTAAAGTCTGCTATAACTGTGGCAAACCGGGTCATTTGAAACAAGAATGTCATGCTTCCACGCAAAAAAAAAAAAAAAAAACTCCAGGGCTTTGTACCAAATGCAGAAAAGGTTATCATTGGGGTAATGAGTGTCACTCAGTTAGAGATATTCAAGGAAAGCTTATTCAACATGATTCCCCACCAGTGGGAAGAGATGAAGGTATTCCAAAAAACAGGTTTCTGGGCCCCAGATCCCACGGCCCTCAAAAATATGGGACACAAGTTGGCAACCGGAGGACACCTCTAGCCGCAGAGCTACAAGAGGCTCCACAGGACCTCTGTTCCACCTCCCAATTCTTACTAATGCCACATGTGGGCGTGCAGCCTATCCCGGTTGATTTTAAAGGTCCCCTGCCTGAGGGCAGTGTTGGCCTTATTCTAGGTCGCTCCTCTCTTACCTTGAAGGGGCTTGTGGTTCATCCTGGTGTGATAGACCAAGACTATACCGGGGAACTTCAAGTTCTCTGCTCTTGTCCACAAGGCATATCTCACAAGAGTGTAATACAGGAAGACAAGGTTTGGGTTTTCCCTAGTTGCCATTGAGGGTTCTATGCCATACCCTGGCTTATGGAGGAGGCCGTGTGGGTTCCTCAATGGCCCCTATCCTCTGAGAAATTGGAAGCTGCTACAGGCTGATTAAAGAACAAGTACAGCTTGGTCATTTAGAGCCTTCCACCTCTCCTTGGAATACACCTATTTTTGTCACAAAAAAGAAGTCAGGAAAATGGAGACTTCTCCAAGATCTGAGGGCCATTAATGTGCAGATGCGGCTATTTGGCTCCATGCAACAAGGCCTACCTCTGCTCTCTGCTTTACCTAAGCAATGGAGGATTATAATTATAGACATTAAAGATAGTTTTTTCTCCATTCCTTTATGCCAGCAAGACAGGCAAAGATTTGCATTTACCTTACCTGCTGTTAATCACCTTGAACCAGACAAAAGATATCAGTGGAAAGTTTTGCCTCAAGGCATGGCCACTAGCCCCACCATGTGTCAGCTGTATGTACAAATGGCCCTTGAGCCAGTTAGGAAACAATTTCCCTCCTTGTTACTGATCCATTATATGGATGACATTCTTATGGATGCCATAAGGAATTAGTTATTTTGCAGACCTCATACCCTTTATTACTAAAACCCTGGGACAATGGGGCCTGCATATTGCTACTGAGAAAGTTCAAATATCAGAAATAGGCTCCTTTCTAGGAACAGCCATTTACGCAGAAAAAATAGTTCCTCAGAAATTAGAGATTCGCAGAGACCATTTGCACACTTTGAATGATTTTCAAAAATTATTGGGTGATATAAATTGGTTGAGACCATTCCTGAAAATTCCCTCTGCTGAATTAAAACCTTTGTTTGATATTTTGGAAGGGGATGCTCATATTTCCTCGCCAAGAGCCTTAACACCGGCTGCAAGCCACGCCCTACAAGTGGTAGAAAATGCCTTACAAGATGCCCAGCTAAAACGCATAGATGAAACCAAAGCCTTTGACTTATGTGTTTTTAAAACTAGACACTTACCAACTGCTGTGTTGTGGCAGGATGGGCCCTTGTTATGGATTCATCCCAATGCTTCTCCCGCAAAGATTATTGAATGGTATCCAGATGCAATTGCTCAGCTTGCCCTTCGTGGGCTAAAAGCAGCCATTACCCATTTTGGAAGGGAACCTAAGGTTTTAATAGTGCCATATACTGCCCATCAAGTCCAAATATTAACTGCTACCTCTGATGTTTGGGCGGTGTTGGTCACTTCCTTTAATGGTCAGATAGATAATCACTATCCCAAACATCCCATTTTACAATTTGCCTTAACTCAAGCTATTGTATTTCCACGCATTGTATCTCAGGAACCACTCCTAGATGGAGTGGTAGTTTCTACAGATGGGTCAAAAACAGGGGTGGGTACCTATGTGGTTAATAACAAAGTCACATCCAAACAATACCATGAAACCTCACCTCAAATTGTGGAATGTTTAGTGGTGTTAGAGGTTCTGGAAATTTTTCCAGGTCCCTTAAATATTGTTTCAGATTCCTTTTATGTAGTAAACGCAGTTAAAGTTTTAGAAGTGGCTGGACCAATTAGGACATCCAGTAGACTTGTAGAAGTTTTTCAAAAGATTCAGTTTACCTTGGTTAATAGAAGATTCCCTGTTTTTATTACACATATTAGGGCTCACTCAGGTCTACCAGGACCCATGTCCCATGAAAATGATCTGGCAGATCGAGCCACAAAGTTGATTACGATAGCCCTCTTGCCAAAATTGGACTTGGCTAAAGGCTTTCATAAAAGATTTCATGTGACAGCTGAGACGTTACGTTGTTGATTTGACATAATTAGAAAAGAGGCTAGAGATATAGTGACTCAATGTCAGAATTGCTGTCAATTCTTACCTGTGCCTCATGTTGGAATTAACCCTCGAGGAATCCAGCCACTACAGATTTGGCAAATGGATGTTACTCACATCCCATCCTTTGGCAAATTGCAATATTTACATGTTTCCACTGATACTTGTTCTGGAATTATATTTGCTTCTCCATTAGCCAGAGAAAAAGCAGCTCATGTCATTCAGCATTGTCTTGAGGCATGGAGTGCCTGGGGAAAGCCTAAAATCCTTAAAACTGACAATGGACCAGCTTACACTTCTCAAAAGTTTGGACAATTCTGTCGCCAAATGGGGGTGACCCATCTGACGGGTCTCCCTTATAACCCTCAAGGACAAGGCATTATAGAACGGGCTCATCACACTCTCAAGTCTTATTTAATAAAACAAAAAGGGGGAGTCGAGGAGGCTCTACCCTCAGTGCCACGAGTAACCATCTCTATAGCACTCTTTACTTTTAATTTTTAAAATCTGGACAGTCAGGGCCATACGGTGGCTGACCGTCATTGTTTAGAGCCTGACAGGTCAAAGGAGATGGTCAAATGGAAAGATGTCTTGACTGGTCAATGGAAAGGCCCGGATCCCATTTTAATAAGATCCAGGGGAGCTGTTTGTGTTTTTCCACAGGAAGAAGACAACCCATTTTGGCTATCAGAGTGACTGACACGATGACTCGTGGCACCTGAAGATGACCCCCCGAAGGATTCATCTGCAGATGTTTTCAGTCCTTATTTGAATCCTCCAAATTTGGATCCCTAGTATATGGGGGGAACAACGATGGGCTATGTTATCTGCCTATCCAAAGCCTATGCCAATCAGACATAATTCAGTTGTTTTCTTTAAGTTTTTTATAACTAACAAAACTGTGAAATTGCCATATCTCCCATATGACCCTGTGTGGGCACCTTTAGGAGAGAATCGTTCCCTGATAGAGAAAGGCTCTCTCTGCTTCCAATTTGAGAAAGATGGAGGCTGTATCAAATTAGTAAGCCAGGCCTTGGGAATGTTTGATGACCAACAGGGAGGCTGGTTGCACACTACCCAGAATACCAGTAACTCTGATATAACCATTACAAGCAAAACTTTTGGCAAGAGACAATTTGGATCAATGGTACCTTTATATCGCCTGGAGCCACTTATAAGGAACATCCTCCTCAACCTAGGATAGCTCCCCATTGTAGTCTAAATAATGAGGAAAACATTCCTCCTTGGTCTGATTGTCAGTCCTCTCTTACTAGCTGGGCAAACCAGGATAAGACCTTTTCCTTCTCCCCTAATATGAGGTCCGACCCAGGGGGAGAATGGGATATGAAACAGGGGATGTTCAAAGAAGATTTCGGGACACATCCTTTCCATAAATGGCTACTGTGTGGAATTAATGGTAGTTGTACAGATCTCAGTCCATTGGTTTTTATTCAGGGTGGAACCACAGGAAAGGCCTTCTTCAATGGCATTTCCAAATTTTATCAGTATCATAAGATACTAACTCAGGGACCTGATGGAACCTCAGGTGTACACGTTAATTCTACTACAGAAATTACTGGGGTTAATAAAACTCAAAAGCAAATTGACTTCTCACCTACCCCGGTATGTGTCTATCCTCTCTTTCTGTTTATTCTTTCAAATTCCTCATTTGAAAATTGCACTAATGATTCTTGCATAATGTCTCAGTGTTGGGCTGCCGAACAAGCAAGGCGTGCCATGATTGCTAGAGTGCCACGATGGATCCCTGTTCCCGTGGAAACCCCATCTACTTTGTCATTATTCAGACAAAAAAGAGATTTTGGGATAACTGCAGCTATTATAACGGCGATCTCCATTAGTGCGGTTGCAGCTACAGCCGCCAGAATCGCTATGTCAACCACAGTCCAAACAGGTGCAGTTTTAAGTCAACTATCCACAACAGTGGCAGACGCAGTTGACCTTCATACTTCTGCTAGTGCCCAGTTAAAAGGCGGGTTGATAGAGGTCAATCAGCGCATTGATTTAGTAGAAGAAAGATTAGATATTCTCTTATCAGCCCAATTGCGGTACGAAAGAAGGTTAGGCGCCCTGTGTATTACTAGTGTACAATATGATAATTACACACGAGCAGCTAACTTGTCTAGAAAATTATCTTTGTACCTTGCAGGAAAGTGGTTGGAAGGATTTGATGAGACTCTTGAATCATTGCGAGCGGCAGTGATAGCCATCAACTCGACACGAGTGGACCTGTCATTGACTGAAGGACTCTCCTCCTGGATTTCTTCAGCCTTTTCTTTCTTTAAAGAGTGGGTGGGGGTAGGGCTGTTTGGTGCAGCCCTATGTTGTGGATTAGTGCTTATGCTATGGTTGGTCTGCAAACTCTGAGCCCAACAAAAACGTGACAAGGTCATTATTACCCAAGCACTCGTAGCCTTGGAACAAGGATCATCCCCTGAAATTTGGCTATCTATGCTAAGAAAGTAACTGATGACTGAGACCCTCAGTCGATGCACCCCAAGGGTTCAGCACATTGCACTGGGTCGATGAGAGGTCTAAGTCTAGCCAGCCCTTGCCTGAATAGCTGTGGTACCTGAATAGTAGGTTGACAGCCCTTGCACTCCTGGGAACTATATTCTATTGCACAGGGATGGGTGTCAATTCCTCTTTACATCCCCTTAGCCCTTGCACCCAGAGGATTTGTTTCCATTGCACCTGGTAGGGTAAGGGAGAATCTTCGGGCTGTAACCTCTTGATCGCTTATTCCCCCAAGATGGAGTTTGCTTGATCGGGCTTGAGTTCGAATCTTGATTGGTGCCGTGCTAGATAGGCCAAAGGCAGTTCCATCTTTATAAAACAAAAAGGGGGAGATGTAGAGAGCCGCGGTGAGCGGTGACAATGTTTGCCATTACAAGATGGAGCTGGCATCCGGTGCTCCCGCAAGTAATAAGTGGACTGCGCATGTGCAAGTGGTGAAAGCGCGCCAAGTCACTGCCCAACCCAGGGCGTAATATGAGGTAATGAGCAAGCAGCCAATCAGAAGTGAACACGCCACTCTAGGGCATATATAGGCAGCGCCTTTTCAGGGCTCGGATCTTCCTCTTTCCATCGCAATAAACGCTTGCTGCAGAAGGATCCTGGTGCCTGCGTGCGTTCTTGCTGGCGAGATGATTGTGCGGGTCACACCAAGCATGGTAGTACATTCATTAATCCCAGGAGACAGATGCAGGCAAATCTCTGAGTTCAAGGCCAGGCTGGTATAGAGCAAGTTCCAAGTAGAGAAAAGCTTAAATACAGGTGGGGCAGTATAGTCTTTGATCCTAGCATTCAGGATGTCAATCTACAGAGCAAGTTCCAGGTTTGCCAAGCATAGGCACAAATAAAGTTATAAAACAGAAAGCTGGTGATAATGTAATACAACAAGGGGGGCATGTTCCTTCTCCAGAAAGCAACAGAACTCGGCCATGTGGCTCAGGCTTTACGGTCAAAAATAGAAAGGATTTTGGGGACAATTGATGCTGGTTAGCTGGAGCTAAGAAATTAGTAGTGACTCAAAAGAGACTAGCATCATCTAAATCTAGCTGAAATCTAGCTGAAATCTGGGAAGTGTTTTCTACGAGCACAGAGAAGCTATTTTCAAGAGATAGCTAAGGTCGTTCCTCATGCTGCAGCTGGACTTTCTCAAGTGTAAGAATCATCCAGGTGGTACTGGTTTTGAAAGTACACAGGAGTCATGGAGAACAGCTAAAGCTTGGCACTGTGAGAGGTCCCAGAAGGCCACTGGTGAAGGTGCATCCTGAGTTGCAGTTGATGTTCCAGAACTGAATGGGTCATGCAAAGTTGATGCTTGGCACCATGAAGAGAGCCTATGAGAGGTTATTGGTAAAGCCTAATTGCAGTGGAAGACCATGGTATATTGGAGATATCAGTACCATAGGATGATTACCAGGAACAGCTGCATCAGTGGAGTAGATTCAGCCAAAGCCTAGATTGCTACAGAGGGCGGAGCTGGAGATGTGACTCAAGCCTTTTGGAGGAGCCCAGAAGATCATGTATGGATCCCAGACATTGGAACAAGAAACTGTAACACTGAAGTTGCCTTGGAGACACCAAGATGTTTGAGATGCCAGAGCTATGAGATATCTGCTGAGGAAAGCTGTTAATAGGGAGTAGAACTAGTCCATGAGAATGAAGTTTATTGCAGTCAGCAAAGATGAAAAAGGAGTTGGAGATATAAAGACTGCTTTGACATCAGACATGAAGATGCAGAGTTTGGAGTTTGCTGAGATGGTTTCCTGCTTTGCTTTGAGGATTACTGTTAAGTGACTGGCTGAATCTCTGAGGAGACTTTGAACTTTGGACTTTTAACATTGTTGAGGTTGCTATAGACCATGGGGACTTTGGAAGTTGGACTAAATGTATTTTTATTGTGGTATGGCTAGGTATGGCCACAGAAGACTCATATATTTGAATAAGCCTATGGGACCAGGGAGAGAAATGTGGTTTGAACATGCTTGGCCTATTAGGATGTGTGATCTTCTTGGAGAAAAAGTGTCACTGTGGGGGTGAGCAATGAGACCCTCCTCCTAAACACATGGGAGCCAGTCTTCTCTTAGCTGCCTTCAGATGAAGATGTAGAACTCAGCTCATCCTGCACCATGCCTGCCTGGAAGCTGCCATGCTTCTGCCTTGATGATAATGGACTGAACCTCTGAACCTGTATGCCAGCCCTAAGTAAACGTTGTTCTTAAAAGAGTTGCCTTTGTCATGGCGTCTGTTCACAGTAGTAAAACAAGACAAAAGAGCTAGCCATAATGATCAATCACATAGAGACTTGACAGACAATACAGAGACTGGACAAACAATACAGAGACTGGATAAACACAGAGAATGGGCAACAAATGGTACAGCTAGTTTTTTCAGACTAACCATTTTCCCCCTTGGTCCCCAAACAGGTATTCTTTCCCCCATCCAGCAGGAAGCAATTACAAGAAGACTGTTGTTCCAGTCTCTTAAGTTGGAGTGGATAGATTTGGTTGTTTGATTTATTATGGCTATTATCATCTAGGGTAGAAAGTTGTTATTGGTTATAATCAGGGATTGATAACAATTTAAAGTTGTTTTGTTTCATTATTATATATTGATAAAAATCTAAGGATTTTGTTGAATTATTGTATGTTGGTAGAAATTGAAGGTTTTTGGTAATTATTGCATATTGATGAGAATTTAAGGTTTTGTTTATTGTAGATTGATAGAAACTTACAATTTTGTCTAATATTCATAGAAATATAAGGTTTAATATTGATAGAAAGGAGATTTAAGTAGTTAAGAACTCTAATTAAAGTAGGTTTTGAAAAATCTAAGCCTACAATAGGATATGCTCTACTCTTTAAAGAAGAGAGAGGAAAGGAAAGCTATTTAGAGAGAGCACAAAGGGAGGAAAAAATGGGGAAAGAAAGAAGTTTTACCAGAAGAGTTTCACAGAGACAAGGTGAAGAAAGAACACACTAGACACAGGTGAAGACAGAATGAGCTGGAGAATGAGAAGGAGCCAGAAGATTAATACAGATTGTCAGAGTCAGTTTGAGGTCACCAGAGGAATTCTGGAAAGGCAAAGAGAGTCTATGCATGTGTATCTTTAGGTATGTAAGTATATATGTTAATCTGTGTGTAGATGAGTATTTATGTATATTTATATGTGAAAATTATTGTTTGTACATGTGCATATCTATGTGTGTGCATATTAGTGTTGTACATGTATATATCTGTATTTGTACTTTTCATGTTTATGTGTATATTTATGTATCATGTGTTTCTTTACATGTGTATGAAAGGTCCGGGACTCCCCAAAAAGGGGTCCACTTAAGTCACAGGATAACACGCACCCAAAGGACACACGAGAGACCGTCTTGCTGTAAAATACATGAGGTGGTTTATTATATCAGAGCTCTGGGCCAGCCCATATCCCCATATCTCACATAGGGGATAGAGGGACTGACCTCGTGGCTCAGGGGCATAGCACTTATATATGGGCGGGGTAGGGAAAAATCAAACTTTCGCGCGGGTGCACAGGATTGGTTGTTTTATCTCTTTTGAACACTAGTAGGCCGTACCATGGGGCAGGGTGTAGTTCTTCCCTTGGCCAGTCAGTTTCTGGGATGTTCTTAACAGGCCTTTGTACTGTAACTCCCCCCTCCTCTGTAACTAATTAGATGGACCCAAACCTGCTGGCAGGTGCTTTTCTGCCCAAGGTCTAAGGCGAAAAATTTACACATATTTCATAAGATGGCCTTTATAATTTTTCACTCTACATCCCCACCTCTTCCAATTTGGTTATGTTTTTAATCATAAAAACTCAATTATTAATAAGTCTATTTTCAACTCTATTTTTCTTAGAGCAGCACACAGACTTTTTCCTTTAAGAAACAGCAAATCTAGTAACAACTTAACTTTGTTGCTGACTATTCTAGGGCTCTCAAATCTATATCAGTGGTAGCTCTCAGCTGATGAAAATAATGAGGTGTCTGTATCAATGTAGTTACACCTGTCTCTATACCTATGGCCACTCCTAGTCACAATGTAACAGCTAGAGTCAAGGAAAATAGGCTCTCTGCAGAATCATCTAGGGTGTATCTCAAACTCAGTTCAAGAGTACCTGCCGGAACTAGCTGGACAAGTATATGATAATCTTTGACTGCAAGCTCACCATTTATCAATCTTAGGAACTAAGTATCTGTTAACAGGGCTTCTCGGGCTCTATTTTATTTGCTAGGTGTCTCGAAACATTTCTATTGCTTTGGAACACACTCTCAAAGTTGTCCTCTGACTTTTACACATTTTGTGGCACAAAGCTGTCTACATATATATAAAATCACATATATAATAAAGAGAAATTGTAAAAGGAACAAATCTATATAACTCTAGATTCACATTTCAACTTCAATCTTGTAATTATAAGCTGTCATTTAACCTTGGGTGTATATACCCTAAGCCCTACCCTCTAAGGCAGCATTACCCCAGTGTCTCTAGGGTGGGATGTCTCAGGAGTCAAGGCCTGCAGTTCTTTAGTCTTGTAGGATAGCAGGCAACCTTGAGCTAAACAGCAGGAGGTTGATCTGACATCTGGATGTTCAGGCACGTGCGTTGGTAGATTCCAAGGAGGTCGGATGGTCAGCAGCACCAGGAAGTCTCTTAGTAGCCTG
Organism: Arvicanthis niloticus; assembly: GCF_011762505.2. Lineage (NCBI taxonomy): Eukaryota > Metazoa > Chordata > Mammalia > Rodentia > Muridae > Arvicanthis > Arvicanthis niloticus. The sequence continues at coordinate 77,553,600 of NC_047662.1, read as the reverse complement.
AAGAATCATTTTTTATACAAAAGGGACATTCTGGGCGTGGAACAAGGACAAGGGACACTCTAGCCAGCGCCAGTTCCCAAGGGTAGTTTAATTTTAGGGTCCTGTATATTTTTTCTACCTGTCCTGAGCTTTAAAGACAATATAAACATTGGATCTTTAATTCCTGACTTATCTTAAAACTGCTCTCTGATCTAATTACCTAGGACACTTGAAACCTCGGGAAGGTCCCTATGCTAGGCTGTTTTCTCCTAGGTATTTCTTATCTACTCTAAGTCTTATTATTTTTCTTATACGCTTTAAGTCTCTTGGCTGCTTGGTTGCACTCATATCTTAAGAGTCCATCTGTGTGTTTAGCCTGGTAAATCCTTTGCTTTCTGGGGAGTATAGTTCTCCCTTCTTGTGTGCACCATTGTCTCTTTTTCTCTAGATAGTATCTGGCAGGATGGCTAGCAATCTGAGTTCTTTTTCTTACTCTGTGCTTTAAGTGAGGCCATCTCTTAGGCCCACAACTGGAACAGGCTGCCGTATCAAGACACTTGATCTGTCCGGTTATTGTCTCAGGCCACTGAGTCTCCTCCCTTTTGGTGTCCTGGGCAACGAGTACTCACAGTTGCTGGCTTCATCAGGGTTTCCTCTCTTGGCATATAGCCTTGCAGGCATGGACTGTGGCAAAAGCATACCTGTTGTCCATGCAGATGTTGGTCTTCTTGTCAGCCCCAAGTTCCAAGGTTGTTCTCTGCACCGATGATCTCAGGGGTGGGGAGTCAGTCCAGATGACATTTGTGTCCACCACAGTAGTGCTGGCTTGCCTCTGACCAGCATGGAGGAAAGTGCTCCCGTCTGTAAAGCACGTTACCTCGGCTCCCGGATGGAGTCAGTAGGAGGAGCCTTTCCTCTACCCATGAGTTCTTGTCAGTTAGTTGCAGCCTGTCTGGACCCCAATCCTGGGGAGTAAGTCTCAACCCGACAGAGGGTAGAAACAGTCTAGGATGACCATAAATGAATGGGATACCCAGCCCATCTCTTAGTCCACCATTTTCGGGTAGTCCATAAATATATTTTGGCCCATTGGCCTGGAGGAGGACCCTGTCTATCTTAATCACTGTCTTCACACAGAGCTAATATCTTCACCATCTGGGATGTTTTTCAAGGCCTGGGATTTCTGGCCCTGGCTTCTATTTGTTAGGACCCTCTTGGACTCTGAAGCTGGCTCCTTTACTTGCAATGCACACACTGGTCTTTTTCAAAGAGTTTTATCTCTCTTTGATTGGAATCCCTTTTTTCTGCTTTCTGTAAATTCTTTCCTGTCACCTTTCTCTTTCTTCACCTCTCTCTAGTCTCCTCTATTCCTCTCTATTCCTGTGGACTCACAGCAACTGATCTCTATTCTTCTTCTCTACTCTTTTCTTCTAGACTTACACTAAACCTTCTCTATTCCTCTTCTCTATTCCTTTCTTTTAAATCTTCTCTCACTTGCTATTACCATCAATCATTTTAATATGTAGTATATTTCCTAAATCTTTCAATGACTTATCTTGTAGTCTCTGTAGCCTCTGGAGCCTTGTCTACACTGACAGAATGTCTCTATGAGCTAGTCTAGAAAGGCTGTGGGTAACTTATCTGATCTCTGCTTAACCTCATGTGTCCTGATCAAACTTAGTGGGGTCTCATATAATCTTCTCTCTCAAGACCTATCAGCGGAATCTGGCGTGGGCCTCTGGGTGTCCCTTACCTTCTGTCACATGGAGGTCTCAGTCAAATCTGCTCCAAATTGACCTGCTGCTGACCACGGCCTGATCAATTGGCGGGGTCCCCAATCTGAAGACCAGAACCTGCAAAGGTCTTGTGAAAGCAAGGCTTTTACCTTATTTATTGCTTTGAACTCTGTGTAGACTGATGCATTTGTGAGGCTGCATGACTGCTGTTCACATCACACTAGAGACCACAATCTAATTCAGTCTGCAAACAGTACCTTGTCCACAGGTGTAATGTGAGCTCACCTCTGAAGCTCTAAGAAAGAAACCAAATCAGAATGAATAGCCTTATCTATAGCATTTCACAGCAAGGATTATTAAGATGTTGAAGGTTCATACAGTTATTAACAATTTTTAAAAGGCAACTTGAGTTACATTTGACACTTATTTGAATTTAACTTTTAACAAAATAGAAACTTTGGTCATAGTTCTATAAAAACCTTTTAAAGAGTTATTTCTGATTACAATAAGAACAATAAAGTAAACATTTTTATGTCTAACGTAAGAGCACAAGTCTTTATCACTTCTTTAATTTTATCTTGTCAGAACTCTCATCTTTGAACCAAATCTTAATGAAAATCTCATATAAATAATGAAATTGTCTCAAACAGTAATGGCTAAAAAATTTATCAAAACTGAAGGAGATATATATATATATATATATATATATTCCTGACTCATATATATATATTCCTGACTCATATATATATATTTCTGACTCAGGGCAGCCTATAACTTTTAAGCTGTAATTTTAGAAAAAAGCACTCCTTTATTTATAAAACTGGGAAAAATCATTATCAACTTCCTTATTATATACAGAAGCTAAAAAACTGCTGGCCCCTTTTTTTTTTCTGCTTTCTGCTGGTGTCCTTCTCCTAGCCACAGAGCAGGGCGAATTATCAGTTTTTCTTGTGTAAATCAAGACTGCCTCACAAGTAAGTTTTAAACTAAATTAAGTAAGCGGTTTTAACCAGTTTTTTTCTTCTTTCCCTTTTTTTTTTTTTTTTTTTTTCTACCCCGGCGACAGGGGAGGGGCCGGCAGCCATCTTGGCTGTAGTTACCTAAGCCACAGGGCCTGCTGGGTAACGTAGTTTTTAGGTTGGACACCATCTTGGAAGTGTCTCTAGCAGACAATCACTCGCGACCCGTGACGTGAAGAATGGCCTGAAGGGCCGGCGCAAACCGCCTGTTTTCCCCGCCTATCCGTGTTTACACAGCCTGCCCTGCCCGCGTTCATTGTCAGCCCACTGGTCCTCTCGGCGGCGGGAGGGCGTCTCTCCGTGCCGCACATGCGGTGCCACGTGGCGCACGGTGATTGTTTAAAGCTCGGCTCTTTCTCCCCAGCGTGCAGCTGCGGGGAGAGGCTGCCACATCGCATTAAAAAGAAACTCAAAACAACATATAGACAACATATAGACAAAGGACATTAACATTAAAACATAGTCATCCGCGTCTAGACTTAAACAACCAGCTAAACTCGAGTCACAACGGGAAAAGCGTCCACAACCATCTCCCGTGCAGGGAGCACTCCAGCTCCTTCCTACTGGGACGTCTCCCAGATATTTGCAGCTTCAGGCCATTGGACCTCACGGTCTCACAACGGCAGCTGATAAACACTAGAATCAAACCAGAAAACAGAATCGGCAGCACACCCATTGGACCTCACGATCACACAATGGCAGCTGCCAGAAAAACGGAACCAGAACAGAAAACAGAAGCAGCGGCGGGTGCACCCAAATATATCTCACTCACACAGACACACAGACAGTATACAGACTTAAACCCACCTCCAAGGGGTCTTCGGAAGTCCTGGGGTAGCTGCGTAAGCCTGGACGAAAGTTTCCCGGTCAGGGAACCAAGATGAAAGGTCCGGGACTCCCCCAAAAGGGGTCCACTTAAGTCACAGGATAACACGCACCCAAAGGACACACGAGAGACCGTCTTGCTGTAAAATACATGAGGTGGTTTATTATATCAGAGCTCTGGGCCAGCCCATATCCCCATATCTCACATAGGGGATAGAGGGACTGACCTCGTGGCTCAGGGGCATAGCACTTATATATGGGCGGGGTAGGGAAAAATCGAACTTTCGCGCGGGTGCACAGGATTGGTTGTTTTATCTCTTTTGAACACTAGTAGGCCGTACCATGGGGCAGGGTGTAGTTCTTCCCTTGGCCAGTCAGTTTCTGGGATGTTCTTAACAGGCCTTTGTACTGTAACTCCCCCCTCCTCTGTAACTAATTAGATGGACCCAAACCTGCTGGCAGGTGCTTTTCTGCCCAAGGTCTAAGGCGAAAAATTTACACATATTTCATAAGATGGCCTTTATAATTTTTCACTCTACATCTACATGTGTATATTTTGTGTGTATACATCTGCATATTTACATGAATGTACATGTGCATGTGTATATGTTCACATTTATATAGCTTTATATGTCTGTATGTGTATATTTATAAATATGTACATGAATATATTCATGTATGTGAATATGTGAATATTAAATGGGTATATATGTGTATATTCATGTGCTTTTTTCATGTTTATATTTAAGGCATGTATACTTGTGTTTACATTTTTATGTGTACATGTTTATGTTTGTGTGATTCCATGTGTATGTTTATGTATATACACATGTAAGCATACATGCATATGTTCATATGTGACCATGTGTATATTTTTGTGTGAATATATGTATATTCATGTCTATACATGTGCACATTTTTGTGTGTATGTGTATATTTATGTTTGTGTAAGTATATGTATATAGTTATGTATATGTACATTTATGTGTGTCCATGCACATTTTACTTTTGTGTTTATATGTGAATGTTTATGTATGTGTTCTTGATGTATATACATATGTGCAGGCATATATTTATGTTTGTATATGGACATTTTTGTGTTTGTATGTATATGTGTATATTTATGTGTGTACATATGTATGTTTATGTGGTATAATACAAGTGCATATCTATGCATTGTGGGGTATTACCCTTAGTTGACACACCTCAGGTAGCAAGAATAATTAGCCATAAGTAGAAATTACAGAAGCCAAAAAACAAGGTTATTACATTTAGGGCCTTTCCTAGAACTATGGGCTTTGATGGATTAGATATTTGTTCTGTATTTTGCAGGTATTTCTGCTTATGTGTTGGGTTATAATGACTACCATGGCATAAGTTGTGCTAAGGTCTGGGGGCCCACTACATTCTCCAATGGTTGCCTTGGCATGACTCAAATCATGAACTCATCTGGGGTCAGGGGTTTTATTTTCTTTGCATCACTAGTAGTTTTACTGAATTCTCTGTATTACATTGTTAAGTAGTTAGCTGTATAGGCAGGGTCCTACAGTGAGAGCTAAGAGCAAATTAATTGATAACCTAGCTGTAACCATTCAGACTTTTCTATGCCAAATTTCTTAGTCAAATATTGAAACAAAGATTCTATTTTTATTTATTTATGCCTTTGCCTTAACTTAGGCTTGTTCCCACTAGCTCAATTATCTCATTTATACTAATCTAAGTTCTGCCCTATAGCTGGTTACCACATCTCAGTTTCATTTTTTTTTTTTTTAGGTTTATTTTCTTTACATTTCAGATGTTATTCCCTTTCCTCATTTCCCCCACCCAGAAATCCCCTATCCCACCCCTCCTGCTTCTATGAGGATGTGCCCCCACCAACCCACCACTCCCTCCTCCTCACCCTTGAAATCCCCCACACTGGGGTGTCCAGCCTTTACTTCTTTGCATCTTTGTGGTGAATCTTCCACATCTCTCTTCCCCAGAATTCCTTTCTCCCTGCGACTTGTTCCACCTTCTATTTTACCTTTTGCTATAGGCTATAGGCCTTTTATTTTAACCAATCAGAATGTGTCTTAGGCAGGCAAGGAAGGACTGAGACACATCTTCACACAATGCATTTAAATATTATCCCTCCACCTCACCATGGCTGTGAGCACTTAACCAGAGGGACCAAAAGAACAAAAAATCTGGTAGTTTTTAGATTCTTGATATTTCACTTTTCTGAAAGTTGTTTCTGACCATGTCTAAACTTTCTCTAATTATCCCTGACTGATTGACATAGAAACAACAGGCTTCTCTCATAAAGAGAAGGTCTAGTTCTCTTTGATTCTGAAGAACAGTCTCAGCTATAGACTCTAACTGGGCTTCCAGATGGAAAGAATTTTCTAGGTGGTCCAGATCCACATCTATTTCAGCATTGTTAAGTTATTAAACTTTAAACCTCATAAGTCGTGTTGTGGCCCAAGCTGCCCCACTTTGGGTGCCAAAAATGTTGAGAAATGTTCTGCCCCATGTTTGGGGGCCAAAATGTCACAGACCGCTCTGTCAGTGTTAGAACACACACTGCTAAAAGCCTTGGGAGCTAAATTGTTCTGGCTGTACTGCCCCAAGCTGCTCCAGTCCATGGGTCGGGGTTCAGCAAGAGAGAGAGTGAGGACAGACTCAGAGAATGGAGACCAGACAGTGTGATTCAATCCCATTTATTCTTTAGTCTCTCTTCCTAGTCTAAGTCCCAAGTCTTGAATTCCTAGTCCCTAGTTCCTAGTCCCTAGTGCCTCCAAGTTCCAAGTTTCCCAGTCCTAAGTTTTAGTCTCATCCAAGTGTCTAATCCCTAGTTGCCCGTCTTGAGTCTCAAGTGCCTACTGTCTAATGCCAAGTTCTTCCTCCAAGTGCCAAGTGCCTAATACCTAATAATAATTTCTTCTGTCTACCTCTCACCTTTTATATGTCTTACTTCCAAACTATGCCTTTAAGTAACACCTTTAAGTCATGCCCTTAGGTCTTGTCTCTAAATCTGATCTCTAAGTCACACCCTTAAGTCACACACCTTTAAGTCTCACACACCCAAGGGAAAATCCTGGGTATCTAAACAAGATGTTATCAGAGTGTGCTCAGCTGTTGTAGGCTATTGTAATCAAGTCTCTTATCAGGGTATATGGCTCAAGATGACTGCAAGGATGGCTGCAAAGATGACTGCAAGGATGGCTGCAAGATGGCTGCAAAGATGGCTGCAAGGTATACGGCTCAAGATGGCTGTAAGCCTACTGTCGGCTCCCCACAAGTAGGACTACAGTGCAGCCCTTGATGCCTGCAACAGGGGAATGAGAAAGGGGACAGCTTGCTGTGCATGGAGAAGCCCAGAATATAAATTTAGGTGAGCCTTGCCCTCTTCTCATTTATGAACAAACACTTGTGGTATAACATTCATAAGAATATAAAGGAGTGGGTTCTCCTCTGGTGCAAACAATTCAGAAGATGCACACTTGGTTAAGCCATTAGTGCAAGCAATGGTAGTCTCTGGGATCTGGAATTAATTTAATTAATTTAAATCAACCTCCATTCCTAGAATTGATCTTTTGTGTATGGCTACAGAAATATGTTTAGGGGGAACTAATTAGGGCAGTGGTTCTCAGTCTATGGGTTGTGATCACTTTTCCGGTCCAGTGACTCTTTTACAGGGGTCCCACAGATCAGATATCTTGCATATCGCATATTTACATTCTGATTCACAACTGTAGAAAAATTACAGTTAAGAAGTAGCAACAAAAATAATTTTATGATTGGGGGCCACCCCAACAGGAGGAACTGTATTAAAAAGACCACAGCATTAGGAATTTTGAGAACTACTGATCTACGTGGTATCTTGGTGACATTAAACAGGCACCCTTCCTTTGGAGGTCCTCCAGTGTGAGCTTAGGTTAGTCCTATTTACAGAAGTTAGGGTTAAAAGCGAAGCTTATAGTTTATTAGTTTTACTTAAAACACCATATGGGGATTAGAGCCATATGAACATAGGCATAGGAACAGCCAGCCAACTATGAGAATAACTAAGCTATGAGCATAACCAAGGGACTGATATTAGGCTAGTATTTTTCTGTCATCTTAAACACTGAGAGAGACTGGCTTTGAAGCCTCCTGGACATTTGTCTTTGAGGTTACCAAAGGAATTCTTGAGGAAACTGGAGTTTTTGGATTTCCTATCTTAGGAGGATCATATTCCAATGGTGCCAGGATGAGTCATTTGGGGAAGATGGGGCAGATGACTCTAGGTACAGGTTTCCTTTGCACCTAGAAAAATGATCTAGATCATTTAGGTATAACTTGATTTCCCAGGTTCTACTGGTTTCCCAATGATGATCTTCAACTTCCTGCTACGTCCTAACCTTTATGGATATGAGATTGTATTGCCTGTGACCACAGGTAGATGATGATTAATAAAAATTATCATCAGTGTGTCCTCAATAAAAATGGCATTTTCCTGGCTTCTGGCAATTCAGGGGCTCATCAACTGGGCAGGCATAGTACTGGATAGATTGAAGCCCATTCTTTTAACAAATAGACTCACCACTCCAGTGGCATGTTCTTTCTGGGAGTGGGTGAATCATTACCCAGTAGTCTCTAAATGCAAACATTTACAGAAATCTACTTGGATTGTGTCTCAGTGGATAGATTGGATAGTTCCAGCCTTTCTTAATTCCTGTACCAAAAAATCCTGGGTTATGTTTGGAGACTTTCCTTATGGGATGACAAAAAAGCATAGCCATAATTATACATCTCATTTTGGCCTCATAATTAGGGCATTGGAGGACCTGGTGACAACCCATCTGTCATTATATTCTGTGCCTTCTTTAACTGGATATAGTAGGTCCATGGGGGTAACACGGGGTAACAAGGGGGTAACCTTCACTGCTCTACAGATAGTAAGTACCATAGGTTATGGGACTTTTTAAGACTTTTTACTATGTTCAAGGTTTGGACCCTCTTTACCCATGCAAAGTTGCCAGACTGGAACTTGTGGGCAGACTCAGACATGAGAAAAGGCAGTTTCTCTAACTGTCTGATGAATAGTCCTCTTGGTCTGTTGCAGGCCTACAAGGCCTTGAGGAGGGAGTGGTTAGTAATTTTTGCCTTATGAGTGTCTTGATATGGGATCTACCCAGCCCTTAAGAGGGCAAAAGTTAGGAACTTGGCTCAATTCTCTTTGGTCTCAAGGAGATATTTAGGTAATCTGTTGTTTTACTTGGGGTTTTCATTGTTGTGAAGAGACACAAGGACCAAGGCAATTTTTATAAAACACAACATTTAATTAGGACTGTCTTACAGTTTCATTACCTTCATGAGGAGAAGCATGGAAGTGTGCAGGCAGACATGGTGCTAGAGAAGGAGCTGAGAGTTCTACATCTCGATCTGAAGGCAGCCAGGAGAAGACTACTTCTACTGGGCAGAGCTTGAACTTAGGACTGTTAAAGACCACCTCACAGTGAGACACTTCCTCTAACAAGGTCACACCTATTCCAATAAGGCCACACTTTCCAATAATGTTACTCCCAGTAGGCTAAGCATTCAAATACATGACTTTATGGGACAAACCTATTCTAACCACTAACACTTGTCTTGAGCTTTGTGGCCTCTAGGCACAAAGGAGTTTCCAATAAATATTTAGGATCTTTGCTAGATTTAGGGAAACTTTGGTTCTAAAGGCAAAGCTGTTGCCCAAATGTAGTTCATCTGGAATATCTGGAATATCTGGGTCTGAGTAACTCATTCATTTTTGTTGCTCTCAGATTGCTGACCTGATGGAGTTTGGCAATCATCACTAATGGCAGTGAGTACAAATTTCTCATCTGGCAAGAACCAGCATCCATTGTCTTCAGGTTGGCACCTTCCCTTTTGCCTACTTGTTTTATTGTACATAAGTTGGGCTCTTGAGCAATCTAGGTTCAGGCAGGCTAACCAAGATCTGGAGAGGCATGACTGGTGCTAGGGCTGCTTTCCAGGTGGTTAAGTCTGCTGCCCTGTTCCATTGGCCCTTTTGTGGTGAACAGTGGCTATCTCTCTTGTCAGCTGTATGCTTTCTAGTAGGGCCAGAGTTTTTTTCTGTTTTTTTTTTTTTTTTATTTTTATTTCCTTTCTGGCTGAGATGAGAAGTCCCCTCACCATATAGAGAGAGCACCATGGCCATGGGCTGTGGCAAATGCATACCAACTGCTCATGAATACAGTGATAGCTTTTTTTTTTTTTCCCAGCAAGGTGCCCAGGAAATGCCTGAAGCTCAGGCCTTTGTGTTGGAAGTCCCTTGACTGACAGACTGGGCCCCCACCAGCCAGTCTATACTTACTAATCTTGTGTCAGCTTGACAGAAGCTAGAGTCATCTGAAAGGAGGAAACCTCAATTGAGAAATTGCTCCACATAAGATCTGATCGTAAGGCATTTTCTTAATTAGTGATGGTGGAGAGAGCCCAGTTCATTGTGGGTGGTGCTATCCATGGGCTGGCGGTCTTGGGTTTTTATAAGAAAGCAGGCTAAGCAAGGAATGTGGAACAAGGCAGTAAGCAGCATTCAACCATGGCTTCCAGATCCCTAATCTGTTTGAGTTGCTGTTCTGACTTTTAGATGATGAACAACGTTATGGAAGTATAACTTATTTTGGTTTGGTCATGGTATTTCATTGCAACAGTAGAAACCTATCTAAGACATAGGTGACAACTTTGGCCTCAGCATACCTTAATTGATCTTGAACAAAACTGCTCCTGACAGTATGTCTTCAGGTCTCATGTACTGAACTGCCCAGAGCAGAGGCAGGAGGCTCCAGACCTGCCAGCCCCAGAGTAGACAGTGCAATTTCTGTAGTTGCAAAGGCAGCAACAGTCTGGAATGGGTCCCTGCCTGAAGTGGGGGCTGGAGCTGCTGAATCTGTCCTTCAGCATGGCCACAAGTGCTTCTGCATTGCCAATGCCAGCTTGGACAAGCTGAACTATAAGTTCTTGCTGACTTGAGTCAGACTGGCTAGTGAAGCACCTGGACCACATCTCTCTTTGGGTTTTCATGCCAGGGGACCTTTTCTGTATCCACTGAATCATCACAGAACACCTGCTGTGTCCCACATCTGGTCAATGGAATCTGAAGACCCTAATTTGGCTATTATCTTGGAATCGCTCTGTTGGTTTATCATCTGACAGCAGGCTGGCTGGGGTGATGAATAAAGATTTCCAAAATTGGATATATGGCTGGTCCAAGGGAAGTGTCTAATAATGCATTATGTGGGCATTGTATACCCTCAATAAAGCACAGGGTCGTAGGGTCAGTCAGGTTCGTTTCCTGTTTGTTTTTAAACTAACATGGCTGTAGTAGCAAGTGCCCACAAGTAAACTGGTCAACCAGCAGAAACAGGATCAAGTCTTTTGAACAGATAAGCCACTGGCTTCTTCCAAGGTCTAAGTACCTGATTGAGGACCCCTTTTCAGTCACTTACATAGGACAGGATGTTCTATTTTCCTCTGCTGTTTCCAGAGTCTCTGGCTTCCCCAACTGAGATCTCTCTTATAGTTTGTTTTGTTTTGGTTCTACAGAGTCATGCTTATTGTAAACCTTTTAAGCAATCCACAAATGGAGCCGATTTATACTCTCAAACCATTCTAACTTCTTGTTTTGTTTTGTCTTTGTAAAATGTGAGGCCAACTGAATAACAAAAGCAATATATATTTTTTAACAGCTATCTTTAAGCCTTCTAAAAATGGACCTGGCAAAAATTGTCCAAAGCATCCTCACCTTGGTCAGGGTTTGGGTCCCAGTCAGTTCAGACAGAAGGGAAGATCCATTCTATCCAGGCTGCCCTGTCCAGCAACAATACTTTGACTCAGCCTAGTGGCCGCTTTTCTACTCTTTGTAGAGAGTGATAGGTTCTGAGTTTTCTAATTACATAAATTATTGCTTGAAAACGAGACAAACCATGAAAGGGGAAGGTGAGAAACTTCCTCTTCTCCCCTGGGCCCCAACCAGAGGAACTGCTTTCCCCTCCCCCTGGCACAACTAGCTGCTTAGAGTCAGAGCTGGGAGACAGCGGCTCTGGGATCAGGAGGGTAGGGCAGAGAGAACTGGTGGGTGGTTTGTGTTTCTTGTTTCTCTGGGTGACCTGGCTGAGCCAAAGAGATTTGGGGTTTCCACAGGCCTTAAGCCAAGGGGTCTCTCTCTCACTAAAGAGAACCACTGGTCAATACAGGGAAATTTGTCAGTGTGGGTGGCGTTTCCCAGTCACCGGTGATCTAGATGGCCTGAATTGTCACTGGACTACCTGTCTCCAAAAGAGACAATTTTATACGTTTGACATTTTCTAGGCAGGAAACAAACGTTACATCTGTCCTTATCTTCAAAATTTTTCCTTGGGGTGCTGTGGTCCCCTCTGGCTGTCACTGCTTGGGAGCCCACTCTGACATCACCATTCCAATATCAATCACAGCAGCAACAGCCACAATCACTGCAGAAAGCAGGGTAGGGGAGGGAGGAGCACAGCACAAGTGGGCTGCTCAGCGTGACTCTTGAGCCTGCAGAAAATTGTGCGCTGTGTCTGGGGCAGTAGAATCCAGGGTTCTGGGGCAGCTCACTCCCACTTCCATTTTAGATCAGTTTCTCTAACCAACAAAACTTACAGAAACATCAAAAGATGCATATTAAGGACAACCAGGGGTGGCCCGCACACATTCCTACAGCTGAAAAGACCTGTGGAATTTGATGACTTCTCACATGGATCCTGGACATTGCATCAGCGGCTGTGTCTGGTCTCTTCTTTGTGTATTACACAAGTGGCACCACAACCAGTTTTACCTCTGAGGGTGACAGAGAAGGTGGCATTCAATTTTTTTTCCCTTTTGGGGTGGGGAATGAATTCTGTCAAGCCTTAATCAGTGATTGATCAAAGGGAGTACAAGAGCCCTGGAAAGCCTCAGGTTGCACATCCCTTAGGAGTCTTGAGCGCTACAGTTTTCCCTCCCACAAGGGCTTTAAGCCCCCTGGTATCTTGAGGTCTGGTCTTTGGGGATCTTGCTGGAGTCTCCATAAATGTTGTGAGATATCTGCCAGAGATGATCATTTGGACACACCTTCAAGTCAGTGAAGTCTTTATTAGCTGGCCAGCGGCTACCCTGGGTGCTTGGGTCCTAAGCCTTTTTTAGCATGAACCTTTAAACACAAAACTCCCAGTTCCACTTTTGTAGCTGGCAGACATGAAACCAAGAGCTGTTCCTGGCTAGCTCAAAATCCATACCAGGGCACAGGATAGGCTACTGCTAGGTGCTAATGTCAGGAGGGGGAAAAAAAAATCCCCTATGTCCAGTGTTATCAGGTTACAAACCACGCTACACAAAGACTGGACCTGGAAGAACTCATTCCTCTGATAGCAAGTCTCTGCCCTCTTGTGGCAAGGATCCATATCACAGGCACTGTCGGAGCAGAGGTGGGCAAAGAGAACTGTTCTGAGATGGTCAGGGACAAGGCAAGGAGAGGGCTCTGTCATTTGTAAAGACATAGTTGCAGCTCGGCTGGGGGCTGTGAAATAATAGCAGGGGATTCTAGTAAAGAAATGAAGTGATCCACAAAGCAGGGAAAGGTGCAAGAGAAAGGCATGGTGAGCAAAGGAAGATTTCAAGAGCATGTGTTTTCTGTAATTTAGAATTAGGAATCTGGAGAGATAGATTACCAATTTATGAACACTTTTTGCTCATCTAGACACCTGGGTTCAGTTCTCAGCAACCACATAGTAACACACAGCCACCTGGAACTCCAGTTTCACCAGACCCAAGACAACGTTTTTAAAATTAGAATTTAGAATTAGACACAAAAAATAAAACAAACCACATATTTATATTTAACACTGTCAACCTGAAGCCACTTGTCCACAGGGAGGTAGAACTTTCTGTATATTTAGTGTATACGTTATGCCAGAGCCACTGGGGATATTGCCTTGGAAGGACAGAGTTCTGTGTGCAGGTGGTAGTGTCGTCTGAGAACAGGGTCACATAGCATTTATCATACACTTGTACCATGTGTGCACATCCACACCCCAAATCACCCTTCCACTCCATCCCCATTCCCCCACAGAAATAACAAATTAAAATTAAAAATAAAATACATCCAGTCTTTTTGTTAAGTATTTTTAGATATACTTTTGCTTATCCCCCAATAGTTTAAATACAATAATTGAAGCTTCATCAGCTTGAAACTTTTCCATAACATTAATGGTGGCTTTTTCTTTCTTTTTGCTTTTGCTGTTCAGTAAAATTTATTTTAGGGCACTGTACAGCATGAACTTTACTACTTCCTTCATATTTGCTTTAATACCTATGTATCTAGAGCTGAAGATTTGACTGGCTAGATTTACTTTCCAATGATATGGAGTTATAATAGGAATACTAAAGGAAGAATTTTTTAAATATCAAAGACTGGATTAATTAAGGATCAAAGTGGAATACTCTCAAAGGGTGACAGTGGACAACGGCCAAAGAGATAATTGTACCAACCTACTTTTCTTTCTTTTTATTGAAAATAGATTCTTTTCTCACATAGTATGTTCTGATTATGTTTTTTTAACCACCTCTACTCCTCCTAGTTCCTTCTCACTCCCTCTTTCATCCATATCCACTTCTTCTCTGTCTCTCATTAAAAAAAATAGGCTTCTAAGAGATAATTATAAAATACAACAAAATAAAACATGATGAGAAAAAAAAACAACACCTCAAAGTTGGACAAGATAAACCAATAAAAGGAAATGAGCCAAAGAGAAGGCACAGGAATCAGAGTCCCTCTCATTCATATCCTTAGGTACCCATGAAAACACTAAGCTGGAAGCCATAATATGTATGTGGAAAATCTGGTGCAGACCTTTGCAGACTCTGGGCATGCTGTCTCAGTGTTTGTGAGTCCATAAGAGCTTTCGCTTATGTTGATTTAAAAGAGTTTGTTTTCTTGGTGTCCTTTACCCACCCTGGCTCTGACACACTTTCTGCCTCCACATCTGCTAGGTTGCCTGAGCTCTGAGCAGAGGAATTTAATGGAGACCTCGAATTTACAGATGTGTATTAGAAGGTCTCTCACTCTCTATGCGATGTCTGGCTGTGGGTCTCTGTATTTGTTCCCATCTGCTGCAGGAGGAAGCTCCTCTGATGATGACTCTCCAAGGCACTGATCTATGAATATCATTACCTTTATATTTTATCACTACCGTTTCTTTTTTAGACCAGTAATTTTACCCTAGATCCCTGGGCAATCTAGACTTCGGTTCTTGATCACCCACTCAGTGTCAGGTATGGGTTCCATCTCATGGAGTGGGCTTTAAGTCAAATCAGTTATTGGTTGGTTACTCCCATAAAATTTGTTCCTCCATTGCTCTAGCATATTTTGCCCAAAGTATACTATTATAGTGTTTTAAAAAGTTTGTGGCTGGCTTGGTGTTTATGTTAGTCTTTTGGTAGAGAAGAGAGTGCCTTATACCTAAGGTGGTATCATGTAGGGGTATCACGGAGGCACCAACTCCACTTCTCCATATTCAATGAGTTGTGTGTGTGTTGCCTTCAACAATGGAGCTTTGTTATCAGGTTGTAAATAGGAGCCTATTATCTTGGCAACATATGGGGTTATTTGGGCATTCCCATGAAATGCCTTTGGCCAACAGTTCAATTAGATGTAACTTAGATCCAGATAGATAAATATGGTATATATTCACTTATAAAGGGATATTAGCTGTTAAATAAATGATAACCAAGCTGCTATCTGTAGACTCAGTGAAGTTAGGTAAAGAGTAAAGGACTAGAAAGAACAAATAGATCTTCTTAGAAAAGAAAAATAAAATAGATGGTTATGGATGGGTGGGAGGGATAAAATGAAGGATGCAGTGGAGACAGGGAGGAGATAAGTATGTGAGGGGAGAGATTCAGGATGATTTTTTTCTAGTTCTTTTCATTTGCCTGGATGAAAATGAATTTCATCCAGGATGAAATTCATTTTCATCCAGGCAAATGAAATTTCAGGATTTTTTTAAAAAATCCTGAAATTTCAGGATGTCATTTTTTAAAAGCCGGAGTAATGCTCCAAATATAGCACATTTTCCCTAATTGGTTCTTGATTCTTTCTATAAAGATGGTGGGAGGAGCTAATTGCCGGGCAAAGGAAAAAAAGATTGGATTTTCTAGTTCCAGGTGGAAGAGGAGGGGACAAGACAGAGAGGTGCCTGGTTGGCCAGGCTTTGGGGTGAGGAGCATGAATGCCATGTAAGGCCTGGGTGTAACTAGAACCAGTGGTGGCCTCTGCCACCAGGAATTCCGATATAGGAAAGCTGACAAGTTTAGGGCAATAGATTCTGCCCCTGGCATTTGTGTTATCTGGCTGCTTTTAAAGTGTTAGAACTGTCTAGTGTTTTCCATCCTCAGAACAAAGGTGGACAGAGAATGGGCACAGCCTAGGCAGTTGTTAGAGGATTGGCAGAGCCAGCCATGGGGTGGTTGGCCAGTGGAGAGAAATCTCATTTCCCATTTAGGTAACCAGCTGGCCGTTGGTGGAACTATGTTAAGAGTGGGACCAGTGGCAACATGTTCTTGGAGCCAAGCCGAGAGCAGGAATCTGGGAAGGCAATAGCATGGGTTTTTTAAAATACATGCAACATCTACATTGTTCCAATTTCTAGCTATTATGAACACAGCAACAGTAGAACAAAATTATCATGACTGAGCTTATCTCTAGGGTAGAATATAGTATCAATTAGATGAGTCCAAGAATGGTATATCTGGATCTTGAGGTAGATCAGTTTCTATCTTCCCAAGAAACTACCTTACTGATTTCCATAGTGGCTGTACATGTTTGCATTCCTATCACCAATGGAGAAGTGTTCCTCTCACTCCACATACTTGCAAGCACAAGGCATCACTAGATTTGTTCATTTAGTCATTCTGACTGGAGTAAGATGAAATCTCAACATAGTTTTGATTTGCATTCCATGATACATAAGGATGTTGAACATTTAAGTTCAACCATTTGAGTTTTCTCTATTAAGATTTCTAATTATATCCTTCCACCCCTCTCCCAGATCTGAGGCCTGGACCCAACCTCTGCCCAGTCTGCTCTTGTGTGGACCCCGGATTTTGCCTGAGACATTCCGGAAGGTCCACTCAACCCAGAGCCATAGAGGAACAACTGAACTTATAGCATCAGACAACATATCCTGAGATATCCTAGAGGAGCCACTGCACTCAGATCAGTGGGCACCTTATCCTGAGACATCCTAGAGGAGACACTGCACCCAGAACAGCAGACACCTAGCTGGACTGCTACCTTGGAGGCACCATATTCTGAGGCATCCTAGAGGTACCACTGTACTCAGTGCAGCTAGAGAAGATGACAGAGACATCTGGACCCGAGAAGATCAGACACTGGCAAGATAACTGGAAAGGCAGGCTTCAGTCAGAGACAGCAAGTACAGGCAGCACTAGAGTTAACCAGATGGCGAAAGGCAAGTGCAAGAACGTAAGCAACAGAATCCGAAGTTACATGGCATCATCAGAACCCAGTTCCCCCATCATAGCAAGCCCTGAACACCCCATCACATCAGAAAAGTAGGATTCAGAATTACTTATGTCATGAGAATCACTTCTCATGACGATGATAGAGGACTTTAAGAAAGACATAAATAACACTCTCAAAGAACTTAAGGAGAACACTGGTATACAGATAGAAACCCTTAAAGAGGAAACACAAAAATCCCTTAAGGAATTGCAAGAAAACACAACCAAACAGGAGAAGGAATTAAATAAAACCATCCAGATCTAAAAATGGAAGTAGAAACAATAAAGTAATCACAAAGGGAGACTACCCTGGAGATAGAAAACCTAAAAAAAAAAAAAAAAAGATTAGGAGTCATAGACACAAGTATCACCAACAGAATACAAGAGATAGAAGAGAGAATCTCATGTGCAGAAGATACCATGGAAAACATTCACACAACTGTCAAAGAAAATGCAAAATACAAAAAGCTACTAACCCAAAATATACAAGAAATCCAAGACACAATGAGAAGGCCAAACCTAAGGATAATAGGTATAAATGAGGAGGAAGACTCCCAACTTAAAGGAAAAGTAAATATCCTCAACAAAATTATAGAGGAAAACTTCCCTAACCTAAAGAAAGAGATGTCCTTAAATATACAAGAAGCCTACAGAACTCCAAATAGTTTAGACCAGAAAAGAAATACTTCCCACCACATAATAGTCAAAACATCAAATGTACAAAACAAAGAAAAAATACTAAAAGCAGTAAGGGAAAAAGGTAAAGTATCATATAAAGGCAGACCTATAAGAATTACACCAGACTTCTTACCAGAGACTATAAAAGCCAGAAGATCCTGGACTGATATCATACAGACCCTAAGAGAACACAAATGCCAGCCAGACTACTATACCCAGAAAAACTCTCAATCAATATTGATGGAGAAACCAAAATATTCCATGACAAATCCAAATTTACACAATATCTCACCACAAATCTAGCACTTCAAAGGATAATTGGTGGAAAACTCCAACACAAGGAGGGAAACTACAATCTAGAAAAAGCAAGAAAGTAATCTTCCAACAACCCTAAAGGAAGGTACCTATACAAACATATCTCCACTGCCAATAACAAAAATAACAGGAAAGAACATTCATTTTTCCTTAATATCTCTTAATATCAATGGAATCAATTCTCCAATAAAAAGACATAGACTATCAGACTGGATACGTAAGCAGGACCCAACATTTTGCTGCATTCAGGAAACTCACCTTTGTGAAAAAGACAGGCACTACCTCAGAGTAAAAGGTTGGAAAACAATCTTCCAAGCAAATGGTCCCAAGAAACAAGCTGGATTAGCGATTCTAATATCAAATAAAATCATTTTTCAACCAAAAGTAATCAAAAAAGATAAAGAAGGACACTTCATATTCATCAAAGGAAAAAATGTACCAAGAGGAACTCGCAATTCTGAACATCTATGCCCCAAATCCAAGGACACCCACATACATAAAAGAAATTTTAGTAAAGCTTAAAGCCTACATTGCACCCTACACAATAATAGTGGGAGATTTCAACACCCCATTCTCAGCTATGGACAGATCATAGAAATAGAAACTAAACCGAGACACAATGAAACTAACAGAAGTTATGAACCAATTGGACTTAACTGACATCTATAGAACATTTCATCCTAAAACAAAAGAATATACTTTCTTCTCAGCACCTCATGGTACCTTCTCCAAAATAGACCATATAATTGGTCACAAAACAGGTCTCAACAGATACACAAAGATTGAAATAATCCCTTGTACCCTATCAGATCACTATGGACTAAGACTCGTCTTTGACATGGACAAAAACAACGGAAAGCCCACATACACTTGGAAACTGAACAATGCTCTACTCAATGATAACTTAATCAAGGAAGAAATAAAGAAAGAAATTAGAGACTTTTTAGAATTAAATGAAAATGAGGACACATCATATCAAAACTCCTGGGACTCCCTGAAAGCAGCACTAAGAGGAAAACTCATAGCTCTAAGTGCCCACAAAAAGAAAATGGAAAGAGCATACATTAACAACTTGACAGCACACCTGAAAGAGTTAGAACAAAAAGAAGCTAATATACCCAAGAGGAGTAGACGACAGGAAATAATCAAACTCAGGGCTGAAATCAACCAAGTTGAAACAAAAAGAACTATACAAAATATCAACAAAACCAGGAGCTGGCTCTTTGAGAAAATCAACAAGATAGACAAACCCTTAGCCAGACTAACCAAAGGGCGCAGAGACAATACTCAAATTAACAAAATCAGAACTGAAAAGGGAGACATAACAACAGAAACAGAGGAAATTTAAAAAAATCATCAGATCCTACTACAAAGGCCTATACTCAACAAAATTGGAAAATCTGGAGGAAATGGACAATTTTCTAGACAGATACCAGGTACCAAAGTTAAATGAGGAACAGATAAACCATCTAAACAGTCACATAACTCCTAAAGAAATAGAAGCAATCATTAAAAATCTTCCCACCAAAACAAGTCCGGGGCCAGATGGTTTCAATGCATAATTCTATCAGACCTTCAAAGAAGACCTAATACCAATCCTCTTCAAGCTATTCCATCGAATAGAAACAGAAGGAACACTACTCAATTCGTTCTATGAAGTTACCATTACACTCATACCTAAACCACAGAAAGACCCAACAAAGAAAGAGAACTACAGACCAATCTCTCTTGTGAATATTGATGCAAAAATACTCAATAAAATTCTTGCAAACCGAATCCAACAACACATAAAGACAATTATCCATCAAGATCAAGTAGGCTTTATCCCAGGAATGCAGAGATGGTTCAATATTCAGAAATCCATCAATGTAATTCACTACATAAATAATCTCAAAGAAAAATACCACATGGTCATCTCACTAGATGCTGAGAAAGCATTTGACAAAATTCAACATCCCTTCATATTAAAAGTCTTGGAAAGATCAGGAATTCAAGGCCCATACCTAAACATAGTAAAAGCAATATACAGC
The DNA here is from genome assembly GCF_011762505.2 of Arvicanthis niloticus. Taxonomy (NCBI): domain Eukaryota; kingdom Metazoa; phylum Chordata; class Mammalia; order Rodentia; family Muridae; genus Arvicanthis; species Arvicanthis niloticus. The sequence continues at coordinate 77,533,473 of NC_047662.1, read as the reverse complement.
AAGCCAGTAGCCAACATCAAACTAAATGTAGAGAAACTTGAAGCAATCCCGCTAAGATCAGGGACTAGACAAGGTTGCCCACTCTCAACTTACCTTTTTAATATAGTACTGGAAGTCCTAGCTAGAGCAATTAGACAACAAAAGGAAGTCAAAGGGATACAAATAGGAAAGGAAGAAGTCAAAATTTCACTATTTGCAGATGATATGATAGTATACTTAAGTGACCCTAAAACTTCCACCAGCGAACTCCTAAACCTGATAAACAACTTTAGCAAAGTGGCTGGATATAAAATCAACTCAAACAAATCAGTAGCCTTCCTCTACTCAAAGGATAAACAGGCTGAGAAAGAAATTAGGGGAATGACACCCTTCAAAATAGCCACAAATAAAATAAAATATCTTGGAGTGAATCTAACCAAGCAAGTGAAAGATCTGTATGGCAAGAACTTCAGGTCTCTGAAGAAAGAAATCGAAGAAGATCTCAGAAGATGGAAAGATCTCCCATGCTCCTGGATTGGCAGGATTAACTTAGTAAAAATGGCTATCCTGCCAAAAGTAATCTACAGATTCAATGCCATCCCCATCAAAATTCCAAATCAATTCTTCATAGAGATAGAAAGAGCAATTTACAAATTCATTTGGAATAACAAAAAACCTAGGATAGCGAGAACTATTCTCAACAATAAAAGAACTTCAGGGGGAATCACCATCCCTGACCTCAAACTGTACTACAGAGCAGTAGTGATAAAAACTGCATGGTATTGGTACAGAGACAGGCAGGAAGATCAATGCAATAGAATTGAAGACCCAGAAATGAACCCACACACCTATGGTCACTTGATCTTTGACAAGGGAGCTAAAATCATCCAGTGGAAAAAGGTCAGCATTTTCAACAAGTGGTGCTGGCTCAACTGAAGGTCAACATGTAGAAGAATGCAAATTAATCCTTTCTTATCCCTGTGTACAAAGCTCAACTCCAAGTGGATACAAAGAACATACCTCAACATAATACATGTATTTTACCACAATCCCATAGGCAACTACCTAAATGGAGAGAAACTCAAATCAATTCCACTAAACTCAAGAACAGGACAAGGTTGTCCACTCTCTCCATATCTATTCAATATAATGCTTGAAGTCTTAGCTATAGCAATAAGACAGTTAAAGGAGATCAAAAGGATACAAATTGGAAAAGTAGGACTCATTGGGTTTTTTATTTGAATATGATATTGAATATGATATGGTAGTATACATAAGTGACAGAAAAGGTTCCATCAGAAAACTCTTACAGCTGATAAACACTTTCAAAAAAAGTAGCTGAATACAAAATTAAGTTTAAAAAAATAAAGAAGGGAATCAAGAAAGCAACACTATTCACAGTCATAACACTCAGACCTTGATTTATTTATTTGGTTCTGGCAGTCACTAGAGTATTACCACTAGTCTAATATAATAATAGCTATTTCTCTAACTGTGCTCCCCAAATACTTACTTTTTGCATCTTCCTGGGTTCTTTCTACTCCACCAGCCTGTCCTCAGCATCCATTTTTCTCAAGAAAATACTCCTGGTCCATCATATCTAATGATGGACCAGGAGTACCTTCTTCCTCCTTCACCCTCATCTTTCACTCTCCCCATGGTTCCTACCTGTGATCCCCCCCACACCCCACCCCCAGCCAGGTAACTGAAAACCTGCCTACCTCTATTCCCTCCAGTAATCAGCTATAGTCTTCTTTATTTAACCAATAGTTTTAAATTGGAGAGCGCGGTTTGTACAACAAAAGCTGTTATACATGGGAATTCTCTCATCTTGGGGTAACCAGATCTTCAGGTATAGAATTTAACATTAGAATATATAGCAGCATCAGACCAGTCCCCAACATTTCCTCCATTTTGTATGAATAAAAAGACACTTTCTCTCACAATAATAAATATCATACCATAAGAATTAAAATGAAATAATTATGAAAACTATTAGGTACAATGTGTATTTATAAAGGCTAGTCCATCTGAATTTGGCAAATTTAAGTAAATTATTCTATTATCTATTATATCTTGATGAGTTTAGAGTTTGGCGTAAATAATTTTCTATCATAACTTGTATTACTTACTCAAAAAACCATTTTTTAGATTTAAAAACATCTTCTTAAATAATAAAACGACTTAACCTTAATTATGAGACTATCATGATCTAGTATTCAACCCCATCAGAGATCTGAGAAGAAATAAATATTACCAGAGTAAGCAGAAAACACAGAGCAAATGGTCTCCAAAATTATAGAAATGGTAGACATAGTTGGGTGCCTGAACAGTTCCCCAGAAATATCTTTATAATATTGCAGTATCCACCTTTAGCCTTTTGGCCCAGTATATCTGACAGACCTTTTGTGAAGTAGAAATTATGAAGGGCTGTTTGCCTTGTCTTGGCAAAGCTTAGTAGTCAACTTTTCTGTGTCAACTTTGTCCTTTCAGACATCATTTTGTCTGCAGTCAGAGTAACGACAGTTTTTGCTCTGTGGAAGCTTGCCACATTTGAAATAACTTCATATGGAGGTTTTTTTTTTTTTATGTTCATCATCTTCTTTGAAGTAGAAAGTCAGGAGATAACATATCTCATTGCCAAAATGACTTAAATTAATAAAAGCATCCTTAAATGGCATATTCTGTAAGTCTCTGAGGTTTTTGAAGAACATGTATCTATCCATAGCAAATCTGAATAGCAAAACTTTATTTTTAGCTACTTCTGTTTAACCTTGGAAACAATTTTGTGATAAACTAATCTAGTATTTAGCATGGCAATGAGTTTGATTGTCTATCAACTTTTGTTTCCTAATTATCCTAAACAGTTTGGAAGATTAGCTGTGACGGGACTAGACCCTTACATTGTGTTTTCAAATGACTTGTATAGGTCCAATGCCTTATATAAGAGTTGAAACATAATATATATAGTATATTGTAACACAAAATCCTCAAATTTTATATCAGTATATAAAGATCTATACAAAAGTAACAAAATATAACCTTAATATGTATCAATATTCAAAAATCTATGTTAATGTAAGATTATGACAATAAAATGTTGTTTTAGTTTAAGAGTAGATTCAATAGTCTATTATTCCTATATTCCTCCCCACTTTTTTTTACAACCCCTACTCCAGAAAACCAAACAACCCTATTAAAAATGGGGTACAAAGCTAAACAAAGAAATCTCAACTGAGAATACTAGAATGGCCGAGAAGCACCTAAAGAAATGTTCAGCATCCTTAGTCATCAAGTAAATTCAAATCAAAACAACCCTGAGATTCCACTTCACACCAGTCAGAATGGCTAAGATCAAAAACTCAGGTGATAGCTGATGATGGTGGCGAGGATGTGGAGAAAGAGGAATACTCCTCCATTGTTGGTGTGATTGTAAGCTGGTACAACCACTCTGTAAAGTAGTCTGGTGGTTCCTCAGAAAATTGGACATAGCATTACCTGAGGACCCAGATATACCACTCCTGGGCATATACCTAAAAGATGCTCCTACATATAACAAGGACACATGCTCCATTATGTTCATAGCAGCCTTATTCATAATAGCCAGAAGCTGGAAAGAACCCAGATTTCCTTCAACAGAGGAATGGATACAGAAAATGTGCTACATTTATACAATGGAGTATCACTCAGCCATTAAAAACAATGAATTCATGAAATTCTTAGGCAAATGGATGAAACTAGAAAATACCATCCTGAGTGAGGTAACCCAATCACAAAAGAACCCACATGGTATTCACTCACTGATAAGTGGATATTATCTCCAAATCTCAATATCTAAGATACAACACACTGACCACATGAAGCTCAAGAAGAAGGAAGAATAAAGTGTTGATGCTTAGGTCTTTCTTAGAAGGAGTAACAAAATACTCATGGGAGCAAGTACAGATACAAAGTGTAGAGCAGAGACTGGAGGAGGGACCCTCTGGAAACTGCCTCACCTGGGGATCTATCCCATGTGCATGCACCAAATTCAGACAGTGTTGTGGATTCCAGGAAGTGCATGGTGACAGGAGCATGATATACCTTTCCTGAGAGGCTCTACCAGAGCCTGACATATACAGAGGTGGGTGCTCACAGGTAACACTTAAACTGATCAAGGTGTTCCCAATGGAGGAGTTAGAGAGAGGACTGAAGGAGCTGAAGAGGCTTGAGGCCCCATACAGAGATCAACCATACCAACCAATCAGAGCTCCCAGGGTCTAAACTCACACTGAAGGACCCATGGCTCCAGCTGTATATGTAGTGGAGGATGGCCTTTTCCAGCATCAGTGGGAAAGGAAGGCCTTGGTCCTGTGAAGGCTGGATGCTCCAGTGTGGGGGAATTCAAAGGCAGGGAGGTGGAAGTGGGTGGAAGGGTGGTGGCACACCCTCATAGAAGAGGAGGTGGGATGGGATAAAAAATTTTTGAGCTGGGGAGGAATGGTGTAAGTAGATAACATCTGAAATGTAAAGAAATAAAACATGCAATAATAATAAAAACAGATAATGTAACTGGCTATTGTAGTTGAGCATTTGAGACTTTTTGTCAAGATTACTTGGATTCCTTATAATCTTCAAGGACAAGGGATTGTTGAAGAGGCCCATGGAACTTTAAAACAATATCTTCATAAAATAAAAAAAAAGGTGGAGGTATATCTCCATACACCACAAATTTATTTCAATCATGCTCTTTTTATTTATTTCTTTTTTAAAAAAATTGGATGCCAATAAAATTTCTACTGAGTGTCTATGGCACCCTACAGACCCTACCTTAGAGTAAAAGGCTGGAAAACAAATTTTCAAGCAAATGGTCCTAAGAAACAAGCCTGAATTGCCATTCTAAAATCTCCAGCCTGAGGGAGAGACTCATGGCTCCACCTGTATAGGTAGTTGAGGGTGGCCTTGCCAAGCATCAGTGGAAGTGGATGGCCTTGGTGCCCGAAGGTTTGGATACCCTAGTGTTGGGGAATTCGAGATCAGAGAGGTGGGAATGGGAGGATGGTGGGAGCACACCCTCATAGAAACTCCCAGAATTATACGGATTAGACATGAAAGAGGCAGGCCAACAGAAGACTAGATTCCAGAATTCAAACAAAAAAAATTATCTTGATACTAAAATTTGTTTTGAGAACTGTATATTGCAGAATACACAGCCTTGGTGTATCTACTCATCAACCAAGTTGAGCAGACCTGCTTGAACCTCTGATATTCTGGAATTCCAGCTGGATGCAATAAAGACACAGTGTCAGAGGCTTATCAATTTACTCTTCCCCCTGCCCTTCTTCTAATATCTCAATGCCTGTAATCAGCTTGAAGAAGTTAATGAAGAGTTGGTGCCCCTATTCCCTGGGCTTGGGGACTGAGGTGCTTAATATTGGGCTGTCTTTCTAGGGAAAAGTAGTGGTTTTGTTGGAACAGGAAGGATTCGCTAGGATTTATTGCATAGCCATAACCTATTGGTAGAAATCTGTATAATTGTTATTAAGATGAAACTATAATTTCTTAAATAGTACAAAATTTAGTTTGATTTCAAATGTAAGGTTTTCATTGGTACAAGTTTCTTTTTTTTTTTTGTTTGTTTGTTTTTTGAGACAGGGTTTCTCTGTGTAGTCCTGGCTATCCTGGAACTCACTCTGTAGACCAGGCTAGCCTCGAACTCAGAAATCTGCCTGCCTCTGCCTCCCAAGTGCTGGGATTAAAGGCGTGTGCCACCACCACCTGGCTAAGTTTCTTATACTGATAGAAAAGTGAGATTAATATTGTTACTCTCATAGACATTGTGCCTATATAACACATTTAGGAATACAAGACTTAGACCCAGTCCTTCTTTAACTTTTTTAACTGATTTGAGATGGTTAGCCTGTGAGTTAAGGGCCTATAGCAAATTCATGTTTTTAATTAATTATTGTTAGGGTGTTTTCTATATTTTATTTAGAAATAGCTGAGAGGAGTTAACAGACAACAGTCCAGATTGCCTTACATGGATAGTTGGTTTTCAAAACGTCAGAAGTCCACAGAATTGATGTTACAAACATTTCTGTAGTAATGTTCATCTTGATTAGAGACCTGTCTGCTCCTGACAGCTTTTTGTCTTGGATTCTAAGAAGAAATTGAGCATCTTTGGAGTTACTCCAGTTGTGGTGCGACAGCCACTAGGCAAGCATAGCCTCTTTTCATCTACAGACAGATTCTGTTCAGAAAAGGACACACTTGTGGAATAGTCAACTGATTATTTCTGCCAATACAGAGTAATCAACCTTTAATAATTCTGCATCACTAGGTCTGTCAGATGATCCTGGGCCAGAAGGCTGAAGATCAGATGCTCCAACATTCTGTAGTATAGGGACTGTCCAAGTGTTCAGCGGTCTCTATAAATTGGCTAAGTTTTAGAAGGTATGCTTTGTGCTTCTCATAATTTCAGTTAACTCAGTCATTCTGGATTTCTGATGGGGTTGAAGACTTATAGTCTCATAGCCAATCCTGGCTATTTACTTTGAGAGAAAAGATTTGAGAGGATGGTTTTCAGCTGACATTCATTCTAGAGCCAAGAAAAGAGCCAGGTTCAGAACTAAGTCTTTTAATTGGGAGAGATGAGATGACAGAGGTTCTGGTTAGTCAACAAAATGATGGACTGGGTATTAGATCTATCTTGTACCTTACTGACACAAATTGGTATAGTTATGCTCTAATTGTATTTTGAGAGAAAAGTTTTAGTTTAGCAGGAAGGGTGATATGTAGGAGAAGCTAAGGTGGGAGAAGTAAGGAGAGGAAGAGGAGGAGTAGAGTGGAGGAGGAGAAGGAGAGAAGGAGCTAGGTGACAAGGGGGTGGGGGGACATTGAGGCAGATGTTCACGTGTCTCAGACAGTCAAAGATTGTTGATATATCTAGGTTTGGTATTGGGTTACACTTCTGATTATATGGCCTTCTTGTTATTGAGCATTACCAAAGTTATAAAGCCCTTGATTAACATTAAAAAAATTATATAAAAGCAAAAAGGAGGAAGGGGTATGAGATAGGGGTTTCCTAGGGAGGGGAAATGGGGAAAGGGAATGGCATCTGAAACGTAAATTAAACATCCAATAAAAAACTCTCTAGTCTAGATTTTGTCCTGTGGTTCACTCTTCTGAGAAGTGTTTTGATCAAGTGTAGCAAGCTTAGAAAGAAAAAAATATACCAATGTCTGTTCAAGTATAAAAAAGTGGAATAGAGTTAAATCCTATGTTCAAGGATAAAATGGAATTAAGGGAGGGATGACCTCTGGACAAAATCCCACCTAACTCTGCTTACTATTTATGCCTGTGCAGTTGAACAAGGGATAATTATATTATGCTTGGCATTATTATGGCCTGGTTATTGTTTTCATTTGGATATAAGGAGATATGATTATGGGTCAAATTGACAAGGAATGGATTATGATGGCTATTTTCAGTTGTTGATTAAACTATATCTGGAATGAACTACAACCTAAAACCCATAAAGATCTTGTGAAAAGGTAAGGAAAGGCTCTGAGTTCAATGTCGGTCTACAGACCATTCAGGACAGCCAAGCTTCAGCAGTGAAGAACTTGAAAAACAGAAAGAGTGTAATGATGTAACAGAAAAATGGTGGGGGCATGTTCCAGCTCCAGCAAGCAGCAGAATTCAGCAGCTTTAGCCATGTGTCTTTGGCTTTAGAGTCAAGAGTATAAAGGGGTACTGGAAAAATTGATGCTGCTTAGCTGGAAGTAAGAAATTAGCAGTGATGAAGAAGAGACCAGAGTTACTGAGGTGAAATCTTGTGGGAAGTGTTTTCTGAGAGAACAAAGAAGCTGTGTTCAAGAGATAGACATCATGCTGGTAGCTCATGGTAATATGTAATAATCATGCAGGTGGTACTGGTTTTCAAGGCATGAAGGGGTTATGGATAGCAGCTGAGGCTTGGTATTATCAGAGGCCAGGAAAAGTCATTGGTGAAAGTGCAGCCTCAGTTGCAGTTGACCCCTAAGACTGAAGGGGTCATGCAAAGACGTTGAGGATTAACACCATGAATTAAACCTATGAGAAGCTATTGGTGTTGCCTAGTTGCAGCAGAAGACTCCAGCATATTAGAGATGCAGTACCATAGGGTGGCCACCAAGAACAGCAACAGTAGTGGAGTGGAGTCAACCAGAGCTTAGGGTGCTACAGAGGGCAGAGGTGTAGAAAGGACCCAAGCTCTTTGGAGAAACCCAGAAGATTTTCTGTGGATCCCAGAAATTGGAATAAAAAGTTGTAAAGTTGAAGTTGTCTTGGATACCCCCAAGATGTTGGAAATGCCAGAGCTGTGGGACACCTGCCAAGGAAAGTTGCTAAATGGGAGTGGAATCAGCCCAAGAAAAAGATGTTTGTTGCAGTCAACAAAGATGAATGGAGTTAGAGATCTGAAGAATGCTTTGACATTAGACTTGGAGATACAGAATTTGGAATTTGCCCAGCTGGTTTTCTATCTTGCTTTGGTCCAGTATTTTCACACTATGATGTTTTGGAATTGTAATGTATATCCTGTGATGTTGGAAATGTGTGATCTGCTTTTTTATTTTGATTTTATAAGAGATTACAGTTAAGAAATTGTATGACTTTCAGAATAGACTTGAACTTTAGACATTTAAACATTGTTTGAGACTGTGAGAAACTATGGGGACTTTTGAAGTTGGACTAAATGTATTTTGCTATGGTTACATATGGTGCTCCCTAAACTCATATGTTTGAGTAAACCTATGGGGACAAGGGAGTGTAATGCGGGTGGTTTAAAAATGCTTTTGCACATGGGAGTGGCACTATTAGGAGGTGTTTCCTTGCTAGAATATGTGTGGCCTTCTGGGAGGAAGTATGTAACTGTGAAGGCAGTCTGGGAGAGTGGAGCTAGGATGCCCTGCTCATGTCAAGATGTAGGGGCACAGTTGGGGAGGTTGGGTCAAGAGCTATGAGGAGAGGAGATGTTTCAGATGGGTCAAGCTATGCCCTCCTCTGGTAAGTGCATTGGTTCAGCTGCTTTTTCCAGCTAGGTTGGCTTGGGAAATGTAGCAGCAACTCAAGTGGGGAGGGAGTCCCCTAGTTAGCTTTCTCTATCTAGGGGTTTGACCCTTTAGAACCATAAAGCTTTCAGCACTATTGAGACTGTCCAATAGCATCTGTTCCACTCTGTGGTAGCTTCAAAGCACTAACCTAGTCTGTTCTAGCAGCTGCATTTTTTGGGGGGAGTGCTGTGTCTCTACCTGATATTGTTTCAGGTTAAATTGAGTTTTACATCCCAAGTAAGATATGTTAACTGTAAATTAGCAGAATTATTTCTATTCCCCTCTAACCGTGGCCTTCAAATGAATGAGATTCAGCCATTTATTCATATGGCTCTGGCAGTTACTGGGATTACCATTAATCTGATTTTCTAATGCTAGACTAGCTACTTCCCCAACTGTGCTCCCCAAATACTTGCTGTTTGTGTTTTCCTGGCTTATTTCTATCCCACCAGCCTGTCCCCAGGGTCCAAATTTCTCAGGAAGATGGGTACCTCCTGTTCTCTCCTTTTCTTTTTTCTTCACTCTCCTCATACACTGTACCTGTGACCTTCAGCCATGTCAGTGAAAACCTGCCTACTTCTATTCTCTCTAGTAATTGGTTGTAGCTACCTTTGTTTAACCAATAGTTTTAAATTGAGGAGCAAGGTTTGCACAACAAAAGCTGGTATTCTTGGGAATTCTCTCATGTGCATCTCGGAGCAACAAGATCTTGGGGGTATAGCATTTAGCATTTGAATACATAGTAGCATCAGATCAACCCCCAACACTGGAATATTCAGTGTCTTTTGTGATAGGGTTGCTGGGCTCTAATGGAGACCAATTGTCCTGGCTGTTATTGATTTTGTTTTTATGCTGGTGTATAGGCATCTGGTATTGGAAAATTTTAATTCTAGGTACTGATGTCTTGTCTTGTCTTTCTGGTGTGGGTGTTTATTTCTTGGTTTCTGTTTCCTCTCTGGTTTTTAGGAGAGTGTGTTGGCTGTGTGTTGCCATTTAGGAAATTCTTCTGCTGTTCCAAAAGGTGTGGCCAGAAGAGGTCAAAGCAGAAACAGTACCATTCACTCCCCCAACCTGTTTAGTGACACTACCATGACCACCTAAGTGGATGATATTTATACATAACACAAAGCTGTGGTCAGAATGGAAGAAAGTAATATTTTAAGCTATTTCATGGGACCCTAATATATCACATAATGTTGTATTAAAAGCATTAACTAATACCTCCTTATATAGAGGCACAAGAATAGAAAAAAAAGAAGTAAATAATTTTTATGTACAGATTGCATAACATTTAAACTTCAAGACCATCAAGTGAAAAACTCTGTTGGCCAAGGAAGCAGGTGGACTAACCCAAGACCTTTATCTCTTCCTCTGCTCCTTGAGATGCAATTGTAGTCTTATCTCTGCAGCATACCACCTGTGAATGTGCATGTCAGATGCAGGTTGCCACCTTGTGGAACTAAGAATTCACTGCACATGAGCCGTGTTTGCAATAGTTGCCTTGCTTTGTCCCAAAACCGAGAACACACACACACACACACACACACACACACACACACACACACACACACACATTTCCTCTCTCAAACAGAAACACAACACTAGTCAAGGAAACTCACACTTGCTTTTCTATGGGTGCCACACCAACCTCTCAGCCTGAAAAAAGTCCAAAAGCCTTTTAGACCAAGGTATGGTTAGGGAACCACAAAGCACTGAATGTCATTCGATAATTAAGGCCAGTGTCTCTTGACTAGTTCAATGGGACCCTGACCTCCAGATACCCAGATAAGTTTTCACTTTACAAACCATGTCAGATGTCAGGTCAGAATCCAGTCATTATCCTGAATCACATGGATAAATAAGTCATAGGAACTTCACCATTTGTGTTTGTGGGATGTCAAAAAAAAATTGCCTGGCATGGTGGTTCCAATACTACTTCCAGTACTCAAGAAGGAGGGCAGGGGATAGCAGATTTATGATAGTAGACCTGTCTCATCTACATCAATAGTTACAGGCTAACACAAACAGAAAAACAAAAACAAAACCTCTTCTTCCAAAGATAGATTTCTTAATAAAGGGACACCCAAGATTATCTTGTCATTGCAGATATTAAGAGTGCTGTGTTACTTCTGAGTAGAGTGTAAGATCAAACCAGTGCAGTACAGACAAAACCTAAGTGAATAAACAGTATAAAAGTGTAGAGCCTACAAAAATTGAACTTTACATGTGATATTTTGTAAGCCACACTAAAAAAAAAATTATAATGATGTCAGGAGAAATGAGTGGGGTAGAAAATCCTCATGTATTTGGCTTAGATACATAACTGTTTACACCCACTTCAGCATTGTTTTACATAGGCACCATTTTTCCTTATGAAATATCCTACTGCATCCCCTGGTTTATAAACTTCCACCACTCTACTTTCTGGGACAACTGATATTTATACGCAGGAGTATAATGCCATTGACTAAAATAGGAGCGTATCTTTGCACACTAAACTAAAAATACGTATCAAAGTTTAAAATTCCATGATTAGACTTACAGGAAGAATCCTCTTGTAGGTTAAGGTGAACAGCATTGCCTAGCATTTCCCAACAAGGTATTCCTGCTGTGTTAATGAAGGTATTTCTCTGTTATTGGGATTAAAGTATTTATGATTAGCTATGTAATTGGGACATACAGTGGCTCTAGTTGAATAAAGAGTAATCCTTACTTTTCTGCCTAGGGAAAGCTTTTTGCACCTTGATTAAAAGGACCTGTACCTGTATTCCATCCGTGTGCATGTATGTTCTCTCCCCACCTAATTTTATTTTATTTTTATGTCTATGGGTATTTTGCCTGTTTGTATATGTGGGTGCACCACATACATGCCAGGTGTGGGTAGAGACCAGAAGTGGAGCATTGCATATCCTGGAACTGGAACTTAGCTAGGTGGTTGTTAGCCTTTATATGGGTACTGAAAAACAAACGCACACACAGTGCTTAGATTAACTACTTAGATAATTTTCCAGCTTCAATCCCCATCCCTAACCCTGCTCTCTTAACCACAACCCTTCTACTACACTTCTTTCTCTTTAGCCTATTTAACTTCACCTGATGTATACTGCTGGTGTTTCCCATGCAGAAGAATGTATGTAACATTCATGATATGTAGGAAGTCTAACAAAATGATTCCCAATGTTACATCATTCACTTAAAAAATGAAACATTATTGTAACTGAGGGCTCCCTCTAGATGTAGCTATGGTTGTGAATATGTACCCATATAATTTTCTTTGTACAAATGACAGGAAAGAGTCAAGTGGAAGTAGTAAGGTTATCTTGCAGGTTAGTGCTCAGGAAAAATGTATGAAGACCCATCTGCCAGGAGAGGTCGCCCAAACCCCACCTTTAGTTTTTCACCAGTTGACTTGGAACATTTTTTTACACATGAAACAAAGCTGTGATCAACACATTTCTGTGAAGTCCCTCTATAAAATAAATAAAATTCATGTGCACATGGTGAGAAAGGGTATTCTATAGTATGTATGTGAAAGTCAGAAGATAAATTAAGATGTCCTTTCTCTCCTTCTGAGGGTCCAGTGGTGTAACTTAGGTGGTCAGGTTCACTGACAAACAGTTTTATTCTGTAAGCCATCTCATCTCATTGGCCCAAGGTGATTTATTTATTTATTTATTTTGTTGTTGTTTGTTTGTTTGTTTTCAGTTTTGTTTTGTTTCAGATATAGATGGTCTATGCTGGCCTGGAACTTACCAGGTGAAATAGTCTGGTCTCAAGCTTATAGATATCTACCTGCTTCTGTCTCCCTAGTCCTCAGTTTAAAATCATGAATCACCATCCTCAGCCCAGGTCCTGGATATTTTGGAACCTCCTTGATAGACCAGGATGGCCATGAACTCAGAGACCTCCTTGCCCCGACCCTTAAGTGCTGGGAGTAAAGTTGTGTATCACCAAACCTGGCCCAAGTACTAGAAGAGTAGTGCACTTTTGTGTTAGTAGATCATTGTACCTCAGTGTTCTAATGTGTCAATGAATATGAATGTACACATACAGCAGCAAAGTCAGATGGGCTGCACCTGTACTGCACATGGATCAATTGGATCTGAGGTGACCATAGATTAAGTAGTAAAGAAGATCAACTGAATAAACTGTTCCTGCCCTGCACACGAACCTACATGTGCTGATACAGAAGGAAAGCAGTTCACAATGATATCCTAATCAACATGCCCACACATTTGCCAGTACACAAGAACATATGGATGTCCATGAATGGCAGTGCATTTGGAAAAGAGGTAATGAAGTACACATTGAATTTAGTATTACAGGAGTAATCATGCATGTTCTTGCAAAGCAGCACATGTAGGTGCACTAGTACAGCTATACCCAGACATTATAGAAACCCTCAAAGGTAATACCTACAGCAGGACTCCTGGATGTACTGCATCAGCATGCATGGAAGTGCTAGACAGGAACACCCAAGACTATACTAAGACATAGAGACATGCAGATGCATCAGTAGACCAGGGATCTATTATTAGAGCAATACACAATGGCATCTTTACAAAAGAAAAAAAATGATATGCCACAAGTGCTATGCAAACTGATGTGCATTTAAAACAAAGGTGTACTTGAGTGGCAGTACATATTCCTGAACTGGAAAGGCAATGAACACCTTTACAGGGGTAGAGCAGTGCAATTGAATTGGTGAGTAGACAGTGCTCGCGGATGTAAAGCACAGGAAACACGGTTGTATTACAAGAGTACCATACAGAGAAATACTGAAATAGCAAGGATCATAGAATTGCCTGAAAATTATGCACATGGGTATATTTGGGGGACATGAAATTATTAGTGCAGGAGGACAGATATGCAAATTGATGATCTAGCACAAGTCTTCACATTTACATACGAGCACAGCAGTGCAGATGGAGATCTGTGAGCATCAGTGTGCATGGGTGTTCTCTCACCACAGCAGAATGGATGCACTATGACATCTATTCACATAGATGTACCATTACAAAAACATACATACATACACTGTTAAAGGACAGAAGGATGTTTTAGTAAACCAGGACACAAGTGGCTACAATGCGAGAGCACACACAGATAAACTATTGCAGCTGTGCACTTGAATGTACTGCTACAAAAGCAAACATCAGTGTGCTAGCTACTACAGTGCACACTAATGTACTGTGACAACGGCGATCACGACTGTGCTGCTACAGTAACAGACTTGACTATAGCTACCTTCATATACTTTAAAAAAAATGGATGAACGAATACAGAAGTATAGTGCTGCACACTGATGTCCTAGTATAGCCCGTTATATGCATCTCTGTGAAAACCAAAGCAAAACAGATATGTAAACAGTTGTATAGTATATGAAAATGCTGACATAAATATATTATTAATGCAGTGCACATGATAGGACTTGTATTCTGCTACACATTGAGGTACAAGTGACAAAGTACAGACAAATATATTTTTACCACACTGTATATGGATGTATTCAGTAATCGCACAGATAGATACAATGTTACACAGTCATGTAGTAACATATAAGTGAACAAGGATGAACTGTGCATATGAAGACATGATTGTACTACAGCAAAACAAAGATTGTACCAACACTGAAAGATATCTGCAGGTCCCACTATGGCAGTGCACATTTATAATGGTTCACATAGATGCAATAATTTTAGAAGTATTCATTGATACACTAGTACAGGAGTGCCCACAATTTACTATAGTATAGAAGTGCACTTGAATATAGTAATACAGCAATGTTCATGGTTGTAATTGTTGGGCTGTACATGCACATGGGTCCTGTGGGTTGAGTTGTGGGTCTCGCATGTCTGCCACCCTAAGGGGCTGGGGCCGTAGCTCAGGAGAACAGAGGTGCAGGAATTCAACTGTGCTCATGCCACACATGCAGGGTGGACATCGGGCTGTGGGAAGCCACAGGACTCTGCTCTGGGGTGAAGAGAACAAAGTCTGAGACCCCATGCAGGATGGGGCTTTTGGGTTGGAAATCCCCGGGGCCAAGGCGGCGACTGGGGACTGATTGGTCTTAAGCTCTTGGGATCTCAGGTGCTGCTGAGAGACTCCAGTGGGGAAGAGAGACGCTTGGTCATGGCGACTAGCTTGGCTGGGTCTTGGCTGGCTCTCTGTAGCTGGAACATAGAGAGGTCGTTGGTGGGAGGTTAGACAGCAGCTCAGTAGTTGAAGACCTTCTTCATGGTTCCCCACGGTGGGCCCCAAAGATGAGAGGTAGTCCATGGTCTTAAAATGTTTATTGTCATGATAGAAAATGGATGAAGCTACACCCCGTATTCTCAGGGTGGGCCTGAGGTTAAATACCTTTTGCCAAGGAGGAGGGTCTGGGAAGAAAAGCTTAACTGGCTATGCCCTCTGGCCTTTAGGTATCATGAATATGGAGATGTCTTGAAGCTCTGTGGCTTGTCAATCATGCCCTCTACCTGTGGAGGGGCTAGAAGGGGCATTGTCCTACATGCCTGAAAGGTGCAGAATCGATGGAGGGTTTCTGCCTCATGTCAGGAGCCTGGAGTGTGGGAGAGTGGTGAAATGCATGCAATCTCTTGCAGGGAAATCTGTGAGGTCTCCAACCTGCTGGGTCTCTGGCCATCTCTAGCCAGTGCTCAACCAGAAACCATGCTGTCCTTTCACGGTCCTATACGTAACAGTAAAGACAGTGACAGTGACATGAATTTAATAGTAGAGCAATGATTAGGGACACAGTCATAGAGCTTCACACATGCATGTACTATTAAACTCTATAAACAGATGTTCTATTATAGAGGCACGTAGAAATATCCTATCATAGCAGGACATAATTAATGTTCTAGTAAATTAACACTAATGGAAGCACTAAATAGGAACACACAAGTACGGCACTGAACATGGTGGATGCAATAGTATTTAGCATACAGGTATCTTTTACTAATGTACTTCATACCAGTGTCTTAGCCAAAAAGAAAATCCTATTCGTGCAGTGTAAATAGGTGAACATTAGCCAAGACAACAGAACATACTGGTGCAGGGGAGCACATGCCTATACAAGCACATCAGTGCACATATTATTTCGTAGTAGATCAGTTCATCTTGATGTTAGACTACAGTACCGAATATGAATGTACTTGTACAGCAGCAAACATGGGTGTACCATTATGGCACCAGACGTAGAGCTACACAAACAACAGTGAAAATCTGTTCAACTGTAAAGAAGTACACTTAAACTTACCATTGCTGCACTGCACGTGCACATAGCTGCACTGATGCCGAAGTAGAAAGTGCACATTGATATCCTGGTCAGTATGTCCATGCATTTGTCAGTAGACTAGAACTCATGGATGTCTGTGGACAGAAGTGCACATGCATATATATATTAGTACTGCGGCATACATTAAGATACACAGAGATTCAATATTACACTATCACAGGAGTGATTATGCTTGTTCTTCTGAAGCTCCTCATATGGCAGTGTGAGTAGAACATGGAAATACAAATAGTAACATGTGCAAAGTTCAACATTACAGTAGTGCCTACAAAGCAGCATACTTGGAAAATATGAGTACAGTCCTACGCAGATGTATTATTACAGAAATGCATGTGGATACGTCTACCTCTCACTCCCCTCACTGCTCCTCTCTTCTCTTCTCTTCTCTCCTTTTCTTTTTGCTCTCTTTCTCAACACATATATACCCATTTTTGTTCATTCTCATGTTTTTCACTTTTCTTCCTCACTTCTCCTTTTCTCACTTTCTCTGCTACCATGTTCTTTACTTCTCTTTTTTCTAGCTCACCTTCCCTCTTTCTCTGTCTCTTTCCCTGTTATCCTTCCTCTCTCTTCTCTCTGACTCTTTCTTTCTCTCTCTCTCTTGAATTTCCCATTGCTTTTGCTCTGTTACTCTCACTACCTTTTCCTGTCTTTCTCTTCCTTCCACCCTCATTTCTCTTTCCTCACTCGTTTCTTCCTGCCATTGTTCTTCTCTCACAGATATTTTCTCTCAACTTATGCCTTTTATTCCCCATCTATCTACTTTTTTTTGTCTCTGTCTTAGTTTCCTTCGCCCCATCTCTCTCCTCTATCTCTCACTATTACTATATCTCCATTTTCTTTTCTCTCCCTCAATATCTCCTCCACTCTCACTCTCATTTTTCTCTCCTACTCACTGTTTCTCTCACTCTTCTACTTTGTTTTTCTCTCTCATCTTCCATTTCTATCCTCTCATGCTTTTTAAAATCACACACTCTCTCTGTCCCATCTCTATCTTTCTCCTCCTATCCCTCTCTTTTCCTTTCTCTTTGTTTTCTCTTTTTGTTTTAGATAGGTTGCATGTACCCAAAGTTACCCTCAAAGTTAAACTTGCTATGTTGCTGAAGATAACAAGCATTCTTTATCTTTATGCTTAATATATATATATGCTTTTTACTTCTTGAGTGCTAGAATTATAGGCACACCACTATGCTAGTTTATGTACTTTCAATTGTGGCCAGAACCCCCTGCTTCTTTCGGGCCAGATTAACAGTCTTGCAAGTGTATTATATCTATCTCCTCTTTCTTTTCTTTAGTCAGTATCTCACTCTATAGGTCTGGTTGCCTTCAGGCTTGCTGAAAACTTTATTCCTCTGGCTCCTAACTGCTGGGCTTATAGTCACACATCATCTTTGCCAGCTGATGGTGTACATTCCTTAAGTAGCCTTCGTGTTGACCTCTGTGTTGTGAATGTAATATAGTGGTTGTGTTCTTGAAATCAGAGTAGCCGTGAATAGCTGCAGATGACTCCTACATCTTGGGCTGGCTAACTCCTCCCTGGGAGGGAGGAGTGGTGCTTACACAGCAGTAAATAATGTTTCTAAGAAGTCTCCACACTCTTCTAGGATATGTGCATATATAACAATTATTTGGAAAAGAGACTCTTTTTAGTTGGTACAGCTGTATATCAGCTGTCCATGTGTCTGTTAATAGCTCATCTATCATCATCCTGAAAGTAGCTTCAATTATGTTAATTGTTATAACAAGCTAGATTTGGGTACAATCATCTCTTTGGCCTGCTCTTTAGTGCCAGAACATGTACCAGACAGTACTAAGCATCTGTTTTTCAAAGACTGTTGTCCCTGATATGGATGATAACACATAAAAGTTAAGTTAAGCTATCTGAGTGTGGGAGTCTGAGGCAGTAGTTTCAATATGGTTAGTTTCCCATACGTAGTGTGGAATGGCATATATTCCTGCTGTATTAGCAGTTGCATCAGCCCTACCAGGAGTGCCACAATGTGTAGTTATGATGCTCTATTGGAAAATGTAGTGTCTGTCATGGGGTACCCAGGATCCCATCCACATAAGTATGGGGGTACCCTCAAAATACAGGTGAATCCATGTTTCAGTGTGAGACAAGACTTTAACAAAGGTTCACTACAGAAAAATAGAGTACCTGGAAGATTTCACATCTGAACAGCTCGAATGAGAAAAGATTTTGATACACAGTGAAGGAGTCTCACTGTGGCCAGCTTGTGATGCTATAGAGACAAGGGTAGATGATATTCATCTGAATGCCATGAAACTGGTAAAAACAAGTGATTTAACCACACACCCCTCCTGCTGAAAAAGGCTGCATGATCTAAGGCAATATGTGGGATTAGTTATCATTAGTCACTTGGTTACTGCTGGCTGAGGTTCTAAAAAAATATTGGAGACTAGAGGGATTGGACATGTGTGAGGAAGCATTTGGTACACAGCTCACCTGGACCTATAAGATGATATTTGTAGGTATTCATAGGTATTCATAGATGGTTAATTCATCAGGTAATTCAGGACCAATATTGACCTTCAATGGATTTGCTGAGCTGTGTGATGGTCAAAGTCTTAATAAGTTAGGAGAGATAGATCTAAATAATTTAAACCAGCACATGAATTGGATTTGTTTTGAGGCAATGGTCCCAATATGGTAGTTCAATATGAAAATTGCTAAAAGCACTCACAGGGAGATGAAAAAGCAAGACAAATGTTGGAGTCTGCCTGGGTCACATAAATAGAAGTGTGGCAAGATTTGTAAGCCCATATGGGAAAAATTGATAGCCGAATTCTTCATTATGAGTCATTGGAAAGCTTTAAAACCAAACAAAAGTTCACCAAAGAATTGAAAAGGGCATCAGTAGATGTATATAGAGCTAGAACAGTGCAGTTAAAAAGTAAAATTTATAGGTACAATACACAACTTCCTAAACAGATCACCAATAGCTCAGGCACTAAGATCAACAATTAATAAATGGGTTCTTATGAAACTGAAAAGCTTCTATAAATTAAAGAACACCATCTATAGGACAAAACACCAGTATATAGAATGGGCAAAGATCTTCATCAACCCTGTATCTAGCAGAGGGTTAATACCCAAAATATATAAGGAACTCAAGGAACACCAACAAACCAAATAACCCAATAAAAAATGGGATACAAATCTAAATAGAGAATTCTTGACAGAGGACTCTCTAGTGGCTGAGAAACACTTAAAAAGAAGTATTTAACATCCTTAATCATCAGGTAAATTCAAATGATGACCACTCTGTGATTCCATCTTACATCGTCACCTGTCAGAATGGTGACGATCAAGTAATACCACGTGCTGGTGAGGACATAGAACAAGAGAGATGTACATACATTGATGGCGGGAATGCAAACATGTACAACCACTTTACAAATCAATGTGACAGTTTCTCATAAAATTGAGAATAGTTCTACCTCAAGACTTAACTATATCACTCCTGGGCATATACTCAAAAGGTGTTCCACCATACCAGAAGGACACTTGCTCAACTATTCTCATAGCAGCTTTATTCATAATAACCAGAAACTGGTAACAATCTCGATACTCCTCACCTTAAGAATACATAAAGAAAATGTGGTACATTTACACAATACTACTCAGAACATCATAAAATTTGTAGGCAAATGGATGAAACTAGAAAAGATAATCCTGAGTTAGATAACTCAGATCCAGAAACTCACATATGGTATTTACTCACTTTTAAGTGGACATTATCCATAAACTATAGGATAACCATACTACAATCCACAAAACCAAAGAAGCTAAGAATCAAAGAGGACCTAAGGGAGGATGCTTGAATCCCACTGAGAAAGGGAAATAAAGTAGACATCAGGGGTGGATAGAGGGAGGGATCTTGGTGGGGCAAGTATTTAGAAAGAAACAGAAGGAATCAGGTGTGAGGAAGACTTATAGAGAGAGAACTGGAATTGGTTCATGAAAGAGGCATCTCTGGGAAAAACTGGAAACCTAGGAAGAGAAACTCCCAGGAACCTATGAGAGTGGCCCTAGCTAAGACTCCTAATAAGAGGGGATATAGAACCTGAAATGCCCATCTCCTGTAACCATGCAAGACCTCCAAAAATGGAAGGATGGGGATACCAACCCACCCTCAAAACCTTTGAACCACAATTTGTCCCTTCTTCAAGACATGCAGGGATAAAGATGGAACAGAAACTAAAGGAATGGCTAACAAATGATGGGCCCAACTTGAGTCCTACACCATAAGAGAGAGCCTACCCTTGACACTACTAATGATATTATTTTGTACTTCCTGACAGGAATGTATCATAGCTTTCCTCTGAGAGGCTTCACTCAGGAGCTGATGGAAACAGATGTTGTAGGTCCATGGAGCCACAGAGCCATGGGGAATTGGCCTGGAGCAAGAGTAGGGTTGAGGTGTTTCCAAACCTTGGAAATCTCATACTGAGATCGGCAGGAATAGGAACGTTCCCCTTACCCTGCCCTGGACCTGCATACCCTGGCCCATGCAGTCCTGTGCCCCACCTTTGCCCCTCAGAGGTCACATAGCCTGGAAGGCTGGAAGCCTGGGTGGACCTCCTCTCCTTATAAGGTTATTAGGCAGAACTCAGAAAATCTTGTGGGAGAAGGGGAGGGAGGGTTGAAGGAGTCAGATGGGTCAAGGTCACCACTGGAAAACCTACAACATCAGCTAACCTGGGCTCATAGGTGCTTACGGAGACTGAAGCACTAACCAAGAGTAAGCATGTGATTAACCTAGGACCTCTACACATATATAACAGATATATCTCTGACTCTGCTGCTTTGTTTTGGATCCCTTTTCTCTAACTGCATGTTTAGGCTCAATAGGAGAGGATGCACCTAGCCTCACAGAAACTTGATGTGGCAGGGTAGGGGGGATACCCAAGGGAGTCCCCACCCACTCAGAGGAGAAGGAAATGAGGGGTGGAGGAAGGACTGTGAAAGGAGAAGGGCTGAAAGGAAGCAGGGAACAAGATGTAAAGTGAATATGTTAAGAGAGAGAGAGAGAGAGAGAGAGAGAGAGAGAGAGAGAGAGAGAGAGAGAGAGAGAGAAAGACAGCAGCAAGGTAAGACAGGGTGGCACTATGTAGTCCTGGCTGGCTGTTGCTATGTAGATGTTATGGAAATCTGTCTGTCTCAGCTTCCAGAGTTCTGGAAGTAATGGTGTGTGGCACCATGCCCAGCTCACACTTGGCTTCCCCTTTTGCTTTCCTGATAAAATGTTTACCTCTATTTCTTTCTTACAGAAATGTTTATCTTCTATTTATACTTCTAGCCATGTGTCCCTGGTACTGTTATTTACCCTGGGACACAAGAAATCCAAATAGGTGCCTGTTGGACTTTGATCTATGTCCATCATATCATCTTCTCACACTTAATAAAGAAATGATAGCATTTTCAATTTAAATATGGGTCAGATTTGCAAATTTCCTCTCTTAGCATTCTAAACATACTGTTTTTCTTTCATAAAAAGAGCGTTACATGTACAACTTACATGACTGAGTTTTCATTTAACTTCACAATTTGAAGTGCACTGTTGAATGAGCATTGCCAACACAAGTGTAGACGTAATGAACACTGCAATCAAGGTACAAAACAATCAGGAGTGGGGGCACATGTCTTTATTCCCCAGCTCTCAAGAGGCAAGCCTGATCTACATACTGAGTTTCAGGCCAGCCAGGGCTATATAGTAAGACTTTGTCTCCAAAGAAATAAGAGAAAATCAATCACAAAACCAAAACCTTTCATCATTCGGAAATTTCACTCAATCTCCTTTGTATCCAGCCTCTTCTCTACCAGCAGCCATTTTTCTCATTTCTGATTCCACAATGTCCCCTGTCTTCTGAACTCTCTTGTTTCCACCCTATCTCTCCTGTTCCCACTGGCCTGAAGCTCACTTTGTCAGCAAACAACAGCAGTGACTTTCACACTAAACCTACAAACTCCCCAGCCACAGGTTTGCCCAAGCTTATAAACTTCCTTTCTGTGGTTACACAAGGTGGAATATGAAAATGCAGCAGTATCCCAGGAGCCCTCAAAATGCCATCAGCTGTTTATATTTATAGGTAAAGTTTGTAACTATGTTAGGTGTCATACATATTTTACTTGACCATAATAGGCCCAATTATCTTGGTTCTTTTGTAAGGAATGATCCCTACCTGGAGGTACACTTATATGTCTAATGGATGCTTGCTCAATCTGTGAGTAATTCAGATGTAAGAACTGATGTGTATGCCATTCCATTACAAATAGAAGCACAAAGAAAGTAACTGACTGTGTGAGTGGATTCAAGGAAGGTGCACTGCTAACATTCCAGGTTAATTTGAGTTGGTTTTGGAATCCAGGAGCTAAAGGAGCACAGGAAAATCTTTATTTGATCAGGATGTATTGTATGAAAAAAGAATATATTTAAAAATATAAAAACCAAACAAACAGAGATTGGGCCTGAAAAAGAAGGAGAGAGAGAGAGAGAGAGAGAGAGAGAGACAGAGACAGAGACAGAGACAGAGAAAGACAGAGATAGAGAGGGAGACAGAGCAAAAGAAGCAAAATGCCCCCACACACTTCCCTACTGGCAAATCTGATGGCCTCTCTTATTTGAGGTTCCTCCCCCCTTCTCAGACATGTCGAAGAGCATGTCAAGTTAACAAAAACAAACACAACAAGGTTTTCTTCTCTACTTAAATCTTTAAGTGCATTGACATTACAGAAAGGCTGTCTCTGTTTAGGTGATGGTTTCTCTCGCATTTCTTTTAAGGGAAAAGTTTAGGGTCATCAATAACACATTTGTGCACCTTAAAACAAACAAAGGAACAAGCAAACAAATAAAAACCAAAAACATGGGTGGCATCATCTGCTGTTGGTCCAGGTTAACGAAGGTCCGAAGAGAAAGTTCTTGCTGTTGACCTGCTTGTTTTCCTGCACAGCTGGTGAGTTCAACTACAGTGGTAATTGATGCAGAGGCTGTTGTCACAGCTGCTTTCTTCTGCTGCTATCAAACTGCAGCTTCTTCACCCTTCCAACATATATGTAATTTTCCTCCAACGCCAGACTGGAACTCCCGAGATACCCAGCTTTGTTGGCCAAAAAATTCTGGACTCTCAGTTTTTTTTCCCCCTCCGGAAAGTCACTGTAAGACAACCCAACTTGTATCATATAAGCTAATATAACAACCCCCATTTGTGGTATAAATTCATTCTATTGTTTTTGTTCCTTTAGAACAAAACACAGGAGCCAAGCATAACCTTGGAATCTTGATTCATCTTTCCCACATTCCACATACTGGCATTACAGGCATCCACCACCATACTCTCAGTTTATGTAGTGCTGAGGATTGAACCCAGAGCTTCATGCATGCTAGACAAGCACTTTATCAACTTAACTATATCCTCAGCAATTTATTTATTGAAATTTGCATGTGTATGTGGTATGAATCTGTGAATACAAGTGCAGATATGCATGCATGTGTATGTGTACATATGGATTGCCAAAGATTGGCATTAATATGCCATATTACACATAATTATACATATGCCAAAGTTTGGCATTAATTATCTTCTTTAACCTTATATTTTGAGGCAGGATCTCTTACTTGATTCCAGGCCTCACCTGTCTGGCTAGTTTATAGGTACCCAGTTTGCACCCAGAGATCACCTGTCTCTGGATCCTGATGTTGAGATTATTAAAAGTAACTTTTGTTCACCAGAAGTAACTGTCATCTCAAAGGCTCACTGTTGAGTGAGAACACTTTTTCAGGTTTTGTTCTGAACTTTGGACTAGTTTAACTCAGCTGTTCTGGCATAAAACTCTCCAAGCTGACTGATTTAACCTGGTTTCTCTTGGTTTCTTACTGAATTGCTTTGTTTGGAAAAACTGCCTCTGAATTCTAGGAACTAAACTGTACTTTGTGAACTGACTCAACTGAACTGAACAGAACTGAATGTAACTTCACAAACTCAATTAAATTTAATTGCATTCAACTGAACTGCATTGAACTGTACTGAACTTAACTCGGCTGCATTCATCTGAACTGTACTGAACTGCACTCAACTGAATTCAACTGAGCTCTACTGCATTACCTGAACTCAGCTGAATTGCACTCACTGAACTGCCTCTCCACTGCTCTTAGTAGCCTCTCTTTCCCCTCTGTTCTCCTGAGTGTTGGCTATATTCAATCTCTGACTTATTCTATCAAACCTTTCTCTAAATCATCACTTTAGTTCACTTCAACTAGATATCTCGTTCAAACATGGGTGTGTCCTTTTACAAACTAACTTTACCTTCATTGTTTGGATTAAAGGTGTGTCTGTAATCCAGCCAGAGTCATTAGAGTCGTGTCATTCCTGCAGGATCATGAATCTTAAAGACTTAGAAGGATTTTAGATGTGATCCTTTGTCAGAGCAGCCATGTTGCTGTATTACAATTCCTCTGCAGGATAAAAAGCATTCTATCAATCACACCTATTCATCATTTATATGGATTTTGGAAAACAGAACTCTGGTCTTAATGCTGGAGTGGCAAATGGTTTATTGGCTGAGCCATCTCCTCAACCTTGTTTGTTTGTTTGAAGTAGTGTCTTGGTATGTATTCCAGGCAGGCCTCAGATTTACGTCAATTCTTTTGCTTGAGCCCCTTGACTGCTGACATTAGTTATGTACTACCTTGACTATCTGAAAACACATGTTTTGGAAAAGAAAATAAACAAAAGTTTTGCCCCTGGGGTCATGCTATCTTCGTAAAAGATGTGGCTAATACCTGATTGTTTTAATACAAAAGAAAACCCTCACCTCCTGACACAAGCAGCATCCGGGAGAAGCAATTAAGTGAAATCCTATACCCACTGCTCCCATGTGTCCCTGGTGCTTGGATAGAATTTGTCACTGATGTATACTTGCTCAGTGATTTGTTAACCTGCCCCCACCTCCCAACACACACACACATACACACACACACCACCACCACCACCACCACCACCACCACCAACAACAACAACTGCAAACAAGGCAGGTATGTGGAGTATTTTAGCAGACCAAGAGAATCTGAATTATGTATGTAATGTAAGAGGGAGGAACTGCCCCTCCCAGGTTGCACTAGGAAGGCAGAAGTATGCTGGCCCTAATAAAATAAGTCCCAAATATTCCTCAACAGACTTCCAAAAGTGTCTGCTCTTTTTTTTTTTTTTTTTTTTTTTTTTTGGTTAAAGGCTGTAATGCCTACTGACAAGAAAACTCAGAGTAAGGTTTCCATTTCTTGAGTTGGTTGTGATGATTTTCAGAATGTTCTAGGACCCTTTGCAGCCTTTGTACCGTGAACCACTGCTCCTGAGTTCATGTGTGGCAATAAAGTTTCAATGCCTTGTGTTGGGATGAGACTTTTTATTCTTGATCCAGCAATAGGGACATATGTACTCATTAAAAACATGTGATATAGGGCTGGGGAGAGATTGCTCAGTGAATTAAGTGTTTGTCATTTTAGCATGAGGATGTGAGTGAAAGTCCTCAACACCACACAGCAAACTGAGAATGATTATAACTTGATATAAGTACAGTGAAGTGGGGCTGGGGGTGAGACAGGAGGACTCGTGGAACATGCTGGCTGGGTGTCAGTCTGACTGAAAAAAACATGAATTCCAGGTTTAATAAGGGACACTGTCTCAAGGGACAGTCTCCACCTTACAGATGGAGAGAGATAGAAAACACCCTTTCCTAGCTGCACACACTGTGTAGTCAGTCACATATATTTAATACACACACACACACACACACACACACACACACACACACACACACACAGAAACACATACACACCACAGCACTCATACTAAGGTGAAGAGTGGGTTGAGGAAGATTCCTGACATAAACCTCATGCATGTACATACACATCCATACCCCTCCTTCAAAAAAATGTGACTTGTAATAGCATGTTTTTGTTTGTCTGTGACAGAAATTAAGTTGAAACCAGTTTCAAGAAGATGAATGAATATTGTTGATATAACCAAAAAAAGTCAAGATATCAGGTATGGCTGAATCAGACATGGCTAGATCAAGACACTCAAGAGTGTCAGGAAGACATCTCTTCTCATCTGTTGGTTATGATTTCTTTGGAGTTAGCTTTATTATCAGGTGAGAGCTTGAACATGTCAGGTACAACATGTGATGTAAAAGATCCCGGCAGCTCAGGATGGTAGTGCCAAGGGTTCAGAGAAGCTGTAAAAGTAATCCTATTCACTGTCCAAGTATAAATTTCAGTGTTTTCGGGGTGTGTGTCACTTGCTTATGTGGTCCTAGGTCAGGTGTGGTTGTGCTTTTCTGTAATGTTAGCACTCAGGAGGAAGTTGAGGCAAGAGGATCAGAAGTTCAAAGATATCTTCATCTACACAGTTAGAGGCCAGCCTATAGGCAATCTTATCTCAAATAAAAAAACGATAGTAAACAAACAAATAAAAACAGCATGGTAACAAACATCTCTGATCTCAGCACTTGGGATGAAGAGGCAGTTGGAGCTCTCTGAATTGCAGACAGGTTTGGACTCCATAGTGAGTTGCTAGCCATGGGCTACACAGTGAGACCCTGTCTGAAAAAAACAACAAACAAAACAAAAAAGAAGGAGATAAGGAGGAGAAGGGAGGCTCCTTGCTCCTATAGTGAGAGTTACATCTGTCCAGGAGACCATGTTTAGATCACATGACTCTTTATGGATTGTTTAATGCTGCCACTACATCTGGTTTTTATAGTGTTTCTTCATCCATGGGGAAGGAACATGCTACCAAATGAGTGAAATCTCCAGCCACCACACCCATTTCTTGTTTTACTTTTCATTACAATTTTCTATCATAGACATGTTTACATGATTCTGTCTCAATACAAAACACAAAAACAAATATTAAACAACCAAAGGCATATCTGTTCTCTCAACACTTCAGAGGTCATGGCAGGAGGATCAGGAGTTTGAGGTCAGCCTAAGCTACACCTCAAATTCTAGGCAAGCTTGGATGACAGCCTTGTCTCAAAAGCAAACAAGAAAGCAAGCCAGCTTGCAAACAAGAAAGCAAAACAAACAGAATACCGCTCACATCACTTATTTATTAAAGCAGCAAAGGGAAAATAGAAGAAAAAAAGTCACATTCCTTCACAAGAAAAAAATGCCAATGATCACTTTGTAACACTGCTCCAATAGTACAGTCTCTTGCTGGCTGATGGATAAGAGTTTGATTCTGCTTCCCTACATCAACTCCAAGACCACAGAAGAAACTGACTGAAATGGCTGGAGGGTAGTAAGGTTAATACCCAATCATTTGAACAGAAACCACCTTTGACAAGTATCAAATGTCTTGTGTTCTTTCTTTTTTTCTGGACATCAGAAGCTTGATAGTTTTATTTATAGACAGCAGGATTGTTAAATTGGTACCATCTGGCTCCTGATGACACCCACTCCTGTTCTTCTGTTAGCACAGTAGAAGCAATGTGGGCATCCAGACACCTGCTGAGTAATGTAATTGTAAAACTAGAGAAATTTAAAGACAAGGCCTTAAAAACTGGCTTTACTTATTTCATATGCATGAATATTTTGCTTGCATTTTTGTATGTATGTAGACCCATGCCGGCCTAGTGTCCTCAGAAGTTAGAAGAGAATACCAGCTTCCTGAGAACTGGAGGCAGGGTTTATGTGTGGGTTCTGGGAACTGAATCCATAGTCTCTGCAAGTCACAGATGTTCTAAGCCAAGAAGTCATCTACCTCCAACCCTGAACCTTTTTAGAGAAAAAAAATCACAGTGTGGCCCTGGCTTGTCTGCATTTTTTTTTTTTCATGTAGACCAGGCTAGCCTCAAACTCATAGAGATCCACCTGATTTTGCCCATTGAGTACTGAAAGGTCTCATGTATCCCAAGGTGTTTTCAATCTCACTGTGTAGCCAAGAATGACCTTGAACTCCTGCTTCTTCTGCTTTCACCTCTCCAGTGCTGGCATCAGAGGCATACACTGTCACACATTACAGACAGTGACAGTGAGAGACTTCATGGCTTCGCGCATGCTAGGTAATACTCTACTGCCAGCTGAGCTACATTTGTAGCCTCAACTATACTTTAATGTAATCAATGGTGCATTAACTCCTCATTTAAGATAAATTCTAATTTTGCAAATGGAATCAAAAAGTTGTTTTTGAGAGGCAAAAAACCAGAAATGCATTGTTGCTATATAACCTAAAAAACAATTATAGATGGATGTAGTGTCATATACCATAATCCCAACACTCTGGGACCTGAGGCAGGAGGACAGAGAGTTAAAATGCAGCCCTAGAAAGTAACTAAACAAACAAGAAAAAAAATAAGGAAAAAAAAATGAAAAGAAAATGACACAACTCTCAGTACAGTGTTTACTTTGTGCTCCTCACCAATGTTTCATAGATAAATAAAACTGAGACAGAAGTATACATTGTGGGTTTAAGACTGTGTTTAGGGACTGAAACAAATGGCTTAGTGTGAAAAAGCAAAGAAACAAACAACCCCAAGAAAACATTGCTGCTCTTTAAGAGGACCCAAGTTTAAATCCCAGCACCTATGCCAGTGGCACACAATGCCTGTAACTCCAGCTTTAGGGGATATAACACCTCATTATGGCCTCTGCATGTACCTGAACACACATTCTCCTACATGCCTCAAAAGTGTATTCTAAAACAGACAAAAAAAAAAAAAACAAAAAAACAAAACAACAAAAAAAAAACCACTGTTGTTATAGTGATTATGGTAGTAAGGCAATGTTCCTCGAAGGAAATTTTACTTTTACCTAAAGATTGGAGGCCTGGGAATCTGGATCAGTTTGCAGCGTGCTTGTCTGGCATGTACAAAGCCAACACTGCAGAACCAGCATGGAGGTATCTACCTGCTAACCCAGCACTTAGGAAAGATCAGAAATTGAAGATACATCTCAGCTATACAGAAAGTTTTGGGCTTTCTTAGGATACAAGAAATCTTGTGTAATAAAAGAAATTTAACACCAGAGTATACATTTTATACTTTTGTCAATCTGCAAAACAGGTGACTGCAGATTACACTTCTTAGGTTCTATTGCCACCTAGTGGTTTATTGATGTTATCTTGCAAACTCTCTCTCTCTCTCTCTCTCTCTCTCTCTCTCTCTCTCTCTCTCTCTCTCTCTCTCTCTCTCTCCTCCCTCCCTCCCTCCCTCCCTTCCTCCCCTCCTTAGATTGCTATTGCTTTGAGAAGATACTATGACCAAAAGCAACTTGGGGAGAAAAATGATTTATTTTGCTTACAATTCCATGTCACATTTCATCACAGAAAGCAGGCATGTCAGGAACTTGGAGGCAGGAGCTGATGCAGAGGCATTGGAGGATTACTGTCTTCTAGCTTCTTCAGTCTGCTTTCTTATAGAATCCAGGACCACCAGCCCAAGAGTGGAACTATTCACAAATTGGAATGGCCCTCCCAAATCACTAAATAAGAAAATTTCCTGAAGGCTTGTCTAATGGAGATTCTCTTCTCTCCAATAGACTAGTTTTATGCATGCCAAGTTGACATAAAACTACCCAGCATAGAAACTAAATAGAAAATCTTGGCCCTCTTTGGGGGTAATTGCCACAGTGCCTCATTTTTTCCTCATACAAGGCTTTTGTGCTTTTAATTTTCTTTGCCAAGAATAATATATCAGTCATGATCATCCCACTGAAGGAAAAAAAAAAGGGTTTGGGTGAGTTTAACTGGAGAACCAATTACTATGTTGCAGACAAGTTATCCACACCCTTGGGCCTTAATTCCCCCTACTTTTCGATGAGAATAATACCAACTGACTAAAGTTTTTTTTTTTTTTTTTTTCTCTTTAAATCAGTTAATAGAGGATCTGGGCAGATAATTTGGTGGGCATGGTGGTTTGAATAGGAGTGGTCCCCATAGATTTATATGTTAGAATGCTTGACCATAGGAAGTGGTACTATTATGATGTATGGCTTTGTTGGAGTAGATATGGCCTAGTTAAAGAACATGTGTCACTGTGGGGGTAGGCTTTGAGGTCTCATAAAGTCAAGTCATGTCCAGTGTGGAGGACAGTCTCCTGCTGCCTGTGGATTCAGATGTAAAACTCCCACCTCCAGTACCATGCCTGCCTGCACCTGCCATGCTTTTTGCAGTAATGATAATGGACTAAACTTCTGAACCTGTAAACCAGCCCCAATTAAATGTTTATTTTATTTATTTTCTTTTATTTTATAAGAGTTGCTGTGGTCATGATGCCTCTTCATAGCAACAACACCCTAACTAAGACAGTGGGTAAAATATTTGTCTCACAAGCATGACCAATAGCACCGACATAATAAATAAGGTGTGACAGACAGCACATGGTTGAAAATGCAGCACTGGGGAACCAAGAGAGGTAGTTCCATAGGAGTCACAGGCTACTCATACTAGGTAAAATGCTGAGCTTAGGAAATAATATTCAGGGCTGGAGAGATGACTCAGCAGGGAAAAGCGCTCATCTTACAAGTCTCCAGAGCTGAGGTTAACACCTCCCTCCCTTACTGCCTCCCAAAGCTGCATAGCATAGAAACCTATGTAGTAACATGCATCTATAATCCTAGCACTTATATAGTGAAACAGGAGGCAGAGATAGGAGACTCACTTGAAGCTTTGGGCTAGGTAGGCTGAACAACACAACACAGCTAGCTGGGAGTACACAGCACAGTAGAAACAAGGGATACTATGACTTAGAAAGTACTTAACCAATTCCTAAAAGCTGTTCTCCTCAATCCCCCTAACACACACACACACACACACACACACAGAGAGAGAGAGAGAGAGAGAGAGAGAGAGAGAGAGAGAGAGAGAGAGAGAGAGAGAATAAGCACTGGTCTGTGCTCACTACAGTATCTGACACAAACATTACCTGGTATAAAACATTATACGCTATGATCACATACTTTCTATCATACAAAAGCATAAGTGCTTACACGGGAGCTCAAGGTTTCAAAGTACTTCATATGATTATCCTATATTTTGATAAAGTCTCTCGTATGCCAGTCCAGACTTAAGTCACTACATAGCTAGGATGATCTTGAACTTTGTGTCCTCTTGCCTCCACCATGACTGTCTTAGTTACAGTTTTATTGCTGGGAAGAGACACCTTGACTGTAGCAACTCTTATACAAGAAAACATTTAATTGGTACTGTTTTACAGTTATCACCATGATGAGAAGGCACGGTGCTGCAGAGATATCTGAGAGTTCTACATCTGATTGGCAGGCAGCAGGAAGAGAGAGTGAAAGCTACTGGGCCTGCCTTGAACATTTGAAACCTGAAAGTCCACTCCCAGTGACACACTTCCTTCAAAAAAGCCTCACCTACACTGACAAGGTTACAGGTCCTGATCCTTCCAAAGGGTGCCATTCCCTCTGAGCCAATGGGGGTCATTTTCATTCAAACCACCACGACAACTGATTTGTACTGCTGAGGATGAACTCCGGGGATTCAAGCTGATCTCCAGTCCATTTTTTCTTTTTTGTTTTGAAACAGATTCTGCTGTGTAATCCAGGCTAGTCTCAAAACTCTCTTTCCTTCTACCTCATCTTCCTGAGAATTACAGATATGCAGCACCATGCCCAGCAATGAATAATGTAAATTTATGTTGTAATGGTGGCACAATGAAGCGATGTGATGGAGTATTTAAGGACTGTGGTATCACTATACTTCAGTTTGGTGTTACAATGGTGGTCTGTGATGTCACAGTTCATCATTGTGATGGCATAATTCAGAATTGTGGTGACACAACTACATGGTGATGACATAGTGGAGCATTGTGTTGGCTCCGTGGAGCACCGAAATGCCATACTCCAGTACTGTAAAGCAAAATGGAGCATTATTTCAGTCCAGTTGAACATGTAATGTAATAATTCTGGTCTGTGGTGTCATAATGGATCATTTGGATGACACAATTCAGTATTATGAGAGCACAACTGAGTATTTTGATGGCACGGCCATAATCTACAGTAGCATGCTGTGGAACAGTGCCCTGTCAGAGTTCTGGTGTTTGTTGGGCATTGCAATATTGTAATAACCCTGTGTTGTCACAATGCCACATGATTACACAGTGGAGCCTTAGTTATCTCAGCTTACCCTTGTGACATAGCAATGAGTCACCACGTGTTGTCACATTTGAGTGTTGTGATGGAATAATGGTACAATGCGATGGCCCACAGAAACAATGAGATGGCAAATGGTTAGTATGATGTCACAATTCAAATTGTGATGGTCTTGTTTAATTTTATATGTGTCATGACCTACTGACATCAACATGACAGGATGGCTGCAGCTTAGACCACAGACATCTGCTTGGCCTTTCATAGTAACATAGGGCCATTGAAATCGATTCCAGTTGCAACAAAACCTTGAACTCATCATGGCCCTTTGTAGCAACACATTCCTTGATATCAGAATGGCCCCATGTGGCAGTCAGTATAGGCCTCTCAGATCAGTATGTCCCCTGGTGGTAGCATGGCCCATGGCCTTCAATATAATCACTCATGGCAACACAGATGATAGACATCCATATGGCCTTCAGGGGTAACACGGGCCATGGGTATCAACATAGACCCCAGCTGCAGTAGAACCATAGTCCCAGATATGGCCATCAGCAGAAGCACAGACCTGGACATCATCATGGCCTCAGATAGCAGTGCAGGCCTCCTACATCAACATGGCCTCTGGTGGCAGCACGGTCTAGGGACAACAAGATGGCTTTAGGTGTTCACACAGACCAAGGATATCTATGTATTTTGTATCTATGTATTTTGTATTTATGTATTTTTGGTGGTAACTTGGGCCAGGGACATTAGTTTTTTGGGAAGGTCCAATCTAGAAACGGAACCATTGTTCAACTTGGACATACTGTTTTTGCTTAGAACTAGGGTGATCATATGGCTGGGCAGATCATGTGGCTGGGCAGAGTGTTTGGGGGCTGAGTCAGAGTATAAGCTCCAGGCTACTGAAGATCCCTTATTGGTCCCACTCAGGAATCCCCAGTTCACCACAGATCTCTCTTATACCTGTCACTGCTGCAATTCACTGCTCATTCACTGTTCCCTCCCTCCATCTTTCCGACATCTTCATTTCATATTTGTTCACCATAGTATCATTAGAAATTGTAATGCGTCACACAGTATACTTTTTGTCCAAACAGTTTTACATGCAAATATTCATTGCAGTGTCATTGGTTTGGTTCAAGGTTTCCAGTTTATGACACACCATAAATACTGGACCACTGCTGAATCTCATCTTAAATATCCTGCTGTTGCCCCAAATCAGAGTGATCCGTGGCTAGACAAGGTATCTGAGGACAGGTTCGCTTCAAGGATGTGCCACATACATCCCTACCATCTATGTCTATGGTACTGCTTTGAGCCTTGTCCAATGACCTTCATGCTTGTAAGCTACAAGTAGTACCACTGCCCAGTGCTCTCTGTCTCCCTGCAGAGAAAGCATCTTGGGCTGAAGTCCAAGATTGCCTAGATTGCCTAAGGTTGAAGCCTGACACATTCTTTTGAATTCTATGTGTACAACCACATCACAAACAGCCAAATAGCTGGTAAGGCCATTTAATACAAGGCACTTAAGCTTGTAATATCAAGCAGATTGAGTAAACCAAAGAGAGCGATGGAATCTGAACAGATATCTAGGACCAGGAGAGAGCAGAGCAGCTAAGGTTCTGATGGCTTTCCTCATGAGTGTGAAGAAATATGTGTTTTTCCTCCAAAACTTGTCAGTACTAGGTGGTTCTGCACCTAGTAATATATAGTAGCCCTTTATAATAAAATCCCATTTTCCTCAAATCTGCCATGCAGAAGGCTTTCAATATCAACGTCTCTGGAAATGTTAAAGTACAACTGGTGTGGAACCCTGAAACCAACAAGTACATTGTAATCCAAGGCTGAGAAAGGGTATCAGGAATGACTACCCAAACATCCTAGTTTTAGGTTGTATTTGTGATCTATTTTAAGCCCAATTTTATGTCTTGTTATGACAACTGAAGACATTGAAGAGTTTAGAAACTTACAAATTCAGTATGCAAATGCATCCTGAAAATGCATATAAAAAAGGTATTAGATGCAAAATTGTTAAATCACTAGTTAGGGATTTACCCAAATGTCTCAAAGCCAGGTATTGTGATGCATACCTTTCATCCCAGAACTCAGGAAGCAGAGGCAGGTTGATCTCATTGAGTTTGAGGCCCATCTGGCCTACAGAGCAAGCTCTAAGATAGCCAGTGCTACATAGGAAGACTGTGTCTCAAAAAACAAACAAACGACAAAAGTCTCAAGGTTTAATCTGGAATCTAGATAGATTGATGGTTTACCTTTGTAACGTCAATTTTCATAAGTGGAGGCAAGAAGACCAGGAGTTTGTCCAGCCTGGCCTAAAATGAATTGTAGGCCAGCTTCAACTACATGAGGTCCTATATCAGAGGATCAAGACCAGAAACCTCAAAAACTTACCCAGTCCTGCTGAATGAAATAGTGGAGACTGCTTTTCTTCCCTTAAGTATTTACATATACATTTAAGCATTAAGTAATTGGTACTTAGAATACAAGAACACACTCATCTGGTTGTCCATTCTTCTCAGGTGACTTAGGAGTATCATTGGAAACTTCCTCCTCCCTTTTCCCACCCCCTTAGGCATAACTGAAACCTTTATTCCTGTGTGAGGCAAAACCTAAAAATAAATGTCAAAGGTTTAATAATTTGCATATTTCTTAGTCATTTGCATATGCTACAGCTGTATGCCTATCCTGAACCTTCACTGGCAAACTGCCATATTGTTCACATGCTAACAGAGTTAAAGAATTTGCTATAACTCGAGTGTGATTGTACATGACTGTAACCCTAGATTTTGGGAAGCCGAGTCAGAAGGATCAACAGTTCATGGACAGCCTGGATGACATATCATACCTTGTCTCATAAACAACTGGAAACATTGCTTCCATGACTGGTAAAGACTGGGACTGGGGCTGTGTGTGCACGAAGTATAGAAAAAGAGGTGACATGTATCTAGATTCTGAGAAAGGTCTCAGTAGATACCATAGCTTATCAACTAATTAGTATTTTGCAAAAAAAAAAAAATGGTGACAAGTTCTACAGAAGATGGAAAACACTTTCAAGATTCAGCAAAAAAGAGGTAAGACCTTTGACAACTCTCACTACACCCTATGATATACTTTATTGTTAACAGTGAAAGACTCCTGTGCACTCCTGTGGTAGTTTGAATGAAAATGTTCCCTACAGGCTCATAGCAAATGACATTATTGGAAAGGATAAGGACATGTGACATTGTTGGAGTAGGTGTGACCTTGTTGGAGAAAGTGAGTCACTGGGGCTAGATTTTGAGGTATCAGAAGTTTAATCCAGGCCCAGTGGCCCTCTCTCTCATCTTGCTGCCTGTCGTCTATATGTAGAACTCTCAGCTACATCTCCTACAACATGTCTGCTGTGTGCCACCATGTTTCCTGTCATGATGACAGTGGCCTAAACCTTTGAACCTGTTAGCAAGGCCCAATTAAAAGCTTTTCTTTGTAAGAGTTGTCTTGTTCATGGTCTCTTCACAGTAATAAAAACTAAGACAACTTCTTTTGCAACAAAGGGAGGAAACTACAAGGATTCCCTAGTCTTATTTCCTGATTAGCAAAAACCTCAGAATAATTTCTGCTAACTTCTTCCTGTTTCTGGGATTGATGTAGTCCAATCTATGCACATCAAAATTATGGACTGGTATTCACTGAATCATTTTGATACAGATTTTACTAATATTTGTGGCTTAAAAACAGGAAACAAGATATTAACTGGAATAGCATAAAAATGAAGATCAAAGTGCTGGAGAGATGGATTAGTGTTTAAGAGTACTGGCTGCTCTCCCAGAGGATCTGGGTTCAATTTGCAGCACCCACATGGTAGCTCATAAATCTCTGTGTATGCAAGCGTGCAGAGCTCAGAGCATAGCCTTGGGTATCCTGCTCTGTCATTGCTTTATTTCCTGTAAACAAGGTCTCTCAAAGAATTGGAAGCTAGGACCTATTACTGTGGAGAGCCACCATGAACAGGGCAACTCTTACAAAGGAAAACATTTAATTTATATCCAGGCATGTTCCTCCAACATGTGCCAGGATTCTAGGTGACCTTTTCTCTTTCTCCTCCCCTCCTCTCTCCCTCTCTCTCCACCTTCTCTTCAGCACTTCTTTCTGTTTCTTCCATTTTCCCCCCTTCTCTCCTAACTCTCACTTTCTTCTGGTTTTCTCTTCTGTCTCCCTTTCTTTACTACCCTCTCCCTCTCTTCTTTTTCCCCTCTCCCTCTTCTTACTCATGTCTCCTTCTATTGCTTTCTTTTTATCATTTCCTCTCTTCAAATATCTCTTTCTTCTCCTGCCTCTCTTTATCTTCCTCTCCTCTCTCTCTTCCTTTACCTCCCACAATTTTTCTTTCTCTCCCCTTCCATTTTAGTCAGTGTTTCATTGCTGTGAAGAGACATCATGACCAAGGTAACACTTAAAAACAAAGCAAAATACTCTGAATATTTAATTGGGAGATAATGACAATTTCAGAGGTTTAGACCATTATCATGGCAGGAAGCATGGTGGGATCATGGCTGCACTCATGTCACTGGAGTAGTAGCTGAGAGCTACATCCTAATCTATAGGCAGAAAGACAGAGAGAGAGAGAGAGAGAGAGAGAGAGAGAGAGAGAGAGAGAGAGAGAGAGAGAGAGAAGAGAAGAGATATAGATAGGTAGACACACAGACAGACAGACAGAGAATGAATTGGGGCTAGCTTGGCCATTTGAATCTTCAAAATCTACCTCCAGTGACACATTTTATCCAACAAGGCTAAACCTACCCGAGAAAGGCCACACCTACTCCAGCAAGTTCAGAAGTCCTAATCCTCAAGTATGGCCACTTTCTAATGATTGATCATTTAAATATAGTAGCCTATGGAGGCATTCTTACTCAAACCACTATATTTTTTTTTAGCGCCCTCTTTCTCTTTCCTGCTCTCTCCCTTTCTTTCAACCTCTCTTGTCTTGTTATAGCCAATCTTCATCTCCCTTTTTCTCCTTTTGTTTCTTTATATCTCTCACTGTCATTCCCTCTCTCTTTCCTTCTCTCCTTTTCTATCTTTAGTCTTCTTCCCTCCTCTCTCCTATTCTCTCATTTTCTCTTTCCCTTATTCTGTTTTTCGCTCATGCTCTTCCCCCTCTGTTCTGTCCTTCTTCCCCCTT
The DNA here is from genome assembly GCF_011762505.2 of Arvicanthis niloticus. NCBI lineage: Eukaryota > Metazoa > Chordata > Mammalia > Rodentia > Muridae > Arvicanthis > Arvicanthis niloticus. The sequence goes on along the minus strand of NC_047662.1, from coordinate 77,495,808 downwards.
CCCCCCTCTCCTGTTTCTCTTCCTCTAGGATCCAAAGCTCTCCTCTTATCTTTTTGGCATTCAAACCAGTGGTGCAAAGATAGATCATTTAGAACATACACCCAGTGTCTTAGTTAGGGTTTCCATTGTTATGAAGAGACACAATGACCAAGGAAACTTTTATAAAGGAAACCATTTAATTGTGGTTGGCTTACAGTTTCAGAGGTTCAATCCATTATCATCATGGCAAGAAGCATTGCAGTATGCAAGCAGACATGGTGGAGGAACCCACAGTTCTACATCTTGATCCTTTAGAAGAAGACTCTCTTCTTCAGGCAGCTAGGAAGAGGCTCTCTTTCCACACTGGGTGGTGCTTGAGCATAGGCCCTCAAACCTCAACCCACAGTGATGTACTTCATCTAACAAGGCTACACCTATTTCAATAAGATGAGACACTCCTAATAGTAGCATATTCAAATCACCACATCCATAGTACATAAAAAATAAGTGAATCTTTGAAAGCAAAAGAAATAATAATGAATTATTTCACTAATTGTATTTTTACCTTGTGGAAGCTTTTAAATTTTATGATATTACATCTCTCAGTTTTTGGCCTAGAATGCTGGACAAATGGAATCCTCTTCAGATATTTCTTCTCCCCACCTGTACTTTCTAGAGTATTGTTGATATTTTTCATATTTTTTGTACCTTTTATTTTACCTTTTGGTCTTTCTTCAACTTAGAGTTAGTTTCTGTGATAAATATATGATAGATATGTGTCTAATTTCTTTCTTCTATAGATAAACATCTATTCTGCCCAACATCATTTGTCAACTGTGCTATCATATATTTGATATATGTTTTCAGCATCTTTTTTGAATATTAGATGGTTGTAGTTATTTTCATGCTGCAGTCTTGAGTATTGTTCCCTCAGCCTACAGATCTGTTTTTGTAACATACTGTATTGTTTTAATCATTAAGTGTCAGTAATATATATTCAAGTCTGGAATGCTATTAGGCTTGTATTGATAAACTAGGGTCTTTTGTGTTCTTTTATGAATTTTAGCATTCTTTCTCTTCCTTTCTTCCTTCCTTTCTTTCTTTATCATGTTTTTTCTTTATTTCTGAGAAGATGAGGTAGGACTTTTATTTGGAATTGAACTGATTCCAGACATGGTTCTCTTGTCTTAGTCCATTTTCCATTCCTGTGGAAAAATAACACCATGCTAAGGCAACTTATAAAATAAAACATTTAATTTTGGGCTTGCATGCCATTTAAAATGATTAGTCAACTCTCATTGCCTCAGGGCATGTGCTCATAGACAGAAAAGCTGTACTGGAGAAGTAGCTGAGAGTTCACAACTGATCTACAGGTTGTAGGCCTAGAGAATGAGACACGGTCTGGCACTGGCTTTTGAAACCACAATGCTTAAGTCCAGTGACACACCTCTAAAAAAAAAAACCCATACCTCCAAATCCTTCCAAAACAGTTTCTCTAACTAGTGGACTAAGCATTTAAATATATGAGCCTATGAGAAGCATTTTCATTCAAATCATCATGTTCTACTATCCTGCCTCCCTAGGGTTGTAGCATAATGCATTCAACCCAACTTCAACAGTCTCCATAGTCTTTCACAGTCTCACTGTTTTTTAAAAGTCCAAAGTCTATTCTCAGACTGAGTAGTCCTCTGTGAAATCAAAATAAGAAATATTAAATACTTTCAACTTACAATGGTATAGAATAAGCCTTACCATTCCAGATAGGAGGAAAGAGAGTGTAGAGTACTGGTTCAAACCAAGACCAAAACCCAACAGGGTAAACTCCAAATCCTATTCCTTCATGTTTGATATCAAAGGGCTCTTATATTGCTATTCCCTTCTCACTTTGCTGGCATCAACACACTTATCTTTATTGGGATAGTCTCATGCCTAGTGTGTAGCTCTCCTTGGCAGACATTTCCAAACACTTGCATCTCCAGCATCTTGGGGTCTGTAATTCAATCCAGGCCTCAGCTTAATCTAGACCTTTTGAAGATCTACTAATCTGGGTCATGCCTTCTGCTGGAAATCTATATAATGGTATAAAAGAAGGATAGTTTTACTTTTTGCCTGCTTGTTCTTGCCTCATTAGCAAGTACATTTCTTTACTGGAAATGTAAAAAATGTATTTCTTTCCATTTTTTACATTTTAATTTCTTTACATTTCTTTAATTAAAACCTACTTCTTTGGGATTCTGGTGTCTTCTGAAGACCTGCTAAGATATCTAGCCTTGTGGACTGAACTACTATTTGATTCTTGAACTTTGTTCATAGGTACCCTCTGTTAGATTCCCTAGACTACATCCTGTAAGTCACACTCTCTATCTATCTCTTCCTCTCTGCTTGTTATTTCATTCTAAATTCTTCTCTTCCTTTCTCTATCTACCTCTTTCCATTTCATTTTTATTTTATACTCATCTTTTCTCCATTCTTCTTTCTGTTCCTTTTCTCTCTCACCATCTCTCTGTCTCTCAGACCTCTCTCTTCCATTTATCTTTCTGTCTCTTCCCCTTTCTTTTCTCTCATTCCACTTCTTTTCTGACTATTCTCTCTCTCTCTCCTCTCTTTCAATTTCTCATTTTTCTTTCTTTCCATCCCCATCTCCCTCTATCTCTTTTGTATTTCTCTTCTGTTTTATTGTTCTCCATAGATGTCAATTTCTCTTAACCCCCTTCTCTCCTTTTCCCTCCCTCACTCTTTTGCTCTTAGTCCCTCAGCCTTTCTTTCTTATTCTCTCCTTCACTTACCTTCTATCTTCTTCTTTGTCATTCTTTCTATTCTATCTTTCTCCTACTTTCTCTCCTCATCTTTCATGAATCATAAAAAAAAAATCCCAGACTAATTCTTCATCTCTTTGTCTTCATTAATTCTTCATTGATTCTTTTTTCCCACAAGCAGAAGCTATTTGGTTATATAAAATTCCTCTGTCTAGTATTTGTCTGACTCCCTGGGCAAATTGAGTCTTCTTCATTAACTTCTTCCTAACACCTATGCAGTGTAGGTAACTGATGATGTTTTGTAGTTGAACTTTCAGTGTGTTTTATTTTACATTTAGGTCTTCTGTCCTATCAAAAATTAATTTAGAATTTATTTTTTTTCAGTGTGATTAATACGTGTATAACATAATTTTTCTACATGTGTATAACTAGTCTTTGCAACACTAGTTTTGAAAATCTATATTTAAATTTGTTTGTTCTTGGCATCTTTTAAAATTTTTAAATGGTTGTAGTATCACCTTCTCATGCTGTTGTCCTGGATATTGTTCTCTCAATCTACATGTCTGTTTTTGTGCCAGTAACATGTTGCTTTCATTACCAAGGCTCTATATTATATTTTTAAGTCTGAAATGCTATCAGGATTGCTTTGGTGAGCCAAAGTCTTTTGTGATTCCATATAAATTTTAAGATAGTCTTTCTTTCTCTCTTTATCTTTTTATTTTCCTGTTTCTGTGAAGAATGAGGTAGGACTTTTGATTGGAATTTCAATCATGACCTTTGGTAGAATCATAATTTCCCCACTACTATTCCAAAAGCATGTTATGTCTTTCCATTACTTTCATCTTTATTTCTTCAGAGACCTAATATTTTCATTGTAGAAGTCTTTCACCTGCTAGCTTAGAGGTATTCCTAGATACTTGATTTTCTTTTAGGGTATGGTGGATAGCTTCATAGTAAGTTTGGGAGTCTTCTTGTTTCTGGAACATTCAAAAAAATTTCTAGTTTGACCCACTCATCAAGCATTAATGAATGTTTTGTTTCATTTCTAGTTTCTTAGGACTAGATGCCCAGACTTGTCCTCTGAGTACACAGGGCAGGGACTTGGTTTATAGTTCTATATGCAGGCAAAACACATCTCCACATAAGAATAAAGACATAAGAAATGAGCCAGTGTTTCTTACCTGTATTCTAAATTTATTAGCATCCATAATATATATGAATATGTGTGTGTATATATGTGTATATACTAATAATTAAGTATCATTATTTCCCTTGCTATATCATATGCCCATTTCTCCAGATGTCTACTTTTGCCAAGATGAGGGATGAAAATTCTTCTCAGAGCAATCTTGCTTTTTGTTCTCTTCTGACTGGGACTTGGTGTCTGTGCTCTTATTGTAGTGTATAAAAATTATAGACTTGCAGCTCCTACTTTTCTGACCCTTGCCTCTACTATGTATGCCCAGGCTAAAACAGGGAACCACTGGTATAACCAAAAATGTTACAAATTGATAGCAACTGTGATAATATTTTTAATACTATAAAAGCTGCTTTATACTACTCAAACTTTTTTTTAAATCCTGAGATTCAAGTAAATTATGTCTTTCATAATAATTTTTTTCTATAAATTTAAGTTGGGCATGTAAAAGTGCCATCACTAGCCCCTGTTTTTGGTTTGTTTTGGGTTTTGTTTTTATTTCTGTGTGTGCATGTCTACTTGTTTTGTCTGTCTGTCTGTCCACCTGGGGTCTTCCTGACTGATAAATCCTAAGGAGGTATCACTAAGATCTTAGTTTGTTAGCCAGATCTGGAACTTCTTAAATAGAAATGTGGGTCTCTTTAACATTTTATGGCTCATCAACTACACACATTATAATATATGGACAAATGAGTCCTTTGATGTATAAATCTATTATCTCAAACTTGAATGAGAGAAAATGGGACTTGCTGGCACCACTCTATCTGAACAGAAATCCAGAGGTGAAAGCAGATGTATTAGAAGTTGATGTGCATCATCCATTTATAGCACTTTGAAGTTGAGCCAGAGACTATAGGGGAGAAACAACAAAGGATGGGGCCACAGCTTGGAATGGGAAAATATGTTCAAGAACACAATGCAACTCCATCATTCTTTAGGACCCTAAGAGTGAACCTGCCATGCTGAAGTCTCCTTCTCCATTTCTCTTTCACTTCCCCTGCAGGGAAAACCTATGTAGCTGCACACAGAGATAAGTAAATGGTAAATCTCACTGCTGTCTGATACCCATTCCTCTTTTTTCTAGAACTTGGTGCTTAAACTTTTTTATTGTTTTCTTCTTCTTCTTCTTCTTCTTCTTCTTCTTCTTCTTCTTCTTCTTCTTCTTCTTCTTCTTCTTCTTCTTCTTCTTCTTCATCTCAGGAATACCTTAATAGGGTTTATTGGTTAGGAAGGCCACAGTCACACACACACACACACACACACACACACACACACACACGGAGAGACAATTACAAACAAACACACAAACAAAGAAAATGCCCTATTGCCATCACTCTTGCATGTCCAACACAAAGTAGTGCATGTCCAACACAAAGTAGATGGGGACAACTTACTAACAAAGAGCTCTACAACGAAAACTTCAGATGTGTAAAGAAAGATATAGACACTAGAAAACAGAAAGAAATAGCATGCATTTGGATTAGTAGGATTAATAGTGTGAAAAATCATTGTTTTACCTAAGACCATGATTGAAATCAGTGAAAAATCAGTGAAATTCCAATGAAACATCCTACTCCATCCTTCACAGAAATAAAAAAATAATAAAAAAAGAGAAAGAAAGACTGACAGACTATCCTGAAATTAATAAAGAACCATAAAAGACTCTGGTTCACCATAACAGTCCTGATTACATTCCAGACATGATATATTACAGATCCTTAGTAATTAAAACAATATGGTAAAGGCACAAAAGCAGATATGTAGATGGAAGAAACAATATCCAAAAAATAAAATGAGAACATGTAACTACATCCATATGACATTTGAGAAGATACACAGAAACACACATTAGAGAAAAGACAGACCCTTCACAAAGTGTTACTGGCAAAACTAGATACCCACATGTATAAAAATATAATTAAGCAGTGTATTACTTGACCTGAATAAAAATTATCTCTCAAGGTATGGAAGCACAAGACACTAAAGAAGCTGTTATATTCCATTTCTCTCCCTCTCTTTCTCTAATTCTCTCTTTTTCTTTTGCTTCTTTCTCTCTCCCTCTTACTCTTTCCTTCAGCTTTTGTCTCCTCTTCTTTCTCCCTCCCTCTCTCTTCAGCACTCTGCATGGTATAATTGTGGGAAAAGACATAATAAAGGTGACTAAATTAACTGTCTTTGTATCAAATGTTTGCAGTATCCTGTGAGGTCAGAAGAAGGTGTTGTATACTAAACAAAGAGACAGAGACATAGACATACACACACACAGAGAGAGAGAGAGAGAGAGAGAGAGAGAGAGAGAGAGAGAGAGAGAGAGAGAGAGAATATACCAGGGAGATAAAAAAGAAAGGGAGAGCAAAGGAGAGAGTGACAGGGAGTATGAGGGAAAATGAAGATTGAGAAAATGACAGAGAAAAGGGTAAATGGATAGGAAGCTAGAGAGATAATTGTGTGAAAGAGGGAAAGTGCTGAAGAGACAGAGAAAGAGAGAGAGAAAGAAGCAGAGAGAAAAGCTAAGGGAGAGTGTAAGAGAGAGAGAGGGAGAAAGGAGTAATAGAGAAAGAGAAAGAAAGAGCTAGAGAAAGAGAAGGAGAGGGAGAGAGTTGGAGTCAAAGAGTAAGATTGGGAAAAAGGGAGCGTGAGAGATGGAAAGTATGATGGAGGAGAGAAACTGAGAGGATGAAGAACAGGTAGAGGGGAGGAGAAAGGGAGAGTAGTAAAGTGAAAGAGTTAGACAGTATGAGAAGGGGAGAGAGTCACAAAGAGTAAGAGGGGAGGGGAGAGGGGTAGAGGAGTATGTGAGAGAAAGAATGGGAGGGGAGAGAGAGAGACACACACAGTGAGACAGAGAAAGTACAGGAGCAAAAAAAGTGAGGAGAGGATGCAAGAGAGAGAAAGGGGAAGAAAGAAAGGAAAAAAGAAGGGAGAGTGAAAGAAATGGAGAGAATGAGAGGTAGAGAAAGATGGAAAGGGAGGTGAAGAGAGCATAAGACAGGGATAGAGACACAGCACATCTCATATAGGTAGAGGGAGAATGTGTGTGTGTGTGTGAGAGAGAGAGAGAGAGAAAGAGAGAGAGAGAGAGAGAGAGAGAGAGAGAGAGAACAGAGAGGAATAATGTGTGGGAGAGAGGTAGAGAAAAACAGAGAGAAAGGTAAAGAAATGGAGAGAGTGACACAGAGTGAGAGAGAGGCAAAAAAGAGAGGTACAGAGAGTGAAGCAGAGAAAAAAGAGGGAGAGAGAAGAGAGAGAAAGAATGAGATGGAAGGGAGAACAAGAGGGAAAGAAAGGCAGAAAAAGCAAGAGAAGAGGAGAAAGAAATGGGTAAGGGAGAGAGGAAGAAAGCAGACAGGGAGAAAGAAAGGCAGAGAGAGAAAGAAAGAGCTATAGAGAATGAGTGAGAGAGAAAGGGAGACAGAGACAGACTAACAGAGACAGGAAAACTGGAAACATTTTGGGTGGAAAAGTGTGGAATGGAAGAGGACAGATAGGAAGGCAGAAAATAAATGAGCATTGTAGAGGGATAGAGGGAGGGAGGGAGAGAGAGAGAGAGAGAGAGAGAGAGAGAGAGAGAGAGAGAGAGAGAGAGAAAGAGAGAGAGAGAGGGAGGAGAAAGGGAGTAGAAATGCATTAGTAGCAGAAAGTGATGGGGAGAGAAAGAGAGGCAGGGAGAGACAAGGAGGCAAAGAAGGGAGAGGGAGAAGGTGGTAAAGAGATCCAGAGAGAGAGAGAGAGAGAGAGAGAGAGAGAGAGAGAGAGAGAGAGAGAGAGAGAGAGAGAGAGACAGAGAGAGGGAGGGAGAGGGAGGGAGAGAGATATCAGAAGAGAGAGATATCAGGAGAGAGATCAGGAGAGAGTGCAGGAGAAAGAAAAAAGCATCAGACATTGAGAATGTGAGGAAGAAAGAAGTTAGATGTAGAGAAAGAGATGTAGAGAAGGAGAGAGTGAAGATAGGACAGGAAAAGAGAATGGGATATAGAGATGGAGAAGGCAAGATAAGAGATAAATGGCTTGAGAAAGGCAGAGAATAAGAATAAGTATGAGGGGGAGATGAAAAGGGAGTGGTATGTTGAGTGGGAGAGGGGAGAGAGTGAAGAGGAAGATTGAGGGATATGGAAAGAGTAGGAGTGATGTGAAGAGAGACTGAGAATCAAGGGACAGGTAGAGAATGTGGGAGACAGAGAAGGAGAGTGAGAGAGAGGAATGAGAGAGAGAGAGGAAGAGAGAGAGAGAGAGAGAGAGAGAGAGAGAGAGAGAGAGAGAGAGAGAGAGAGAGAGAGAGAGCAGGAAAGTGAAAAGGAAGGAAGGTGTCTTTCTTAGTCAGTGTTCTACTGCTGTGAGGTGTGGGCAAATTTATTTGAAAGATAGCATTTATTTGGGGCTTGCTTACAGCTTCAGAGGCTTAGTCTGTTATCATCATGACAGGGAACATGGCTTTGGAAAAGTTGAGAGCTACATTCTGATCTGTAGACAGAGAAAGACAGAGACTCTGGGTTTGGCATGGGCTTTTGAAACCTCCAAGCCCACCCCCTGTGATACATGTCCTCCAGCAAGCCCACACATCCTAAACCTTCTAATCCTTTTAAACAGTTCCACTCCCTAGTGACAAAGCATTCTTCAAACACATGAGTCTATGGGATCCATTTTTATTCAAACTACCACAGAAAGGTATATGGAATGGGAACAAAAATGGGAGAGGACTCTGATGAGAAAGAAGAGAAACAGGTTGAGTTAGCAAGTAAGAAAAAAAAGAGAAAGAATGAGAGGGAGAGAGGGAGGCCAATACAGAAAGAAAAAAGGCAGAGTAGAAAATGCAGAGAGTAAGGCAGAGAGGAAAAGAAAAAGAAAGATCAGAGAGAGAAAGAAAGAGGGGGGAAGGGAGAGAGAAGGTGAGATAGAAAGGGTTATTGAGTGTGAGAGAGAATGATGGAGAGTGAAAAAGAGAAAACAATAGATGGAGAGGGAGACAGAGAGGCAGAGGGATATGGACAGACAATAGAAGAGAGATACAGAATAAGACAGACAAAGGAAGTAAAAAAGTGAAGGTAAGAAAAGATAAAGAGAGAATTAGAGAAAGGAGATAAGGAAGAAAGAATAAAAAGAAAAGGGGAGAGAGGGAAAAGGAGAGAAAAGAAGAAAAGTACAGGAGCCACATCACAGTAAAGGTACCTCTTGTGATGAAACACCATCACCAAAAACAACCTGGGGTGAAAGGACTCATTCACTCACAGTTTGATATAACAGTTCATCATCAGAAGCAGTGAGAGTAAGAACCAAACATGGCAGGAAGCTGGACACTGGAGCTGATGCAGAGGCCACAGAGGGATGCTGCTTAGTGGATTTCTATCCATGGATTTTTTTCACCCTGCTTTCTCATTTTCACTCTCTCCATCTCTCCATCTCTCTTCTTTTTCAATTTCTCAAGAACTTAGAACCCAGGAACACCATCCTAGGGATGGTACTCTCCATAATGGACTAGGCACTTCCACATCATTAGTTTAAAAAAAATGATCTACCTACATTCTATTTATATTAACCTAGACAAATAATTTAGCTTCCTAAATCCAGTTCTTTTACCTATAAAAGAGGAATGCTACATCCCTCTCTACAGCAGACATTTTACTATAAAACTTAATAACCAGACCAAAAAATGACTGTGAAAAGTGCTTTAAAATTAGTAATATAATGAACAGCAATGAAACAAACCTGCCCAACATTGTATTTGGCTGTGCAGTAAAAGTGGACGGGTCCACAACAAATCTGGTGTTCTCCACTATCAGGGTCACTCGCTCAGATGTCCTCACATTGTGAGCCCCTTGTTTTGCATTCTCATACACAAACACCATCTCCCCAGCTGTCTTACAGCTACCATCTGAGCTTGACTGACTGCTGTTCCTGCTGCTGTTCCCAGCACTGCTCATGAAGCTGTTTGGGGATGCTTTTTGAGGACGAGGACTGCTTGGACAAGAAGAACTATGGTCTTTTTCTCATTCTAAAATAAAATATTAAATATTACGAGCATACAAATTTTATTTAAAAAGATTTGACCCAGGAGGTGGTATCGCACACATTTAGTGCCAGCACTAGGGAGGCAGAGGCAGGCAGATCTCCATGAGTTCAAGGCCAGCCTGGTCTACAGAGCAAGCTCCAGGACAGCCAGAACATTGACACCTAATTTGAAAGTTACCTTTGACTGGCTAGCAGGAGGCACAAGTTTACATCCTTACTCTTTGTGGGTAGAACACAATAGGTCTAAATCTACAGAATTGGCAGACAGACAACCCTCTAGGAAACCTGGAGTTAGAGGGAAAGCCTTCTTAGAGGAAGTGACTTAGTACTGCATAAAGCCCCTGGCAAGTAGTGTTTTTTAAGTAGTGGTTTTCTGTGGATCTTGCAAATAGTGACAAGGGGCTCAGATGTTAAAAGAATGGAGACAAAAACTGGAATGCAGTTTTTTGCAAGGTTGTCAGGTAGAAGGGTTTGAAGTTAATGCCAGAATACCAAGTCTACAATTTAGGGAAGGAACATTTATGTAAGTTTGTAAATGTGAGGATGCTACTCTGTGCTTTGTGTACACTTACAAATGCTGGCACACATTGCCCACAGCAGCCAGAGTTGTGTCATCCATAACTCTTTTATTGTTTTCCTCTTGACCTGGGGTAATGGGTACAACCAGTACTGTTATAGTATACAGAGTGTCAAAGTTATAGGTGTGAGATATGTGAAATTTTCAAATTAAACTTCTGATATTTTATGTGAAGATAAAGCAAATAGAAAACTATCACAGGCTGTTGTACAACAAGGTGAACTTGATGATTTACAGAAAACCTGAACTGTTACGAATGTTAGGCAGGCTGCAAAAGAACTTCATCAATAGTTGTAGTTCCAGATGAAAGAACTTTGTAATACTTTTACAATTTTCCCTATGAAATGTCCATTTATTTATTTTGTGCGTGCACAATTCTGTGACAGCATGTGTGTGGAGGTCAGAAGACGACTTCTGAGAGTTAATTTAATCCTTCCACTTTTTCGGTCATGGAGATTGAAATCGGTTGGTCTGCCTCAGGAGGAAAGCCCCTAATCTGTTGAGTCATCTCAAAAGATCCTAAAAGCTCCATTTGTGAAAAGTAATATTGGTTGTTGTTTCTGCTGTACAATATGAAGTGATTGGACCAGTACAGGGCACCCACTGCACAAGTGACACCTCATTTTCTAGTGTGCGGGGTTTCCCCACAACCTCCCATAACTAATTTTTTTGTTATGATTCATCTCTTTTCATCATGTCTAATCTAATTATCCTCCTTGTATGCCAGTGTCATTTTTTTCTTCTCTATATTCTGACAAAAATAAAACCCTTCATATTTGATTCTTGATCCATTTTTAAACTTTTCCTTTTAAGATAGAAAAATAGGCTTGAGAGATGTTACATAAGTTAAGGGCTCCTGTTACTTTTACAAGGACCTAAGTTTCATCTCCAGCACCCACATTCAATGGCTTATAGCTGTCTCTAATTCCCGCTTCAGGGTATCTGATGCTCGATTATGGCCTTGATGGAGAGGTGCAACCATGTGGCATAGACACATATAGACACACATGCATGCACTGGTTTTTTTTTTTTTTGTTTGTTTGTTTGTTTGTTTTGTCTTTGGTTTTTTTTTTGTGTGTGTTTTGTTTTGTTTTATGCGTTTTTTTTTTTTTTTTTTTTTTTAACATCATGGAGACTAGAGAAATGGCTTGGTATTCAGAACATTTCCTGCTCTTTCAGAGGACACAGGTTTCATTCCCAGCACCCACATTGTGGCTAGTAATTTTCTGTAACTGCAGTTCAAGAAGTACTGACAAACTCTTCTGGCCTTGCTGGCACTGAATGCACATGGTATATAAACATACATATAGGCAAAATACTGATACAAATAAAATAAAAACAAAGTATGAAGGCTACATTTATATATATATATATATATATATATATATATATATATATATATATATATATATATATATAAATTTTTTTTGAGAAAGAGAGAGAGGGGGATACCTGGGAGGGAAGGAAATGGAACCGGAATGTCATGTAATTATAATTTCAAAACATAAAATTACTATAAAGAGGAAAAATACCTTAAAGATAGGAAACAAATGCCAAGAGAAATTTGAGGAACAAATTTAAATTAAGTCTAATTTCTACTATTTAGTCTAATGGTTCTGCTATTACTATGGATTAAAATATAGCTAAACCAAATGTACTATAGTGGTATATATTATTTAGCTTTCTAAAGTCTTGTAGTTCAAAGAATATGTTCAAAGCATTTATAATAGACATTTCCCTTCTCTGCTTCCTGGCCTGCAGAGATGAGCGCAAGAAGCCCCATTTTTCTGCTGCTGCTGACACAAGTTGCTTTTATGCCACAACTTCCCTATCATAATAGACTTTACCTTCAGATTGCGAGCCAAGACAAATCCTCCCTTTTAAAAAAAGAATGTCAGAAAGAAAGAACAGATAGAAGGAAGGGAGGGAACAGAAACAGAAGTAAAGAAATAAAAGAGAAAAGACAGAAAGGAGGACAGAAAGAAAAAAATGAAGCTAAAGCAAAGGATAGAAACACAGGACAAACAAAGGAAGGAATATACAAAGACAGAAAGAAAGGAAGAAAGATAGAAATAAAGAGAGGGAGAAAAAATGAATAAAAACTGGTGGTCATATAATTGTGAACCTCTGGGCTAACTCAGGAATGCTAGTTAGAGGGCATGGACTTTGAAGAGAAAATACTTCAGATTAGCTGATATCAGATGAGACCCAGATAGCTCTGCTGTGGGATAGTACTCATACATGACAAAAGAGAATATTTTGTTTAATGATCAATGAAAGGTATGGCCCTGGGAGAGTCAATAAATGATTCAGTTGTTTACATGGTATCTGGGACTAATGTATTGTAGCCTAAAGGATTATTGCCTTTTATATTTTTTGGTCAGTAACACAATCTGAGTACTGTTGTTTATCTTAGAGAACTTAAAAGTTTTCATAAAAACAAAAGGCATATTGTTTACTCTGTATCAAGACTTGCTTGAGAATAATGGCGCAGGTTTCTTGTGTGAGCATCTGAGATCTCTGATCAGCCTCCTTCACCTCCCTTTCATCCCAAGCACACCACCCCTGCCATTACAAAGGTCTACTGTGTACTCCATATATGAGCCTTTTCATTATAGAATCCTAGACACCCATTCAATTATTGAAGAATGCCCTGTTATATTTATTGCAGAGAGGACTGATATTGAGGCCAATTGTTGATTTTCATGTATGAGGAACACGACATTGTTGGGTGGCTGCCAGTGCTCTATCAATCTCTCCAGGCCACTCTGACCTTGGGATATGTAAGACTTGCAGATAAATTGGAAGATCAATGACTTGTTCCTCTTGCTACACCCGATGCTCTTGAGAAATTAATATGAGGATCATAATAAATAAAAGATGATATGGATTGTAGTGTAAAATATTAAGGATGGACAGAATGTGCTCAAGGAATCTAAACAAAAGCCAAAAAAAAAAAAAAAAAACCCTAATATAAGGGCATCTACCACCAATCTAAAAATCTAGATTTTGAAGGTGATCAAGCTATTGCATATGTATCTCTTTACACTATCGAATAAAGAGAGTGCAGAAACACTGTGAAATGGTGTCTCTTCTCTTTCTCATCTCACAGAGCTTAGAGGCCTTCTGGAATTAAAGGGATCATTTGCCCATTTTACAGGAGAAATCCAAAGACAGAAAACGAATTGCCTGGTTGAAGTTTTTGCAGTTAGCTACTAATGGGTGTAATTGGTAAGGTTTGCTTCTTAATTAGGGTAACGCCTATCAGAATGATGCGTAATAAAATTATGGGGTTTCCTCATTCTTTTTAGCGAGTCTTTTGGGGTTATCCTTGTTCATGTTGGTGAGACTTTATGAGTGCAGCTTCTGACATATCTAGGAGACATTGCCTCACAGAAAACTTCCTGATTCTTTGCCCATGCTTCTGCAGTGCTCCATGAGGCATAGGTGATGGAGTATTTTTATAGATGTATCCACTGGAACTGGGAAACATGACTATTTTGATTTGTTTTGGTTTTCCTTGGTGCTCTCTGTCTATTACAAAGAAAATACCCTTGCTGAAGGTTGAAGAATACACATATCTGTGAGTACAAGGGCAAATGCTTACATTGTTGCTCGTGATTATGCTGGTTTAGTAAAGAGTAGTTGTAGGTTCTTCTCCACTACTCATGACTTCATTAACACTGAGTAGTGAGCTAGGTTTCCAGTACCAGACATGTTTTCCTTCTTGTTGGGTGGCCTCAAGCCTACACAAAGAACTAAAGGTAACTCTGGAAAGTTGAATGGAGAAACAGCCTTCTCCAAAGAAGAGCAGACAAATTGATTTTCCTCCATGAAATGGTTGTGCTAGAAAACATATATGTAATTAATGGTTTATGGTCTTAAAAGGTTACATTTAGGAACGAACGTGTTAAGACCAGACACACATGTTCATCTAAGCAACAAATAACAATTACAAAAAGACCATGAATTTGAAAAAGAGCAAGCATAAATATGTGTGGTGAGGCTTGGAGGGAGAAAAGGGGAGAAATGCTGTAATTGTCTTATGATCTCAAAAAAAGAAAATCACTCACTTCTAGGGAAAAAAAATCCCAGATATCTCTCTCTCTCTCTCTCTCTCTCTCTCTCTCTCTCTCTCTCTCTCGTGCTCTAGGGTATTTCTTAGAGGAGAACATATTTGAAATCACACTGGAAGCTGTGAAAACCTGTGGTCTTTCTCAATCTGCTGTCAAACCAAAACCCACATACGACACTATAGAAATTCTTGGCAGATATCCTTAGTGGAGCAAATTGATTCTGAACATCAAAGAGGGTCTTACCCATACTCCTCTGGGAATCACAAAACCAGAGACTATTAGAGACCAAAAGAAAATTTGGAAATGCAAAAGGAAAGAGCTGGTATATCAAAGAAATGGAGAAAATGAGTTTTAAGGAGTAACACCTTGGCCTGGAAATGAAAATAAAATTGAGTCATACTTAATTTTATCTAAATAATTAACATCTTTTGGATACAGCTTGGTTATCCATTAGTCTTGATATATCAACTCCAAAGTGACTCTGTTCTCTGGGACTACCTGGGTTCATGTTCTACTTTGCCCTTTCTGTGACATCACAACAGTAGAGACATGTCTGTTACTGAGATCAGAGAGACAAATCCTATCCACACCTTGATTCATAACCTCTTTTGGCTGAGCCTCAGATAAGCTATTTGGGTTCTATTTTTTTTGAAAGCAAAGATACACTTGCCCTTGACTCTAAGCTCTCCCCATACATTCAATTTGTACTTACCAAAAAGTTTTTAATATCTCATCTCTGACATCATTTGAGCTTATGTTTTGTGTCTTCTCACTGCTACCTGTCAATAATCAAATGTGATCATAAGACATTCTATTCAGATGCCAGTCTTCTGGAGGAAAATACTAAAATATGCTTGAAGCAAGAAAAAGGAATGATGATTTTATTTAAACAGGTGCAACTTACTGGGTGACAAAGACTGTGTCTGTTTTTAGCTGGTGAAAAAAAATTTCCATTCTCACACTTTTATTTTTCTTCTTAATATAACGTCTTCTGTCAGCGTTGATTCCTGAGATTAAAATGAATGTGTTACAGAAAGGGAAAGAAGATTAGCCATCAATGCCAATTTGTCCTGTAGTACCTGCCTCACATGAGAAATGAGTATGATCACCATACATAAAAGATAATGGATGATATGGCTTTGGTAATAGAATACTAAGGCATTCACAATTTGATGTATCAAATGAAACCAAATTACACCTTTACAAGAAATGGGGGTTTATTGTTTTTGTTCTCAAGAAAAGTACTAGTACAGAAAAAAAAAAAAAAAAAAAAAAAAAAAAACCAAACCCACACTTTTAAATGAAGAGTCATCCAGGGGCTCCAAAAGGAGAATTTCTTTCCTTTTTTTTTTTTCAGATAATCTCTTCCAGACCCCTGCATGGTCTGGTGGATTTGCAAAGAGCTTTCCCCAGGCAACAGAGACAGAGCCCTCTACTACATGCAGTAACTATTCATACTGGTAGATGTGTTTGCTGCCATTTATGTTTAGGGGATGAAGTGGTGTTTGCATTTTAATCTCAGAAACTTTGCCTTCTCTTAGTATCTATACAAATCATTCATTAGATTAATGTAAGTATTAATGCGTTAAGTGCATATGTATCCCAGACATTCTTCTAGGAATGCATTATATAACACAGGAGCTTCCAGTTTATACTGACAAAGGCTTCAAATTCTGGGCTTCAGAGGAGACCTTATAAGCTAGATACTTACAGTGAATTTCTCATTTCCTTGCCCAGACAGTCTTCCCCAAATTATGTCTGTTTTAGGAAACTAAATATAGATAAAAATGAAAGTCTCAGTTCAAAGGCAGCAGTTATTTTGATGTGCAGAGATAGGCAGCCCCTTTCTCTAAGTTGATTAGGCACAGATTTCTTCTCCTGAATTTTTAGTCTTCTCTCTAACCCTGAAAGAACATAGAAATGGATTGAGTGACTTATTTAATTTTGGAATAGTGCAGTGAATTATTTAGCAGAAGCAATGGAGGGGGGGAGTAGTGAAGTAAGAGGGGAGAAGTAATTTTAAAATATCTTTAGCTAGAGGAAGCTTGGCTCACCTACACATGAGCAGCTATGGTATGTACAGTGACATTCAGAGAGGTCTGCATTAGTAAGAAGAAAAGGTCTGGACACCATCACTGGCAGAGGCAGACGTACAGCTGCGCATCTACTGTGTAGGGAGAAACAGATGTGTGTCAAGACCTTCTAAAGTGAGAGCTGTAAAGAAAACTGCAGGTGAACAGACAGAAATTCAAGGCCTCCTGTGTTGCACTTCTGGCAAAATAGTCCTCTGAGTGATCTCTAGCCAATTTCTAGCTGTGATACACGAAGCTCACATCATAGACAGGCCACAGTGTTTGTTTTTCTTGCCCATATTTTAGAGTAGATATTAGACATGCCTTTGAAATGTTTACCAGTGTTTTCCAGAGCTAAAGCTTCTGAAAATGATGTTATGAGAGCACCAGCATGGCTCGTGGAAGGAAGCTTCTGAGTTCAGGTTCCTATACCACAAGGGGAACAGAGATGACTGTAACCTTTGAGTTCAGACCCCTATACCACAAGGGGAACAGAGATGGCTGTAACCTTTGGGAGGGTTGTGCTCTTGTCAATACAACCAGCATTCCTAATATGATCTCAACTGGATAATTTTTTTGAATAAGAATTATATCTAACTCACTATAAGGAAATAGGTATTCGTAAAGTTGGGAACCAGTTATTATGCCCTCGTGCATTTTTCAGAATGTAAGCCTTTAGCTTCCCTTCCCTTAATCTGTAATTAAGCTCCATCTTGCCTGGCATTCTTAGCACTTATACCTCCTGTTTTAACTTGCTTATTATTTCTGTAAAATTATTTCACAAATACTTTTATATTCTTTGAAATGAAGCTTAAATATTACCCTATGTTGCATTCTAAGGAGGTTTTGCTCCTTGTCTTTGTTGTAGAAGAGACAGGACATAGCTCTGTCTACATGGCACAGCTGTCCATATTTCTCGTTATGGAGCTAGCACAAAGTTGTCACATGGGTCATCATGACTGATGCTATGACCAATTCTTTGTTAGTGGTTAGAAATAATTGACTTTTGTGTTCTGCATTCTATTTGAAAGATTAGAAAAGGTGAAAGAGCTCAGCGTTCTGTCACAAGCCCCCAAGCAGCCATTATAGGGCTTATGCTATGGAGACTTAAACACCATAGTACCTGCCACAATGCAGTAACAACATGGAACACTCAATGCTCTTTGATAGGGAGAATATTCCTTTTGGATATTTCTCAGACAGTTATGGAGAAAGCAGAACTGTATTCTATAACATAATGATGGTGTAGTTGCATTCCTCTGGGACATAGAAGATCTACCTTTATACATAATAGTTACATAAAAACTGGATATTTAAACCCCACTGTAGCCCCGTGGAGCCTTTCACAAACATTCACTTACACATGGGAAAGAATTGGAACCCTATTGACTCTGGCTTACCAGAACTCCTTTTGTTTTCACTAGTACAACAACATAAGGAAAAAATCCTGTAAAACAACATTGCTGGATTTGGCAGAAATCTTTAATGAAATGTAGAGACTATAGAACACAGAGAAAAGGCAGTTGGTCCTGATGGGAAGGAAGCCTTTTCACTAGCCAAGTGATGACAGTGAGAGTAATAGGAGCGATTACATAAGCTTGGACAAACATCGAGCATGTCCCCCACACTGACTGTTTCCATATTATAGCCTGCAAGCTGGGTAGTCATTATTCTGGTATTTCCAGTGAACAAACGAGATACAAGGAGGTTAAGTGACTCTCCTGAGATCAAACTACTAGTAAGTGATACATGTGCAAATGACCTAGGCTAGCTCCAGTAGAGTTGATGCTTTGAGTTAGTGGGTTGTAACTATATATGTCACTTACACATTTTGAAAATATTATTTTTAACTCACAAAGTGCACAGAGACTACTTAGAAATTGATACTGTAATTATTTTGGTATTTTGTAGCACTCTGTTAAATCAGTGCTCCTCAATACTTCATAGCGCTTTCATCAAATTTCATCTTCTATTGAAAAATAAGGAATTTCTGGGACATTGAGTTCCAAAGAGCAAATAAAACCATATCAACAGTTAATGTATAAAAGTGAAATGAAAACAAATAAAAAGGCAATAACCCAAGCCCTGTGTCTAAGCTAAAGGAGCATATGGGGTTCTAGTGCTGCCTTGCCCCCAAGCCTCACTTTATAGAAGCCAAACAGCTTAGACTGTAGAATAGAATCCCTGTTTGCTCTGGGCAGGATAATTTTCCTTTCTATTCCTCTAGGTTACTCTATGATAAAGTGGGGGCCAGAGAGGCAGGAATGACCGCTATCCATTTGTACCACTGTGTATGCCATTAGCATGCCAGGTTGGTTATGCTTTCTTTCCTCAGACACTTCTAGGTCTTCTATTTAAATAGGATCTTTAATACAGAGTAGAAATTAAAAAGAATCAAACTAAAAATAACCCTCATCTCATTCCATCTTTCCATTTCACTGACAATTCAGTGATTTAACAAAGTGCCCTTTGTGGTAGTCTGGTGGGGATTATGAGGCACATCTCAAGGCCTCCAGAGACTTTCTCATTTGGGCTAGCTCATGTTTTTTTTGTTTTTTTTTCTTACAGCTCTAGCCTGGAAGGTCATCTTCAGATCTTTTAAACAGAGAGAAAACAATAGGAAATCTCTTCCCCATGGTACTGTGGAAAGAAATTATGGGGTTCAACTTCCCTTACTGTTGGAAAGTAAAACCATATGCCAATAAAAAATACCAATCGTTTCCAGGCTGCATATCCCATAGAGAGGAGGACAGATGACTTACATGCTAATATGCATGATATGTGTATCACCACACATGCAGTCCTATCTGGCATATCTTTAAATACACTCAGAAATCATAAGAAGATTAAATTTGTGGGCAATGGGACATCTTTTCCCATAACTGATATAGCTATTTAGGCTTTATACCATCTGATCCCATGGCCCAGGTTTACCTCAAACTCACAATCATCCTGCCTCTGCTTCTTAAATGCCAGATATTGAGGTGTGACCCACCTTTTGGTAAACTTTTGGGGTGTGACATATTCAACCATCTCCACATATGTCCTCTATTCCTTTTCCATGCTCATTGTGGGATAGTAAGAGCCAAGGTTAACCTGTAAGCAGTACTTGCCCATGGAGAATATATATTTCTGGAGTGCTGGGATTTTTAGTTCTTGGGAAACAACAAAGGTGCATGATTTTACTCCCCTAAACATGTTTGTCTGAACCAACTACATCAGATGTATTTAATCACATGTAGGCTGAAGGTAATCAGATAGAAAATATGTCAAGACAATGCTTGCCCCTAAATGGACCTAAAAGAAAACATAGTGAATTATGGGCTCCTTTTAAAAAGCCCATAAAACATGACTTGTAGCTACTCTCTGGGTTTTTAGAGTGGGTCTGACTAGACTCTATCCTGGTCAGTATTTAATTAATGCTTCAAATTTGGCTCAAAATTGCTCAATGGAATTTGCTTTCATCAACCTCAGGATTATCAGGATGAATGAGATTGGATAGGAATTCTGAGAATTGTGCTGACATGGAAGTCTGCTCAGAAGTATGCATACAAACTGAAGGGAAAAACTGACAAATACTGACCAAATTAGCAACTGCATATGCTAGAGAATTGGTTACATTGCATCAATATAAAGAGAAAGGTATTTACTTGTTAGAAACCAGTGAAGATTTTTCTTGGCAAGAAACTTAAAGTTTACCAAAATGAAATGCAAAGAAAGTGACACTGTAGCCCAGGAAAACTGCACACTACATGCACATAACCCCTAGCCATCCCAAAGAATGTTCTTATGATCTTTAAGCTCTCAGTAAGTCTCTAAGTCTGGTAAACAAGCTATCATTATTCTCCCACAGGTGCCTGTCCAGCTTCCACGTCTGTTCTGTTAGCATACTCAAAGAAGCCTCAGATGTCTAGTAAATCATGGGTTACACTAACAAACTCAGTCTTCTAAAATAAGTAAGTTCAAGGCATATATTCAAAACATGAAACTTTTTGTTTATGATTATTTCTCTTCCATTGTAAAATCTAGCTGTCTGTAACACACTACAAATTAAATGCAATAATGTACATTAATAAATAAAAATATAAAGAAGTAATATTTGAAATATATTCTTAACATTTTTATTATCTAGAAGATTTTGGCAATCATATTTATAACCCCATTCTTGGATCTGTTAAGACAATACTATCAACGTCTCATTTGGGTTTTAATTTGAAAGAATGCATGAAGAAGCATAGTTACAAATGCTCATGGCTATCTTTGTAAATAATAAACAAAGGCAAAATTAGAATCTGATAGAAAGGCTAATACAAAATAATAATGTATGTGAAAGCTGATTATATGTAGTGCTCAGTTTCTTCCAGGTCTGGACAAGGTTTTTAGTTCTATGAGTTTATACTATTTCCTGTTTTTGTGAGTTTATGAGCAATATTCGGAATGCAAGTCAGGTGTTTTGTGCAGTGACACAAGTTTAGGCAGGTTTCTGTGGGACTTAAGGACAGAACCTCTTTGTGCTCCACTATGCGGCTCCTTTGTGTTACTGGCTACAGGACCCGAAACAGTCCTTCTAGTTATCTCTCCTTCAAAACATTTAGAAAGCACATCAACTTCCAAGTGTCTGAGATATCAAAGACTGTAATCAGAAGTATCTGAATTTTTGTATCTACTGATTTTCTCTTGAGCATGTGGTGGTAATTTCATAGAAACTACAATTGTGATCACATCATTGGAGATCCAAATTCTGAAAATATAAATGAATAAAAATCAGGCTTAAAGGTAAATATTTCTTGTTGCTAATTCTTAGTCTTATATTGAAATGTTATACCTTTTCTAGGTCCAGTTTGCTCAGCTGGCAAAAATTTAAAAGTCTTTTACCTTTCTGGGGTGTGGTTCATGTTTTCTACAGTCTACCTAGTAGCTGGCTAGACCACCAGCGGCTGAGTGGTCAGTTCTCTTAAGGTTCTCATTACTGGAAACTAACTCATTTCTTTTTGCTTTAGTTGAAGCAGATAAGTAAGTGACTGCTGTTTGTTTAATTCATCATAACTAATTATTGCCTACAAATCTGTGGCATAACTGAAAAGGGATTTTTGAGAAAAAATAATCAAAAAGCCTTAACAGAATATAGCACAGTTAGAGCTTTCTGATACATGCTCTCTTTTAGCCATGAAGCTAAGCAGTTAAGATTGTTACTATCTTATTGAGTTCTTTGTAAATATTGGATATTAGCTCTCTATTGGATGTAGGATCTTTTCCCAATCTGTCGGTTGCCTTTTTGTTCTATTGACAGTGTCCTTTGCCTTACAGAAGCTTTTCAATTTTATAATATTCCATTTGTCAATATATACAAAGAACTCAAGAAGTTAGACTTCAGAGAACCAAATAACCCTATTAAAAATGGGGTACAGAGTGAACCAAAGAACTCTTAACAGAGGGATCTGGAATAGCCTAGAAGCACCCAATGTTATACATCCTTAGTCATCAGAGAAATGCAAATTAAAATGACCCTGAGATTTTACTTCATACAAATCAGAATGGCTAAGATAAAAAAAACCTCAGGCGACAGCAGATGCTGCAGAGGACTTGGAGAAAGAGGGACACTCCTCCATTGCTGGTGGGATTGCAAGTTAGTAAAACCATTCTGGAAATCAATCTGGCAGTTCCTCAGAAAACTGGAAATAGTTCTACCTAAAGACTCAGCTTTACCACTCCTAGGCATATACCCAGAAGATGCTCCAACATATAACAAGGACACATACTCTTCTACTGTGTTCATAGCAGCCTTATTTATGATACCCAGAAGCAGGAATCAACCCACATGTCCCTCAACAGAGGAATAGCTACAGAAAATGTGGTACATTTACCCAATGGAGTATATCTCATCTATTAAAAAATGACTTCATGAAATTCTCAGGTATATCTAGTTTCATATCTAGTTCCCTATCTAATTCCAATGGATGGAACTAGAAAATATCTTCCTGAGTCAGATAACACAGACATAAAAGAACACATATAGTATGTATTCTCTGATAAGTGGATATTAGCCCCAAAGCTCAGAATACCCACAATACAACTCACAGACCATATGAAGCTTAAGAAGGAAGACCTCATGGGAGATAGAGTGAAGTAATGTCTTGGAAGGAAGAAAGGATGGGGAGGAAAAAAGGGGAAAGATCAGGTATAGGAAGAGACAGAAGAGAAGTATAAAAGTTCAGGAAATTGAACAGAAATATGTAGCAGTAGGGGGTGGGGAACTGGGGGTAGCTACTAGAAAGTCCCAGATGCCAAAAAAAGCAAGGTATTTCCAAAAGAGAATGGGGATTTCATTAGCTGAAATACCCAACGAAGGGAAGATACAACCTGGCATGGTTGCCAGTTGAGGGATGGAGCCACTCATCCATCTCAAAAATTTTAACCCAGAATTGTTCCTATCTAAAGGAAATGCAGAAACACAAAATGGAGCAGAAACTGAAGGAAAGGCCATCCAGAGATCACCCATTCTACCTAGGAATCCATTCTACCTGCAGATACCAAACCCCTACACCATTGCTGATTCCAAAAAGTGATTGCTGACAGGAGCCTGATATAGCTGTCCTCTGAGAGGTGTTGCTAGCACCTGACCAATAAAGATGCAGATACTCAAATCTCATCATCGGACTGAGCTCATGGACCTCAATGGAAGAATTAGGGAAAGACTGAAGGAACTGAAGGGGTTGCAACCCCACAGGAAATACAATAATACCAACTAACCTGACCACCTAGAACTCCCACGTACTAAACCATCAGCCAAAGAGTACAAATGAAGGGACCCATGGCTCTAGTTACATATGAAGCAGTGGTTTTCCTTATCTGGCATCAATGGGAAGGGAGGCCCTTGATCCTGTGGAGGCTTGATACCACAAGTGTAATGGGATGCTAGAGTGGTGGGCCAGGAACGGGGTATGCAGGAGCACCCTCATAGAGGCAAAGAGGACAGAGAATGGGATGAGGATGTTGCAGAGGGGAAACTGTGAAAGAGGACATCACTTTGACATGTAAATAAATAAAATTACCAAAATTAACAAACAAACAAACAAACAAATAAACAAACAAAAATGTGGTGAGTAAAAAAAAAAGATTGTCACCATTACTTTCTTTTCAATATACCCAAGCTTTTCTTTTCTGTTTATTACTTAGGTCAGTTGTTCAGAGATCAGAACTGAAGAACAGATAAGGAGTTATCAGTTAAAATTCATCTCTATTGTTATATAAATGATAGAGGATTCAACTTTTTCTCTAATTTTATCAAGATATCATTGGCATGCTATGAACCATCTGTATGTAAGATATAGGAGTTAGGGCACTTGCAGGTACTCATGAAACCATCTTCACCATCAGAGCCATCTCCCATGCTGGCATCTTGTGGGTGGCAGGGCCGGTGTCTCTGGCCGCCTGAGCAGATTGCCTATGCTGAGCATCGGTGGTAGGCTGCCTCCACTGGTGGCCGCAATCCAAGGCTAGTCAGGACATGGCAGCTGATTAAGAAAAGCCAGATTGAATGTGGCCAATTTTAAATATTTCCTGCAGCAAGAATCATACTTAATACCTCAATACCTCAACAGATACTCTCAAAACCAGAAGAACCTGGGCAGATGTCTTGTAGACACAGATGCCAGCCCAGATCAGTATACCTAGCAAAGTTTTCAAATACTATAGATGAAGAAAACAAGATAGTCCATGAAAAAAAATATGTATCTGAAAATCCATCCCTATAAAAGATACTAGAAGAAAAGCTTCAACCCAAAATGGTTAACTCCACCCAAGAAAACACAAGAAGTAAATAAAAAAACAAAAAACAAAAGAAGCGCTACACGCGCACGTGCACACACACACACACACACACACACACACACTGCCATTACTAATATCAATATAACAGAAATTAACAATCATTGGTTTTTAATTTATCTCCAAATTAATGAACTTAATTTCCAAATAAAAAGACTCAAATTATCAATGTTGATATGAACACAGGATCCATCATTCTACTGTATATATAAAACATACCTCAACATCAACTATAGATATTACCTTGGAAAAAAGGACTGGAAAAAGGTTTCTAAGCAAAGGGACCCAAGAAACAAGCTGGAGTAACTAACTATTCTAATATCTATAAAATAGACTTCCAACCAAAATTAATAAAAAAGAGATGCATACACTTCATACTCGTTAGTGGAAAAATCCACCAAGATGACATCTCAATTTTAAATATCTATACCCCAAATGAAAGGATGTGGGGAGCCGACAGAAAGCAGCTATCATCCTTGCAGCCATCTTGAGCCATATACCCTGACCAGAGACTTGATTATATTAGCCTTCAACAGCTGAGCACACTCTGATAACATCTTGTTTTAGATACCCAGAATCTTTCCTTGGGTGTGTGAGACTTAAAGGTGTGTGACTTAAGGGCATGACTTAGAGATCAGATTTAGAGACAAGATCTAAGGGCATGATTAAAGGCATGACTTAGAGGCGTGGCTTAGAAGTGAGACATATAAAAGGCGAGAGGCAGACTACAGAGAATCAGATACTCCAGAAGAGAACAATTTGGAGTACAACTTAGAGTACAACTTGGAGTTAGTTATTAAGTATTAGGCACTTGGCACTTGGAGGAAGAACTTGGAATTAGACATTAGGCACTTAGCACTTGGAAGAAGTAACTTGGAACTTGGAGGCACTAGGCACTAGGGACTAAGAACTAGGGACTAGGAACTCAAGACTTGGGACTTGGATAGAAGAAGAGAGACTGAAGAATAAACGGGATTGAATCACACTGTCTGGTCTCCATTCCTCATCCTTCCTCACTCTCTCTCTTGCTGAACCCCGACCTGCAGACCTGAGCAGCTTGGGGCAGTGTAGGCTCTAACAGTTTAGCCCCCAAGGCTTTTGGCAGTGTGGGTTCCAACACTGACAGAACGGTCAAGACATTTCTGGCCCCCAAAAGTGGGGCAGCTCGGGCCGCAACAAAAGGACCTCCATATTCATTGAAAAAACATTACTAAAGCTTAAGTCATACATAAAACCCCACACATTAATAGTGGGATACTTCAACATTTCACTCTCACCAATTTACAGGTCATCTAGACAGAAGCTAAACAGAGAAATAATGGAAATAACAGAGGTTATTAATCAAACAGACCTAATAGATATCTACAGAATGTTTTCCCCAAACACAAAAGAATATAACTTCTTTTTAGCACCTCAAAACTGACCATATACTAGGTCATAAAGCAAGTCTCAACTGGTACAAGAAAATTGTAATAACTCCCCTGTAT
This sequence comes from Arvicanthis niloticus, assembly GCF_011762505.2. NCBI lineage: Eukaryota > Metazoa > Chordata > Mammalia > Rodentia > Muridae > Arvicanthis > Arvicanthis niloticus. Next base: position 77,469,830 of record NC_047662.1, on the reverse strand, counting down.
CTTATCAGACCACCATGGATTAAAACTGGATTTTAATCCCACCAACAAAGGAGGACTGTTTCTCTGTCTTTACATACTTGCCAGCATCTGCTATCACCTGAGATTTTGATCTTGGCCATTCTGACTGGTGTGAGGTGGAATCTCAGGGTTGGTTTGATTTTCATTTCCCTGATGACTAAGGATATTGAACATTTCTTTAGGTGCTTCTTGGCCATTCGAGTTTCCTCAGTTGAAAATTTTTTGTTTAGCTTTGTATGTACCCCATTTTTAAATAGGGTTATTTGGTTGTCTGAAGTTTAATTTCTTGAGTTCTTTGTATCTATTGAATATTAGCCCTCTATCCATTGTAGGATAGATAAAGATCATTTCCCAATCTGTTGGTTGCCTTTTTGTCCTATTGACATGTCCTTTGCCTTACAGAAACTTTGCAATTTTATGAGGTCCCATTTGTCAATTCTTGATCTTAGAGCATAAGCCATTCATGTCCTGCTGAGGAACTTTTCCCCTGTGCCTAGGTATTCAAGGGTCTTCTTCACCTTCTCTTCTATTAGTTTCAGTGTATCTGGTTTTATGTGAAGGTCCTTTATCCACTTGGACTTGAGCTGTGTACAAGGAAATAAGAATGGATTGATTTGCATTCTTCTACACACTGACCTCCAGTTTAACCAGCTCCATTTGTTGAAAATGCTGTCCTTTTTCCACTGGATGGTTTTAGCTCCTTTTTCAAAGATCGAGTGACCATAGGTGTGTGGGTTCATTTCTGGATCTTCAATTCTATTCCATTGATCTTCCTTCCTGTCTTTGTACCAATACCATGCAGTTTTTTTTTTTTTTTTTTTTTTATCACTATTGCTTTGTAGTGCAGTTTTAGGTCAGGGATGGTGATTTCCCCAAAAGTTTTTTTTTTATTGTTGAGAATAGTTCTTGCTATCCTGAGTTTCAGTCTGGCGGTTCCTCAGAAAATTGAACATAGCATTACCTGAGGACCCAGCTATACCACTCCTGGGCATATACCCAGAAGATGCTCTAACATATAACAAGGACATATGCCCCACTATGTTCATAGCAACCTTATTTATAATGGCCAGAAGCTGTAAAGAACCCAGATGTCCTTAAACAGAGGAATGAATACAAAAAGTGTAGTACATTTACACAATGTAATATTACTCAGCTATTAAAAACAATGAATTTGAGAAATTCTTAAGCAAATGGATGGAACTAGAAAATATCATCCTGAGTGAGGTAACACAATCACAAAAGGACATACATGGTATGCACTCACTGATAATTGGTCATTAGCCCAAAATCTTGCAATATCCAAGATACAACTCACAGACCACATGAAGTTCATGAAGAAGGAAAACCAAAGTGTGGGTGCTCTGGCCCTTTTTAGAAGGTGTAACAAAATACTCATGTGAGCAAATATGGAGACAAAGCATGGGACAGAAACTGAAGGAGTGGTTGTCCGGAGTCTGCTCCACCTGAGTATCCATCCTTTGTGCAGTCACCAAAGCTAGATGCTGATGTGGATGCCAGGAAGTGCATGCTGACATGAGCTTGATATAGCTGTCTCCTTATAGATCTACCAGAGCCTGAAATATACAGAGACAGATGCTCACAGCTAACCATTGAACTGATCATGTGGTTCCCAATGGAGGAGTGAGAGAGAAGACTGAAGGAGCTGAAAGGGTTTGAGACCCCATGGGGAAGAGCAACAATACCAACCATTCAGAGCTCCCAGTGTCTAAACCACCAGCCTGGGAGCACATAGGGAAGGACCCATGGGTCCAACTGTATATGTAGAGGAGGATGACAGTGTCAGGCATAGGTGGGTGAGGAAGTCCTTGGAAGGCTGGATGCCACAGTGTGGGGGAAATCATGGGTGGGGAGATGGGAGTGGGAGGGTGTATGGGGGCATATCCTCATAGAAACAGGAGGAGGGGGATGGCATAGGGGGTTCCTGGGTGTGGGGGGCAATGGGGAAAGGGGCTTACATCTGAAATGTAAATAAAATATCCAATAAAAAACCCTGGACTTAAAAAAACAACAGAAATAACAAAAACCTACAATCTCATGGGAACTGACCAACTCTCTACTCAATGACCACTGGGTCAAGACAGAAGCAAAGAAAGAAATGAAAGACTTCCTAGAATTCAGTGAAAATGGATGCACAACATACTCAAACTTATGAGATGCAATGAGAGCAGTGCTAAGAGGAAAGTTAAAAGTACTAAGTGCTTTCGTAAACGAATTGAGTGATTTCTTGTACTTAGCAGTACATGTGAAAGCTCTAGAATAAATGGAAGCAAACATACCCAAGAGGAGTAGATAGTAGGAAATAATCACACTCATGAATGAAATCAATAAAACAGAAACCAAGAAAACAATACAAATAATCAATGAAATAAAGAGTTGGTTCTTCAAGAAAATCAACAAGATAGCTAAACCCTTAGTCAGTTTAACTACAAGGAAGAGAGAATATTCAAATCAGCAAAATCAGAAATAAAAAAGGGGGACATAACAACAGACACCAAGAAAAAGAGAGTCATTAGGTTTTACTTCAAAAACCTGTACTCAACAAAATTATAAACTCTAAATGAAATGATTTCTTTGATAAATACAACTTACTAAAGCTAAATCGAGATCTAGTAAATAATATAAACAGACCTATAATTCCTAAGGGAATAGAAGCAGTCATTAGAAGTCTTCCAACACCCCCTCCCCCCTAATTATCCACCCAGAGCCAAATGGTTTCAGTGCAAAATTTAGTGCAAAATTCTACCACAACCTTCAAAAAAGTGCTCATACTTAAGTTATTCCACAAACTAGAAAGAGAAGAAACACTGCAAAAGTCATCTTGTGAGGCCACAATTACCTGATACACAAACCACTCTGAGATTCAAAAAATAAAGAAAATTACAGACATTTTTTATTGAGCATGGATATAAAAATTTTAACAAAATATTCACAAACTAAATCCAATAACACATCAAAAACGTCATCAGCCAGATTCATGTAAATCTCATCTCAGAGATGCAGGGATAGTTCAACATATGAAAATCCATCAACATAATCTACCATAGAAACACAATGAAAGAAAAAAACCCCACAAATCCACATGATCATTTCATTGGATGCTCAAAAAGCTTTTCACAAAATCAGCACCCCTTTATGATAAAAGTCTTGGAGAAATTAGGATACAAATTATATACCCAAACACAATAAAGGCAATATATAGCAACCTGATATCCCATATCAAATTAAATGAGAAAAATTAAAGCAATTACAATAAAATTCAGGATAAGACAAGGCTTCCAACACTCTGCGTATCTATTCAATATATTATGTAAAATTTTTGCTACAGTAATGAGACAACTAAAAGAGATTAAGGGCATATAAATTGGAAAGTAAGAATTCAATGCATTGCTATTTGCAGATGATGTGATAGTATATTTAAGTGGTTCCCAAAATTCTACTATGGCACATGTACAACTTATAAACATGTTTGAAGTGGGAATTTCTGCTTTCATTGGGGATGTTTTTCTGGAGACTGTCTTGTGAGAGAATGTTTGTCTAAGAGTAGACATGTTTTTCCAGAAGCTTTCTGGTGAAAAGGACATGTGATGTTTTGCTGGAGCAGACATTTGAGAGGACATGTGATTTTTGGAAGGAGCATAAGTGTACCCAACAGACAGTGGACAATGTTATGGCATTGGTTTGCCTTGCCGGTCTTCCTTGGGGTTTTCCTTGCTGGACTTCACTGATAATGATCTGACATAGGTTCACCTCACTTTCTTCACTAATCTTTGATTGTTGTGATGTTTTAGTGAAATGTAACAAAAAAATTATGGTGATATTCTGGATGAGTCTTGTTGCTTCAGAAGACTTGTGCTGACCAGCAGAGTCTCATGGTTTCTTCTGGATTGAGCTGTTGTTGTCGGTTGATTCATGTTTGGTGTTTTGCTAGTGGATTGGACTGCTGAGAACAATGATTGGAATGGCCCCAAAGAACTACTTTGTTTCTTCTTTTTTTACAGTCCAGACTTTATCACCCTCCCAGTCCACCCTCCGACTGTTCCACATACTACATTTCCACTCTCCCAAACTGTCTCCAAGAAGATATACCCCCCCCCCACACACACACACATACACCAGAACTCCCCACACCCTGGAGCCTCAAGTCACTCTAGGGTTAGGTGCATCTTCTCTGACTGAACCTAGACCCAGCAGTCCTTTGATACATATGTGTTGGGGGCCTCATATCAGCTAGTGTATGCTGATATGGCTGGTGGCTCATTGTCTGAGAGATCCCAGGGTTCCTGGTTAGTTGAGACTGCTGAACTTCCTCTAGGGTCGCCCTCTTCCTCAACTTCTTCCAGCTTTTCCCCAATTCAACCACTGGGGTCACAAACTTCTGTCCATTGGTTGGATGTAAATATCTGCATCTGACTTTTTTAGTTACTTTTTGGGCCTTTTGGAGAGCAGTCATGATAGGCCCCTGTTTATAAGCACACCATAGCAACAGTATTAGTGTCAGGCCTTGGGGCCTTTTCTTGAGCTGGATCCCAATTTGGGCTTGTTACTGGATTTTCTTTTTCTAAGGCTTTTTTCCACTTTTGTCCTTGCAGTTCTTTGAGACAGGAACAATTCTGGGTCAGAGTTTTTGACTGTGGGATGGGAACCCCATCCCTACACTTTATGCCTTGTCTTTCTATTGGTGGTATGCTCTACAAGTTTCCTCTCTCCACTGTAGAGCATTTCATCTAAGGTCTCACCCCCCCCTTTGAGTCCTGAGAGTCTCTTACTTCCCAGGTCTCTGGTACATTCTAGAGGGTCCCCCCCACTTCCTACCTTCTGAGGTTGTCTATTTTCATTCTTTCTGCTGGCCCTTAGTCCTGTTCCCTCCAATACCTGATCATCTTTCCCTCTTTCCCTCCATGTTCCCTTACCCACCCAGGTTATTCCCCCACCATTCTGTAATTGCTTTCTTCTCTTTCTCAAGTAGGATTGAGGCATCCTCAATTGGGGTCTTTGGCTTGTTAGCCTTCTTGAGTTCTGTGGATTGTATCCTGGTTATTCTGTACTTTTTGGGGCTAATATGTATTTATTAGTGAGTACATACCAAGCATGTCATTTTGGGTCTACGTTACCTTACTCAGGATGATATTTCCTAGTTCCATCGATTTCCCTGCCAAATTCATGATGTCGTCATTCTTAATAGCAGAGTAATATTCCCTTGTGCAAATGAACCACATTTTCCAAGCAGGCCCAAAAGCTCTCCACATCTCCCCCTTTTTTTATTTCATAAGCAAAACTGAGACTGTTTTAGATCATTCTGCCAAGAGTCATTATAACATTTCTTTTAGAATCTTTGTCCCACAAGGTCTAAAAACTTGAGGCACAGCAGCTTGTCCCATCTGGGATATAGGAAAACAAAGGTGGGTCAGGAATATAAGTCCAGTACATCTTTCCAGTCACCATTTTCAGGGTACTCAGCAAGCTCACAAGTCAGCATTATTCTTTGTCCCAGGATCAGCATGTCACACCAATCACTCTGGCAGCCATGATGCCCCTTCAGCATCCTGCAGAAAAAGAACAAACATGTTTTCTTCCCCATATTAGATATCTGATTGGGATCATGCTATATGCCAGTAAGTGGATCCTTCCTTTTCATCTAGGCATAAGTATGCCTAGTTGTAGGGTGCCACAGACACTCAGCAGAAATTTCATTGGCATCCAACTTTTTAAAAAATTTAAAATAAAAAGAACATGATCTAAATAAATTTGTGGTGTACAGGGATATACTTTCCCCTTTTTTATTTCATAAAGATATTATTTTAAAGTTTCATGGGCCCATTCCACAGTACCTTGTCATTGAGGATTTATAAGGAATCCCAGTAATATGGGTAATATTAAATTGTTGACAAAAAGTCTCAAATGCGCAATTGCAATAGCCAGTCCAATTATTTAGTTTTCTTTATTGAATATTTTATTTATTTACATTTCAGATGTTATTCCCTTTCTCTATTTCCCCCTCCCCAGAAAATCCTTATCCCATCTCCCCTCCTCCTGCTTCTATGTGTGTGTGCCCCCACCTATCCACCTACCCCCGCCTCCCTGCCCTCGAATTTCCCCACACTGGGGCATCCAGCCTACATGGGACCAAGGACCTTCTCTCCCACTGATATCCAACAAGGCCATTCTCTATTACATATACAGCTGAAGCCATGGGTCCCTCCATGTATGTTTCCAGGGTGGTGGTTTAGACCCTGGGAGCTCTGGTTGGTTCGTATTGTTGCTCTCTCCATGTGGTCATAAGCCCCCTCAGCTCCTTCAGTTTTCTTTCTAACTCCTCCATTGGGGACCTAGTGATCAGTTCAATGATTTGTTGCGAGCATGAGCATCCACCTCTGTACATGTCAGGCTCTTGCAGAGCCTCTCAGGAGAGGTATATCAGGCTCTTGTCACCATGCACTTCCTGGCATCCAAAACAATGTTTGAATTTGGTGACTACACATAGGATGGAAGTTAGCTGCAGTTCTCCATGACGTTATGTTAGCAAGACATAAAGTTGGGACAGGATTTGAATTTCAAACAAGTGTTAATGCAGTGTTAAGTCTGTTTTAATTGTCATGTTAAATAATTACTTTTGTTTTCTACAGCATTTAATGTAACTTGTATTGATTGTACACTTTCTAATTGTGTTAGTGCATTTAAACCTGGAATGTCTGTTACAGAGGTCTATCAACCAGCTTTTGTTCTATTGCCCTGAGTATTATAGAAACTTGGTATTCTGAAAAAAGCTTGCAAGTACTAGAAGAAGTGAGTCAGGCTTTAAGTAGAATCAAGACAATAGTGGGCTTGATTATTGTTGGTATAACAGCTTTAATTGCATTAGTTGCTAGCACCACTGCTTCTGCAATTGCTTTGACACAGAAGTTAAGATAGATATTTTTGTTAATCATTTAGAAAAAAAATGTTACTAATGTGTTGAGTAAATAAGAGGATTTCAATAGGTGTTTGTAACAATGGTTTTATGCTCTTACTCAAATTTTTGGAAAAAGGTTCAGAGAGTTTAATAGTAAGGCACCATCTTGAGTATTATGCCAAATGCCAATGGATTTGTGTTACTGCTAAAATTTACAATGATAGTCATTATAATTAGAAAAATACTTGTAGGGTGTTTGACATAATTCTAACACCTCTCTGGATGTTTTAGTGAGATTATAAATTTGAGGAATGTTGCTCTGCTGTGCTTTGATGCTGCAGATAATGCTGATAAAATTACCCATGGTCTGAGGTCAGTATTTCCACTTAGTTAAGCTTCACGAATGGCATATATAGCTTGATCATGCTAGCCCTTTTGTCCTGGGAATTCTTTTATTCCTGCCCATCATGTTAAAGCTTGCCTTTAACAACATCAACATGTTGGTAGCCAAAGTACATGGTTTGAAACTGAAAATGGATCCCCAGTGTTATTAATTTAGCAAACTAGCAAGTCATGGATGGGTAAGATTCTGCACAGAGTTTTACCAACCTAAGACAGAAGTGCATTGCTTTTGATAATGCATATTCCACAATGGGTAAGGAAGGCATTTTTGTCAGAATGAGCTAAGACAGGCTCAGTCTTGTTTATGAAATAAAAAATGGGGAGATGTGCAGAGCTTTTGGGGCTGCTTGGCAGGAATCTGACATTGGCCAAGGACAAGGAAATAAGCTCCTTGGCAGGAATCTGACATTAGGCTAGAACAAAGAAGAAATTTCAGGTAGGAATCTAAATCTTAAGCTAGAACAAAGAATTAGGCTTCAGGTATGAAAATGACTTTGGGCTAGGATAGGGAAGTAGGCTTAGATATTTTGGTCATCCTGATAAGCCCCTAGAAACAGTGATCATGAGATTGATCACAGGACTTTTTTTATTCCCTTTCTTGTTCTTTGACTATTTGTGTTTATTGCCTTGATTTTTCCTTAACTATTTGCATCTATTGTATTGACAGTTCCTCAACCTAGACCTGACATTGCATGTAATTAAAATGGTATAAAAGCAGATTGTGAAAAATAAAAAATAAAAAATAATAAAAAAGTATTGATAAATTGGACTTCATGAAACTGGAAAGCTTCTGAAAGGCAAAAGACATAGCCACTAGAATAAATTGGTAACCTATTGATTGGAAAAAAAATCTTCACTAACCCTACATTCAATAGAGTGCCAATATCTAAAATATATCTCAAGAAGTTAACCACCAAGAAACCAAACATCCTAATAAAAAAAATAGTGTATAAAACTAAATAGAGAATTTACAACAGAAGAATTTCAAATGGCTGAGAAGCACCTAAAGAAATGTTCAATGTCATTAGTGATCAGGTAAATGCAAATAAAAATGATCCTGAGATTTCACCTTATAACAATGAGAATGGATAAGATAAAAACCTCAGGTGACAGCACATGTCAACTGGCAAGGACGTGGAAAAAGAGGAACACTCCTTCATTGCTGGTTGGCGTGAAAAGTGGCACAACCACTCTGGAAAAGAAGGTTCCTCAGAAAATTGGAAATTGATCTACCTGAAGACCCAAAGAACTACTTTTAAACACATCCATGTCTCCCTTTTCCTATTATCCATCATCCTTCTCTAAATTTGAGTAGTGGGCTAAAAAAGAGGTTGAACTATTTAAGAACCCTTATAAAAACCCACAATTTGTCCTGCCTATAAGATGTACAGGGGTAAAAGATGAAGCAGAATTTTAGGGAGTGGCCAACCAGTGATTGGCCCAGATTAAGACCCATGCCATGAAATGGAGCCCATCATGAACACTATTAATAATACTCTGCTATACTTGCAGACAGGAACCTAGTATAAAGGTCCTCAGAGAATGTTCACTCAGCAACTTAAGAAAACTGATGCAGAGCCCCCCAGCCAAACATTCAGTGGATTTTTCGGAATCCGATGGAAGAGGTAGAGGAAAAATTGAAGGAGCCAGAGGGATCAAGGTCAAGACAAGAGTAACTACAGAACCAACTAACCTGGGCTCATAGGGGTTCATAACAACTGAACTGCCAATCAGAGAGCATGACTGGGATGGACCTAGGCCCTCTGTGTATATGTAACAGTCGTGAGGCTGGGTCTTCATGTGGTACTCCCAAAGCATCAGGAGCAAGAACTGTATCTGACCCTGTTGTATCCCTTTCTCCTAACTGGGCTGCCTTGTCTAGCTTCACTAGAAGAAGATGTGCCTAGTCTTACTACAGCTTTATATGCCAAGGCTTCTGGATGTCCATGTGCGTCCTCTTTTTTTCTGTGGAGGAAAGGATGAGGGGTGTCTAGAGAGGCAGAAGGATGTGAGTGGCAAGGAATAGAAGTAGCAGAAGGAGGGGAAGCTGAGTCAGGATGTAACGTAAATAAATAATAAAAAAAAAATAGAAACTTGAAAAAAGAGAGTAAACTAGAATAGCTAAGCTCACTTTTAAGACATTAGATCCCAATATATTGATAAAAGAAAATCAGAAAGTAGCTATGAGCTTGATTAAAAGTTTCTACAGAATTGCAAAGAAAGAGACTACAAATGTTTTAAGGGTCAATGAAAGAGGGACATTTTGCATTAAAGCCAGATAATAAAAAAAAAAAAAAAAAAAAAAAAAAAAAAGACAGGGTAGATGAATCTGTGGAAAAAATAGTTGCCACACAAGCCTGGAGAGGTGAATTTATACTTCGGAACCCATAGAAATAAGAGGAGAACAAAATCATTAAATTAAAATAAATTCTGTTGTCATCTATTACAAAAAAGTTGTCATTCCACCTCCATATTTGTACCATGACATGCTACCTGTCATATATCATTCACAGGCATAAACACACACACACACACACACACACATATACACACACAAACATACATGTACTACCCTTTAAATATGAGTGAAGCTCATTTTTAATGAATTAGTGAATTTTGACAATTTACATTTTGAAAATTTTTTATGCTATATCAACATTATTGAATACATTGAAAACTATGTTCACAAAATTATTTTATTAGCAAGTTGAATGTCAGAGAGAATTTTCATTACACTACCTTAAAACATCTCCGACAGAAGTTTGTGTTTTATTGACTTTGGCAAAAGACCAGCTTGGGATGTCATAGCACTATTATTTGGACATAGCCATGGCCATGTTCTCTTTTCTGCTTCTAAATATTTCCTTTTTACTTACTTCTCTAATTTTTGTTTTTATAGATTCTTATTGTGAAAGTTTAATGCAGTTTTAACATTTCTTATTTTCTAACAAAATATAATTAAAGAAATAAATATGCATCTAAATGGTGTTGTAGCTTCATTCTAGGTTTGGTAAGTCATTTTCTTATAAAAGTATAAAAAATATTACATTTTGATCTGGGAGGCAATTAGTATTCTGAGGAATCACAAAGTCAAAAATACATTATGGCTCTGTTTCTATCTATTTAATTTCTGCTTAGTCCTTCTTGTTAAAAGGAGTCGCATTCACAAGGAGATATGCATCCTTCTTGTGGACACCAAACATTCTGGCATGTTAGTCCACATCTCTGTTCAGAGTTAGGCTGAATCTCAATGTCTTTATAGCACATTGCAATCTCTTAAAGTCCTGTGGTTTTATTATATTTCTTTTGAATTTTTGATGTCCCTGTGTGTGCATGAACATCACAGGTATCAGAACAACCTTGGGGCACTTAAATATTGGAAGCTCCTTCTCTCAGTAGCTTATTCATTTTTATGTCTTTCTATGCTTTTATGCTTTTGGACTTTGTTCCTCTGTCCTATTTCTTTAAAAACAGTTCTTTTGGTAAGAGGCCAGGATGAAGGTGAAACCCAACTTATCACAACTGTTTATTCTGGGACTATATTTTTACATGGTGGCTGAATAAATTGCATAAATAATATTGAATTTTTGAAGTATTTATTGGGGAAAGATACGTTCCACTGGCATCTATTTCTTCATAACTTGACACAAAATCCTTAAGTACAAAAATCATTAAATTATAAAAAATTCTGTCATCATCTATTACAATTACATTGAGAATTTGAAGCACCAAGGAGACCGTAGAAGTGTTGCTGACATTCCCACCTTAGCTGGGTTAGCTGTGCCTTCACTTTGTTGAAATGAAGACTACTTTGTGTTGAAAATAATACTTGGTCTAATTTTCATTTTACTGACTTATTTTATTCTCTCTTTGTAAACACTTTTATTACTGGCATTTTTCTGACTTGTATATTCAAATTCATACCAAATTTTATGCTGTGGTATTATTTTTTAAATTCACAACATTTTCTTTTATGGTCATTACATATATATGTACATAAACACATCCATATAGACTTAAACACACATATACACACAAATAAATAATTACAACTTTCTCAGTTTGTATAATGTTATTGGATGTGTATTTTTATGGCCGACCATCTGGCATTGGATAATCAGTTGCTGTGCTCTTCCTTGGGAAAGACTACTACTCCCACTCTCAGCATTTCTTAGTTACTTGTACTTCTTTGTGTAGCATTGAGATCTTAGAGCTTTCCTGCTTCACATTAACACGTTTATTCATGCTGTCATTTATTGTTCAGGTTCTGTTTAGGCAGCCATGTTAATGAGAATTTATGAGTGTAGCTTCTAACATTTTTAGGAGATAGTATCACAACAAAACCTTTGTTCTTTCTCTTAACAATATTTCCACTCCAGTCTTCCACAGTGATACCTGAGCTTTACATGCAAAAGTCATATTATAGATCTATCAGTTGAGACAGGCCTCTACAACTCTGAGTTGGATTGGTTGTGTTTTTTTTTTTTAATGGTCTCTGTTGCAAAGAGAAGTTTTCTTGACAAGAGGTGAAAACTATACTTAACTGTGGATATAAAGACTAATATTTAGAAAATGGTTAGATATTATGATAGTTTGAAAAGGTAGTGGTTGTTGATCTTCGTGCATTATCCATGATTTCACTAGCTCTGAGTTTTTAAGTATCAAACATAGTTTCTTTCCTGTTGAGCAGATATTAAGTTCAATTAGAAAGCTATTACTATCAGGATATACATGTCACTATTGCACCCTTAGGATTATTGTGTTATTCTGGTCATTTTTTGATTTAGAGCTATCAAGAAAGTATTGATTGCTTCCCTTGGTTGGAAGTTTACATGAAGCAGATGAGAGTGGACTAAATCTTTGAAATTGTAAGCAAGCCTTAATTAAATGCTTGCTTTTATAAGAGTTGCTGTGGTCATGGTGTTTCTTCACAGCAATAGTACACTGAATAAGACACTGAATATTACATAGAGTCTTTTAGAATCTTTGACAGGACACAATTTAACGTTTAAAATTCATTAGAAACAGTAATCCAATCTCTGAAGATTGGATTACTGTTTTTTTCTTAGTAGGAAAGTTTTTGTAAACTAAAACCGAGAATTTTTAAATTAAAATTATATTGAATAATGAGAGAATTATTTTATTTAGATAAGAATAAAAGCTCAAATAATTTTAATTAATACTATTTGGCTTAAGTAAAGTAGGTCTTCTGGGTAGATATACAGTTGTAACAGAAATATTATAGAAATTATATATCTTTCTCATTGCTAGCCTTATTAAAACCAAGATTAACATTTTTTAACTTATGAATATTTCAAGAAACCCTATAAATATCTTAGACCATTTAAAGAAAATCTAATTATAAAAGAACTTGAAGATTATTAAAAGTGAGTACTGTATGCTCAGTAGGCTTTGAGTTAGGTTACTATTGTGCTTAAGTTTTGATGTAGTTAAAGGTGTCATTCATATTTGCTAAAGTCTATGAGGATGCACTTCACAAATTTTGTGGTGACAGATTGGATCTGTGAGTTCATCTCTTGAAGTTTTTCAGCACAGTAGGTGGCTAGAAATACCTGACAGATTCCTTTCCCTTCAGAAAAATATCCTTTTGTCTCTCAGTAAATCAGTGTGCAGTGATTCTAGTCCTGGCATTTTAGTATTTATTTTATTATATATAAAATCCATTATGATGGTTCTTCCCCTATAATAGACACGGCTCACACAGCTGTTTATAGAATTCTCAGTATTTATTGTATGAGGTAATAGATGTTTTCCTACTCGAAGTGTCAGCTAGGAAAGAGAAACTTTAGTCAACTTTGAGAATGAAAGCCATTATGTTTACTTAATCACCAACTGTATGATAGTCATCAGACAAAATTTTAAGAATAGAAATGATATTCAAGTTTGTGGTTTTGGTATTTGGAAGCTGGGAGCCTCTAAAAGGAGAAATAAGCTTTAGTAGAACTTTCCATACTGCTAAAGCTGTAGTTATCCAGAAAGCAAAGGCTTTTAAAAAATGTAAAAAATATAAATAGCACTCATGAAAATTTTTTTTGGTAAAATTTAAATGGCCTAATTAATAAAAGGATAGGCAAAAAACCGCATTTCTAAGCTTTTTAAAACATGTCATTATGAACACACCAATATTTAAGAAAACCGTGTCATAAAGAGAAGCAGTCATCTGTTTTAACTCAGTGTGTTGAGTTAGAAAAATTTAGTACTTTTATTGTACTCAACATAGTCATGCCATTTTCTTTGCTTTTCAAGTTTCACACTCGTTTACAGTGTCCTTTACCTACCTTACTTTGTTGTCATCTTCCTACTCCCATTGTGGAACAATAATTTATCTGTGGACAAATTCTTCAAACAAAATTCTCTCATTTACAAGCATTGCCTTTTCTTTAATTCCCATAATGAATTTTAATAACTAAAACTTACGTATCTCTTTTTTAATTTGGTAATTGTTGTCTTAATTTTCTTCACCAAATTTATTTGAATAGCTTTTTATATAATAATTCTCTTTCAAATGAAAACCTCAGATAGCATATCTGAATTATGGAAAATATTGATATGGTATCTTAAAAACAAAAATAGTTATAAATATAGATAAAACATGGAAGTAGTATTGGGCACAACTTTTTATTGCCAACAATTTTTAATTAACCAATTTGTTAAAGACTTAAGGTTTGTCTTTTTTCTGTTTTAAATAATTAATATTTAGAGGCCATGTGTAACCTATGTTTTGACACTGAGTTATTTGTTTTGCCATTTGCAGAAACTCATTTTCTCAGGAAAATGCCTCTAAGCCAAGGCTGGTTCTTGCCAGTGTATGGTGGAATTTCGGGGTCATTTTGATTTCATCTCCCTGATGACTAAGGATGTTGAACATTTCTTTAATTGCTTCTTGGCCATTCTAGATTCCTCTGTTGAGAATTCTGTTTAGCTCTGTACATGATTTTTTGATTTGGGTTATTTGATTTGTTGGAGTCTTACTTCTTGAGTTCTTTTTATATTTGATGTTAGCCTTCTGTCAAATATAAGGTTAGTGAAGATCTTTTCCCAATATGTGGGCTACTGTTTTGTCCTATTGACAATGTCTTTTGCCTTACAGAAGCTTTTCAGTTTCATGAGGTCCCATTTATCAATTTATGATCTTAGAGTCTGAGCCATTGGTGCTCTGTTCTGGAAATTGTCTCCCGTACCAATGTGTTCAAGGCTATTTCCCACTTTCTCTTCTGTTAGATTTAGTGTATCAGTTTTATGAAGAAGTCCTTGATCTACATGGCCTTGAGTTTTGTGCAACATGATAAATACGGATCTATTTGCATTCTTCTACATGCAGACATCCAGTGAGACCAACACCATTTGTTGAAGATGCTTTCTTTTCTCATTTGTATAGTTTGTCTTCTTTGTCGAAAATCAAGTGTCCAGAGTGGTGTGAATTTATCTTAAGGTCTTCGATTCTATTGCAAGCTATTTGTCTTTGTACCAATTCCCTATGGTTCTGTAGTAAAGCTTGAGGTCAGGGAAGGTGATTCCCCAAGAAGTTCTTTTGTTTTGGCTGTCCTGGGTTTTTTTTCCACATAAATTTGAAAATTACTCTGTCCATGACTGTGAAGAGTGGTGTCATAATTTTGATGGGGGTTGTATTAAATCTGTAGATTTCTTTGGCAAGATGGACATTTTTGCTATGTTAGTCATATCTATCCATAAACATGGAATATCGTTCCATCTTCTGAGGTCTTCTTTGATTTTTTTCTTTAGGGACTTAAAGTTCTTGTCATAACAGAAATTTTACTAGCTTTGTTAGGGTTACACAAAGCTATTTTATATTATTTGTGGCTATTTTGAAGGGTGTTGTTTTCCTAATGTATTTCTTAGCCGGTTTATCCTTTTTATAAAGGAAGGGTACTGATTTCGTTGAGTTAATTATATATCCAGCCGTTTTGCCGAAGTTATCAGCTGTAGGAGTTCTTTGGTAGACTTTTGGTGGTTACTTATGTATACTATTTTATCATCTACAAGTAGTGATACCTTGACTTCTTCCTTTCAAATTGTATCTCCTTGATCTTCTTTTCTAATTGCTCTAGCTAGAAAGTCAAATTCTATATGTTGAATATGCAGGGATTGAGTGGGTCTCCTTGCCTTGTCCCTGATTTTAGTGGGATTGCTTCAAATTTCTTTCTATTTAATTTGATGATGGCCATTGGCTTCCTATATATTGCTTTTATTATGTTTAGTTATATGCCTTAAATCTCTGATCTCTCCAAGACTTTTAACATAAAGGGAAGCTGTATTTTGCTGAAGGATTTTTTATCATCTAATGAGATTCTTTCAGTTTGTTTATATAGTGTATTACATTGATAGATTTTTGTACACTGAACTATTCCTGCATCTCTGGATGAAGCCTATTTGATTGTGGTGAATAATGTTTTTGATGTCTTCTTGGCTTTGGTTTGTGAGAATTTTATTGAATATTTTTGTGTTGATGTTCATAAACAAAATTGATCAGAAGTTTTTTTTTTTTGAGTCTTCGTGTGGTGTAGGTATCAGAGTAAATATGGCCTCATAGAATGAATTAGATAGTGTTCCCTTTTATTTCTGTTTTGTGGACTAGAGTTTGGGAAGTATTGGTATTAGCTCTTCTTTGAAGTTGTGGTAGAATTCTGCACTAAATCCAACTGGTGCTGACCTGTTTTTGGTTGGGAGAATATTAATGATTGTTGCTACTTCTTTAGGGGTTATTAGACTATTTAAATAGGTTTCCTATTCTTGACCTAACTTTGAAAAGTGTTAGTTGTTTAAAGAACCATCAATTTAGTTTAGATTTTCCAGTTTTGTTGAGTAAAGGCTTTTGAAACAAGACCTAATGATTTTTTGAATTTCCTCAATCTCTGTTGTTGTCTCTCTTTTCATTTCTGATTTTGTTAAATTGGATACTGTCTCTGAGCCTTTTAATTACTCTGGCTAAGGTTTTGCCTGTCTTGTTGTTTTTCTCAAAGAATCAGCTCTTTGTTTCGTTAAATTTTTGCTCTCTTTGTTTCTAATTGATTGATTTCAGTCTCAAGTTTGAGTATTTCCTGCCATTTACTCCTGTTGGTTGTGTTTGCTTTTGTTTGTTTTAGAGATTTTAGGTGTGTTATTAAGTTACTATTATGAAATTTCTCTTTATGAAGGCACTTAGTGCTATGAGTGTTATAAATTTTCCTCTTAACACTGCTTTCATTTTTTCTTCCCTGACCAAGTGATCATTGAGAGTTGTGCAGTTGCTTTGAGTGTGTGGGCTTTTTGTTGTTTTTGTTGTTGAAGTCTAGCCTTAATTCATAATGATCTGATATCATGCAAGGTGTTATTTCAATCTTCTTGTGTTTGTTGAGGCTTTCTTTGTGCCCGATTATATGGTCATTAAAAGAAGGTTTCATGAGGGGCTGAGAAGAACATATTTTTTTTGTTTGTTTTTTGGTGATAGGATCCGTAGATATCTGTTGAACTCTTTTGGTTTGTAACATCTGTTGGTTTCCTTGTTTCTCTGTTTAGTTTCTGTTTCGATGACCTGTCCACTGGTGAGAATAGGGTGTTGAATCCCTCCATTATTATTGTGTGGGATTCAAGGTGTGATTTTCTTTTTAGTAAAGTTTCTTTCTTTCTTTCTTTCTTTCTTTCTTTCTTTCTTTCTTTCTTTCTTTCTTTCTTTATTCATTTCCTTTACCTGTTTGATTGTATTTTTCTGTATTTCTCTAAGGAATTTATTTGTTTCCCCTTTAATAGCTTCTTCTTGTTTGAATATGTTTTCCTGTATTTCTTCAAAATAATTATTTATATCCTCTTTAAAGGCCTCTATCAACTTCATGAGTTGGAATTTAAAGTCCCAGTCTTGCTATTCAAATGTATTAGGATATCCCGGGCTTGCTGTAGTAGGAGAGCTATGTTCTGATGGTACCATATTGCATTGACTTTTGTTGATTATGTTCTTGTGTTTGCCTTTTTGCCATATGGTTGTCTCTGGGTTTGGCTGGCCTGGGTGTCCTGGGTTGGAGCAAGCCTCCTGGGATGTAGGATGAACTGAGATTGGGGTGCAGCACACATATCCCTGATTGCAGGTGTAGGTGTTGACAAGAAAGAAGATTAACGTCTTTCTTACTCAGAGCTTAAAAATTGTCTTTGTTACAAATGAAATCTTTTCTGTCATATATTTCTGTCTATTCCCTGTTTTATTTACTTTTGAATCACCTTTATAAATTTACATTTGTTCAACATTTTTCCAAATATTTTACCTAAATAATTTTTACCTAATTTAAAGCTGAAGACACAAGATAACCTAATGTCCAGATTACATTGCAAACAGAAATTATATTTATGGTGCAATAAGACAAACAAGAATCATCATAAGCTTAAACTGCCTTCTTAAGCCTATCCATATGATAGTTTTGAAAATAATAATTTTTCCTTCTTACTTCTAAATTTTTGATGTTCTGTACTAATTATATAACCTAATTATTTATTAAAAGAAAAAGTGTCTTAATTATGGGTTAGGATTAATTCCTCTAAAAACCTGCTTTTCAAATGAGGCATTTACCCATAAAAATTATCTTAAAAATGTCTCTACTTGTATACATACAAAGGTCTTAAATCGTCTAAAATGGTAACATTAGCACACAATTAGTTAAAAAAAATGTAAATAATGTGGCTACAGATTTTGTTTCCCAGTCACAAGTTACTAAAGACAATCACATAAAAACAATCCAATTATATCAAGGGATGCCTATTTAGAGAATGCTCAGAGCTTGTATCTGTGTACCTTCAAAATTCAGAAAGGTTTGTCAGTCTGGGATAGAGGGGAAGTTTGTATAAAATGAAATGGCTGTCTTTTCTGTGTAGCACAGAGTTACACACAGTGTATTGACTTTCTTTCCCTTTGAATTCTATCCTAGAACAATCCAATGAAGGAGGAGAGAGAGGAGTTATGAACTGGCAGTCCAATTGGTCTTCTTGCCAACCACTTCAAACCTGATGAAAAGGTTGTTGTATCACCCCCTGGGGGTACTGAGATAGTAAGGGGGCTCCTAGTTTATCCACCATTGCAGCACTTATGTGAGAGTGGTGTATCCACATTCTGATCCCATCTGTCTTAACAGCCAGGCATGGCCAGAATCACAGTGTAAGGCCCTTCTCAACAGGGTTCCAGAGTCTTGTGGTTATGTCTCTTAATCCAGACCTGGTTCAAAGCAATGGGGATTAGGCTGAGGAGCAGACTCATAAGCCTGGTGAATGGCAGGCTAAAGTTGCTTGTGGATCCTGTGTTGGGATTCCAAGGATTTTAAAAACATATGTTGATCATATTTAGCTAAGATATCAGACTAGAGTTTAGACAGCATGTGAGAGGACCTCACATATAGGATCTCATGGATGAGACTTAACGTTTAGAGGGTGTTTCTAGCCTCACATAAGGCATAAAGTAGGAGGGACGCCCAGTCACCACCAGTTTCAAAGGTTAGTTTGGGGGTTCTACTCATCAGCTCTACTTGCCCTGAACTCTGGGGTCTGTATGCATAAGGTAATTTCCAATTGAACAGAACCTGGGCAAGAGATTGAGTTACCCGAAAGATGAATGCTGGTCCACTGTCAGACCCAAGCAAGGTAGACAAAGTATACCTGTGTATGATGTCTTCCAGAAGCTTCTTTATTACTATATTGGCAATCTCCATTGTAGGGTAGGCTTCTATCCATCCTGAAAAGTAACCTATGAAAACTAGTAAATACTTATATCCATATGTTCCTGTTTTTGTTTTCTTTCTGTATAATCTATTTCCCAACTAGACCTTGGCCATTGAACTCTGATTCTGGTTCCTGGAGTGGTTCCATGATTGGGGCATGAGGAGTTTATAGCCTATAAGGTGGAACAGTCTGAGGCCAACTGTATGTCCTAAGTCAAATATTTTGTACCATGCCCTCACAGCAATTCCTTCTGTTTTCAGTGACCAGGTATGAAGCTTGAGGAGTCTGATGGAGGAATTACTTAGCAAACTCCTTAGGTAGGATGGGCCACTCTTCAGAAGTCAATAACAATCCATCTCTTCTGTACACTCCTTGGCATTTCACCAATATGTTCAGGGTTGACTGAGAGTACAGCAGGCAGCAAAGCTACCAAGATGTTGACAGTGGAAGACTGTCGTACCCCGAAAGGCTGCTATGCCCTGGCTGAGACTTTCCATATGCTGCTGTCTACTAAGTAACATTCTGTGGTTCCTCTAGGATCAAAACATTGTGACTAAGGCATAGTGCCCCAGGAAGGGAATTTACACTTGACATCCTATTGTCCCCCAACTAAGTTCCTGTTTTTTCCTATTGCCCTCCAGTTGAGATCCTGTTTTTTCCTGAGTTTGTGTTTTTCTCTCCCTGGCTTGGTGTATATATTGAACCTGCCCAGTAAAGACATTGGCATTCTCTCATAATGAATGACCCGAGTCTGAGACATTCTTTAATTCCCCAGACCTACGCCTGAGCTCGGTACTGCAGGCAGTGCCGGAGCTGTCAGAAGACCGAATGGCCTTTTCAGTTTTATCAGCTAGACTGTTCCTTTTGGCTATTTCTGATGTCCTTTCTGATTGCCAGGGCAATGAATTATGGCCACTTTGAGAGGAAGCCATAATGCCTCCAATAATTATTTCCTTATTTTTGATGGTTTTCCTTTCAGCAGTCAATAATCCCCTCTCTTAATATATGGACCCATATGCATGAGCCATAGCAAAAGCATATCAGCTGTTCATGTAAATGTTAGCTATGTATCCTTTTGCTATTTTAATGCCTGGATTAGAACCTTCGGTTCAGGGTTCAGCTTTTTGTGCTGAAGTTCCCAGCAGCAAACATTTGCAGAGATAATAGAATCCAAGTCCACTACCTTTGCTCCTGCAAACCTGATTCCCTTTTGGATGAAGCTGTTTCTATTCATGAAGTAGATACATTCAGTATATTGCCAGGGTATGTCAGTTACGTCTGGCATGATATTCTGGACACTTAGAACTACAAAAATCACAATGCATATCTGAGTACAGGTCATATAGCAGGGTGACTGGGTTTAAGGCAGATGGCTTATATCTTGTGTGAGGGAGATCCAAAAGTAGAGTATGAAAGTGCACCAGTCTGGCATTGGACAACCACAGGCAAGGTAGATTCTTGAGGTTTCCCTGTATAGTTTGGGGTGTTGTAATAACAAGTTCCTGCACCATGATTATTTTGTCATCATCCCTGACTAGCCGGACAGTGGCAGTTATGATCCAGAGGCAGGCTGGTCACCAGGTCCAGCTTCTTTGATAAATAAGCCACAGGTTTTTTCCATGGTCCCAAAGCTCCTGTTTTACTATCCCCCTTCTTTCATACACATATAGGTAGAAAGGTTTGTGAATGTTCTGGAGGGCCAGGGTCAGCACTTCCATTAAAGATTTCCTTAAAGTCTTAAAAGCCATGTTCCTCCCAGGGGTCCATTCTATTTTATTGTTTTGACCTCTGGCAAACTACCATAATGGTTTGGCTAGCTCAGTGAACCCTGGCACCTAGAGCCTACAAAACCCAGCAGATCCTAAAAGTTCCCGTACTTTCTTTCAGGTTGATGAAAATAGGATGCTCAGCATGGTTTGCTTCTGGGCATCCGAAATCATGCATTGACCCCCCTTGAGTATTTACCCCAGATAGATGATCTCAAGTTAACCAAGTTAGGCCTTCTTAGCATACACTTGGTAGCCAAGTTGACTCAGCTCCTAGAGCCAGTCTCCTGTGGCTCCTGTCATGTCTCCAAGTTGAAGGTCACAATCAAGATGGCATCTGCATAATGAAACACAGTTATTTGGAGGTGGGCTCACAGATACTCACCTAAGTCTTCATGCTGTGCCTCATCAAAGACGGTGGGTGAGTTCTGGAATTCTTGAGGTAGGCACGTGCAAATCAGCTGTCCCTTGAAGCCTCTCTCTAAATTTTGCTGTTCAAAGGCAAATAGAGGCTGGCTTTGGGTTCCAGAGGCAGGCCCAATGCCATTCAGTGACTGAAGTTTGTAATGGATGCCATAGGCAGTTTGGTTAACAAAAGCTATGTTTATAGTTCTGTGGCTTCTGAGTCAAAAGGAGTGTAGGTCCTATAGGCTTCATAAAGTCTTTCTACATATTCCCTAAGGTGCTCATTCTTTCCCTGCATTACCTAGTTCACTTTAGATAAATCTGTGGGCCATCTGACAGCCTCTCAGAGGCCCCCCCCATCAGAATCTGGCTGTAGATATGGAACCTTTCCTTAGCTTCAGCAGTGTTAAAATCCCAGTAGGATCGAATCAAAGGAAAGGTTGCACCAATATCAGCCTAGACTTGAGTGGGCAGCCCTCTTGCTCCTGAAACCAATTTCCGGGCAGCTCCCATGATCCTCTCTTCTTTGTAGTGAAGAGGACATGAAGCAATTGCTGACAGTCATCCCAGGTGGGCAAGTGAGTCAGCATGATTGAATCTAGAAGACCTGTGAGAGTTGATGGTCTTTCTAAAAATTGGGTGTTCTGCAACTTCCAGCTGTAAAGACCATTACTGGCCAATGGCATATATGTCATAAACTGTCTTCCCTGAGCATCTGGGGGGTCCTGTAACATGGAGGGGTAAGGCAGTAGTAGAGTTGGCTCTCTGGGCAGTACAGGAGGGCCCAAGTGTGATGTGAACTCCAAGTGGAGACAGGAAAGTCAGGGAAGTCAGGGGCTGCTCCTCCCTCTGACTATGCTGGCTGTGCAGGGGCAGTGATGGCACGAGCAGGAACATAAAAAAGGGGACAAAGATCCTTCTTGGGAGCAGTAAGTGGGAGCAAAGCAGGGTGCTGAGCTGACCTACCTTTAGAAGAAGGGTGGGGAGCAGAGAGGCTTGTAACAAAAATAGTCTTATCCAAACAGGGCTTTTCGATCAGGCATTGCTACGTAGTGATATATGGCAGTCAATCCTTTCATTCCTGCAAAAGATGATTAGTTTGCAGGAACCAAAAACAGACTAGAGTCTTGGAACTCTAGTTTGTCAAATTGAGTTTTGCAACTCAGCAAAAGTCCTTAAAATGTTTCAAGGCCAAGCCAAGTGGGATGCTTTGTGTTTGTTCTATCCTAGGAATCGAAGAAAAAATTGTACAAGAGGATATAAAGCACAAACAGAATATATACAGACAGACACAGATGGACATTCTTAGGAAAACAAAACAAAACAAAACAAAATGAAAAGACTGTCTCAGATGGTCTTCCACCCTGTGCATAGGAGGCCCATAGACCATAGCTGGTTCAGAATTCAGATGAGAACTAGCAAGTTCTCCTGCTTCTGGTAGGGTGTTGGGAGCAGCCTCTGTTGCCTGTGTCTGGGTTACAAAATACATGTCTGCTTTGTCCTTCTCAGCCTCCAGGTTAAACACAAAATAGGAACACAGAGATGGACAATGGACAAAAGGCAACTGGCATCCAGACTTACTGATCAGGAAAACTCTTCACTATTTGGGTCAGGGAGTCTCCAGTGAATCCCAGACAAGAGCCCCCAAATATAAGGGTCTATGATTCACTGAAGAATGATAAACTGTACTCAAATAGTATGAAAAAGCAAAGAGTGTTTTATTCTGCAGAAGTAATGCATGCTGGGGCCTACAATCTACCAAGATGGAGGGCAAGAATTTATATTCAGAACTAAAATAGCAACTAAAATTTTATTAGTCTTCTTATATTAATGCTTTCATTTTTTACCTACTTGTAAAAATAATGCAGCACGTGGACTTGTTTAGAAAGGATCTGACTCAGAATTACTCCTCATGAATGAGGTCTATTGGGAGAAAAGGTATTAGACCCATGGGAGCCAAGACCAGGAATTGAGGTGGGTGAGCATTAATAACATAGTGATAAATGGGGCTTGGAAGGGGAAGAAAAGCTTCCCTTTAAAATCTGGATAGAAACTTCAATTAAATAGAATAGCTTAAAGTATGAATAAAAGGGAGAGAGCCCATGACAAGCATGGGAGTAGACCAGGGGAAAGCAACTAGAAAGACCACAAAGGATAATACCTGACTATATATTTTCTAATGGTGTTGGAAGCTGCCTATCACATGTTTCACAATTATGTATATCTGGACGTCTCCAAATGACTATCTTACTCAAATTCTTAGCTCTTCACTCTTTACACAAATTCATAGCCCTTGTATAATCAAAACAGAGCTAAGGTCTTGTGAGATGGCTCAGTGGGTAGAGGCAATTGCATGCAGCTCCTGGGTCGAGGAAGATGCAGGAGAGAGCAGACTCTAGAAAATTGTCCTAACTTCCACCCATGTGTACTGATATAGGCAAGGTTGCACGTACACACACATGCACATAAATATAAACAAGCAGTTAGAACTGAACTACAATTATGAGACATTTCTTAGTTTTACTCTATAAGATTTAAAACAGAAGAGAGTAATAGAATCAAACATTGAATTCTCACATTTTTCTCTAATTAGAATAAACTATATACCACTTCTGCATCATTACACCCACTTTCATTAGTTTTACCTACTGAAATTAACTTCGCATTCCACTGACAGGTTAGCTCAGTACTTCTGTTTGATCTGTTTTCAGTGAGGCAAGTAGTCAGTACTGGACAGTGAGCACTAAGTGAACTGTCTATAGCAGGTCTTTCAGCCAGGGAGCTTACGTTACATTTAGAAAGACAGTGGTACATCTGGGATTGTAGCAGGAACTTTTGTTGAAATCACAAGCATCCCCCTTTGGCAGTTATGCAGTATAAAAATGGAATGCAAAAGTGCAAGCCAAGCATACTGCAGTTGAAGCAGAAACTTCAACTCTGAAACATGAAAATGCCCATTATCTGATTGGATCATTCTCAAATACAGAATAAAACTTAAATAGAAGCTGAATGAAGCAAAGAATATCAATTAATCATGGTGTAAACCTGGGAGCCCTGACAGGAATATGTCTGTTTTCTTAGGGCTTTTGTTTGACCTTGTTTTGATACACACAGCCAAACTGACTCAGGAATTTTTACCTTCATTTCTTTTGCCCTGGTTTTGGGGATAACCAGAAGCCAGATTGTGTTGTTCCAATCAGGTGGAACTTTATTGGGTTCCCCATCCTCTCCACTTTTTCTATTTACCCTATCTCAATTGGAAGATGATTTTTTTCTCCCCCCAGAAGCTATCAATTACTAAGAGCTTTTTGGTTAAGAGTGAGACTTCGTACCTACTTTTCAACATTAGGGTTTTGTCTATCTTGTACTTGAGCGGGTCTTGCGCATTCCTGGTAAAAGATGGCAAAATATGTCTAGCTGGGATATTGTATCCTCTGTTATTTGTTGAGTCTATTAAGATTTTTTCATATATTGGATTTCCCTATGAGCTCTATAATTGTCTTGGGTGCTAGTTGTCCTTCCCTAAATTTCCTATTTTTTTTTCATTTTTCCCCTTGTCATCTTCCCATTTCAGACTCCTGTCTTCCTATAATTATATACTATATTTCACCTTTGTTGGGAGATCTTCCTCTCCTCCCTAGTTCCTTACTCTATACAAAACCTCTGTGGTTATATATGGATTATAGTATACATATCAAAAACTTACAAGCTAATATTCACATATAAGAGAATATATACATATTTCCCTTTTTAAATATAGGTTACCTCACTCAATTTTTTTAGTTCCATTAATTTACCTGAAAATTTCATAATTCCATTTTTAACAGCTGAATAATATTCCATTGTGTATATTTTCCCCCTTTTTATCCTCCTTCTTATTTTCTTCCCTCCTCCCTCCCTCCCTTTTTTGTTTCATCCTTTGGCTCATTCATTCATTCATTCCTTTTTTCTGTTACTAGGATTTTTGTTTAATAATCCATGGCTTTTAGGAGTAATATTATCCAGTCAAGATGAATAATACTTCTAATTCTTATTTTTAATTTGCATTTTAATCATCTTATAAATAAGTTTCCCTATGACCTTTTTAGAAAAATATTTTTATTTTATTGAAAGTAGATATTTTCCTCACACGATATATTATGATTATGTTTTGTCCTCCTGGTACTCTTCCTAGTTTCTCCCCATGTCCCCTCCCATCTAGATCCTCCTCACTTTTTCTCTCTCATTAGAAAACAAACAGGCTTCTAAAGAATAATTAAAATATATCATAATAAAATAAGACATAATAAGACAACCCAACCATGTGCTCTCTCTCTCCCTCCTCCCTCTCTCTCTCTCTCTCTCTCTCTCTCTCTCTCTCTCTATATATATATATATATATATATATATATATAGGCAGGTCGAGTTCAGTATATATATATATATATACCAAACACACACACACACACACATATTGAGAGAGAGAGACATGCTGGCAGGCCCTGTGCATGCTGCGTCAGCCTCTGCGAGTTTGTATGATCTTTGATCATGTTGATTAAAGGGCCTTGTTTTCTGGGTATCCTCTATTCCTTCTGGCTTTTACAGTCTTTCTGAATTATCTTCCATGGAGTTTCATGAGCTGTGGGTGGAGCTATACCATTTAGGACTAAGTGATACAAAGTATAGTTCCTGGCTGTGGGTCTTTGTATTTCTTCTTGTTTGTTGTAGGAAGCCTCTTTGTTGACGGCTGATCAAAGAAGTACCAAGCTTTTCATTATTCATTCATCTTTTGGTGGACATTTAGTCTGTTTCTGATTTCTGGCTATTATGAGTAGAGCATTAGAAAGCATGGGTAAGCAAGTATCTCTGGAGTAGAATGCAGGGACCCCAGTTTTATTCTTAATGTGCACTGCAACAATGGTTAAGAAATAAATTAATTCAGACTAAGTATCGTTCTGTATTGTTGTCTAAACGTTCTTATAAAAACACATTGAGGTTTGATTCCCGAGGCAG
This sequence comes from Arvicanthis niloticus, assembly GCF_011762505.2. Classification (NCBI taxonomy): domain Eukaryota; kingdom Metazoa; phylum Chordata; class Mammalia; order Rodentia; family Muridae; genus Arvicanthis; species Arvicanthis niloticus. Next base: position 77,443,622 of record NC_047662.1, on the reverse strand, counting down.
TGGCATTGGGAAGTGGACATGTCAGACAACAGAGGTCATTCTCTTGGATCAATTTTTATGAAGATAAGTTAGACATCACTTGGGCCAGTCTTGTCTGCTCAGGCTACTCTGAAGCCCTTGTGTACCTTCACTATGTAAAACCCTCCACCAAGTTACAATGTCATTTGGAAGATGGGACAGTGAAAGACATATCTCTCAGCAAGACCTCTGCTGTGTCAATGTCAGAATCTGAGCGGTTTTTTTTTTTTTTAATTTTCCCATGGGAGCAAGTGCTAAGAAGGAGAGAGGCAGTGAAATTTAATTGAATAAAGCTTTCAAAATGGATGGATCAGAAAGCATTCCCAGAGGCAGGTCGAGTTCAGTCCAAGAACAAGTCTCTCCGTGCTTCCACAACTAGTCGAAGTACAAGACCAAAGCTAACACGGCTCTACAGTCAGCACTGAGCTCCCGCAGAACGTTGTTACTATTGACATGGCAACAGGAATCCTTTAGTTTTCTGAACTGAGGAACTCACAGTGTTGACACTTCCTCACTGAACTCTTGGGATTATTTGGTTTCAAAGACTTTAGGGACCAAGATGCATTTTGTTTTAAATAATCCTTCATGAAAAATTCAGCTTGCAGTCTAAAGTGATTGAAACTCAGCCTGAGTTTGTTTTATAATGCATTGGACTAGAAAGTCTATGAACATTGAATTATTCAAGATATGTAGACAAACGAGGGATTTGTGCTCTCAGGTGAGGAAGGATGATCAAAGAAATAAGCAAAATTTGATATGTCTTGTTATCTTATTTTATTTACCTTTTAGAACTCCTCCAAATATTAGAGGAAAGAAATAAATATCAATTTTCACCTCTGTCTGGTTCTGCACTTCAATTATTAATAAATGTCAAATTTGACTACAGTTTTTTGTTCCATATGCTCTGGAATACTATTTCTGAGTCTTTATTAAAAATGTAAAATTGTCATTGAATTTCCAAAAATGATTCTCCAGTGTCTAATTTGGCTTGTTTTATTAATAAGCGGATTCTGATGAGTAATACTAATTTAGTGTGCCTGCATGTAAAATTGAAGTATAAATTATTCCCACTGAAGGTGATGAACAATGGCTGCCTTGAGACTGTTTGCAGTCACCTTTGGAATCAACCCTGCAAGCTTGCAGTTCTTGCAAGAACCACAAATTCATATAGTAGCAAACTGGTGTCTGCTCACAAAAATATCCAAATGAAATTCTCCCCCAGAAATGGCCTTACTAGTAATTCTCATAGTGTGTGAATTTGCATGTATTAACACTCTCTCCACAAATCCCTTACCATTTTGTTGTTTACGCAACAGTGTAGATTCCAAATTTCTAAATATACACTGAAATAATCATTAGAAATGTTGGCATAAGAGGTCAAACTTGTTGCAACAGACAATCAGAAAATCTTGTCTCTTTAACAACAATGTTTCTATAAGAAAAGGAAGTAGGTTTTATTTACATTGAAAGAGGAATCATGTCTGAACAGCACCAATCTTTGAGGAAATTCTTTTAAAAGGACACTGAGTTAGGATAGCTTCTGATGGTTTAATAAAAGGTTGACTGAAGCTGCATTGTTCTTCAACAAAAAGAGACAATGGGAATTATGATTTTGAAATCTATAACACTTGAATGATTGCTTGTCAGAGTTATATTGGATAATGTGTTATTTAAACCTAGTGTTTGTAACATTCAAGCTGCTGTTCCAGAGAAAGGACAGTGGCTTGACCTCTACACATTTAACGATCCTCCATTTTGTCTTAGGCAGAAATGCCTTACTGTCTATTGTTTTAAAAGAGAGTTATTCACTTTTGTTAATGTAGAAGTTGATGCCTCAGCAATCAGAGACAAACACTACTCCCTATACCCTCCCTCCACCCAATGTGAAGATGAAAAATTTAGTAGGCCTTCTGTCTCTACGAAATCTGAACATAGCATTCTGTTCACGAAAGCCAATGACAGAGCGTTGCTTATCTAATGAAAAAAAAAATAAAGATGCCATGATCCTATCTTCCTTGACCGACTGACCACTGCAAGGCTACAGAGTCTGCATGGTGTCTTAGCATTGCCATTCCTTACAACATTGTTTTCAATTGTTTCAATTATTTGCTGTGTGTGTGTGTCTGTGTGTGTACATACTATGTGTATGTATAGAGGTCATAGAGCAACTCACAGAAGTCAGTCCTCTCCTTCACCTTGTGGGCCTTGTGGGGCAAACTCAAGTGAGTGCCTTTACCAGCTGAATCATCTCACCAGCTCTAAAACCATTATTAATGGTGAACCTTAAAGTAGTCCTATTTTGTGATTAGATTAAAACCTTAATTTCAGAGTATTTTATGAATGGTATAATGAAGAGGATTCAGCACCATTTTATTTCCACAAACTCATAATAAATAACCCCGTGATTAAATTTGAGTTCTGTAGAGAGAGCTGATAGTTGGCTTTCATCCCCCAGGTGACAGTCACAACCAAACTCATCTCTGATTAAATGTACACTTCTGATGAACATATTTAAAAAAAGAATTGAAACTCAATAGAGAATCTTAGTTCTGAAAAAAGTTCCCTTGCTTTACAAGATAAATGTGTACAAATTGAAAACTAATGTGTTTTTTTAGTCACCTCAGAATATTGAGGTTTCTGGATAATTCATATCAGAAAATTGAGGTTTCATGGCCTACAATCTGTAACATCATGTAAATATTATGAATCACAGCCAAGGTCCAGGTACTTTGGGTCAGGGCACAATTGGGATGAACTCTGACACAGCAAGTTACAGATAGTGAGTGTGAGCTAACACAAAGGTGAGAAGCTGCTCAGATCTTAGCACTGCAGAGATCCCACCAGGTTTCCATTGTGCATGACAATGAGCCACTCAAGGTCACATGCTTTGAAATGGAAGCATAAGCACTGTGGGCTAGACCCAGAGAGTTTCCAAAACAAATACCTGCTCTGCAGGAAGTGCTACTGCCAGAGTCCTTATGCAGCTAGCATATGAACCACTTTTCCATACTCCGGTCCCCTCTATCTATTTTTTCTTCCTTAAGGGAAATGGGGTGTAGAAGCATGGGTCTGAGTTTCAGCGAAACAGACTAGAAAAACTTCAGCCAAGGAGAGGATTAATGAACAGTGGGGAAACCCTCTCAACTGTTATCCAGTTTAAGGAAAGGTATGGTCCCATCCACTCCATTGTCTTAAATCTTGTCTCTCTTTCAAAGTTGTCTAACAAGTGGTATTTTTTTAGGGGCAAGTTCTTCCAGATGTACATAAGATACCAGATTTTTTTTTTTTTGTCTCAGTCTGAGACTCTTCTTCAGGTCTATTGTTTCAATAAATCTGAGAGCCAAAGGGAAGAGACTGCCTAGTTAGTGAAATGACTAGAGGCACAGGGTATTGTTAGGTCTCAAACCCAGGACAAATCTCATGCAGTACCTCTGGTTTCTGCATATCTCACCCTTCCCCCTCCCTTAAACCTCTTCCTCCTAGGGGTTGGGCTTCTGCTTTTCTTCAGCCAGACTGATTCCTATATAACCAGCCATTTTGGGTATAGTACTCTTGACTGGGGCTGCCTCTCTCTTGATTGGAGGCTTGTCTCTTGCTCTTTCTCCTTTTCCCCTCATGGTCCAGTTTAATCTGCTGGCCGTGTTCAGCCTGCACTTTTCGCTCTGTCTGCTTTCTCCCTTATATCCACAATTAAAAAACAAAACAAAACAACCCCTGCCCCCAGCTTTAGGAGTAGTCACATCCTCCTCTTCTTTCTTTCTTTCTTTCTTTCTTTCTTTCTTTCTTTCTTTCTTTCTTTCTTTCTTTCTTTCTTTCTTTCTTTCTTTCTTATTCTTCTTTTGTTCTTTCTTTCTTTTTCTTTTCTTTCTTTATCTCTTTTGTTCTCTTTCTGTCTTTCTTTTCTTCCTTCCTTCCTTCCTTCCTTCCTTCCTCCCTCCCTCCCTCCCTCCCTCCCTCTCTCTCTCTCTTTCTTTCTGTGTCATCTTTTTCTCTGTCTGTCCCTCCATCTGTCTGTCTGTCTGACTGTCTGTCTGTCTGTGTGTGTCTGTCTGTCTGTCTTTCCTCATTTAGTTGAAACAGTGGAACTAGTTGTTCAGGAAGACAGAAGGGCAATTAAAGTTATGTAAGTTTTTCTGCAGGTCTTAGAGGGTGGAGTGGGAGTAAGAGGAAAGAGAGGGCAGCTCAAGGAAAGGGATTCCCATATGTGACTGTGACTGTGGTCCAGAAAAGACAAGACACAGTGACCTACTTAGCAAATAAAAACATAACTAGAGGAATGGCCAAGGTCATGGACACACATCATCTCCCGTTGGCAAGATTTCAAATGCTCAGAGCACAAAAATAAATTGTCCACACAAGGGAGTTTCCTTGAATTCCCCTGAGCAATAAATCAGAGAGAGTTGAAATTTTTGCTTTTCTAAAACTTTGTCAAATAAATGGCAGTAGGAAGCTGAGGTTTGATCTCTATGTACTTTCCTTTTTTAGATGAAGGCGACATCTGACTAAGAACAGCCTGGATTGTGTTTCTGTAATCTGGTTCTCCAAGCTCCACAAAACAGATGCTTTTGACATAGTCTGATGAAACCCATGCTTCAATGCTCATTTCTTTACACAATTTTTTTAATGCATCTTGTATTCTAAAATAACTTAATTGTATTCAAAGCTTTATACTGACCAGTACTATTAAAAGAGGATTAGACTGTCTAGGCCCACCAAAAGTCTCCGAATGAAGAAAATCAAAAAAGATAAGTTAATGAAGTTAAAACTAAATCTACTGTGTATCAATCAGTGTGTCTGTCTTGTCATCCATCTACCTAATCTTATATCTTACTATGATCATCATGTGAATGAATACAACACGCATAGAAAAATACCCATCACAAAACACTGAGTTCAAATGTAAACCATTGCAAATCAGATAGTTTTTGTTAAATCTTCTTATTATTTCATGAAGTTAGAAATGGACATCTGTAATGGCCTCATGAGTCCTTTTTTTTTTTTTTTTTTTTTTTTCATACTATGACAAGGAAGACAATGCAGAGGTTCCTCTCCCTTATATTCTTGGTGAGGCCATTTTAACTTTGAGTGGAATTTGATCCCCTTGATTGAAAATCCCATGGAAAAATTATTCAGCTTTATTCTAGGAACCTGAGGCCAAGATGACCCAGCTAATTTAATTTGGCTTCTATTAAACTGCCTGCTTGTATAAAACTTCCCTTTTAGCTACTTTAAAATCTCTTGCTCTAAAAGCATGAAACTACACTTGGGTCCCAAATACCTGAAAATAATCTGAGCTTGCTGGAAAAAAGACATTCAATTGGTTATAGAGTATGTTTAAATGGGCTTCCTATAACAATACCTATATAAGAAATATCAAATAAGAATCTTTTCTATCAAACACTATAAACCTCGTAACTAGGAAAAGGAATTAAAATCTTTTTATCTTCACCATCTTGTATGACTTTATGCAAATATCCTAATGTAACATGCATTAGGTGCAAATATCCATCTGTAACACTTTTGTTTACACAAAGGCCCCTGCTTTATTCTAGGAATTTGATGGTCAGGAACAAAGACCCTTTCTCATTCCTTCTTAACTTCTTGCACACCAATTCTTTTCAGACTAGCCAATTTAATAAGATTATGAGGTTGGACACCAGACAATGGGGAAAAACACAGCTACCACCTAAATTAGAATAAAACCCAAATGTACTTCCAATGTCAGCATGCACAGCTTCTTGATCAAGTGTAATGTTTGTTCAGATACTACAATTGATTTGGTAGTCTCTTTGCAACCTTAAACTTATTTCTAATATCTACATTGTTTGAGCCCTGAACCCACAAAGTAGCTGGAGAAAACCAACACCCATAAAACATCCTCTGACTTTAGCAGGTATACTGTGACACACATGTATACACAAATAAACACAAAATAAAAAAGTAAATGTAATAAATTTTTAAATAACTAGAGAGAAACATGAGATATCAAGACAATAATGTGAATTCAAACCAAATTCTAATGCAAAGACGGCAAGAATCATAAAGGTTGAAGCAAAAAAAAAAAAAAAAAGTTAAGAGTAGAACTAACCAGACAAAGAGTCACATGGTAGTTTGAATATGCTTGGCTTATGGTAACACTATTAGGAGGTATGTCCTTGTTGGAATAGGTGTAGCCTTGTTGGAGGAAGTGGTTACTGTGGGGGTGGGCTTTGAGGTCCTATTCTCAAATTTTACACAGTGCGGGAAAGACATTTTTCCTGTTGCCTTCAGAAGATGTAGAACTCTCAGCTTCTTCTCCATCATCAGATCTGCCTGTATGCTGCCATGCTTCCTGTCATGATGACAATGGACTGAACCTCTGAAACTGTAAGCCAGCCCCAATTAAATGATTGCTTTTATAAATGTTGCCCTGGTCAAAGGGTCTCTTCACAGCAACGAATTCTAACTCAGAGAAGTCAGTTATTTGAAAAATTAAAAGGGTCAACTTAACCCTAGTTAAATTCATCAAAGGAAATAGAATGGACATAAAAATTAATGAAGTTCTACCAGACAGAGGAGTTATTACATAGATGCCAATGTAATTCAGAAGATCCCTACTTGAATAGTTATTCCCCAACAAATTGGGTAATCTAGATATATTGAATAAACTTCTGAATGCATATGACCTACCACTAAGCCAGACATATAAACAACCTAAACAAATACATTACAAACAAACAGATGAGATTGCCTGATAAATTCTATTAGACTAGTGTCTTAGTTAGAGGTCTCTATCGCTGCAGTTAAACTCCATAACCAAAGGGTAAATTGGGGAAGAAAGTCATTATTTGGCTTATACTTCCATATGACTGTTTATCATCAAAGGAAGTCAGGACAGGAAGTCAAACAGGGTAGAAACCTTGATGCAGAAGTCCGGGAGGAGTACTGCTTACTGTCTTTTTCCTCATTGGCTTATTAGGCTTGCTTTATTATAGAACCAAGGACTACCTCTCCAGAAGTAGCTCCATTCACAATGGACTTGCTCCCCTCCCAACAATCACTAATTAAGAAAATGCCCTACAGGCCTTTTGCCGATAGCCCAATCTACTGAGGCATTTTCTCCATTGAGGCTCCCTTCTTTTCAGTGATTCTAGTGTGTGTCAAGTTGGCACAAAACTAGCCAGCACAACTTGTAAAGATGATCTACTACAAACACTATTAAACTGTTCTACAAAATACAAAGGAAACACTAACTGTTAAACTCATTCAATGAAGTCAGTATGATGTTATACTAAAGCCAGATTAAGGCACAATAAAGAATACAGACTAATCTCTCTAAACTAGTTCAAAATTGTCAACGAGATTATTCTGAACTGTCCTAGGGTTTTAGTGCTGGGAAGAGACACCATGGCCACAGCAACTCTTATAAAGGAAGGAAACTCTTATTGGGGCTGGTTTAGAGTTTCAGTGGCTTAGTCTGTTATCATGGAGAGATGTATGCCAGCGTGCAGGCAGTCATGGTGCTGGAGAAGGTGCTGAGAGTTCTGCATCTTGATCTGTGGGCAGGAGAATGAGAATACCATACTCCGCCTAGCTTGTGCATATGACAGCTCAAAGCCTATGTCAATAGTGATCCACTTCCTCCCTCAAGGCCACATCTACCCCAATGAGAGCATTTCTAATAGTACCACTTCCTATGGTCCAAGCATTCAAACACAGGAGGCCATGGGGCCATATCAAAAAAAGCATCTCAGATAATTAACAAATTAGAGATAATTTTGAGATAACACAAAATTAGAAAGCTGCTGTATATCCAAAGAAACTACAAACTATGTGAACTCATTTATAGAATGGGATAAAAGTCTTTGCACATTAGACAATATACTAATATCCAGAGTATTTAAAAAGCTACAAATATGAAACATTTAAACCCAAACTGCCAATCAATAAATGGGCCAATGAAGTGAACAGTAAGTTCTCAAGGGAAAAAATAAAATAGGCTAAAAAACATTTTTCTTCACTGTTCATTGTCTCTAACCATCATAAAAATGCAAATTAAATCTACTTTGAAATTCCATGTCATTGCAACCAGAAAGAAAACCAAGAAAATAAATGACAATTGTCAGCAAGGGTGTAGAGAGAGAAGAGTTCTTTTCTACTGTTGCTCAGATTATAAACTGGTATAGCCTCCATGAAAATCATTGTGAACATAATTTAAAAATTTAAAATAAAAATTGTCATAAGACCCAGCTCTAGTATTCTGGGGCAAATCCTGAAGACTCTATACCCTACAGCAAAGACATAGACTCATCTGTGTCTAACAGTGCTTTTTTCACAAAAGAGTGGAAATGGAATTGGCCTAGATGCCCAACAGCTGATAAATGGATAATAAAAATATACATATATACAATAGAATTTTATTTAACAATAAAGAAAAGTTAAAGTTTGAAATTGCAGGAAGATGGATGCAACCATGAAACATTGTGTTACTTAAGGTGACCAAAGTTCAGAAAGATGACTACTGTCTTTCTCATATGTGAATCTTCACTTCTAATTATTACATACATGATACATGTACTTGGGATGGAGTAAATGTGAATAGGGGAGGTATGAAATTAAAAAAAAAGCCCATGAGAAGTTTGTGTGCCCCTACATTTTAAAGGAATTATGAAGGATGATGGAACATATGAAATATTAATGTAGAAAAGGGAAATACTGGGTATGAAAAAGTACAGTGGGTGAAGGTAGAGGAGGAAAATAGGGAGAGGAAAAGAGAAAACAGCCCAAACTAAGGGTCATTATAACAGTCATTATAATGGTCGTAAGAAAACCTTTTACTCTGTAGATCATTTAAAATTAAAACTTAACAAAATGTGGAAATGCAGGTTAGGGAAGGAAGCTTTCTACATTGCAGTTATCTATTTTTCTCATCTTGAATATAGAATTTAAGACTTATAATGATCAGTGGTCATGCATTTTTATTTGATCAGAAAGTAGCTCATTATGATAAAGATGTGTCTAACTCCAGAAAAGCCAGAATATGCTTTAGAAGCAGACCCAATAGCTTAAAGACATAGAAAAAAAACCACAACAAAAATGTTACTAGAATGTCCATGTCCACTTAAAAAGGCTTGGATCAGAGACAGCAGCCTAGGAAAGTTGTACTTTCCTGGAAGAAAGTAAGAGATCTGTGGTTCCTGGTGAAGATTAATATCAGGTTTGTTTAATTATTTATAAAAATTACCAATCTAGACACAGCTAGAACTGTTCCATGTAGCTCAAGATGCTGTCACATGGGAAAATATAGTTCAGGCACATGAATAATTATTTCTTCTTAATGCCTCTTTAAAGAAGCTGTTCACTAGATTGTGCTTTCTTGTGCTTGTTATATGAAGATAGTCAAACATGATTGGGTGTGAGCTTTGCAGGCATCATGACTCATTGAATTTTGTTTTGCATACATGATCAGTCCATTACCTCTACAATGATGATGTAGTCTAGGCACTTAGACTACATCTAAGTGGGAGTTGGGTCAGCAGCAGTAAGCTTCTCTTCTCATCTTAAGTAATTCCTGTGCCTCCCCGCTCACACTACCATTAACCAGTACATTCTTTCAGCAGGTCTAACTGTGGCCCTGACAAATGAATACTCAGGAAGGTGTAAAGCTCCTTTGTCTTTAGAGACCAATTTCCATGCTTGCATGATCATGAATCATGGTTTCAATAAGAATTCAGATAAGAATCTTATCTGATTCTTGCTTTGCCTAAGAGTAAGATGGTGTATGACAATTTTATCAAACGTAATGTCAGGATACAGCTGGGACATCACCTCCAGCAGAACTGGCACTGTGGTATGTGACTATTCATAGTAAAATTTCCCAGAGTAATCTTATTTATTCTAGATCTGCAAACCTTGTAAGAGGAGGCTACACATGGTGACTAAATAACATCTTTACTCTAACATACCACTGTGTTCATTGCATTCCCTGTTACCATGAGAGAATTGTGATTAAATCAGCTCATGGATCTTACAGTTTGGTCATCAGGAGAGACTTAGTTACCCAAGGATTTCAGACACTGTTGTATGTAGGAATGCATAAATGAGTTACCCAAACCTGAGTAACCAAGAATCTATCAGTGAAGGGAAGTGAATGACCTTATTACATTTCACACAGCAGTGGGTACATATGATTTCAGGACTCCAATGACACAAAACAATGTATTTGAAGTCCTTGTTATGAACTCTGGAACACAGAAAGACATTCACAAAATGACTGGATTCTGTGTACTCACTGAAAACCTGCTATTTCCTTTTGAATTATTTCCCTTGTAACTATGAGTGTTATGTTGGATTATTTGTTGAGTACCATGTCCGTGTTAAGAATGGTATTTTGATAATAGGGAAATACATTAGCTTTCCAGAGTTCCACATTGTTATTCTCTTGTTTGATGCGTGGACCTTTATTCAGTTGTGTGTTATAAAGAAATATTAACCTGGATAATTTGGGTAATATGTGGTTAGTCATTATCCTCCTCACTCTTATCAACATATGTCAACATATATTTATGCTTACTACACACAAACAGGCAGGTTTACGCTAATCCAGGAAGGGGTAAAGCTTCAGCAACTCTTTTTTTTTCTAGCTAGTTCTCATGCTGTGAGCCTCATGGGTACTTGTGATATAGCTGGAATAAGAATTTAGTGAGATGAGGTCTTCTCCACAACATACACGATGTATTGACTCTGGGATTAGATTTTCAAAGGCTTCAATGACTTTGAACAGTTTGACTGAGACCTCACTTTAGCTTACTGTCAGCAGACAAAGCCTCATGCCAATATTTCTTACATAAATGCCAGTTGAGCTCTCTTGAATTTGACTACAAGTATATTTCATCCACTTTACATATAATAGGAACAATGAGAACTATTTCTTCCCATTAGACTCCTCTATTGCTTACCTAAAATACCCGTGGAACCGTCCATGAAATCTAACTATGGAATTTAAGAAAATATTGGTTTTCTCTACTACTTTAGAAAGAGCAGTTTTAGTTTTCACAGACTCTGAGCCACTGAAATGTTAGAAGGGGGTCTTTAAAATAGCAGAAGAGTTGCACACACACATGGCTATACATATGTTCAAGTGTAGGGATAATCTTGGCTATTGATTCCAGCAGTACTAATTTTTTAAAAGGACTCCAAGGAGAGAGAGAGAGAGAGAGAGAGAGAGAGAGAGAGAGAGAGAGAGAGAGAGAGAGAGAGAGATTGGTATATGCTTTGTACAAACCCCACTTGATGAAGCATATGATGCATGCTTATGTGCATGTTATGTATATGTTCATTATTTTGTGAGTAAAATAAAGACTTCAACATGATTATCTATAGAGTATGATATCAAATACTAATGAGTGTCACAGTTAAGGAGGCATTCAGGCTGGAAAAGTTGAGATTGCTTTTGAAACCTTATTTACACTCCTGTGACTTGCCATGTTTACTGTTTTGATGTACTTCTTACTTAGAAAAGTACGATGTACAAAGAACTTTCTTGTTTAACACATATCCATGCTAGCAATGGGACAAACTTCCCTGTCAGATACATGATGAAATGTCTCCTCTCAGACCACTGATATCTTTCATGCAGAGTGACATGCCCAGTTCTTCAGTGTCCTTTTCATTTAGAGCTCAAGTGAACCTGAGAAGTTTCTTCACTTGCTATTCTTCTTATCTAAATACCTCATTGTCTTAGTCTTTGATTTTTTCAATGTCCATCCAAATTCAAAATCAAGATAAGGGCTGTTGTAAAGACAAATATGAGAAGTTGCAGTCAAGTAATATGTCTTTTGTTGTCACAGATAGGATCTGTCTTGTCTTCTCTCTAACATTACACAGTATTCTCTTAGTACTAATTTTAATATTAGCTCATGGGGAAAATGTACTTTATTTACTCTCTTTGGAGAGGAAGAAGCTGAGGTTACTAGCCTCATGTTGTCACTTTCCTGTGCCAGTGAAGCAAATTAATGGTTCTGTATGGGTGTTTAGGAAATGGTTAGATTCATTTGCTCTCTCAATGATTATTTGATGAGGAATTATTAAAAACCAAACAGTTCAATTCCTCAGATAGAACCTCACATGCCTTGGATGTGTGAACCTCTCCTCAAGCTCTGAGATTTCATCCAGTGTGAATAATTACATTGAAGGCTGGCCTGAATGGGCTTTGTGTGATTCTGTTAATTGTGACTACAGACAAGTATCCCAGCCCTCTGTTCATACCTCGAAAACCTTTCATATATGAGATTCTTTCAAGTGTATATTCCATAGGAAGTACTCATCCTCCAAGAAGGGCATTGACATATCTGTTTTTTTCTTCCAGCTCTCTTAATGTAAAGAATTTGTTAAAGGTACAAATTTCTTTCCTTTTTTTTTCCTTTTGGGTTTGTTTTGCTGGAGGTGTACTTTTGCATGCTTAGCAGTCTACTGATGGCCTGATAGCAAAACAATTTTTTTTATAGCTTCTGATTTGATATCATTTGTTATTAAACAATGTCAACCAAAAAAGTTGCTAACGTGGTGATATGTATATCTTTCCATAGTCATTTGACATAAGAATTGAATGGCAGCTTCTGTCTTTATACCTAGAGATATTGGAGGAGGTTAAAAGGGGTTGTAACTGAGGAAGGGAAAGAATGGAGGGAGGAAATGAAAGAGGAAAGGAGTGAAGGAGAGGTGGGGGAAAGAGAAACCACACCATCAAGTCTCGTTGACAAAGCCATAGAGAAAAATTACAAACTTACTTAAATAAACATATTATATATGCATTTTTATACACACACACATACACAAACACACACTCAGCTATAAAGCTTTTCACATAAGTACACAAGACATAAACAAGCTAACAAAAACCCCGGTGCTAGGCCCAGGTACTGTCTATGTTTTGCTTTTCAATGGTCCTGCCTTAGTTTGTGTTTTATTGCTGTGAGAGATACCGTGACCATGGCAACTTTTATAAAATAGAACACTTAACTGGGGCTACCTTACAGTTCAGAGGTTTCTTTTTTTTTTTTTTTTTATTAATTAATTTATTATGCATGTGAGTACACTACCATTGTTTTCTTCAGATATACCAGAAGATGGCACCAGACCGCATTACAGATGGTTGAGAGCCACCATGTTGTTGCTAGGAATTGGACTCAGGACCTCTTAACTCCTGAGTCATCTCTCCAGCCCCAGTTCAGAGGTTTCATTCATTATTGTCATGATGGGATGTATGGTGATGTGCAGGCAGGTGTGGTACTGGAGAAAAAGCTGAGAGTTTTATATATGGATTGGCAGGCAGCAGGAAGTAACTAAAACACACTTTCTCCAACAAAGGCACATCTTCTTAAACAAGGCCATACCTCCTAAAAATGCCACTCCCTATGGGCTTATGGGGGCCTTTTATATTCAAACCATCACAGGCCCCAAAAGAATCCCCCAAATAATATGGAATACTGCCATTGCCTTGTCTGTCTCCTACAACTTGAAAGTTATATTTTTTTGTTGAAGACTCCACACACTTCAGACAAATGGGTATAGAGTTGGGACTGATCTGGATGCCTTATTCCTGAGGACTAGTTCATAGACTCTTAAGATGCTGTGCAAACTTGTAAGGGAGAAAATCAGTAGTCATATTGTTGATAAACAATAACAATGGCCTGATTGATAATTATGGTGAGATACCTTAATAGTTCAATAATGGCATTTATTGTGGGTAACCAACAGTTATCTAATTGGACTTAAGACCTGCCCAATAGGAAAAAATTCTTTCCTGAATTGTCATCCTAGCAAACTACCCATGTGTGGAGATGCCACAGACACTGTAGGAAAACATTTCATTGTCACTCTCCTAAATCATTATAATTTCTAAGTGCATTTTAAATACTTGTCCTTATACCCTCAGCTATGCATAGCTCTCACTTCTCATCAAACATAAAGCTATAATTGGTCAAAATGCAAACAGTAACTGACCATCACATGCCCCAACCTAATCTATACATCTACAAAGAAACCCTTGCGCCTAACTTTTAGGGGAAAAGGGTCAAATACTGTCCCATTAAAAAGGAAGGGACAAAAAGTTTGTAACAGCCAGAGGACCAGGACTTCTCCTGCAAAAGAGTGCTGCATCTCAACATGAAGAGGATGTATAAAATATAAATATGGTATCTTAAAAATACCTATATAATGACAGCAGGCAACATGCCAACACAGAAGAAATTTTACAAAGCCTCATCTCTAGATGAAGAGCTGCAGGCAATTGATGACTATTGAGAGAGATATAATCAGACTTTTCCAGGGGTAGGCCTTCTGATAGGTTATCTATCACATTGTCAGTCCTAAACTCATACATACAACATTAAATGAACTTTGTAGGTTTTATATATACATCTATTTTATAAATATAATTATATAAAAGGCAATGATTGCCAGGAGAGATAGATGAGAGACAGATAGATAGATAGAGAGAGACAGAGAGAGAGTGAGAGAGAGAGCGCGACAGAGAGACCCAGACAGAGCGGTCATTGGAGGAGAGAGAGAAGAAAGGGGTCATTGGAGGAAGGAGAAGGAGGTGTAAACCTAATATAAATACAATAATGAATAAAGATGCATAAATGGTCAAATATAGTGAATTGTGAAATTAGAGGGAGAAGTTGGAGTAGTAAAAGGACAAAACCTCAAAGAAGATATAGAATCTTGGGCACATGTATTCTCCCACTTTTTTGAGGAAGAACTGAACAAGCATGGCAATGAAAGGCTCCTTCTCAGTCAGAGAGCATGAGTTTGTAAAGATGTAACACTGATGTTTATAGAATATGAGTTAAAGGCCGAGTTTCATACACATTCTTATAGATCGGGAGCTGTAGTCAGAATATAGCCCTAATGTTTATAGGACAGGAATTATGGAAAGAGTATTCCATTTATGTTCAGAGTTCATAAGCTATACATGGAATGAAACTCTAATTTTTATAGTACAGGAAATTTAAGCAGAATGTAATACTGAAATTTATATGTCATGAGCAATAGGCAGAATATAAAAATGTTGTTTATAAATCTTGGACTATAGGCTGAAAGTGTTTTATACCATAAGCTTCTGGCAGATTTTTAACACAGAAACCTATAGACCACTGGTAATAGGAAAGGTGTAATACAGATGTTTATAAGCCTCAAACTGTAAGCTGACCATAACAAAGATGATTATAGACTATGATCAAAAAGCAGGGTGTAATACAGATGCTTTTAGAGCAAGATATACAGGCATAGTGTACAATGATATCAGCTATAGGAAGCTATATGCACCGATGCTTGTATACAAGGAATGATAAGCAGAATGTAATAGAAATGGTTAAACAATGTGAACTATAGGAAGTATGTAACACAAATGCCTATAAAACATGCTCTTGAAAGCATAACAATAATAATAATAGAACATGTTCTTATGCAGAACTGTTCTTTGTGAATTTTTTTGTTGTAGCCAGTAGAAAATTTAAACATTATTTTACTGCACTTTTTTCATATGGGAAACATATTGAAAAACATTTATAACATAAATGCTGTTATGAAGTAATTCTCATAAGTAAACTTGTATTTTCTAGGAACTTGGAGGACTATGATTTTCTTCTTTGTTTTGTCTCCATAATTAATTTAAATTAAAGGGAACATCGCTGATATCACTGATTTTATTTATCATAAGTAAAGAAAAATAACTACAGGCGTTTGAGAGAAAAAAATGAAGAGTTAAAGTTGTAGAATATACAGAAAAAGGTAAAATTATACTTCAACGTTCTGTGGAGCATCTTATGCCCGGGAGTCTTAATTATTTACTTATTTAGTGCTGAGGTTGCTGAAATCGTGACTGTGCCTGAGGCATGCAGTAGAGAGGCTTGGAAACCCCTCTTAAGCTTAGATTGCTGGTGTTTTATGGCAGAAACCAGTTGCTTTCCTTGTCTGGTCCTAAAATCCAGAACATTCTGTGTTTAGTCACTTTTACAAGAGGGGAACAATGGGTCACTGTCTTATTCCTTTTAACAAGTAACTTCCTAGCTAGAATGTCAAAGAAAAAATATGACACTAAAATGTACTAGAACAAAGGCCTGGGATTATTACTAAAAAGTTGTTCGGAGAAGTACTTTGTCACAGTGTACCTGACATCAAATCTGAAGACCATATACTAAAGATATATGGTTTACAGATAAAGAGACATGCTAAGTAATGTGTTTGATGCCTACTGGGAACTCTAATATGGGAACTGAGTGACTATAAATACTATATTCAACTGGCTTAAAAAGTGGAAGAGAGTCTGTTAGACCTAAAATGTATTACAACATTTAAATGTAATTTATTTACATTGAGATTACTTATTAAAGTATAATTTTAAAGATTATTAAAAATTAATCTTAATTTAAATAATTTTAAAATTTAAAATGATTAAATGTAATAATTTCAATGTACTTAAATGTAATACACTATTAAAATGTAAGGGCTGAGCTTATATTAGATGTCACAATATCTATGTATACTTATAGAAGCACAATGTATAATGCACATATATTTATAAATATATATACATAATTATGCATGTGTGTATGATAGGCCAGCTTCCCCCTTCTTGGGACCAGGCTTGCTGACTAATTTATTAGCTTTTTTGGAACTTTGTACACGAGACACTGATTAAGTGTTTAAAAAGCTAGAATAAAATGAAACCCCCAACTCACACAAATCTTTTATTTAGATCATATGTATTTTAATGGTGGTGTTCTGCAGAACAGAGGCAAAGCTTGATTTTCTGTAGTTTTTGTACCTAATGTTTCTAAAACTATAAATATTTTCATGTATTCTGCTGGGTTACTCATCCATTCTTTTCTGGATCATCATTCTTTTGTTTCTGTTCACTAGCCACTGATTCTTACCACCATGTCCTATGCACCAGAGACAATTCAAAGCATTGCCTATAATCGTATGCTGATTTTAGATTCTTCTCAAAAGATCTATGTGAAAATCACAAATGTCATGCATGGATCTGTTTAGAAGCTGATGTCAGAAGATGTGGTGAGAACATAAAGTAGAAGAGGAGAGAAAAGCATTGCTAATGTGTACATTAAGATAATAAGTGTGCTGAATGGGGGAACTGAGGTGGATCCCCTGAGGATCCTGATAATGATTCATACCCAGATGTATTCAACTCTGGCAAAGAAGCATGTTCCACAAGAAAGACAAAGACCTTAGGGAGGAATATTTATTTGGGGAATAAAGTAAGTCTTTTTGTGGGGGATTGCCAGTTTATGTTCAGATAAGACATCGGGTGAGGGCCCAAGAAAAATGTTACACAGAATAAGGCAGCCTCTGTATGACCCTGGCCTTTGGGATTACTGACCTGTGACAGCTCAAAGGTACATTTTTTTTTTCTTTCTAATCTTCAGAGGCTGAAATTGTTTTTTGAGTGACAAAGCAGTGCTACTTGGCCCTGGTGACCTAGAGGATCTCAGGTAAAATGGTTATTCCTTTCTCTTTAATTTTCAAAGAGCAGGGCCTCGGGCTTTTATGGAAGAATTAGCATCATAGGTCTTTCCTGTCAGACTTCTTTTCACACTTGTTATAGAAAAACAAAATAGTTTTCGGTGAAATAAAAATACTCATTTAGTTACATTTTCTGCAGT
Source organism: Arvicanthis niloticus (assembly GCF_011762505.2). Classification (NCBI taxonomy): domain Eukaryota; kingdom Metazoa; phylum Chordata; class Mammalia; order Rodentia; family Muridae; genus Arvicanthis; species Arvicanthis niloticus. The sequence continues at coordinate 77,425,938 of NC_047662.1, read as the reverse complement.
TTCACCATTGTGTCTGATGGATCTTATAAACAACAGACTTGCATACCGATTTAGAATTAAAACATGAAGAAATTAATAGATGTGGTGAATAAAACCCCTTAAACTTAGTCATTTAAACCTGCAAGATTAGGAGAACGTAACCTAGAAGAGATGCCATTTCTCTACACTTAATTGCACAAGTGCAAATTTTTCTTGGGAACTTTATAGCTGAGGAAAGAGCTGAAATTAGAACCTTAATAGCTGGTTGTTGTGTAGTATTTCAACTTGAAGACCTCAGGTGATTTTTGACTTTTTGTGAACATTCAGATATTTGATCCTCCTGAAAAAAAAGATTTTTTAAGGCTTTGAGTATAAATTTTTCTGCATTCTTTATTTAATGTCTGCCCTTAAGTTACAATGAAAAATAATCTCTTCGAAGAAGAGAACCGTAGGTCAGAAAACCAGGCTTGTCACTTCTTCATCAAGCTTTGGACAATCGCCGAAGATAATGTCACATTCAAGGCTTCCTCGCAGGCAGATCCTGGTATTATCAAAGAGGGAAAGAAAAACATTACATTGATTTTCATTATACTCTTAATGAGCACTGTTGGCATGGCAGAATGATGGGATGCTGATTTGGTCTCTGCTCCCTTTCTTGCGGTTTCAGTGGTGGAATGCAGTGCTTATCTTTCTGAGAAAATAGAGCTCTAAAGAAGCTGAATGCACCAGTAAAACAAGGTGCATATAGCTACTTGGCATTGTAGGAGCCTCTCGTTTGTCGCTTTCTCGTTTGGAAGCAATTAATGCACAGATATTGAGGATCTCCATGTGACAACCAGCATGTTGTCAAAAATGACATCTCAGTGACCCTGAGTTCTGGATTTGTTTCAAAAGCAAAGATACCAAATGAATGCCATTTTCACAATAATTTAAACTAAAAAGAGTGGCTGAGTAAGGCTAGTATATTAATCCATTTATGAAGTTTTGGAGAGGTTGTAGGTCCTCTGTGGAGTGTGAGCCATTATCCAAATAATAAAAGTAATATTTGCATCCAATACTTTGCAGTCAGAGTTTGTAGGTCATAAAGTTAATGGCTCAGATTATTTCTGTGCATAATTGTAAACTATATTTTGGCTTTTACTGGGCATCCTAATTGTTTCTTTAAAGCTAATTGCATTACTATAGATACTAATAGGTACTTATCTACTCAATCTGAGCTCCATCTACTCTACCTCTGGTTAATCATCCTGTAGACAATTACTTGTCTACATGCTTTGAGTAAGCTTTCTCACTATTGCAAATGCTATTTTCTCTACCTATAACATTCTTTTTTTTCTGTATAAGTAGCTCATTTATAGCTTCATTTTGACTCAGATACAGTTCTCTCCCAGAGATAGTCTTCAGTAGTCATTTGTGCAGTGCTATGTTTCACTTTTCAGATCATCAGGCCCCTTCCACTTATCAGCATGTATAGCTCTACAGTTCTGTGTGCTTCTCTATTGCAGTTTCCTCTGATATACTTATATTTCAGGAGATCAAAGTTCATGTTTGTTGTGCACTTACTAATACTCACTGATTGGTATATATTAGATAAAAAGTTCTAATTTGTGAAGTCAGGTATGTTGGAAAACACCCCAAAATATCAGAATTTGTGATGTGAAAGTGATGTGAAAATGAGAAGATTCAAGGCTAGCCCTGGCTATATAGTAAGTTTTAGACTACATGAGACCCTGTCTCAACAACTGTTATAAACAAATAAATGAGTGAATATATGAATGAATGAATAAATGAATGAACAATTTGTTGGTTGAATTTGTTTAAAATACCAAACATTGTGTAGTGATTTCCATTGGTCTGAGTTATGGACCAAATCATAGTATCCTCAGCTCCTTACATCCCTTGTAATTAGTCATTATCCATCTTCAGATTACAGTGGTTCCACACATATAAATATACTGTGTTTAGCTTAGTTTCTGATCACAGAAAATGTAAAAGCAAGTATCAGGAAGATCTTGCTTTCTGATACTTCTTGCTCCCTGGATCATGCAGTGTTCAAATGAAAGGGCATGAAATAGAAAGAACAGATGAAAACTTTAGGTTTACTGCCAAGATAGTCGGCACATTCATTAACAAAATCTTTCAACATTTTACTTTTATTCTATAACTTTTGGTCTTGTCCCTGCTTGCAGCTCTTATTTGACTGTTGCTTTTATTCCATGTCTACTATCTGTCTACTCTCTTTGGCTACTCCATACTTCTAATTTATAGATTCATTGCATTCTTTTATTTTTAACTTAATATTATAATGTAATTACAACAGTTCTCCCTTCCCTTTCCTCCATTCAACATCTCCCATATACTTCTCCTTGCTCTTTCTAATTCATATATATAAAACATTCACAGTCTGTATAATGTTACTTGTATGTATTTTTCCAGGGATGACTGTTTTGTATTGGATAGACAATTGGTGCTCTTTTCTAGGGATGGCTATTTCTCCTGCTCTCAGTACTCCTTAGTTATCTGTAGTAGTTTACATATAGTTAAGATCTCATGGGCTTTTCATGTCCACTCTGGCATATCTATTGTTATCCTTCTTTAGTTTATACTTATGCATTCATGTTGGTGAGAGTTTATGGACATAGCTTCTGAAATTACTAGGAAACACAACCTCACAGTGACCTTTTTGATTCTTTGTCTCAATATATTTCTGCTCTTTCTTTTGCAATTTTCTCTGAGCCTTAGGTATGAGAGTGTTTTGTAGATATATCCATTGGGACTGTGTTCCACATTCCAGCAGTTTGTTTAGTTGTGATTTATTATAGAGGTTTTGTCTGTTACAAATAGCAAGTTTCCTAGTTAGGAGGTAAAGACTATGCTTATCTGTGTGGATAAAAGAAATGTTTATATTGTTGGTAGGGTTTGTGCACGGTTAGTAAAGTAGTGGTTGCAGAGTCTCCTCAATAATCAAAGATATCACTAGCATTACATAGTCAGCTAGGTGTCCAATACCAGGTTTCCCTCTTGTTGAGAGGATCTTAAATTTAAGTAGAGAGCTGTTGGTTACAGTCAAGGTTATCTATTGCGGCATGCTGGTTTCGGGTGTGTGAACTTGTTTTCTTTTCTTTCTTTCTTTCTTTTTTTGGAGAGGAAAGGATTTATTTGGCTTACACATCCACATTGTAGTCCATCATTGGAGGAAGTCAGGGCAGGAACTCAAATAGGGCATGAACCTGGAGGCAGGAGCTGATGCAGAGGCCATGGAGGAGTGCTCCTTACTGGCTTGTTCCCCATGGCTTACTCAGCTTTCTTTCTTTCTTTTTTTTTTAAATTTATTTTTATTAGATATTTTATTTACATTTCAGATGCCATTCCCTTTCCCCACCCCTCCCAAGAAAACCCCTATCCCATGTCCCCTTCTCTTTTTTGCTTTTATACAATTTTTTAAAATGTTAACCAAAGGCTTTATAAGTTTCGTCATGCTTGATATCAATCAGAAGTTTAACCCAATACCCAACCTACATATATCAATTATCTTTGACTGGCAGAGACATATGAACATCTGCCTCCATGCCCCACCCCCTTTCTTTCTCTCATCTCCTAGCTCCTCCTTTCCTTCTCCTCCTTTTCTCCTTACTCTTCCTCTTCTTCTCCTACTCCTCCCACCTTAGCTCCTCCTACATATCACCCTTCCTGTTAAAATAAAACTTTTTTCTCAAAATACAATTAAACATAATTATACCAATTTGTGTCCGTAAGGTGCAAGATAGACTGAATACCCAGGTGGACTTGTTTTCTAAGTTCTCAATCTGTTATGGATAAATTAGGGCAATAAAGAGAATATGTGGGAAGATGAAGTCCAGAAGTGGAATGAAGTCAAATGAACAGAAGGAACAAGGCTGATATTCAGAATGTGCTTACTGGTCCAATCCTGGTGTCTGAGGGTGGGTCTAGCTGGTTGGAAACATAGGATGTGCCATGGGATGGTCTTGTGGGTTGGGAGTATTTAGTATTGGTACCAACTGAATGTTCAAGCTCCCTTGAAGTATAGGTGGGGTAGGGGACCAGACTAGACCAGAACTCAGGCTAGATGGCTACATCTGGGGGATTAGGGAGAATTGATTGATGAGATGGTCAGGAAAATTCAGCAGACTAGATCTTGGAAGAGGATATGGGAAGTCTTGGTACTTAATGGGGGTGGTTGGACATGGTGTAGAAGGGAAATCGAGTCGTTTCAGGTAGTGTAGGTGTAGGTGGAAACCTCGAGGTTGTCTATGGCACAGATTGCTTAGAGGGACTACACTGGGTACTGTATGTGGGAATCTGGCAAGATCTAGCAGGTTGTATAAATGTAATGAAGGGAAACATCAAAGAAACTCACCAGGGGAGTATACTATAAGTAAACTTAGAAGTATGTTAAGGAGAACAGGAGAACATAGAATGTCTGAATAACAAGTGGGGTGGTTGGAAGCTGTGGAGAAAGAATCTGTAGGTAGGTGCAGGTAGGGCAAGTCCTGTTGGAACCCATTCTTTAATTTTTAGAAATAAATTAGTATGGTCATCTGCTGGGGCAGACTGTCAGATAGTCCGCTCCCTTGAAGACACCACAACTTGAGTCATCCCAGGAGATTCAATGCACACAGGGTTGCTAACAAGTACCTTCCAGAAGTTCCACAGCTGCCGCTGGGAGCCCAGTGAACTCAGGACCAATCACCCCCACAATTCCCCACCCCCCAAATTCCACTCCTCTTCTGGCCAGCACCATCTGCCAGGGTGGACTGCCAGCTAGTCCACTCCCATAAAGACACCTCTTCATGGACACTAAGATGCACACACTTCATGCAGACACTAAGAGAACTGCTTGAAGGCATCCCAGGAGTCCCTCTGCACACAAGGCAACCTGGCAACCAACACCACAGTTTGAAGACCTCCCAGGCATGAAGGGCAACTGATCCAACAGACTGAAAGCCTCCCTGGAGTTCTACTGCACACAGGGAAACAAAAACTACAGTCCATAGGCTCACCTGGAGAACACTTTCACACAGGACAACAGCTTGACTACTCCTCTGAAGACCCATAAGTCTGAAGGCTTTCCTAGAAGATCTGCTGCAGCCAGGGCAACAGATTTTTTTTTTCCTCCGAAGACCCCACAATCAGAAAGCCCCACAGGAGGTCTGCTATAGCCAGGTCCACAGGACTACCAGGAGACCTGAAGCAACTGAGAGACAAGAGTCAGGCTCCAGACAAGAAACACAGAGCAGCAATCACCAGAGATAACCAGATGGTGAGACACAAGTGCAAGACCATAAGCAACAAAAGCTAATATACATGGGCTTCATCAGAACCCAGTTCTCCCACCACAGCAAACCCAACGTACATCAACACACTAAAAACCAGGAAGCTGACCTGAAACACTACTTCATGAAGATAATAGAGTCCTTTAAGGAGAATATAAATTATGTACTGAAAGAAATATAGAAAAACACAGGTAAACAGGAAGAAGCTCTTAAAGAGGAAACAAATAACTCCTCTAAAGAAATATAGAAAAACACAACCAAAAAGGTGAAGGAATTTAATAGAGTGGTCAAAGACCTAAAAGTGGAAGTAGAAACAATAAAGAAAACACAAACGCAGGCAACCCTGGAAATAGAAAACCTAGGAAGGAGGTCAGGAATTACAGATGTAATCATCACCAACAGAATACAAGAGACTGAAGAGAGAATTTCAGGTGTAGAAGATACCATAGAAGAGATTGACATAACTAGCAAAGAAAATTCAAAACATAAAAAACTCCAACCCCAAAACATCCAGGAAATATAGGATACAATAAAAAGACCAAATCTAAGAATAATTGGATTAGAGGAGAATGAAGATTCCAGCTCAAAGGACCTGAAAACATCTTCAACAATCATAGAAGAAAACTTCTCCAACCTAAAGAAAGAGGTGACCACAAATGTACAAGAAGCCTATAGAACACCAAATAAATGGGAGCAGACAAGAAAATCCTCTCATCACATAATATTCAAAACACTAAATGTACAGAACAAAGAAAGAATACTAAAAGCAGCAGAAAAGGGGGCCAAGTAATGCATAAAGACAGACCAATCAGAATTGCACCAGACTTCTCAACAGAGACACTAAAAGCCAGAAAAGCCTGGTCAGAGATCATGCAAACACTAAGAGAACACAAGTGGTAGGCCAGGCTACTATACTCAGCAAAACTATCAATCAACATAGAAGGAGAAACCAAAATATTTCAGGACACAACCAAATTCAAACAGTATCTATGTACCAATCCAATCCTATAGAGGATTCCAGAAGGAAAAGATCAACACAAGGAGGGTACCTCCAGTTAAAAAAAAGACAAGATATTAATCATTTCACAACAAAGCCAAAAAAGAGAGAACCACATGCACATATTGTCACTCACAAAAAAAAAAAAAAAAAAAAATAACAGGAACTAACATTCATCTGTCTTTAATATCTCTCAATAGTAATGTACTCAACTCACCTATAAACAGACATAAACTAACAGATTGGATACTCAAATAGGATCCGACATTTTGCTGCATAAAAGGAACATACCTCAACAACAAAGAAAGATACTAACTCAGAGTAAAAGGCTGGAAAAAGGCCTTCCAAGCAAAGGGTCCCAAGAAACAAGCTGGAGTTGCCATCCTAATATCCAATAAAATAGACTTTCAACCAAAAGTTATCAAGTGAGAAGAGGAAGGACACTTCATATTCATCAAAGGAAAAAATCAACTAAGAGAAAGTCTCAATTCTGAACATCTATGCCTCAAATGCAAGAGCACCCACATTCATAAAAGAAACTTTACCAAATCTCAAAATACACATTGAACCCCACACAATAATAATAGGAGACTTCAACACCCTACTCTCACTAATAGAGAAGTCATTGAAACAGAAGCAAAACAGAGACACAGTGAAACTAATAGAGTTTATGAACCAAATGGATTTAGCAGATATCTACAGAACGTTTTGCCCTAAAACAAAAGAATGTACCTCCTTCTTAGTACCTCATGGTATCTTCTCCAAAATTGACCATATAATTGGGCACAAAACAGGACTCAACTGATACGAGAAGATTGAAATAATCCCATCCATACTATCAGATAACCATGGCCTAAGGTTAGTCTTCAATAACAACAAAAACAACAGAAAGCCCATATACACATGGAAGCTAAACTACTCTATTCAATGGTAACTTAGTCTGGGGAGAATTAAAGAAATAAATTTAAGATTTCCTGGAATACAATGAAAGTGATGGTATAATATATCCAGTCTTGTGGGACACAATGAAAGCAGTGCTAAGAGGAAAATTCACTGAACTAAGTGCCCTGGTGAAGAAGCTAGAGAGATCCTACACTAGCATCTTGCACCTGAGAGCTCTAGAACATACAGAAGCAAACACACCTAAGAGGAGTAGAAGGCAGGAAATAGTCAAACTCAGGGTAGAAATCAAACAAATAGAAACAAAGAGAATGATACAAAGAATCAACAAAACCAAAAGCTGGTTCTTTGAGAGAATCTACAAGATAGACATATTCCGAGCCAAACTAACTAAAGGGCACAGAGGCAGTATCCAAATTAACAAAATCAGATATGAAAAGGGAGACATAACAACAGAAATTGAGGAAACTAAAAAATCATCAGATCCTATTACAAAAGCCTATACTCAACAAAACTGAAAAATTTAGATGAAATGGATGGTTTTCTAAATAGATACCACATACCAAAGTTAAATCAAGAGCAGATAAACTTTCTAAACAGGGACATATCCCCCAAGGAAATACAAGTCATTAAAAATTTCTCAATCAAAAAAAGCCCAGAGCCAGATGGCTTTAGTGCAGAATACTATCCGAGCTAATACCAATATTCCTCAAAACATTCCATAAAATAGAAACGGAAGGAACACTACCTAATTCATTCTATGAAGCTACAGTTACTCTGATAACAAAACCACACAAAGGCAGGACAAAAAAGAGATCTTCAGACCAATTTTGATTATGAGTATCGAGGCAAAACTACTCAAAAAATTCTTGTAAACTGAATCTAAGAACACATAAAAACCATCATTCACCATGATCAAGTAGGCTTCATCTTAGGGATGTAAGGTTGGTTTAATATATGAAAATTCATTAATGTAATCTACTATATAAACAAACTCAAAAAAATCACATGATCATCTCCTTAGATGCTGAAAAAGCATTTGATATAAATACAGCACACCTTCATGCTAAAAGTATTAGAGAGATCAAGAATTCAAGGCCCATTTCTAAACAAAATAAAAGCAATTTACAGCAAACCAACAGCCAATATCAGATTAAACAGAGAGTTACTTGAAGCAATCTCATTAAAATCAGGGACAAGACAAGGATGCCTACTCTCCCCATATCTGTTCAATATAGCACTCAAAGTTCTAGCTAGAAAAATTAGACAACAAAAAGAGATCAAGGGTATACAAATTGGCGAAGAGGAAGTAAAGGTATCACTATTTGTAGATGATATGATAGTATATATAAGCAAACTCAAAAATTCTACCAGAGAACTTCTCCAGCTGATATACAACTTCAGCAAAGTGGCTGGATATAAAATTAACTCAAATAAATCAGTAGCCTTTCTCTATACAAGTGATAAACAAGCAGTGAAAGAAATTAGGGAAACAACTCCCTTCACAATAGTCACAAGCAATATAAAATATCTTGGGGTAACTCAAACCAAACAAGTGAAAAATCTGTATGACAAGAACTTCAATTCTCTCAAGAAAGAAAACAAAAAAGATCTCAGAAAATGAAGAGATCTCCCATGGTATTGTGTAGGAGAATTAATATAGTAAAAATGGCCATCCTACCAATGCAATCTACAGATTTAACATAATCCGCATTAGAATCCCATCCCAACACAATTCTACAAAGACATGGAAAGAACAATACTCAAATTCATCTGAAAAGGCAAAAACCTATGAATAGCAAAAACAATTTTTAATAATAAAAGAATGGCTGGGTGAATCACCATCCTTGACTTCAAGCAATACTACAGAGTAATAGTGATAAAAACTGCATGGTATTGGTACACAGACAGACAAGTTGTCAAATGAAATAGAATTGAAGACCCAGAAATAAAACCACATGTTTATGGACACTTGATCTTTGACAAGAAGCCAAAAACATAAAATGAAAAAAAGAAAGCATCTTCTATAAATGGTGGTTGTCTAAATGGCAGTCTTTATGTAGAGAAATAAAAACAGAACTATATTTGTTACCTTGCACTAACTCAAATCCATGTGGATCAAGGACCTCAACATAAAACCAGACACACTGAATCTAATAGAAGAGAAAGTGGGAAAGAACTTTGAACTCATTGACACAGGAGGAAATTTCCTAAACAGAACTCCAATGGCTCATGCTCTAAGATCAAGAATTGATACATGAGGCCTCATGTAACTAGAAAGCTTCTGTAAGGCAAAGGAAATAGTCAATAGGACAAATCAGCGAATACAGACTGGGAAAAAATCTTTACTAACACTACAGCTAATATCCAAAATATATAAAGAATTCCAGAAGGTAACAACCAAAAAAACCAAGCAACCCAATCAAAAATGGGGTATAGACCTACACAGAGAATTCACAACAGAGGAATCTCAAATGATTGAGAAGCACTTAAAGAAATGTTCAAGGTCCTTAGTGATCAGGGAAATGCAAATCAAAAAGACCCTGAGATTCCACTTTACACCAATCATATTGGCTAAGATCAAAACCTCAGGCTACAATACATGTTGACAAGGATGTGGAGACAAAGGAATACTCCTTCATTGTTGGTGTGATTACAAACTGATACAACCATTCTGGAAATGAATCTGGAGATTCCTCAGAAAATTGGAAATAGAGCTACTGGAAGATCCAGCTATACTACTCTTGGGCATATACCCAAAAGATGCCCCACCATGCCAGAGGGGCACATGTTCCCCTATGTTCATAGCAGCCTCGTTTGTGATAGCCAGAAGCTGGAAACAACCCAGATGTCTCATGACAGAAGAATGGAGATAGAAAATGTGGTTCATTTACACAAGAGAATACTACTCAGCTATTAAGAATGAGAACATCCTGAGTTTTGCAGGCAAATGGGTGGAACTAGAAAATATCATTCTGAGTAAGGTAACTCAGACTCAAAAAGACATACATGGTAGTACTCACTAGTAAGTGGATATTAGCCAAAGAAAATAAATAAATAAATAAATAAATAAATAAATAAATAGAGAATACCCAAGGTGCAGTCCAGAGAATTCAAAAAGGTCAAGAAGCTGAAGGGCCCAAGTGAGGATGTCTCAATCCCACTTGGGAGGGAGAAGAAAGCAATCACAGGAAGCAGGTGGGAGGGAAGGTCCTGGATGGGAAAGTGGACAGGGATGGGAAGAAGGAAATATGATCAGGTATTGGATGGGGGTAAAGGACTGGAGCCCTGAAGGCCAACAGAAAGAATGGAAATAGGCAACCTTAAGAGTTAGGAGGTGGGAGGACCCTCCAAAATGTACCAGAGACATGGGAGGTGAGAAACTCTCAGGACTCAAAGGGAGGGACCTTAGATAGAATGTCCTACAGTGGGGAGAGGGAACTTTTAGAGACCACCTCCATCATAAAGTCAAGGTATCAAGTAAGGGATGGGGTTGCCATCCCACAGTCAAAAACAATGACCCAGAATTGTTGCTGTCTGAAAGAACTGCAGGGATGGAAATGGAGAGGATCCTGAGGAAAAGAAGGTCCAATGACAGGCCCAAAGTAGAATCCAGGTCAAGGGGTGGCCCCAAAGCCTGAAGCTACTGCTGAGCTATGGAGAACTCAAAAAAAGGGACCTATCACGACTGTTCTCTGAAAGACCAAACAAGCAGCTGAAAGAGTCAGATGCAGAAATTTACAACCAACCAATGGACAGAAGCTGGTGACCCCTGTGGTTGAATTAAGGAAAAACTGAAAGAAGTTGAGGAGAAGGATGACCCTATAGCAGGACCAGTAGTTTTAATTAACCTGGACCCTCGAGATTTCCCAGACACTGGACTACCAACCAGGCAGCATACACACGCTGATATGAGGCCCCCAACACATATATACAGCAGAGGACTGCTGGTCTAAGTTCAGTCAGAGAAGATGCACCTAACTTTAAGAGTCTGGAGGCTCCAGGGTGTGGGGAGGTCTGGTGGGGTGGGGGATGGGGGTGGAAACATCCTCATGAAGATGGGGGAGATGTTTAGGATGTGGAATAGCCAGTGGGAGAACCAGGAGGGGGATAAAATTTGGAGTGTAAAGTAAAGATTAAATAAACTAAAAAAATTAAAAAAAAAACAATTAAAAATTGTTAACAATACAAAAAAGAAATGAATTTTTACATATATACTATACATAGTCTCAATATATATTATATAGATCAATATAGATCCATTCAGTAAGACATTTTTATTTCTAGATTTAATTTTCTGTCCTTCAAGGTGTCTTATAAACATATTTATTCTTTATTCTTACATAATTTCAGTTTATAAACAAAAGTTCAATTGTCTCTCATTCAAGTTTTACACAATACATTAGATATTCATTATATGAAATGTTCTACTAAAATATAAAAATATGGAAATATCCCTAATTTTTAAAAAGTATATAGTTTTCTAATGTCAATAGTTTAATGACAAAAAGATATAGAGTACTATTTAATTAGTTAGATGAGAAATAGACCTATATTGAAATGACTCAATATGTAGCTACACACATACACTGATATATAGATATCAATACTCTAAAGTATTGAAACAAATTCTTAACATATCAACAATGCCAACTGAAAATTAAATGACTTTGGGGGGTATGAAAAATAAAAGTAAAGTAAGACCACACAGAAAAATCTATGTTTCTAGATTTCCCCCTACTTTTCAACCTAGTTTATTGAGAAGAATACACTCCAAATCAAGGAAGCCATGTGTTCAGCCCCAGTGGCAGTAGGCACAATACCTAAAACTACATTTTTTATTTCAAACTATTTCGATTGAATGGAAATAATGAAGTAAATGTGTCTAGAGAAGTTAGCAAGTTGACTCCATATTCCAAGCTACAGCAGTGATAGATAGTAGACAGGGATGTAAGATGTTATAAAGGGCTTGAAAACGGAGATTGTGGCAAATTAATCTGAAAGAAATTTAAGTAAATATGTTTTAGAAAATGAACAAATTTGAAGAATTTAGTGGTTATTGGCAATTGGAAAAGAATAAAACAGGTTTCAATTATAAATGATTGGGAAAATATACATGCACCCATTTAAAAAAAAAATCAGCAGCACTGAGAAATCAACTGCCAGTGTTCAGGACAGTTCAGGCTCTGCCCATTAATTTCTAGGTTGATTCTAAAATAGTCTCTGTACCATCTGTGGAAGGTTAAAATTGTGAGTGACAAAAATGCAAGAGCCAGTGGTAGAAGCTGGAGTCATTGGCACAGAGACATGTTACAAAGAAACCACCAAACTATGAAACAAAAAGAAGGAATCAACAAAGGACTAATGGAGATCAAGAGAGACAAAGACTAAGATAAGGTGCTTGATGTGATGGCCACTGATGATTCTGAGCAATTTTTTCCACATAGGCATTGTGGACTAAACTGAAGATATGGAGAGAGTAGGTAATGACAAAACCAGAGGAGATGGAATGCCATGTGTTCACCTTCTGTGGCAGCAGCTAAGGATCAAGTATGGCACATGACTTAGGACAGTTAAGACAGTGTAGTGGCTTCATATATTCATATATAAAACTGGCTAAGTCTTTCTGTATTTTTAAAGTTAATGATTTCCATTCTACAAATATAATAAATATAAAGTGCACGTGACTGGGTTAATTGACATGAATATCAGTCAAATTTAAATTGAGTATATATAAATTTATTGCTAAACTATGTTAAAGGTGGTAATCTTGATTCTTTTTCTCTTTTAAGGTTTCAGAGTAAGAAATCTGGTCCATGTAATCACCCTGATACTCCATAGCATGCTATTTTGGAAAAAATATCATTGAGTTTCATATCACTTACCATACAACAGGTAAAATCATGTTCCTGCTGAGGTGTTGAAGTACTAAGTGTATCTATACATCTAAGTACTATTTTGTGTAGTGGCAGAATTCTGTAACAATTACTACTAATAAAATATCAGAAAGGAAATAGAATGAAACACACCTTTTTTTTTCTTTTCAGAAATAATTTTTAAAATCTAAGTGTTTCCCAACTGCATTTGCTCTGTATTTAAAGACCTCTGAAATCATGGTCTGTACAATGTAGGACATAGAGGTCACCCTATTCAGTGAATTTACAGTCTGCCAGTTCACTGGCCAAGTTTTGTAATTTTATGCTCAATTAACATCTGGTTAGAGCTTGTTCAGTTAACAAACTTCTTGCCTTTGAAGATAAATCATGGGACTTTTTCATGGCAGGTTGGAATCCTTCCGATTTGAGAAGCTTTTTGAACAACTACATTTTTTTCCATTCTGGTTTGCATTATGCCACTAAGTTTCTGCTGGGAAGAGTCCTTAGGATTAGGATGGCAGCTCCTGCAGAGAGGCACACCAGTCCCACTCAGAGAACTGGGGGAAGGAAGTAGGCAGTTTCAGAGCATGCATTTTAAAATGTGCTTCTTGCAAAATACAAACATATTTCATGTAGTTAATGCTTGTTTCATCACAATAACTTTTCCACAATGAAATCATTTTAAAAGATTGTTTGCAAGTACAAAAGCAAATTCAAGAAAAACTGTCACTACTGTGTGAGTATGCTCAGTAAACACCAATGGAGCACTATTTAGTGAGAATGGTAACATGGGCAGAGACAAGCGGCTATGTGACATTCTCTAATCAAAAGCAGTGAACTGCTTTTAATAGATTTTAATTATATTATGATGGCATAAGAAATCCTATTCCTATTGTTTTAAAATATTAAACAGATGCAAGTGACACCGTGCCTCCTGATGCCTTTTAAGGAGTGCGTTGCTTGTCCTCTCCTAGACTTGAACAAATTTACATCAATTTTGTAACCAGATGTAGACAGAAAGAATAGTATGATCAGACTTTTTATTTTTTTCTTTGTTTAGTATCTAAAAATACTGTTTTCAAAGATTGTTGTAGGGAAGAAAAGGGGCCAACAAAACATGAAGGGCATCAGATGATGCTGGGGGGGTAAGAAGCCAGCAGACAGTGGTTGAAGTCATATATATATATTATTTTTACTCAGATGTATATATTTGTGTGGAGTATGTGCACGTAAATCCAGTGTCTATAGCATCTAGAGGCCTTAGGAATTTAATCCTTAGGACGGAGCTGGAGTTATAGGTAGTTGTGAGCTACTTAACATGGGTAACTACTTAACAAACAGGTCTTCAGCAAGAACACTGCATGCTCGTATTGTCTCAGCCTTCTAAAAGAGTTGGTAATTTTAGGATCCTTCCTTTCTCAACCCCCTCCTTCTGAGCTTCTTTCCTTTGAAAATATTTTCCATGTATTTGTGTTCTTAGTGTATCTATGTGGGGTATTATGACATGCCTATGGAAGTTGGAAGGTAGCTTGCAGGAGTCTGTTTTCCCCTTGTTCCCTGTGGGTTATCTGGGTTACTCAGGCAGTGAGGCTTGGGAATTGCCTTTACCTGCTGAGTCATCTCACTAACCCAAGCTACTTTTTTCTTTATTAGTGTTAGCAGTGTTTGCCTTTTGCAGTTTTTTTTTTTGTTTGTTCATGCAACTGTTGTAGGATTCATTACTGAAGCATGTTCTACCTTTGGTGTTGGGTATTCACCTTTTTTTTTTTTCAGGTAGAATACTAAGTATGATTTGTGGTGAGAGTCTTTATCCTTTTTGATATTTCTTTAAGAATTTCTTCAATGAAACAACCTTGTTTTACTGTATCCTCTGCTCTTTATATGCTCTATAACTTCTGTATTCTATACTTGAGATGGTTTTGGTTTTATCAGTAATCAGAAAAATGTCAAGAAGTAGGCAATTGTATCATTGATTTTAGAAATGTCCTCTTTTCTCTATGAAAAATTTTACACTAACAAAGGTAACCTCTAAAAACACATCAATAAAATATACATTAAATACCTAAATTACATTAAAGAAACATTTTGCCGGGCGGTGGTGGTGCACGCCTTTAATCCCAGCACTTGAGAGGCAGAGGCAGGTGGATTTCTGAGTTCAAGGACAACCTGGTCTACAGAGTGAGTTCCAGGACAGCCAGGGCTATACAGAGAAACCCTGTCTCGAAAAAACCAAAAAAAAAAAAAAAAAAAGAAACATTTATTTTATTTTTTTATTTTTTATATTTACTTTCTTTTCTGGTGAGTTATTGCAGGTTAGTCCTGTAAGAGGCAAGTATTGCCAACCAAATGTTGTCTTTTGCTCCCAAATGTATGTATTCCTCCCTTCCCTTCCCAACTATTGTCACCATTTGGAGTACAGAAACTGGAGTGAGAGAAAATGGCAAAAACAAGGCTTGGGTGCTGTCATTACCAGATGGGAAAGGGCAGGAACCTGGTCTAGTATGCAAGTACACTTGTCTGCTTACCCCAGTGCTCAGCATTTCACATGTGGTACAAGCAAACATAGGGTTACTCAGATTCACTGTTAATTAAATGTTTTGGCTGAAAATCATTTTGCCATATGGTAGAATAAATCAGTTTGAAGCAACTGTTTCAAATTTGGACACAAAACCCAGCTGCCCACAAACATATGTCCTGATTCCGTAAGCAGTCTCTAAGAGTGTCAACTTGATACAGAAGACCCTTAGCTTGTCTAAAGCTCACAGATAATCTCACAACCATATCTACACAGACTGCAGCAGATGTGGAGCGCAAAGAAAAGAAAGAAAGAAAGAGAGAGAGAGAGAGAGAGAGAGAGAGAGAGAGAGAGAGAGAAAGAAAGACCAAAAAGTGTACCCAGTACACCATGGAAATGAAGTATAAAGAGATAACGTAATACATTTAGTTTCTTTGGGTTCTCACCTTTTACCTCAAGAGATAAGAGCTACCCTATAAGGATGGGGAGATATATTAGAAATCACAAAGGCTAGAATATGCAATATGAATCATATTACAATAGTCTGTCCTTTTATCTTGGAGATGAAATGCAGATTGTACCGTTTAATGGGTCTTTAAAATGTCCAGCAATGATAGGGAGCAGTGACTCTGTGTTTTGGTAGTTTATTTGGATATGGTTTGTTCTGGGCCTCTGCTTCTTTCCTGCTTCTTCACATGTAACTCATTGCAATGCGGTCATCTGGCATATATATCTATATATATATATATCTATATATATATATATATCTTCTAGGAAATATATATTCTAAGAAATGTTACATTTTCAGAAACAGGGAGTTAGCTTCAATTAATCTGTCAACTCATAATCTCCTCAGAAACGAACAGATAGTAATTAACTGAAACATTATATTGTAAGTTCTGAAATATTATACTGTAAGTCAATACAGCATGACAAATAGGTATTTAAAACTTATGTGGTAAATTTCTGTTAAAATTCCTAAGAGATAAAATCTTTTTAAAGATTGTATAGATGTGCAGTTATTATTGGGGCAGATACAGAGGCATTATATTTTGGCATTTTATTATCCTCATTTTTAAATGGGAAGTCAGTTACTACCATATGGTGAGCTTTCCATTACAGTCTCGTGAACATTTCATAGATTTTGGGTGAAACACAGAGCATAGCTATCTGCATAGCTTATTTAAACATTTTCTTATAAACCTTTATTATGTTGAAAAATACTAAACCATGCAACCAAAGCTTTGTCAATTACTTGGTTTCATCATCTGATTATTTAAAATATTTAATTAAGGAATATTTCTATGTCAAGGATTGATGGTAGAAGTTTTAATCAGAGGTTAAGCCATTAAAGTGGTTAGGCTGATTCATCTACTTACATGGTCATCAATAAAACATTTTAGCAATTAATTTTATCAGAGAATTGACAGATGTGGAATGCATATAAATCAAGCATATACTCAGTAAGTAATTTGCAGTTTAAGTTAAGTAGGATTGAATAACAATACTGGCTGCATTAACAGGCTTGGTTAGAAATAAGTTCTTGAAGCTACCATAAACTTAAGAATCTAATTTCCAGTAAGTTTTTAATTTATTACTTTAATTGAACTTTCCACATTCAAGCTTCTTCATTATAGCTTATTTTTGGAACATTCTGCTCAGTGCAACTCTCTAAAGAGAAATGTTTGTCATGCTTCCTTTTTCTTGTCTGCCAGTGATGAATATTTTAAAAAGTCTGAATATGAAATGTTATGTAATGTGGTAGAAATGTGGAGCCAGTTTTCAAAACAGAATAGATACCTATGTATCTCATCCATATAGTTTTTAACCAATAATCATTCTTATTGTTCATTTAAAATATAAGAGTTTACATTATTTTTAAACACTATTTATATGATAACATCTTCAAAGAATTCAGTCTTTTATATTCAGACTTGTTCATCTCCCTGGATAGTTTACTCAATTCCTGCTACAGCATTTTTCTCTGTAAATGCCAATACAACTTTTAGAAAGCTTCTAAGTTGGATGAAAATCTCTGCTTGTCTATAGATGATCTCTGGTGTAAGGTGCAGAAATTCTTTTTTAAAAATTTTTAAAAATTATATTAGATATTTTATTTACACTTCAGATGCCATCCTTTTTCCCTATTCCCCCCTTAGAAAGCTCCTATCCCATGCCCTTTTCCTTTTTGCACTTATACATTTTTTTTAAATGTTAATCAAAGGCATTATAAGTTTGGTAATGCTCAATCAGAGGTGTAACCCACTACCCAACCTAGATATATCAACTATCTTTGACTGGTGGAGATACGTGAACATCCGCCTCTCTGTCTCCCCCCTCTTTCTCTTTCTCATCACCTAGCTTCTCCTCTCCTTCTTCTCCTCCTCTCCTTACTCCTTCTCCTCCTCTCCTTACTCCTTCTCTTCCTCTCAGTACTCCTCCCACCTTAGCTCTTCCTACATATCACCCTTCCTGTTAAAATAAAACTTTTCTCTCAAAATACAACTAGAGCATAATTATGCCAATTTGTACCAGTGAGGTACAAGATAGTCCTAATACCCAGTCCATAATTTTGTTGACTAACCAGAACCTCTGTCATCTATCCTAACTAAAACACTTAGTTCTGAACCTGGCTTTTTCCTTGGCTTTAAAAATGTCAGAAGTCCACAGAATTGATGTGACAAACATTTCTGTATTAATGTTCATTTTGATTAGAGACCTGTCTGCTCCTGACAGCTTCCTGTATTGAATTCTAAGAAGAAATTGAGCATCTTTGGAGTTACTCCAGTTGTGGTGAGACAGCCACTAGACAAGAATTGTCTCTTTCCATCTACAGACAAATTACTGTCCAGAAAAGGACACACTTGCAGAATAGTTGACTGATTATATCTGCCTAGACAGAGTAATCAGCCCTTAATAATTCTTCAGCACTAAGGTCTGTCAGATGATCCTGGGCCAGAAGGTGAAAGAACAGATGCTCCAACGTTTTGTAGTAGAGGGAGTGTCCAGAGGTCTCTATAAATTGGCTAAGTTTTAGAAGCTATGCTTTGTGCTTCCCACAATTATAGTTAACTCAGTCATTCTGGATTTCTGATGGGGTTGAAAACTTATAGCCTCATAGCCAATCCTGGCTATTTACCTTGAGAGAAAAGATTTGAGTGGATGGTCTTCAGCTGACATTCATTCTAAAGCCAAGGTGCAGAAATTCTTAATTACAAAATTTCTCTAGTCAGGTACGTATATTGATTTTTCCACATATATAATGCCATAAATCTGATTACAGCCATTGGGAATTACATAGGTATGAAAAAAATGACCATCAGAATAATTCTTATAGCAGTCTTTCTATTAATTTCCTGGAAACAGGTATACAGGGCTGTTTTTACCTTTTAAATGGAATCTAGGTACTTCATGCTATTATTTTGAGAATATTTCTCTTTTCTTTTTCTTTCTTTTCTTTTTTCCCTTTCCTCTTCCTTCCTTCTTTCTTTTCTTCCTCCCCTCCCCTCTCCTCTTTTTTCTTTCTTTCTTTCTTTCTTTCTTTCTTTCTTTCTTTCTTTCTTTCTTTCTTTCTCTTTCTTTCCTTTCTTCTTTCTCTCTCTCTTTCTGAGAATACTCATCCAGGGCTAAAATTAAAACACTACAAAAGCAAGCAATATTTTTTGAAACTATTTTTTATTGGATATTTTATTTACATTTCAGATTTTATCCCCTTACCCCATTCCCCCCCCCACCCAGAAACCCCCTATCCCATCCCTTCTCCTCCTGATATGAGGATGTTCCCCCACCCACCTACACACTCCCACCTCTCTGCCCTCGAGTTCCTCCACACTGGGGCATCCAGCCTTCACTGGACATAGGACCTTCTCTCCCACCTATACCCGACAAGGCCATCCTCCCCTACATATACAGCTGTAGCCATGAGTCCCTCCCTATGTGCTCCCAGGATGGTGGTTTAGACCCTGGGAGCTCTGGTTGGTTGGAATTGTTGCTCTCCCCATGGGGCCACAAACCCCTTCAGATCTTTCAGTCTTCTCTCTAACTCCTCCACTCAGAACACCTTGATCAGTTCAATGGTTAGCTGTGAGAATCCACCTCTGTATATGTCAGGCTCTGGCAGATGTCTAAGGAGACAGGTATATTAGGCTCCTGTCAGCATGCACATCCCGGCATCCGTATCAGCATCTGTCTTTGGTGACTTCACATGGGATGGTTATCCAGGTGGAGCAGTCTGCAGACGGCCCCTCCTTCAGTGTCTGTCCCACACTTTGACTTCATATTTGCTTCCATGAGTATTTTGTTACTCCTTCTAAGAAGGACTGAAGCACCCACACTTTGGTCTTCCTTCTTCATGAGCTTCATGTGGTCTGTGAGTTGTATCTTGGGTATTTTGAGCTTTTGGGCTAATATCCACTTATCAGTGAGTGCATACAGTGTGTGTTCTTTTGTGATTGGGTTACCTCACTCAGGATGATATTTTCTAGTTCCAACCGTTTGCCTAAAAAACTTCAGCTTCTGGCTATTATAAATAATTCTGCTGTGAACATAGTGGAGCATATGTCTTTGTTTTATATTGGAGCATCTTCTAAGTATATGCCCAGGAGTGGTATAACTGGATCCTCAGGTAATGCTATGTCCAATTTTTGCAATCCCATCAACAACGAAGGAGTGTTCATCTTTCTCCACATCCTTGCCAGCATCTGCTATCACCTGAGTTTTTGATGTCAGTAGAGGCATGTCAGTAGAGGCAGTTGAAGCCAGAGAATAAGAAGGATCAAAACGATTAGAGTAAATTACCAGAGTTAGTTTGAGGCCAGTGAGAGAAATTCAGTGACAACTAGAGAGAAGCCAGACTGAATCAGTCAGCTTCGAGAAGAGTTGAGTCAGAAGAGCTGAGTTGAACCAGCCAAAGAGAGTTCAGAAAGAGTTAGAAAGGATGACTTTATTCATCTGCAAGCCTCTAAGACACCACAGGTGAATAAAAGTTACATTTAGAGGAGTTTATGTTCAAAGAATAGTTTTTATATACTGTTAATTTTTTTTGTATTTACATATAGTTGAACCATCTTAAATCACACTATGATAATTTGGTCACGATGTATTTTCTTGAGCCAAATGTATTTGTAAATACCAGGTATAGTTGTCTATTAAGAACATTGATTGTCTTAATTTAGAAACACATTAGTATTCCAACTTTTAATTTTTTATAATTAGTTTTTCTAAATAAGTATTCAAAGTATTGGGTTTTATTATGACACTATAATACACATACATTATAACACTCGGTTCTCACCTCCTCACCTACCTACCACACTCCCACCTTTCCCTCCTCACATCAGCTGGCTACTCGTCAGTCTATTCCACTTTGTTTTCTTTATTTTATGTCTCATGACCCTAAAATACGCTTCATTTCTTTTTATGATTTCTTTTGTAGTTTCAAGACCTAATGTAGAGGTTTTTGTCTTTCCCCCCATTAGTTTGTATATGTTCTTCTGCCTAACAGTATCTTCTCTGGCTCAGCTCAGCCTCCTCTGGATCAAAAGCCTCTTATTTTCACTCTGTTCAATCTCTTTTATTTTCTTCTCTAGCTTTATTCAATTTTCTTTCTTCCTGTATCAGCAGTCTTCTTTAATTTTACTCTCTGACCCTGTTCTTCTGCTACCGAGACTGCACACCTCTGTCTCCTAGACTGCACACTTCTGTCTCCTAGACTGCACACTTCTGTCTCCTAGACTGCACACTTCTGTCTTCTAGATTGCACACTTCTGTCTCCTAGATTGCACACTCCTGTCTCCTAGTCCCTACTAAATCCTATAGAATCTCTCTTAGACTCTGCTGGCTTTTATATCCTCTCCTGTTCTCACAAGTCCAAGAGGCAACTGACACTGAATGTCATAGAGTCAAGTAGTTCTAAAGGCCAAGAGTCAGTTTTCAGCCATAATGCATCCTTTAAAGGGTCAGGCACACAAAACAAATCATACTATACCTACCAACCAATGAACCAATGGACCAACCAATCATACATACATAAATACATAACATACTTATTCATAGATACTCGTGTGTGTGTGTGTGTGTATGTATGTATCTCTGTGTGTATGCAATCAAGGCACCACATATGAGAGAAGCCATGTAGAATTTACCTTTTAAAATTTGGATTATTTCACTTAACATAATCATTGCATATATTTTCTGGCAAAAAAACCCCATGATTTCCATTTTCTTATGGCTGCATAAAATACCATTGTTGTCTATGTTCCAAGAAGACATCTAGGCTGATTCTGCTTCCTGGCTGTTGTGAACAGTGCACAAATCAACCTAGATGTGCAAGTACCCATTTCTTACTTTGACTTAGAATCCTACCCCAATGTATAAAAGCTGCATCATATAGCATATAGTGCATATATATATATATATATATATATATATATATATATATATATATAATTTTTTTTGAGAAACTTGCATACTGATTTTCATAGAGGCTGTTCAAATTTACTTTTCTGCCTACAGAGAATGAAGGTACTTCTTTTCACACATTTTTTTTCTGGGACTTCTGGCCATTTGTGTTTTTTAATCACAGTCATATCAACTGTGGTGAATTTAAATCTCAACTCAGTTTTAAATTGTATTTTCCTGGCAACTAAGAATGTTGAACATTTTCTCACGTATTTTTGTCTTCTTCTGAGTACTGTTTATTGGGTTCACTATTGCATTTATTATTATAATTTTGTTGTATTATAATTTTTATTGTCTTTTAGGTATTATGAACATTAATCTTTATCTAGCAGCTTCCCCCACCCCCATTCTATATTATGTCTGTTTTGTGACTATTCCATTTTCTATACAGAAGCTTTTAATTTCATGTAACCCAAATTATAAAATCATTTTCTGGAGTTCTGTTAGAAAATCTTTGTTGATGCCTATATCTTGAAGTGTATTGATGATTTATTTTGTACACACACACACACACACACACACACACACACACACACACACACATACACATATATATTCTTCTACTACACATGGAGATACAGTTTTCCTAGTATCCTTTGCTAAACAAGCTGTCTTTCTCTAATGTATGTTTTGGAATATTTGGTAAACAATGTGACTAGGAATGGATTTATTTCTGAGTTCTCTGTCCTGCACCATGAATCTACATCACTTTATGATACTACTATTATACAATTTTTGTTAATATAATTTTGTAATATAATTTAATATTGGGCATTCTGGTACCTTCAACATTGCTCCCTTTGCTAAGAACTAATCAGATGTTCTGGATCTTTCCCATATGAAATACTTACTGTCTTATTCTACAAAAATGATTAGAATTTTAGTTAAGATTATATTGAATCTCTAGATTTGTTTTAGAAATACATTCACATTTTGAATTGTTTAACATTGACTCTGCCAATCTATCAGCTTAGGAAGCATTTTTATTTTCTAGTATTCTGTTCTTTCTTTTTATTTTAGAACTTAAAATTTCACTTAAGAACATTTCACTACTTTGATTAGACTTTTTCTAAGTTTATTTAATTTTGCATACTATTATGATGGGTTTCCCACTCAAATTTATTAGAGATTTTAATATTTACACATAGAAAAGCTATTGGTTATTTTTATTTGACTTTATATGTTACTTTATCACTAAATGCATTTATCAGATCATAGTTTCCTGGCAAGATCTTTATAATCTTTTAATTATCAAATTGTGTCATCCATAAATGGGGATAATTAGACTTTTTTCATGTATGGTTTTATTTATTCTATCTTAATATTGCTTCAACTAAAACTTGAAGCATTGTATTGAAGAAAGGAGAGAGATGACACTTTTGTCTTTTCAGATTTTAGAAGAAATACTCTTAGATTTTTCCAAGTTTAGAATAATAATAACTATAATTTTGTCATATAATATTTATTATGTCATATAGTATGTCTGTATTATATTAATGCATGCTTAATAATTAATATAATGTATGCTTCTATTCCTAGTTATTTCAGGGCTTTAATTATAAAGTGATTCTGAACTCTGTTAAAAGCTTTCTTTATTAATAGTTGAAATTATCACATAGTTTCTATCCTTCAGTTTATTTATTTCATCAAATAAATTTTATATGTGTATGTGAAAGGGCTCATATGTTTCTAGAGTGATTGCAACTTGGTCATGGTTGTATGATCTTTTAAATATAATTTGTAAAAATTTTATTAAGAAATTTTACATCTATGTTCTTTAGGAAATTTGATGTATATTTTCTTTGTTTTGCTTTTGTCTGGTTTTAATATTAAGCTGAATTTAGTAGTATTTGTTTGTGTTTTATATTGTAGAACAATTTGAGGCATATTGTGTTTAGCTCTTTTTTAATGGTTACATAGAATTCCATATCAAATCTATTTGGACTGGGGCTTTTCATTGTGAGACCTTTATATAATGGCTCCAATTGCATTTACTTTTATGGATCTATTTAGTTGTTTAGTGTTCTTTTTCTTCTTCATCTTTTGTGTTTATATCTTCTTAATTTGATTCAGTAGGTCATGTAAAACTAGTACTTTAACAAGTTCTCAGTTTTCCAGTTTTGTAAAATATAAGTTTCCAAATTTATCTGTATCTCACTGGACTCTTTAGTAACCTTCCCCTTTCATATCTTAATCTATTTTTATTATGTGTCATGGTAGGGTCTGTATTTGAACGTTATATGCATGTCTGCATATCCTCATATGTGCAGAAGTCAGAGAAGGATGTTTGGTGCAGTCCTCAATAATTTTTTCCACTATTCCCTTGAATCAGTGTCTCTCAATAAATGATTTTCAGTTAGGCTGGTTGACTTGGAAGCCTCACTAATCCTCTTTCCTCTGTCTCCTGTCAGAACATGGGGACAGGTTTTAGTCTATAAGTGTGTACAGCTATATCTGGATTTCTTACTTGGGTTTATATGATTTGAACACAGGGCCTGATGCTTTCAGAGGAAGCACACTTAACCACTGAAACTTCTAGCCAATCCTGAATTTCACTAACATGGGTTTTTCTCTTACATTTGGTTAATGTGATAAGGAATTTGTCAGTCTTTCACCAATTCAGTGTAATGTTCTCTTAATGTTCATTAGTTTTTGTTCTGATATCTATTATTTTTACCACTTTATGTTCTTGCTTATCGAAGACATTAAGGTATATTATTGCATTATTTCTGTGAGAATTTTCTGATTTTTCTTTTTATTGCAAATAATTCTAGCTATAAACATTCCTCTTGGAACAACCTTAGTTGAATCTCAAAGGTTATGGTAGGTTGCATACTCATTTTCATACATTTTAAGAGCATCTCAATTTTTTCCCTTGATTTCCTTAGTGACTCCCTGGTTTGTTGCTCAATCTTCATGTAGTTACATAATTTTTATAATTTTTCTCATTTTTAATTTTTATTGCACTATTACCTGATGCAATATAATAGAGTATTTATGATTTTTTTTTGTAGTTGAAGGCTTATGTTTTTGGTCTAGAATGAACTCTTTCAATGGGCAGCTGAGAAGCTGTATTTTCTGCTTCTGTTGGATAGAGTATGTTATAGATGTTTATCAAATCCATTTGTTCTATGGTATTATTTTAAAACTTTCTTTATTGAATTTTATTTTGAACAATTTAAGTATACATGAGAGTATAATATTACTCCCACCCACTTTTATTGTATTGAGAACTAGCTATCCATTTATGGCTATTACTATTTGATTTATGAAATATAGAGCTCCAATGTTTGTTCCACACATACATAATCATTATATCTTCTTAATAAATTAGCATATTATATATATTTTATTAATATATCACACAGTGTACTTTACCTCTTCTGACTGCTCTTGCTTCAAATGCTACTTTATCAGATATCATAAAGGTGGTGTTCATTTATTATTACATTCCATTCACTTGACACATTGTTTCCTATGCTTTGACTTTAAATCCTTGGGTGTCTTTATCAGTCAAGTGAGTTATTGGTTGACAATTCCATTATTAAATCTAGTTTTTAAATTCAGACAGTTAATCTATTTTTTTAATTGGTGGGTTGAGATCATTTACATTTAAAGTTATTATTGTGATGTGTTACGGATTCATGTAATTTATTTATTTATTTGATGGATTGTGTTTTTCTTTACTTTCTTTACTATTAGGAGAGGTGATTTGCCAGTTTACTGTCTTTTGCATAGTGGATTCCTCCCTCGCTCACCTTTGTTGGTCATTCTCCTCATCAAATACATTCTTTCCTGTGTTCTTGTAGTTGGAGAATTTTTTTCATCCTCTTATAACATTTAGGTGTCTTCTGTAGTGCTGGAAACTCATCATGCCTGAGGTTACATGTATCTTAAAGATAGCCTACAATCCTCATTGACAGTTATTGATTTTAGGGCTTG
Source organism: Arvicanthis niloticus (assembly GCF_011762505.2). Lineage (NCBI taxonomy): Eukaryota > Metazoa > Chordata > Mammalia > Rodentia > Muridae > Arvicanthis > Arvicanthis niloticus. The sequence continues at coordinate 77,399,976 of NC_047662.1, read as the reverse complement.
AAATGCACCAGTCTGTGCTTCATGGCTGTAACGGTTGCTCATGAGAACTCTAATCAGATGTCTCTGCCTTTATAGATAAGTATCTTTCCCCAGATAGCATTTAATATTGTTTCTTTGTTTTGTATTTTGACATATTAGCTAGAAATGATACAGTTATTTTTCTCTGGTAATATATGCTTAAGATTCAAAATGCTTCTTGTGTTTATATGTATGTTTCTTTCTCTATATTTGATAGATTTGTTATAGTTTTATTGAATAGATTCTTATTCAACCCTTAACATAATATGTATAAAGTCATGGCCTAGAGTCTTCCTATGGACTTTCATTTTAGGCTTCTTTCCTACACATATGCTCCCTGGTTATGTCTAAGCTCTTTGACACCTATGTGTCCAAATTCTAAGGGTGTGTGTGAGAGCCCCCAAATCTGTCTTTTTTCTAATATTTTATTTAATATAGATATGGATAAAATAAAACAAAATTTTCGAATGGGAAGTTTTTTCATCCATGACAAAGTGCAGTCAGTTAATCAATTTTTACTTTTTTTTATTCCCTACACAATAGTTCAAATGTTTTACTTACATATTTCCTGGATATTTTCTGGGTGTATGTATGGATAGTGTATAATATCCATACTATATTAGTCAGAGTTCTCTAGAGGATATATATATATATATATATATATATATATATATATATATATTTATTATTAAAGTGAAATATAGGCCTGTGGTTCAGTGAGTCTAAAAGTGCTGTTTTTTCATGGAATATCTACGAGGAATACAGTAGGATTTGAAGAAAGAATTGATAGGCCATTGTAGTAGAAATAGTGCTATGAAAAGTAAAGGAAGATGGAAACTATTGGAGCTCAGTGAGTGGTGAATACATGGATGGACAACATATGGGAGAATTCCAGAATCATGAGAGAACAGACGCTTTTAGAACCCTTGCTCTGAATTATATATGAAAACAAACAAGTATAGTTTTACTTTCTCCATTTACACTCCCATCTCCTGGCAGACACTTGGCTGAGTTCAGATAGACACCAAGATGGTAAATATGTTCTGAAACTAGTCCATGAAAGCAGATGTCAGAGAGGGTTGGTTATGAGATGGGAGAAGAGCACAAGTGAGTACCAAGGGCACTCTCGCCTTCCTGGGCTTAGCTTTTATGCTATTACTGTAGTTATGAACTTGGTAACATTTTACAAACCTGGATTGGAACAATCTTGTTCACCATTCTCCTTGGCATTACAGTGTTCCTATACAACAATAGATTATACGAATTTTCTGTGAAAATATTCTCTATCGGAGTAAAGAGTTTCCATCATTGTCAAATTGGATTTTTATTAGCTTTTAGTATGGCAGTGTTCACATTTTGCTTGAGTTATTCATCGAGTTTTGATATATTAAAATTTTGCTTTCATCTTTTCCAGGACAGGACTCTTCTTGATTATCCTCATACCCCCAAGGCATCCTTTTGTTACTGATGTATTGGAAGTGCCTTGAAAAATTTTTGTAAATGGGTTTAGAACAAAGCATTTGGATTTGAGAACTTTTTTTCACATGGGAAAGATTAAACAAGTAGGATACTAAAGAATTTTTTTTTTTTTAAAAAAATGATAGGACAAGTAAGGCCAATGTAGAAGAATTAAAGCAAAAATATGAAAAAAGCACATGGTTGAAACGTAAGCAATAAATGATAAAACATCAAAAGCAAGTTAAAAAAAAGCTAATGTTCACATAAAAGATGTAATTCAATACAAATAATTACTCTCAACAATTATTCAGGAAAATACAAATAAAAAATGATATTTATAAAAATTATAAGGAAAAAATTACCAATGCTTATTTGTTCTTTGGTTCTTTAAACTCAGCAAAATTTATTAATTACAGGTTCTAAATCTAAGGTGAAGTGATGCTGCCATTATTTCATGAATTTATATGGTATTTTAAGTCTTAGCAGCCAAAAGGCTTTCATTTAAACTTGCTATTCATATATAATTAATAAGAAGGAAAATACATATGCTGCTGTTCAAATGTTCTGGTGAATAATTCTATTGATCCTAAACATACTGCTGATATTTAAAGTCTGACCCACTCATCTAAAGTTTAGGAAGCTCAAGGCAGATTGTAGAAGTATTTCTTGACATACAAGATCATTAAAAATGAAAGAACATATGTTCTCTGCAAACTCATAATGCAGATTTTGATAATCTTTATTTCATGTACTCTGGCTAGGAGAGTATATATTTTGCTAATTTGATAACTTTTCATTTAAATAGCCACTGTTGCCTACTTATTTTTTCCATAAAAAACAAAGAGGTAGAGAAAAGATAGAGGGGAAAGGAAAAAGAGGGAGAGAGGAAGACAGATTGCACAGACAATTTTAATAGGTTTTTCTGTTATGATAAGAAAAACAGATTAGGCTACCAATCATAGGGCAGCAGAGGTAGGGCCACAGCAGAGTAAGAGTGAAAACTTCCCTGGAAAGGAATAGGTAAAGCAAGGTGAGAGGCTAGGAATGTAGGCTGATTTGACTACTTTTATTGTGTTCCTGGTCATAAGAGCTATTCCTGGGATGACAAGGAAGGAAGATCCTCTCCAAAAGAAAGAACAAAAGCCCCACTAAGATCTACTGAGATTTGGATTTGCATAAGACTTTTGTGTTTATGGATAAATTGTTTATTGCTTTTAAGTGTTAGGCATTAGCTAACTGCTGCCTATGTTAGTTAAGACTAAGATAGCAAAGCATTTGACTATAGAAAATAAAAGATAATGTTAAAAGAAGAAAGGACAAGGAAGGAAAAGAAGGCAGGAGGAAGGAGAAAATAATATTATTTTATAATGACATTAATACATAGTGTAAATGCAAAATAATTTTTTAAGTCACAGAAAGGATTCCTTGTGTGAAAGAGGCCTTTTTGTGTGAAAGAGGACTGTTTCATAGGGAAAAGACATGACTTCATCCCAAAAGAACCAAGTCAACATTTTTGTATTGAACATTAACCATGTGACTTTTGCCCTGTCTTTTATTCCATTATAAGACAGAGATAAAAATATATTCTTTAAAAGACTGTTGTAAAATTTAAATATGATGGTTATGCTGTGTATCATACAAATTAGTAGCAGCTTATCTAGTGATGATTATTGCCTATATTTTCCTTCAGTACAAATGATATGTTCATGTGCTGTTTTCCACTGAAGAGAATTCCACCCAAGAGAAAAGGTGGCACATGTCCCGCTGTTCTCTTACATCTACTAAATGTTTAATGAGCTGCTTTCATGGATGAGGAAAGAAAGACAGGGATGAAGACGAGACGGGGACAGTTCATGAGAGTGAAAAGTAATCAAGTAGAAATTTGATAATGAACTTTAGATGCAAGACTAATAGATGAACTCTTTATTCAATAGCATAAATGAGTGTGCTGCAGATGAAAAACATAATAAAAATCTCAATAGATAATATTTGAGACAACGAGGAGCCTGAAACTTAATTCTATTTATAATTTAAAGCACATGATTTTGTGAATCATGGATTTAATATTGATTTGCAGCAGTTCAATTAATGATCTTGGTCACTTGTCAATGAGAAGAGATAGAGGTTGTAAGAGTGCATGTAAATTAACCTTCCTCTTCATACTCTTGGGACTTCTTTCATGCTGACAAGCAATCAAGATGATTTGGGAGAAACAGCAAGTTGTTTAGCTTCTCAGCTCCCTGCCACTAAAATATGATGTCAGATAATTTGTTCCTGCTCAGTTCTAGCTTGATTACTTCTGTTTCCCTGAGATTTGAATTGATGAAGTTTTACTTTAGTTACATGCCAGTGTTAATAAATGCTGTCATGTTTATTAATGAGATGCCAAAACTGTATTGTTATGTTTAGAGGACAAAGTCAAGTTCATGTAACTTAAAGGGGTTGAATGTGATGGAAGGTTAATTAGAGTCCATGACCTGCTTGGAATATGTCTTTGGTGTCAATACCAATATAACTTTCAATGAAAAATACCCAAACCAAGAATTAATTTATGAAGTAGGCATGTAATATATAGCTTGTCATTTAAATAAAAAATGATCATAACAACTCCTGAAATTCTGAATTAAATGAACAAGAAAATGTTTAAAGCTAAACATAATGAGGCTCAGTTAATGTCCATAGCAGGGTCTGCACAGTTCAATGTGGCTTTTTACACACAAGCTTTCCATCCACATTCCTCTCAGGCCTTCAAACTGTTCCCATAATACCAGAAAAACCTTTCTATAGACATCTATAAAATATATACATAAAGATTTAAAACTATTTAGAATTAGTGGATAACAGACTTAAGAACATTTCTTAATCTTCATTGTTTCCTTCTTTCCTGACTGAGGGCAGAATTCAAATACTGATGTGGTAGATTCACCAAGAATGCCATACAATTATTAATGAAATTCCATGGATAAAGATTCAACTATATAAATGAAGCTTGAGCCATTGTAAAATTTCAGATTGATAATTTCCTTCTCAGTGAAAGACTTCATTGAGAAAATTGTTTTTCCCACAAACTTCAATAGAGTAGAACAGAACTCCACATCTCTACATGTTAGATTGGACTTTCTTTGAAATTTTGTGATAAAATAAATATACAATAGTCTTTCAATTTTGTTGCTACTGTTGTTTTCTTTGATACATGTAGGGAGTGGAAGAAGTCCTGAATGAATGAAGTTCTTTGTGAATGTGAGCTGTTGACATGGTCATGTCAAAGACCCCAGAGCCTCTGACCCACAAAGGAATGGCCAAACCTTTTCTTTGGGGTGAATCTCAGAGGGAAAAGGCAATATATTTTGGAGGGTGGGGTGCAACACAAGTGTTGACAGTACGTGCAGAAAATGCCCATCATAGTTTTCTCCCCAGTAGTGTTTATGGCCCAAATGGTTGCTTGCCTACAGAGAATGTTCTGATTAAATTTAGCTAAATTTTTCACCTGTTCACAGAATACTATACACCCTGACTCCTGGCTGTATGTAGTAACACAACTTCCTTATTCATCTGTATGAAATAACCCTGACTCTTTCTTTATTCAACTGTTTACAATGACCACTGCTGAGTTTCTAGGGTATGATGACTTGTACAACATAGAGCTCTCAGTTTATCTGACCCCAACTTCCTGTTTGTTTGTACATCTGCTTGTTCATTTCATCATTCCCTCCTGCTCCAGTCAGCTTTATCCCTGAGACTGTGCAAGAAACTGGCAGAGACAGGATCTTATTTAGCTCAGGTTATCCTCATACTTGAAATGACTCTCTTTACTCTTTCTCCTCAGTGCTGGGAAGATATAAATGAGGCACCATTTGGACTTCTAAGTCTTAAATGTAATAAATTTATTTTTAAAGTTTTGGGGGAAATGAAATAATATCCAAAAGGAAGAATTATGTGTAATTTGTAACAATCATTAATAAAGGAATTAGAATCATTGAAACAATTCCAAGACCGTAGCATATCCCTCCTCAGGGATCAGGACACCAAGAAAAAGACTCATCTCTTTGGACAAAAATTCTTTCCTTGTTTAAATAACTTTGTTATGTATATGTGCAAACTTTCTATGGCTCATAGATAATTACATATGTAAAAGCTTCCTGGTTTGTTTCTTCTTTGCTATATGCTGTAGTGTTGCTATGACCAATACAAAGACAGCCTAAGAACCTATACTCAATTTTGGCCAAAACTGTTAATTCAAATATTCAGGTGTATTTTATATACATTTGTCACATTTTCCTTTAATATGGACAAGTGTTCAGATGCAGGGTTTGTGACCAGGGACTCCAATAACTTCAAATCAAATCTTTCTACTTTATTGATATATTTTTATTTTTAAAAGAGGAACATACATTTGATTAAATAAAATGTAATGGGGTTTGGTGATACTACCATTATAACTGAAGAGCTGTGTCTCAAAAACTATAATCAACATACCAATAATAACATCAGAGGATGAAACATAAAAGAAAGCAGAACATAATCCCCATAAGACAGATGGTTTTTCATGTGATCTCTAACCTTCTCAGTTTTCTAAAATCATAGTAACAACTCTGTAGGTTATACAGCAACCTGCTAATTTTACAATGAGTGAAGTTAGGTAAATTGTATATCTTAAAAATGATGTCCTGGGGCTGAAGAAGGTGGCCCAGAATTCAAGACCACTTGCTGTTCTTACAGAAGACCTGGATTCAGTTCCCAGAACACAAATAGAAGCTTACAATACCCATATGAATAAGGTACAAATCAATTTAAAACTTTATTTTTGGTTGTCAGCCTAGCCATTAATGGTTGAGCCATCTCTTTAGCACCAATTTGAAATTTAAAGTTAAGGAATGGTGTTGATTTCATCTTATTATTAAGTTTATGGATTTAAGGTTGCTTGCAATAAATCTGCCTTTGAATATATGTAATGATGTTCCTAATAAATTATGTTGTTTGTAATTTGTGTGTTCTCCTTGTTATGGCATAGATTCTAATTAAAATTTATGAACTTTACAGAACATTTTAGCTCAGGTTTTGGTTTGATTCATTTCTTTTTATTTTGTTCAGTCCTAAATTTCATTGATTTCTATTTCTATTTTTGTTTCTAGCATTTTCTTCCCCATTTTATTTTGACTAAATTTGTTTTATATTTTTAAAATTTTAAAGAATGCTTAGATAATTTATGTGAGTATTCTCTTCTTTCCTAATATAAGAATTTAATGGGGTAAATGCTCTTTCAAGTACCAGTTTAGCTGCAGCATATTTTTGATACTTTTTTCCCTGCAAAAAATGTTTTTTTTTTTTAACTTTCCTTAGGCATTTAGGGCATAGTCCATATAGATGCATTGTATTATAATTTTAGATACTCTTTGTATTTCTAGTTTGACTTCACTAAGATCCAAGAATATGCTTTATATTAGCTCCTACAAAGAGGTAGTATATCATTTATTTTAATTAATGGAGAGATACTACTGCACGCATTAGGAGAATTTAAAGTTAATTTATTACTTACAAAATTAATTTTTAGAGACCATAGGTATAACCTGATTTATAATAGCAAGTAAAAAGATGTAATGGGTAAGAGGTGAAGGTTTTTTTCCCCCTAGAGGCCAGAGATTTTGAAGTTTAAACTTCACAGTGGCACTGAGGAAGGAGGCTTATGGATTTAAACACTCCTAGCCTGGGTAGGCCCTAAATTTAAAATTCCCCTGGGTCAACTTCCCCAAGAAGCTGGGATTAAGCTAATGCTACCAAACTTGGTTTGGAATGATTAATCTGGGCCAATATAATTTCAAATTCACCAACTTCCCTACTAATAGTATTCTTGGTGCTATCAATGTATGACTCATTTCAAATTCTAATACTTTCTGTACCAAAATTCTCATTTCTCCTCTGAATTTCCTCATTCATTCACAACTCTTGTCCTCTTTTCTGCAAAATCCTTTCACACAGTAACCATGGGTACTTTGAATTGCTTGTTTTAATAATTCAAAACACCAAAGTCATACCTGACTCTAATTGTATGTACCCCACTGTTTCTTGACATTATTACATTTTTATATTTTTAAGTCTTGTTCTAGTTTTCTTTCTTTTGCATTGATGTAACACCTTGACCTTGTGGTATCAGTACCACAAGAAACTTTTCTCCACTCTTGTTCTCTCTCTCTCTCTCTCTCTCTCTCTCTCTCTCTCTCTCTCTCTCTCTCTCCCCTCTCTCTTTTGGCACCATTAAACAATCCTAAAAGACATGGCACTCAGTAGGAATGATCCAACAAAGCCCTTACAACTTGCTATTTTTAACTCCTCTCCTATTTCTGTGGGAGCACTGTAATAGCCCCAGAAGTGTTGGAATGGTCCCACACCCTAGTGGATGGCACACCCAGAATTCTGAGGTTGATGCACTTGCCATTACCATTAGAAATGTCAGAGATTGAATCCTGAAAGCCTTACAAATAGAGCCTAATACCTTTGTCACTTCTCGTTCTGTCTCTGATATTCAATTGTTACTCAAATAATCATTCCCACTTTGCTATTAACCTAATAGGATTTAATGACAAACCACTATTCATTACTTTAATGAAAGATGGTTTCTGTCCTACTTCTGCTGTGGTGGCTACCTCTTGCTAGGCTCTTTGCTCAGAAGCCCATCACAGAGTTCCCCTCAGTATCTACTGATGGTGGAAGGAGGAGTTCCATGGCAATAATTTACTACTCCCATGGGAATAAGTCCTTCTTTATTAGATTTAGAGAGTTTTCCCATCACCCCTCCCAATATAAGAAGATATATGCCATTTATTTAGCCTTCAAATAAGTCAATAGGCCTTTTAATCTTTTCTTAAATAGTGCAATATGCTCTTAATTTGCTTCTCTGGATATCAAGATCCTTTGTCAAATTAGACACTAACATACTATCCCCTTTGCTAGTCCATGTCTCTACTCTCTTACAGGGAAGAGCCATTCTACTCTAAATCCAGCATGTCAGTCCCCTGCCAGTCCAATAGCTGAAGGAAAAACCCTCACTGGTTGGACTTATTCTACAGGAGAGTTCATAGCTCATTTGAGTAAGCAGATCAATACCATTCATGTTCACATACAAATATAAAAGGGCTTCATACTCCTTTTATATTTTTGGCCCTATGTCTCTCCTTGCTCAGCATCAGAGGATAATGAAAACAATGCTCCTCTGGAAAATTCCTTATTGCTAACACAACTTTATAAACTTTGGGCACTAACTCTGAAGGTCTCAAATTCAATGTCCTCTGGAAAATTGATGTCATACACATTTCCTAATTTGGCTGCTAGAAATGTTTTTATTACTGTTGATACATACTCATATTTTATATGGGCTACAGAGCAAACTGGAGAAAGCTGAAAACTATTATGTTACCACATGATCTCCACCTTTGCAGTCTCGGGTATTCCTTAACAGATAATACAGATTCTTTATAATCCCCAGAGCCAAGAAATTATTAAAACACACATCAAACTCTAAAGGTCCAACTTAAAAAACAAACAAACAAAAAACCAATCACCTATCCCCTAAACATAGAATTAACAATGACCCTAGCCACTCTAAATATATTTAATATTTACAAAGGCTCCAAACATCCTATCTTCCTCTACTGGGACACACCAAGAGTTACTTCTCTAATCCTTGCACAATGACATAATCCTTTAGACCTAATATGGAAGGGACACTCTTCTCTTCTCACAATGAAAAGGGATTTTGTTTATATCTTTCCACAGGACTTGCCTGCGTCTATATGTGTCCCAACCAGGAATGTCCAATATAACTTCACCAAGCAAGAAGATAGCCTGTCTCTCACTGATGGGTCAAAGACTGGGGAGGTAAAGAAGAAGCCACCCCTAATAGGTCAACAAGATCTCCTAGGAGGACATACTTGACCTGATGGCCACTGCCCAGGCTATGTGCTCCTCACAGGCCTCTTTCTCTCCTCCATCCTTATGGCAGTCTTTGTTGTTCTCCATTCTAACTCTGTTATTCCTGACCCCTCTCTAATCTTTCCAATATTATATCACTGGAGATTTTTTTGTTAGAGAAACTATTAAGGACACAAAAAATTTATAGGAATAAGGGATTAGCCTCCAAAAGAGGGTCAGGAACCTTTAAGAATCCCAATATATCCAGACTCTCTTGGCCTTGATCACCCCTTCACCTGCTTCCCATATTGGTAAGAAAACAGGGATAAATCCTGTCTCCAAGAAGCTGACACCTATGGGGGCTATTGGTATTGCGAAATAGTAATGAGAAGATCCAGTATATTTGAAGTGACAATGGAACCCAGGAGATATATATCCCAAACCCTAGAAGGAAAGTTGACAGAGGGAAGTAGTTTGCAAACTTTATTCTCACCCATTTGCTCGATATTGCACTGCTGACTTACACATTTCTCAACAACTTGTTCCAGCTCCACAACCATTCCTAGTCTACTGATGCATAGTGGACAAGGAAATCAAAGTCACCAAGGAGGTCTGAGTCACACTTTCCTGCTTAAAATACTACAAGAACATAGGTGACCTCCTCCCTCTAACAACTTACCTCAACTCTTCCCAGTGTTTTTTTTTGTTTTGTTTTGTTTTTTTGTTTTTTTTTTTGCCTCTTTTTCCTAGCCATTCTTGGCAGCGGTCCCCATTAACATCTCGCTTCATAAACACTGGTGCCCCTTACCTACATGAAAGTTAGCAAAAACATTTCTCTTTTCAAATCTATCTTTTCCTCTTTTGCTTCATAGAGTCTTTTTCCAGATCATATCCTACATGTTCCCTTAACTTCATTGTCACCAAGCCAGTGTGTTAATACCCCTTGCCCTATCTGGTATAATAACATCATCAGTTTCTGTGTTGACTACTTCCTACAAAGATTTTGGACCCCAGTAATGATTGCCATACAGGTCTACCTTTATGAGCCCGAAAGAAATCACCTAGCAGCTGGGAGGGGACCAGAGAATGGGAGATCCTAATTCCTCTGCTTGTCAGACTCAGCCTGGCTATCTCAGCAGGAGCAACATGGGCCTCAAAAGGTCAGTTCTGAGTTGCAGTGACCAGCAATGTCTCCACTGGTATATGAGGCCCTAGAACTCTAGGGAAGTACAAGACAAAGTATATCAGAAAAAGTGTCTCAAAGGCTGTTGAGAAGATGAACAAACTGTTGCACCTGCTCTGGTTAACAACATACTGAATTTGTGGAACAGAAGATTGACAAACTGATGATCGAGATGGAAGTGTTTGAAAATAAATCTAAGTTTTGTGCAATGCCATTCTTGGAGTGTTTTGGTTGTCTGAATATCTGATGCCATAGAAAAGGGCATGTACTCTCATGTCATTGACTTAGCTGGCAACCCTGAAGTTATCCTGCCAGTTCCAGCTTTCAATGTGATGTGATCAGTGTGGGTTCTCTTGCTGAGTAAAAGCTAGATAAGATCCTTTCTCCTGGAAAGTTCATTTTTTTTTTCTTTCTGAATAGATGTTTACCACAACTTGATGAAGGTCATCACAGAGGGTATGTTTGTTTACACATGTGCATGTGTAGGCATGGCATATATATATATATATATATATATATATATATATATATATATATATATATAGAGAGAGAGAGAGAGAGAGAGAGAGAGAGAGAGAAAGAGAGAGAGAGAGAGAGAGAATGATGGATCGAATTGTAATAAGAAAAATATCTTTATTGTTGTTTAGGTCTGTTTGAGCAAATGAAGTCTTCCATAATTCCTTACATATGGGAAGAATCATGTGTTAGAAGCAGTAGATTTCAGTAAGTCTGTCTTTAACTTCAGGAAAACAGAGTAGAAAATTAGGAAACTGAATCTAGTTGCAGGAAGATCATAGCAAAAGCTAAGAGAAAACAGATCAGTAAATAGTTACATGTAAACACACATAGACAGTTCATTTTTCTTTCATCTACTTTTCTGTCTATTTCTCTTAAGCTATAATTTAGATTTATAGCAAAAATAAAGCACATTAAAGGTAACAAAAGACAATATAAGAAAATGTAGGTTTTAAATGCTCATAAATATAAAAATTCTTAATAAAACATTCAATGATGGGCTGGGCAGTGGTGGCACACACCTTTAATCCCAGCACATGGGAGGCAGAGGCAGGTGGATTTCTGAGTTTGAGGCCATCCTGGTCTACAGAGTGAGTTCCAGGACAGCCAGAGATACACAGAGAAACCCTGTCTCGAAAAACCAAAAAAAAAAAAAAAAAATTCAATGATGTGAATATAACATCATTAAAAACAATTACAATATCATATAAAATTTATTCCAGAAATTGTGGAGTGATACAAGTTTGGAAAATAAAGTAATTCATGATATAGCAATGGAAATCTATGTGCTTTTGCCCTTAGGAAAGATCACAATGTCAATATCGATACTTATATTATTAGAAACCCTAGCTAATGCAATATGTCAAGAAAATAAAACAAATGAATGTAGATTATAAAGAACAAATTAAACATTTTAAGTATCCTTCAAAATGATATTTAAAATATAAAAAATATCAAAAAATGTAAAACAAGAAAAATCTAAACAACTTCTGGAGCATTTTTAGAAAAGTTGAAAGATACAAGGTTAATATGTGAAGACCAGCAAACTGGTTTCAAAGTTTATATAAAATATGAAGAGACAAAAAATAACAATGCAGTACCAGTAAAGAAAAAAGTCAAAGCACTGATATTACCCAATTTCAGAACTTAATACTCATATACACTAATCAATACACTATAAACAATAGAAAATCAAATAAACTAAATGGCAAAGAAGGCTGAAGGATAATGAACCTGTTTGACATGAATATTAGCAAAATGTATTCTCTCTGCAAACAGTATTGTAGTAGCATTGGTTTATTAATTATAATAGATTCATTTTACTAATGCATGAGGAAGAATCAGTCAGAGAAGTAACCAAACACCATTTTCATACTTACATCACTCACCATTCAACCAAGTCCCACCAAAGAAATTAACAAACTAATTTCCTATTTCATTTACTTTTTTAAAAAAAATTTCTAACAGTTTCTTTCATGTTCCACTTTTTGTTATTGTTTGAGAAGGTCATACAAGCTTATAATGTGCTTTGATAAAATCCATCCTACTACCTCCACTAAAATTGTTGTTCATCATTTTCTCCTCCCAACTTCATGGTTTTTAAATCTACTGACTCCACTTTGTGCATCTCTGTGTATGCTTAGGTTTAGGATAGGTTTAAGTTTCCTGCAGCCTCAAAGAAAATAAATTCTTCCCTCCCCAGAATTTGCCAATAGCTTCTCTTTATGCCCACTTCTCAGCTCTATGCTGGGATTTTGACTGGCTTGATCTTGCTCAGGTTTTGTGTATGCTGTCATATCTGCAGTGAGTTAATATGTGCATTTCCCCATTGTATATGGAAAATTCTCTTTTGTTGTGTGTACCCACTGAGTATAGATTTTAAAATTCCTTTAACCCTATTTTGTGGTGGTCCCTAAGCCTTGGGAAGAAAAAATTGATATAAATGTCACGGTAACTCTATGGTATTTTATTATTTGCATGTTGATAAGCTGAATGTTTTTGTATTAAGTATTATCTACTGACACAAGAAGTTTCACTGATGATACTTGAGATCAGTCAGTTTAACACTATGTCCATTTAGCAAAATGGTAGTCGTAAGCTTTCTCCTAGGGAATAGTATAGCTGTAGATACAAGTTTTTTAACCCTGATAAAAGTAGCAGGTATACATTCTATCTTGTATAGTGGATATCAAGTCCAATCAGGAAGTGGTTGGTTATTTTCAGAACATTGTGCCACTATTGCACCCAAGACATATATTGTCAAGCCAGTCATTGTAGTTGATTATAGAATTCATAGTGGTAAGATTGATTATTACTTTTCTTCTCTAGTAGTAAGTACAACACCTTCCAGTTCTATAAAAGTAGCCTATAGAGGTGAAACATACAGGTCAGTACCCAATTTATTTCTTCATATTTTATGAGTCAAGGATGTGGTATCTTCAGAAACAGCGATTTAATGTCAATTCTAGAAAGTAACCCGTAGCAATAGCAATATCCTGTGATGTTTGGATTATATGGGGGTTCTGCTGTCCAATAATTCCAAAAGCCATTTAGAGCACTGGAATTTTTATCTGATAGTCTATGGTGTTTTAGATGGGACTTATAGCACCATTATATGACAAGTCTACTTGTATTCCTTTTTACTATGTTTATTGGTGCATATATGTATATATTTTAGGAAAAGTCTATAATATTACATTTCCATGGTACTGTTTTTACTGTTAATTATACCCCTGGATATTCCTTTTATTTATCTTCCCATTTTCTACCCCAGTGAATCTTTCTTTCTCCATTATGCTCTATTACTGTTTTATACCACTTTAAACAACCTTGCCTCCTGTGCTAGCTGGTTTTAATGTCAACTTGAAATAAGCTAGAGTCTTCTGAGTAGATGGAACCTCAATTTAGAAATTTCCTCCAGAACATCAGGTTATAGGCCAAATTTTTAATTGATGGGATGGCCAGGCTACTGTGACTGGGTAATGCTGTTCCTGGGCTGTTGGTCTAGGACGCTATGAGAAAATAAGTTGAGCAGTCATAGGAAGCAACTCAGTAAGCAGCACCCTCCATGGTGTCTGCATCAGCTTCTGCCTCCAGGTTCCTGCCATGTCTGAGTTCTTGTCCTGACTTACCTTGATAATGAACAACATGGAAGGATAAGCCAAATAAACCGTTTCTTACCCAGCTTGCTTTTTGGTCATGACACTTCAATGAAGGTAAAGAAACCCTAACTAAGACACCCCCTTGAAAATACTCCCTGCCCCTCACTAATTTACTGACTTCTACAGTTATTCCAATTTGAACACATATCTAATGAATGTGAAATTTGTGTTTCTGAATCTGGGTTAAATAAATCAGAATAATTATTTACAGCTACTTTTATGTAACTGCAATTTTTATAATTTATATTAACATCTGAATAATATTTCACTCTGCAACCTTTGCACATATTTATGATCCATTTGTCAGTTTATTAACATTTTCATTGTTTTAATTATCTGGCTATTGTCAATAAAGTAGCAATGGACATAGATGAACAATTATCTCTGTAGTAAGATATAGAGTCCTTTGGGTAGATATAGAGTCTTTTTGCCTAAGAGGAATTTTAAAAGTACTAAATATACAGAACAACAAAAAAATATTGAGAGTTGAAAGAAAGAAAGTTCAGCTCTCATACAAATGTAGGCCATGAAAATAACTGCTCATTTTCTAATGCAGACTTTAAATGCTAGAAAGGATTAGGATGGTGGTTCTATAAGTTCTAAAGTCCACAGATTCCAGCCCACACTGCTATAATCAGCAAAAACATCAACAGTAATCAAGGAGGAGAAATTTTTGCACGATAAAACAGATTCAAGGAACTTATGACTACTAAGCTAATTCTAAACAGGATACTGGAAGAAATACTTTGATCGAAAGAGAAATTTAAACACATTCAAGAGGGCACTTGGAATATATAAGCAATTTGACAGCAGTTAGTCAAAAGATGTCTGAAAAAAATTTCCCCAAGCAATAAAATGACTGTCTCAATGCACATTATTCTATAATAACTCATAATAATTACATTCTAAACTTCCCAATAAAGAGACATAGACTAGAGAATTTTAATAGAAAATAGGACCAAAATTCTGGCTTTCTCCATAAATTATACCTTACCATGAACAACAGATATTGTACAATAAAAGGAAGGAAAAGT
The DNA here is from genome assembly GCF_011762505.2 of Arvicanthis niloticus. NCBI lineage: Eukaryota > Metazoa > Chordata > Mammalia > Rodentia > Muridae > Arvicanthis > Arvicanthis niloticus. Next base: position 77,384,701 of record NC_047662.1, on the reverse strand, counting down.
TATTTTAAGAAAATAACTAGGATGCTAATATCCGAAAGACTCCAAAACAAAACTAGTCCAAAGAGAAAGAAAGATACTTGATTTTCATGAAAGAAAAAGTCCACCAAGTGAATATTTAAGGTTTTAAATTTTTAAACTTTATTCTTTCATAATTTCATATATATGTATATATCATGGTATTTCCAGTAAGTGCTTTTCATGTATTTATAGGAGTAAGGCCATCCACTGGGACATGGAAATAGACATGTGGACACCCTCAAAGAAAAGTTAATCCTTCTATACAGCAATCAATCTGCTGTAACATATTCTGATAGAAATGATCTCTTCCCTCTGTCTGGATTTCTTAGTAACTTTAAAGTCATTGCTGTCTATATTTCTGTCTTTTAATCCACAATTCTGAATGTTCATCAAATGATTTTTGTTTAACATAAAATGTATTGTGTCAATGTCCTATTTAAAACTTATTATTAGTTTTATATTTTTAACATTTCCTTCAATATTTTAAGAAATGACATTATCTATCTATTATCTATTCAGTCTTTATGTTTTCACTGTGTTCCTTCTAGGCTGGAATTAAATGAAACATCACAAAATTCGTTCCTGCCAGTCTTAACAATATTATTTCTATAGCTTGAAACCCTCCATTCTCTCTCTCTCTCTCTCTCTCTCTCTCTCTCTCTCTCTCTCTCTCTCTTCTTCCCTCCCTTCCTCCCTCCTCCCTCCCTCCCTTTCTCCCTCCCTTCTTTCCCTTCTTTCTTTCTTCCTTCCTTTGGTTTATCTTTCATTCTTTAGAAATTAAAATGTACTAATAGAGACAAGAGGAAGAGTTTGCTCTCACCCAGCCTTGAACAGGCCTGAAGGACCTTGTTTATCACAGTAGACTTTGCCACAATAGGACCTAGGTGGAGTCATCCACCCAGGCTGCATGTACAACTTTTTACAGGAACTCAGAAGAATAGGCTCCCCGCTGAGCCTGCCTTGTGCAACATAATCCAGATGAAAGAAAGGGTGGGTTTGGTGGGCTTCCCCTACACACACACACACACACACACACACACACACACACACACACTGCTGAATATTAAACTTTGAGCCTTGATCATTAATGTTGTCTTGGCTCCATGCTTCTCTTGCCCCTCTGTCTCCTTTATACTTCCAGCCCTCCTTTTAGGTGAACCCAGTTTGTCCATGGCTGTTGGGTGGCTACCAGTGATGCCTGAATGAGGAACATGAAAACAGGTGGGTGGGGGACCAACTGAAAAACACTGTTTTGGGTGGATCTCCACAGAAAATGGAAAAAGCAAGAGTATTCTGCACAGTAAGCCAAAACATTGATGCTAGTGCTAGTTTATCTTTTGGAGGCTGTGTTGCAGGAAGTAAGAGGGGGATACCCCTAGGCTGAAGAAGAGTTGACCTGACACCGACTTCACCTAGGGGTGACAGCAAATTTTGAGCAGGGGAATTATAAATAGGCCTTTGTCCACAGCCTAAGTGCTGCTTGATGAGAGGGGAGCAGGGGTAGCATTGGGGGTGATTCACTTGATGATTTTGGAGAAACTGGATTGTTTGTTGGAGGTTGAGTTTTGCTTTCCAAAGTTATGGCTATTCTGGTGCTACAAGGGGAATCTTGAAGACTGTAGTTAAACTATCAGTTTTCCATTGGCTGCAGATTGCAGTTCAATCACAGGCTCAGAATTATTGACTCACCCATGTTTGTAGTTGAGAAGAGGATCCAGCAGGTGGAAATGTTTGCAAGAGTAATAAGAGTTAAAAACAGCTGTAGCTCAGTACAGGCCTGCTTCCTTCTTTTATACAAGTTTTATTGGATACAGTGGTAGAGGCAAATTTAGCTCCTCAGGATTGGAAAGGAGATCTCAGTGGGACTTTATCTAACAGGGTCCCGATGAACTGCTAAAAGTAGCTGGTAGAATTTTTGGAGACCCTCAGGCAGAAGTTCCTTTTGTTACACAACTGGTTTATAGACTTATCTGGGTACATTCATCTTTGTACAGAAATTGGACCCTCATACGATCTAACTATGGGTCTGGCTATGGCTGCTGCCTTACAAGGGACCACTGTGCATGCCATGCTTTCACAGAGACAAAGAAATAAAGGATGTTTCAAATGTGAAGGTTTGGGTCATTTTAGAAATGATTGTCCCAGGAACAAAGGTACTAGCAGATTACTTAGGCCCAGATTAAGAACATTTACATTTTAGTTAATGCAAAGCTCAGAGTGGGTTCAGCAGAAGGTTGTGTGGCATTCCTTTTGTCTTGAGCATACTGACTAGGCCCTAGAAGCCCCTAGAAAGGTGTTTTCCAGATTTTGTTTATGGCCTTGCTTGTTCTTTGGGGAGGAGGGGTCAACCTCAGACCCCAAGGCATTCACAACAGTCAGCTTATGTGCCAGGAGGTATAGGTAATGATAATGCAAGAGAAATGAGAATCATGGCTGTTCTCCCCCATGGCATTATAGTTGTGCCTGCTAATAAAATAATTGCTCACTTGTTTTAGTTCCCTTGCATACCTTCCAAATTTGTTAAGAGTAAGAAAGGACAAAGTGGCTTTGAGTCCTCTGATGTTTACTGGGTCCAATCTATTACTAATAAGAGACCTAACCTTGAATTAATAATTGAAGAAAAAAAGTTTTAAAGGAATAATAGACACTGGAGCTGATGTACTCACCTCCAAGGTGTTGGTTATTCCATTAATCCAAAATAAAGTTCAAATTTAAGATTTAGGAAAAGTTAATGAAACTAGAAAATTGTGGGGCACTATAGCCTGGCTTGCCTACTCTAGCTGCCAATCCAGGAAATGTATATAAAATTATTCATTTGGAGGACTGTTTTTATACTGTTCCTTTGCATCCTGGTGACTATGGGAGGTTTGCATTTCGTGTGTCCGCTTGTAATTTTAATGAACCCATAAAGTGATATCATTAAAAATTTTGCCTCTCCCCAAATATTCTAAAATTCTGCATATGGCTAAGTTGAAATATTCTGGAGTAATTTCCTTGGCAAAGAAAATTTCAAGACAGTCTAGAAAAAAAAAAAAGTTTTGCCTCAAAGAATGGCTAATAGCCCTACATTACATCAAAGATTTGTTTCTGATTTAATACAAGAGGTTAGGAATCTGAATCCTTCAGTGTATATTATTCATTATATGGATATTTTATTCACTGATTTCTCTGAAGAAGTTTTAGTGCAAGTCTTTGCTCTCACACAAGCTTTAAAATTTTGGAGTGCTTGTTGCCCCAAAAAAGATTCAAAGGGCAGTATTTTTTTCAATATTTAGGACCTCAGTTATGTCCTAAGCAAAATGTGGCACAGAAAAGTTCAATAAGAAAATGTGGGTTGTGAAAGAATGGCTTGGTTTTTGGTAGAGCGCTGCCTGGAGATAGCTGGAGACCCAACAGTTGTTCATGCCTGGGAGGGACGGCATATATTTCGCTGCACTCCCAGACTCCAGGTTCCTAACACGCAGTCTAAGACCTCCATTTGATCTGAACCATTCAGTCACATAGGGCAACGCTCCTACCAGCCCCTCCACAGGTAGAGGGCATGACTACAGGTCTCAGGGCCTCAAGAGATTTCTATATTAATGAGATACATAATGGCCAGAGGGTGTAGCCAATTAAGTATTCTTTCCCAGACCCTCCTCCTTACAAACAGAATTTAACCAAAGGCCGGCCCTGGGGGTGCAGGGGTGCACCCAGATCTATTTACCAACTGCCATAAAAATAAAGCTTATGGAACCGTGGACTTTCTCATGTCTTTTGGGGCTCACTGTGGGGAATCGTGGAGAAGGTCTCAACTACCCAGCCATGTCTAATCTCCTGTCAAGGACTTCTCTGCATTCTAGCCACAGGGACTGCTGAGTCAACCAAGCTAGCCGACCCTGCCAAGCGAGTGCCAGTAACTGAGTCTCTTCCCTTGGGGCATAATCGGGGCTTCTCTTTCCCTTGTAACTCTTGGCTGTGGGCCAGCCCCCAGCCCCCAGTCTCAGTTTGTCCACAGCCCCCCAGTGGCCCCAAGGGGGTGCCAAGAATAGAGACCGCAGGCCTCGGGGTTCATTCAAGAGCCTCTGACCCCACAGAACTTCAGACTGAGTTCTCTCCCCACCCAGGGGTGCCCCTGAAGGGGCTCAGTGAAATTCCTGTATTCCAGTCTCTACAGAGTCATGGAAACCACAACTGCCCAACAGAATCCCATGCCTGCACGCCCACACATGAGCTAATCATCCCTGCAAGAAAAGATAGTTGGGTCTGGAGAGATGGCTCAGTGGTTAAGAGCATGTCAATTCCCAGCAACTACATGGTGGCTCACAACCATCTGTAATGGGATCTAGTGCCCTCTTCTGGCTTCCAGGTGTACATGCAAAAAATATTACTTTTAATGATTTTCAAAAGTTATTAGGAGATATTAATTGGCTAAGACCTCACCTTAAGCTTATCAGAAGAAACCTTAAAACTCTGTTTGACATTTTCAAGGGGGATGCAAATCATAATTCCTCTGGACAATTAACTGGTGAGGGACAATAGTTTTGCAGAAAGTAGAGGAAGTTATTAATCAACAACAGATGATCAATTGTTGGCTGTTTGCATTATTGCTACTCATGTGCCCACAGCAGTTCTTTGGAAATGAAACCATTAATGTGGATTCATCCTTTTTCATCTCTAAGTAAAGTTTGAACACCCTATTATGCTATGTTAATACAGAATTGTAGGATAGAATCATGAAAGTAGTTTGGAAAGAATGTCTTAAGAACCTGATGAAATGTTTATTCTTTATTTCAAACAGGAACTAAATTGGTTACTGCAGAATACTGATATTTGGCTTATTGCATGGCAAACTTTTTAGGCAAATTTGCTAATCATTATCCAAAAGACAAGTTATTAGAATTTTCCCCTATTCATGCTTTTGTATTTCCTATAAATTTATGCATGCAGCCCATAGAAAATGTGTTCACTGTATTTACAGACAGCTCATCTAATGGAAAGGCAGTAAATGTAATTGGATCACATGTTAATTCTCTTTAACTTTTCTCCTACTTTAGCACAAATAATTAAATTATGTGTTATAGCCACTACTTATGAAATGTTGAAAAATCAAGCTTTTAATTTGTATACTGATAGCCAATATATAGCTCATGGTTTGCAATTGCTTGATGTTGTTCCTTTTTTAGATACTGCTAATTCTCAAATTTTATAGTTATTTATACAAATACAGATAATTTAAGAAACATATACTGTTCTTAACTTTATAGGACATTTAAGAGCTCATACTGGATTGCCTGGACCCCAGGGCAATGCCACAGCAGATTTGCATACCAGGCAGAGTGTAGGCCTTACAGGAACAATTGCCCATAAAATCTCATTCTTTTATCATCAAAATAATAATAGCTTGAAACAACAATTTGGTATTTTTAGAGAATGTGCATGTCGATTGTAAAATATTGTTCTCAATTTCTTCATAATAGTGTTAATCCTTGAGGACTTATACCTAAACAATTATGGCAAATGGATGTTACTCATTTCTGATTTTGGAAAACTAAAATATGTATATGTGATTTGACACCTTTTCAGGCTTTCTAGTTGTGACTGCTTTAACAGGAGAAGCCACTAAAAGTGTAATTAGTTATTGCCTACATTATTTTTTTATGTTTGGTGTTCCATATCAGATTAAGAGAGATAATGGAACTGGCTATTGTAGTCAGGCATTTGAGATGTTCTATTGACAATTTAATATTACCCATATTACTGAGATACCTTCTAGTCTTCAAGGACAAGGTATTGTGAAATAGGTATTGTGAAACTTTAAAAAACAAAAGGGTTGGAGTTATAACCCTCCAAAGTCACCAAAAGCACACCTTGTTTTTGTCCTATTTGTTTTAGAATTTTTGTAAACTGATGCTAAAGGTCAGTCTGCAGCAGATCACCACTGGCATCCAGTCAACTTTCAGCTCATATGCCAAGGTTAAATGGACAGACCCCCTACCAAATACATGGGATGGTCCCAACCCTATTCTAATTTGGGTCCGAGCATCTGTCTGTGTTTTTTCACAAAAAAAGAAAGTGGAGCCTAATGGCTTCCTGAAAGATTGTTCCTTCAAGTGGACACAGATCCTGAGCCTAATGATAAGGATACTAATGATGAAGATGGCTCAAAATCCCTATCAGCCTGCTGAGTTAATCTGGAGTATAGTCTCCACTCTTAGTGGAGAGCAAGAGTTTTCTACCAATACTCAAAGCCACTCCCCATATGTCAGGTGGCCAGACTTTGTATTTGTGTTGGGAGCCAACTTTTAGCAGAAAGTGGCTAGATTATCTTTGCAGCCATCTGGAACCATATACCCTGATAAGAGATTTGTTTTTCAATAGCCTATAACAGCTGAAGCACACTCTGATATCCCATATATTTTGTTTTGCTGTTTATTGCCCCCAGCTGCAAGGCACACGTGGTAGCCACGCCTGCAAGGCATGCGGTTCACGTGCTATCCAAGTGCTATCCAGGCCATATATGCCTGTAAGGCACACGTGGTATCCAAGCCTGCAAGGCACACAGTGCACATGCTATCCACGCTATAGACGCCTGTAAGGCTTATGTCATATCAACACCTGCAAGGCACGTGTTATCCACATGCCTACAAGACACGTGGCAAAAGCGTATAAATACCTCATAATTCCCTTCAATAAAAGAGAGTTGGTAAGAAACTTGATCAGACCTCCTGTCTTGTCTCCATTCTTTGCATCTCCTGCCCCAAGAGCCCCACTCTCTCTCTTCACCAGAGCACTTAGCCCCAAAGCATTGAGACAGAGTATGGGCCGCAACATATTTGATCTTTGCCAATTAGAAGGAGGATTAGATACCTGGGATATTCCTGCTTACAACTTTAATTTCTACACTGCCTGGACCATTAATTATAATCTTGTTGGTTTTAACCTTTGGAACTTATATCTTAAACAGATTGGTTGCCTTCACACAGGATCACTTTCAGCAAGCTCAGCTATTCATCATGACAGTTATCCATTGCTATGAAGAAATGCATTGAATGCATATTCATATGTCTTTCGTGGTTTTTGGTCTGAATGGGAAGGAGTGTGCATGCCATAGAATGATAGTAGTCAGAGACAGGTAAGAGTGTCCTTGAGCTTCTATCAAGCAAAGACAGAAGCACACATAAATGCTATGTTTGTTCTCCTTGATGGGTAAGAAAGAGCAATATTGATACCAACCTAAGCCATACACAGTTGCCTGGCCTCTCTACCATAGACAGGATTATGGAAAACAAGTAAATCTTGTGCCCCAATCCAGCTACTGGTACTACTCATCTTGACAAAACTAAAAAGGGGGTAATTGTGCCCTCCCTCAGCCTTGAGTAGGCCAGAAAGACCTTATTTACCACAATAGACCTTGCTACAATAGGACCTAGATGGTGGAGTTATCCAACCTGGCTGCATGTACAACTTTCTACAGGAACTTAGAAGAATATACTGCCTGCTGATCTTGCCTTGCACAACACAATCCAGCTGAAACAAAGGATGGGTTTGGTGGGCTTCCCCTATGTATACTCACACAGTGCTGAATATTAAACTTTGAGCCTTCATCAGAAACTTGGCTCCATGCTTCTTTCACCCCTTCATCTCCTTTACATTCCCAGCCCTCCTTTTGGGTAAACCCAGTTTGTCCATGGCCACTGGTGGCTACTGAGAGAGTGGGAGAGGAAAATGGATTTTGAGATGAATTTTGAGATAGATGGAAAGATAGGTAGGTAGGAGGATAAATAGATGATAGATAGATGATAGATAGATACATACATAGATAGATATAGAGATAAAGATTTACTATCCAGAAACCCTACTCCCCATAAACTTGAGCTAAATGCCCTTTGTGTCACTTAGCATTTGTTCAATATGATATAAAATTTTTCTGCTTTCTTCACAGTACCTGCTTTTGATCTTAACCTTGAGAAAGCAGGGTCACATCGACATCAAGCAGTTCTGCTTTCCCCAAATCTGCAACAAAACAAGTTCTCCATTGCATACTTTTGACAAAATAAATTAATTAAGAAAGAGTAACAATTATCCGTCATAATGTCATTCAGTTCATTAAAACTCTCAAGAAAGAAAATGTCATGTTAAAAGTGGATTGATGAAGTTAAAGAAAAGAGCTTGGTGTATAGAACTTGACTAAGAGTTGAAACATCTCACTTTCTAGAACAAAAAACTTTCCAACTTTGGAAAAGTTTTAGTGAGATATAACTCACATAGGCAATTCACCTACTTAAATGTGTTGTTCAGTAGCATTTTATATGCAGTAAAACCCTCATTTTCAGAAGAAACATCCCAAGATGCAGGGAACTCTATCTACTACTGCACTCTACTCTGGTTTTCTGTTTCCTCTGTAGTTTTACAGTGCTACACAAGAAATCAGGCCTCCCTTGTTGTATTCCCTGACTGTCCTCTACATCACCATTCTTAGATTTAGGGACTATTTATTAAGTAAAATATAGATTACTTAAGCACAAGCACTATCATGACAGTTGAGCCAAGAACCAAAAGGATACTAAGTAACTAAGCGGTCTGTAACTTAGACTGCTTGGACACTTAATGAAGCTTCGGGGGTTCTATCTCACTGAATGAATCAGGAAGGTATGGAATTTTATCATGGTACGCAGAATGGCATGCATTATAAACATTGTGAGTTGCTTATTTCTCAAAGTTTCCATTTCATATTTATAGACTGCAGCTCGTTGCAGTTATCTAAAACTACAACAAAATTGTAGAAGTTCTGTATCTTTTAATCACTCCACACCAATACTTATAAGGTTTCCCATCCCTAAATTTACCAGTCTCTGTTTACATACATATGTACATTATATATAAATAGAAAATATAGTCTAGGCTTTCACTTAATGTCATAAAGTTTTGAAGACCCATCCATGTCAATTAAATAACATTTTTATGGTTTTCATTTTTTATCTTTGAATCATTTAAAAATGGAGCCCTCAAACATAACAAAATCTAGTTTATTTTTTAATAAAAATAATTTTAAATAGTTGGACATTTGTTAATGTTGTGTAGTTGATATAAACATATTTTATATGAAATATACAAAGTATAACAGGTGCATTTTTATGAAGAAACTTAAGTTTGCCACTAGTTATAAGAAACTTTATTCTTTAAACTAAAGACTTTTCTAAAGTGTATTATACTTTGTAAATAAAACATTCACTTTCCTTCATAAGAACTTTATTCAGTATATTATGGAATGAAAAAGCACCAAACAGGCTGCATTTAGTCTGAAAATATGTCTATGGTTATTGAAATAGACCATGGGAATTTCTTGGAAATGTACATAACTCTTAGGAATTTTATTTGTCTAATACTTAATCCCCTAGAACAAATCAGCTGCTTTTGGAAGCCACCTTTGACAAAATTTGATATTATCTTCTTCCAAAAGCTGGTGATGAAAATGGAAGCTGTAATTCTTAAATACTGTTGAAAAGTATTTATATTTCAGAACATTTGTGAACAACTGAGCCACTGGTGACCAAAATATTAACAGCTTAGTTTGCCTCATTATATGTGTAAAACAGTAGTTAATGGTCTTTTTCTCCTTACTATGGGAATAGTAATGAGGATATGCATTTTAGGCAGAGAGTCCTTCTTGGGTAGCAATAGAAGCCTAGACTGACATTTCCTAAGACTCAAACCTTGTTAAAAGTGGTTCAGGCTTGTAATACACTGATTGCTTCTCTGGAAGGGTCTGACTGCTGGCTCCATTTGGTCTTTTACTGAAGATTTAATTACATCTATTTTGCTGTTCAGTTTCATGAAGACTGAGAAAGAAAATTATGAGGTTTGGGGATGGAATTGGGATCATGTGACACACATACATACCAATGGTATAGGTCTGAGGAATGTACTGTTGGCCAAATTAGGGAATTTGTGATATGATATCTGATCTTTCAAGCATGTGACTAATTAAAAGACAAAATGGAGGTATTCTCAATTCTTACTGATTTCCCAGGCAACAAGGAACAAATTATGCTGTCAAACTATGAGGTACAGGAGCTTAAAAAGCAGAGAGGACCTTTCTGTAACTAGACATCTGGCCCTTTATTAAAAGAACAAGCAAAATATGTGGTACCATTGTGAAGTGTCACTCCCATTTGGAACTCCCTAAACCATCCCTAGATGGTTTCCTGGCAGAGGGCAAATAGCATATGCCAGTGCTGTGCTTCTGTGTAGTCTGATTCTTAGTGTGACCCAAAGAACTCAAAATGGAAAAAAAAAGAGGCAAAGGGAGACTCATTATTTTCTAAATGAATTCACTTCTCCCTTAGGAATCCCATATCTCCCACTTAGCAAAGCTCATTCCAAGGATGATTAAGTGGGAAATATATAGAATCTCAAAAGGTCACATCTATAATCAGCTGTCCTTAGGGGTTTACATGAAGAATTTCTTAATGCAATGTGAATGCATTACTATTTTATAGTAAAAATCAGTAAACGACACAGACTTAAAATATGTAGATTTTATGCATGCTTACATGTATATGGTATACATTCTCTCTCTCTCTCTCGCTCTCTCTCTCTCTCTGTCTTTCTCTGTGTGTGTGTATTTGTCTGTCTGTGTGTGTGTGTGTGTGTGTGTGTGTGTGTGTGTATGCATCAACTCTTAGTAACTTGGTTAACATAAACATTTCTTAGGTCATCCTTTCATAGTAATTTGACTTTATAAATTTGATTTGTTTCTGTGTTTTGAAGACAATGAAACTATTACAAACCAAGTTTATGTGAGAATGGTTCTACAATTATTCTTGAGAAATGATTCTCAAATTGGATTCAAAACTTTACAAGTGAAATATGATAATGGAAAAAGTCAGTGTTGTCTGTTTTTTATAGAGTTTTTAATAAGTTGCCAAGCTGTGTAGCTGCAAGCCTGTGATAAACATGTCTTTGTGGGAAGAACATGCTTGTGAGTCGAATGGCTTAAGCTGGACAAAGCCTGTTTTCCTGTCTCTGTAAGTACATTTTTTTAATGTATTTTAGCAAAGAATTATTAGGCAATATTTTATTAGAATGACTTTGGTCAAGAGCTGAAGGCATTTTACTCAACCCATCTTAAAATGCCACCTCCATGTACGCTCTCACATAAATTTGCAACCATTTCTGTCATCATTATGCTGAGAGCAGCTTTCAAATACAAAATGTTAAATTAGTCATGAACCTACACATTTGTTTATCTGTGTGGAAGAAAATAGATTGTTCATCTTTTCTCTTCCTGTTCCCAGTAGTTTTTAAGGCTGAACGAAAACTGACCTTGCAGTTGTCTTAAACTGTAAGAGTGGAAAAATGTGTGGAAATTTCACGTTTAAACATTATTTTATCTGTCTACTCCTGTGTTACAGCCTGGACTTACAAGGGTGACAGAAAGGATGTGGCAGTGCCAGGGCGGCATTTTTTTCAGCACACAGAGGCTTTACTTCATCAAGGATTTTAAAAATTGTATCATTTGCCAACTCCATGAAGTAAATAAAGAAGGCAAGAAATTCTGAGGCAGAGCAGGAACATCCTCCTTTTTCTTCTCAAGAGAAATCTGAGAAACAGTCTAGAATGGCCTGAATGAGTGACTGTCTCTGTAGTTCTGCCTGTACCACATGAGGCTGAGCTTGACTCTTCTGTGTCTGACAGGAACTGACAAGTGAAAGTAAGGGAGTAGATTAGCTGGAATCATGATTCCTAGAACTGGCCTCAGCTACTAGCCATACAGCCCTGGTACCCTGAACTAGTTTCCTAGGTCTTAGTCTTCTTATCTACAACATGGGCATGGCCACCAAGCATTTCATAATCTTTGCACTATCATTGAAAAAATGAATAATGGTTGATGAGCACAAGGACCAACTGATAATACTCATTAAAAATCAACTGCTGATACTTTAAATATTGGGAAACAAAGGAGTGTAGAACTGGTGAGTTCCTTCCTGTCCAAGCAGCAATGAGGAGGAGGAGGAGAAAGTATAACAGATTATACATATGGAGAGAGAAATCTTTTGGCTAATTGGCTTGTCTTCTCACTATTACAGTAGAGTCAAGCATTTTTCTTTGTGGAACAATTCTTGAACATTGAGTGGTCAATAAGAATTGCATACAATTGCAATGCATTCCTTTATTTTGTGGGAATTAAACTAAAGTCATGTGCATGCTAGACAAAAAGTCTACCACAGAACTATTTTACCAGCAAATTAACTTCTTTCAGCTGCTTACCTTCTAGTGATAAGAGTAACTAACACTACTTGATGCTAATCCCTAAAGTAGTACAATTTCATTAATCAGAATCTCACTTCATAATCCAAACTTGCTTGTCCTGAATATCTACTATTTTATATTCATATCCATCTTCTCCCAGACAACCTAGTGTTCTCTCCACCTCCCCTTACCCTTCCTTCTTCCCCTCTTCTCTCCAACCTGTCTCAAAATGATTTTCTCATTTTTAAAAATATTATTTTGGAAATTGTTGTATTTGTTTTTTAGTCTAGGCAGAAACCTATGATATTCTAGTCTTTGTTTCCCTAATGTCTTAGTTTACAGACATATGCCACCTATTCACAAGTAATTTCACATTTAAATGAGCATTCTAATCTTTTTTTATTTAACTAGCCACAGTACTCTTCATGTCTTTCCATGTTGGAGCAAACAGCCAGAGATCCTATTTAAACACATACACAATCTGTTACCTGTCAATAAACATTTAAGTTGTTTATGTGTGTTTACAATTATAAACAATGTTGCAGTGAACATAGGTATGCAGATATCTTTAAGAGGTGATAATTTAATTTTCTCAGTATATACCTAAAAAGGCTTTTAGGTAATTTCTGAAATGACTTTGCTACTATATAACACACATACACACATACACACATACACACACACACACACACACACACACACACACACCTTAAAATCTTACATATGCACAATGCAATCCATGTCAAAATTATTATGGTATATTTTAAAGAAACAGTGCTAAAATCCATATGGAACCATAGGTGGCCAAAATAGTAGTGAGAAATAAATCAGTGCTGGAGGCATCGTAATTCTACTCCTGTCTTAAAACTATACTCTAAAGCTATAGCAACCAAACTGATATAACACTTGCAGAAAAACATGAATGTACTATGCTAATGGGACACAAAAGCTCCTCCCCCAAAACTCCAAATCTATCAACTCTCCCAATTTTCAACAAATGTACCCCGATGACACACAGGGTATACAACTGTCTTCTTAGTGACCATAGCTGAGGAGCTGGATTTCTGCATGCAGTATGAATTAGGAACCTTTTCTTGCAGCCCACATAAAACTAGCTCAAATTGAATAAAATCCTTATATGTAAGACTTCAGTAGCACAAAGCTCCTCAAAAATGAGTCAGTGACAGAACTTTTGGCAATCACTTTATAAATAACACTTTTATGTTTTGATATTACATCAAAAAGCAAGGTACCAGAATGGGACTATATTAAAAAGTAAGCTTCTATACAATGAACAGAATGTAAAAGCAGTCTATAAACTGGAAAGATGTTTCCAAAACACATATCCAATAAGGAGTTAATATCTAAAATTTGCAAAGAATTACAAACTTAAAAATTATAGCTTTGATTAGCCAAAAATGTTATGAAAAGTGTGTGTTGGTAAAATGACAAACTGCTTTCATGTTACTATTTGCTCCTCCAATATTATTACTTAAGACTACCCATGCAGTTGCACTAGTGACCTTAATGTAGTGCTGATATCTACCAAGTGGAAAAAGTATGAAGTAAACTTTCTGTAGTCCACTACCCTGGTATAATCATTGGAGGTATCGGCACTAATAATAACAAACAAATGAATAATTGCAGTTTCACATTTTCAAAGAAATTGGTTTTGAAAATAAAAAGGGCTGTTGAGATTTTTGTATTATATAGCTATAGGGAAATTGTTTGTTCTGAGTAACCATGTCCTCATCCAGCTTCATCCAATCTTCTCCAATCCTTCTTGCCTTGCCATGCTCCTTGGTGTCACTCTTCTCTCCTTCAGGTCTCAGCTCAGAGGGCACTTTGCAGAAAGCCTCCATAAAGTGTGCCTCTCTTTTCTTTCACTGAAATCTGAAACAGCCATGCTTGCTATATCTCTCCAATAGATGTCAGCTCTTACTGGATAGCATCTCCACTCAACTCTACAACTCACAAAAGCACTTGTTAACATCTATAGCAGGTTCTCACAAACTCCATAAAGAGTCAGTCTAGTTTTAAGATGAAATGTACATCTTCCTTAAAGGATGAAGAGGATGTTGTTGTGAAGAGGAGCACAGTGAGATAAGAGCACTCCTGTGTTTGAAGAATGATTGGCTGAGACCCCAGGAGAACATGGAGAGTAGTACCTGAGGGCTGTGTGCTCAGAGATGCAGGCCAGGACCAACAGGGCTCTAGAAGACAATGACTTCAAGGATGAGAGTGTGCTTCATGTGCCACTTGTTATGGTTGTTCTCCACTTATAGTTTGTATTCATGCACAGAACAATTAAATACCCAGTGACAGGGAAGCTGCATATTGTAAATGGAAGTCTTCCTTTCAAAGACAAGCTAGTTGTGTTTTCACATTTACAGACATACCCATGCAGGCAATGTTACTTCACTACTTTGTTAAAGCAGTGCTATGACCTTGATTAATTTATGTTTGGAATTAATAACCTGACCTGAGAATGAGTAATGGACTGTAGGATGGCAAGGCCAAGCATAGAGAAAGTAATTATAAAGCTCTTATTGCAATCTTAGGCTAAAGACGGAGGCCAGGGATGAATTGGGTGGGGTGAACAAAAGCAGTCTCTCTCTCTCTTTCTTTCTCTCTGTCTCTCTGTCTCTCTCCCACTCTCTCTCTCACACACACACTCACACACAAACACACAAATACTCAATATTCTGGAGTTAGGATTCATGATGGATTGAATGTAGAGGCTGAGTCACAGGAAAATTAATGTGGGTTGTGCAACAGCATAGGCAGGGAATGGGTGGGTGTTTAACATGACAGACCTTTGTTGCAGCAAAGCACTCTGGCCTTCCATAAATCACTGTAGCATGCAACATTGAGAACTCAAAAGCACTAGAAAACTTCCATTAGCACTGAACCATAGCATCTCTATAATAGACATATTTAACAAAATGACATTAGTGCTAGTCATTTTCCTTGTTATTCATATTTGAAGAAGCAGACAGGAGAAATATAAAATAGTACATATGGTGTTATCACATTGTCATTAAGGGCAAGAGAAAAATGAATCATCTGCTCTGCTAAGGTGGGAGAAAAATGTACTGGATGTTCTCTCAAGGCTTTGTATCTCTTGTGCTGCCTTCCTCACAGGGCACAGCTTAATTTGGAATAGTTTGTATCTGTTATTTGGGCCCACAACAGATGCAGTGTTTGTGATTTTCTTATGTCCATGCACTACAAGTCAAGGGTGTGAGGATTCAATGAATAATTATGTTATAAAACCAGTGAGAATTGACAAGCAATAGGAAGTGAGTAAAGACTTTAATGCTATTGGGAAATCTTGTCAGTGGCTTCTTCTTCTTCTTCTTCTTCTTCTTCTTCTTCTTCTTCTTCTTCTTCTTCTTCTTCTTCTTCCTTCTCCTTCCTTCCTTCCTTCTCCTCCTCCTCCTCCTCCTCCTCCTCCTCCTCCTCCTCCTTCTTCTTCTACTCCTTCTCCTTCTTCTGCTCCTTCTCCTTCTCCTTTTTCTTCTTCCATTCATGTATGCTATTTTATTTTCATTCATGTATGCTATTTTATTTTCATTCATGTATGCTGATATGTGGCTATGTGTACATGACAGCAGGTACTCTCAGAGGCCAGAGGCATTGGCTCTTCTAGACCTGCCATAGATGCTGCTTGAATCCTCTAGAGAAACACGCTGTTTTACTTGAGGAGTTGTCTCTCCAGCCCCTTGTTTATTTTGTATGTGTGGGCACATGTCCTTGTCTTACTATAAAATAGGTTTCATAGAACTAGTTTAAAAAATAACGGTGAGAAAGCCGCCTCTCAGGTATATTCTGTGGCTTCATGTCAGGTAGACACAGAGGAGCTGACCTTTTGTGTGGGTGAGAGTTTCTAGAAAGAAGTACAGAGTCCAAAATTTGAAAAATGACTAGAGGACCTGTGAAGAAAAGTTTCCCAAGTGGCCATGGGCAAACTGTGGTAATCTGAGGCACTTCTTTGTTGAGAGGGCTCTGCTGGGAGGATCCTGCAGGTATCACCAATGGAAGGAAAACTATATACAGGCAGACTTTGCCAGCCAGACTAGATCAAAGCTTCTACTGATCCTGTGGGTTTAGTTTTCTTCCACATTTAAACACAATGTAATTTTAGAAAAAGGTTTCCATGTGATAATGATCACAATATAGCTGTAGGCATAGCTATATAAACTCCCTAGTAAAGTAGCAAAAATTGTGACCTTTATAATAAGAATGAATTCTACTGGATCATAGATAGAACTCAGGGCTAGGGTCTAGAGAGAAGGATTTGTAATAAGTGAATATAATACGAATGGATTCTGTTCGTGAAGAATGCAAAGTATATGGGGCCTCTTTCATAAGAGTTAGAGACAAAGCCCAGGATTAGGGCCTAAACAAATTTTAGGATTTAGAGAAAATTCAGATGCTGGTTCCTAATAGAATAAATAGGATCACCAATTTGTTTGACAACTTTACTCCAGCAGTCCATGTGACTAGGCCCCATTCATTTCTTCCTTTGAAGAAAGCAGGCCT
This sequence comes from Arvicanthis niloticus, assembly GCF_011762505.2. Classification (NCBI taxonomy): domain Eukaryota; kingdom Metazoa; phylum Chordata; class Mammalia; order Rodentia; family Muridae; genus Arvicanthis; species Arvicanthis niloticus. Next base: position 77,367,904 of record NC_047662.1, on the reverse strand, counting down.
GTGTGCTTATCAAACCACATTTCTCCAATGCTAACTCTAAGCTGTGCTTCCTACACTTCTGCAGGCTAAAAAAATATTAAAAGAGAGTTCTGGTCTCAGGGTCAGTCTCACATGACAATTTTACATGGTTTACTTCTAGATACTACATATTGTCAGTAGGGGGCATAGACTGACATCTAATGATTTTTCCAAATGAAAACTATATTCTGTTTCTTTGCAGTTTTAACCCCAATTGTGACATTGCTAGTTGTACTTTCCCAGACCCAGTGCTGTGTGGGGTAGGATTTATGATACAGGTAACAGCTGGGCCTGGTTCATTCATATCACTCACAGAAAGGGCCCAGAATCTGGTTCAACAGTCAGAACAAAGACAAACCTTTAAGCAAAAATCTAGCTAGAAGCATGTTTTGCTGTAAGACCCAGCATGTTTCTAAGATCATTCCTGGCAGTGGCTGGGGCTTCAAAAGGGAAAAAATATTAATTTAGAAGCTTTTGAGTGAATAAGAAAGCCTTGAGGGTTTTCAATACCCTTGACCCAGTGACCTCATTCTTCCAGAAGCTGCTGTACAAGTCGAGGAGGGTTTAGTTTATCCAGCTCTTCCTGACTGAAGTCATGGTCTCAAAGGGTGCTGAAGGGAGTAAGTGTGCCATAGCCCTGCCTGACTGTGATACCCAAGGGAGCTGAAAGGAAGAAACTTCTCATCCCTGGCATTGTTCCTTATAGCTCGCTTCAAAAGTTACTCCATTGTTTAATGAAGTTCTCTTCTTAAAAATTTTAAAAAATTTTAAATTTTAAAAATTTAAAAAAAATTAAAAAATTTCTGTGTGTGTGTGTGTGTGTGTGTGTGTGTGTGTGTGTGTGAGAGAGAGAGAGAGAGAGAGAGAGAGAGAGAGAGAGAGAGAGAGAGAGAGAGAGAGAAAGAGATTGCAGGAATCATCTGTCTCTACCACGTCAGTCCTATGGATAGAAGTCAGGTTGTTAGGTGTGATGGCAAACACTTTTACCCACTGATTCTTCTCATTGGCCTTTACCAGGTAGCTCTAACACTGGAATTGATGCTACTTTTGGCTTTTGGCTTTTGAAAGACTTTCTATAATGAGTGATAAAGTTTTAGCATCTATTTCATGTCTCTCATTGTTTCTAATTAATCCTTGGAGCACACTTTAAGATAAATGTAGAGTGACTTCTGTAGGCAGCTGCTGACATCAGCCTAAGGAAAGGAATGTTTTAAGTATTTAATTAGTGAATATGGAGTCGGTCAGCTCCTGCATCTCCCATAGTTCTGGATGTTGTAGTTTAAGGCACTCAGCAAACTTGAAAATCTCTGGAAAGGGAAACTGGGACATATAGCTCTGGGAATACCCTGCGTGAGAAACCATTAAAGAGTGTGCTTATTCAACTTGGTTGTATTGAAAAGATGAGTAAATAAAGGAGTCCAGTGACCCCAAGTTTGTCTTTGGGATACCAACATGACCTTAGAGTCTAAATAGAGCAATAATTGGGAAAGAGAGAAAAAGTATGACTTAAGTAGCCCTGAGACAATATGGGATGTGGTTAATTATTGTCTCAGATCTGGATCTGAAAGGTGGTCCAAAGACATTCTTCTGGTTTGAAGGAGACATGGTGACTGTCTCAAGAAGGTTACTTCTGCTTCATAAAACAGACTCATTCTTATGGATAACTGACCTCAACTAAGGGCTGGTTGTCCCTTTAACATTTGGGGAATCCATAGTGGAAAGGTCAAGGACAAAATCTCTGTGCTTTTGCACAGAGAAGACAAAAGGAAAGACACAAAAGGAAGACACAGATGTTAGACTTGGATCCTGCTGTTAGCTGTCCTGTCATCCCAAATAATGAATCAGTGACTTTCACTAAAGGAAGCTTCATTGTGTCTGTGCCAGTAACAGATCAGAGTTCCAGAACTCTCATCTTGTTTAATGTGCAGTAGCTCATATAATTCAGTAAAACACCACACACACACACACACATATGCAAGCTTACTATAAAGGACAGAGGGAGCTATGCATAGGGTGAGATCAAATGAGGAAGTTGAGATTCCCTAGCTTCTCTGAGGTATGCATGCCACCTTCCAGGAACCTCAATGTGTTTAGGATCTGTAGGCTCCCCAAGGCAAGTCTTTTGGGGAATTTTACAGAAATTTCATTAGACAGGCATGATTGGTTAAATCATTAGTCATTGGCAATTAGTTTTTAACCTTCAGCTCTTCTACCCCTTGAGATTGGAGAGGGGCTGAAAGTAGCAAGTATACAAGTACATGGTTGATTATCCTGGCAAAGAGCCCCCATCCTTGGTTATCTAGGGACATAAAAAATTACTTCATTAACATAAGCACAAAAGTGTTTGAAAGAGCTTGTAAATAACAGAAGATTGTCTTCTGCCCTTTATTGCTTTGAAATTGTCTTACGAATCAACTTCAAGGACTGAAGAGATGGCTCAGCAATTAAAAGCAAGTATTGCTCTCACAAACAGCCAGAGTTTAACTTTTAGTACTCATGTTGGGTGGCTCACAGCTGCCTGTGACTTCAGCTCCACATGATCCAATGCATCTGCCCTCCAGTGGCATCTGCACTCATGTATAACATTGAAAAAACAAAGTAAAATTATTACTTGAGCTGCTCAGAAGTTACAGGGACTATAAAATCTATGGGCCAAGTTGTCTGTATGAAGAAACATATGCATACTCTGTGTGTGTGTGTATGTATCTATGTATGTGTGTAGTTTGTGATGATTTTATATTATACATTAGGGTTAGTTTTGAAGTTTTAAAACAGTTTTTTTGAGTACACTATGTTGGAAACATAGACAAACATACTTCTGTCCATCTGTAATTTTAGAAATTATTGATGTCAGTTAATTCATTGATTACAATAGTTTTGGAATGTGCCAAACAATTCTGATTTTGTTTGGTAACTGACCATTAGCATTTTATTTTAATCTTAATTGCTAATATTAACTCTCCGAATACGTATTATGAAGTAAATGTATCCACATATATATGCACATATGTATGTATGTATGCATATATGCATATCTATATACATATATGTGTGTAGTGTATTCTAATATGGCTGATGAATGTTTAAAGAGAACACAACAGATTTCAAACAGTTTGGCCTTCTGAAAGGCAGAGGCAGAAAACTGATGCAAAAACGTCTAGCTTCTGGTCTTCTCATAATGAATACCGTTAGAGGTCTGCTGTAGGCCCTGCTATGTAGTTCAGCTTCGGGGTGAGAGCACAGCTGAGATTTAAGGTAAAAACTGGTTGCTCAGGAGTTGTGTGGAACTATGGTGGATATGCAGGTGAAGAGAAGGACCGGGTCCACACTGATGAATAAGCATACTGATGATTGATGGCGACTTGAGTGAGCTGTTTTACTAGTGGGGACTAAGATGTGCTGAAGTTCCTGGGACAATCAGGAGTTTCCTTTGTCTGTCTTTTGATTCAGACGCAGAGTGGATGGATGGTATGTTTGTGGGTGCCTTATCATTCCAATACTAAATATCTTTTTGTTAATGCTGCACAGGAAAGACTCTGTTAAGTTTCTGTTGCTGTGATTAAACACTATGGTCAAAGCAACTTGTGGAGAAGAGGGTTTATTTAGCTTATATTTCCATCACTGAAGGAAGTTAGGGTAGAAATCTAGAGGCAAAGATGATGCAAACGCAATGAAGAAGTGCCTCTTACTGGCTTGCTCTTTGTGGCTTACTTGGTCTGGATTCTTATAATACAGAAATACAGAAATAAAAGCCAAGGGTCATATCATGCACAATGGGCTAGGTTCTCCCCCATCAATTTCTAATTAAGGAAATGTCATACAAGCTTGCTTACAGCATGATCTTATGACAACATTTTCTCAACTGAGATTCCCTTCTCTTGAAGAAATCTAGCTTGTTTCAAGTTGATATAAAACTAGCCAAAACATGGATATATTCTTTTATGAATCAGATATTTCTATTAAGTTTTCAGGCTTCATTTTCCTTATTTGATTTTAATAGTCTCATATGCTTATATGGTCCCAGTTTACTTTGAAAAGTTTGTAGGGTGATACTCTTTTTACTTTCAAGAATAATTTATCAGTCTGTGCCTCAAGGGTGGTGCTGGACAGATGAAACTTTTGGCATGTGGAAAAGAAACTCACAGTGTCATTCTGACTTAACTTTTACACCCCAAATGGAGTCACTGCTTGTAAAAGGGTGTGTTTCAAGGCAAGGTATAGTCTGAAACTTCTTTGTGCAGTTGGGAATAACTTAGAATATTATGGCATGGCCTGGTCTCACTAGTTAGGTTCATTCTGTGATCTGTTTGTCTGCTTTATATTCACAAGGGATTCCACTAACAACTATTCACTTGAAGAAGCATGAGTATGGGTCATCTGTCCAGACCATTTTGTCAGTTAATTATCTTCTATTCCAATTTATGCCTCTAAGCCACCAGAGAAGAGGAGTAGGGTCCAGGACTAGAACTCCTGCTATAGCCACAGTGAAGTCATTATTAATAGGCAGATGTGAGTCTTGTTTGGGGCCTGACAGGCTAGATTTCCTGAAGAACCTGGACTGGCTGAGATAGTGCTATATAAGACTCCAGTCAAGATCTCCAGAAAGGCAAGCCTGCTTTCAGGTATAAAGTTAGTTTTGGTTCCTCTTGGTCCCTGAGAGGGTTATTGATATATCATAAGCACCAATGTAAAAAAACAGATCTCATCTGAAAGTGAACAAGCAACAGCTGACTGTGAAGCCAGATATAAATGACCATGGCTAGGAACATGGACTCAAGTTATTGCATTGTATTCCAATGCAGTAACTCTTTCACAGAGTTTTCAGTTATAGAACAAAGAGTTACAGAACAAGGAGTTATAGAACATCAATGCACATTTACAGGCATTTTGGTGGAAGCAACAGATAGACTGATTAAAAGAAACACAGAAAATTTCTGTATTGGGCCTTTCATGTTGTATTATGGCATTGCTAAGCTGATACAAGTCAGTGATCTGTTAGTACAAATAAGATTTTCCTAATAGTCACAAGGATATTAGGTTAAGCACAGAAAGGATGATGAATTACTGTTAAGGAGTCAATCATAACATAAGATAATTTATCTCCAGTCCTGGAACATTCCAACTTTCACAGTCACATGTAATCAGTTTATCAACTTTGTAGTACCTTTAATTTAAATTTGATTTTTTTCCCTGAAAGCTGTTATTGATTTGGCCTATAATCTTGAGCAAGCACTATTCTCTGCAGACTGGAAATGAAAGGAATGTTCCAAGGTTCCTAGATAAAGCTTAGGTCATGGCCTGTCTCTAGTGATACACATGGTATCTTAGGGTTTTTACTCCTGCAGTGAAAAACTATGAACAAAAAAAGCAAATTGGGGAGGGAAGGCTTTATTTAGCTTATTCTTCCATATTGTTATTCATCACCAAAGAAGTTAGGATAGGAACTCAAACAGGGCAGAGACCTGGGGGCAGGAGCTGATGATACAGAGGCCATGCAGAGGTGCTGCTTCCTGGCTTGCTTCACATGGTTTGTTTAGCCTGCTTTCTTATAGAATCCAGAAAGAGCAGGCCAAGGATGACACCACCCACAATGGGCTGGGCCCTCCACAACTGATAACTAATCAAGAAAGTGCCTTACAGATGCATTTCATGGTGGCACTTTCTCAACTGAAGCTCCTTCCTCTCTGATGACTTTGGCTTATGTCAAGATAACACATGAAACCAGCCAGCACATGTGGACATGTCTCTTTCTAGGTCTCTGAATAGGTATAACTTCTCTAGACAACACTTGAGAGAGGCTGGAGTTTTGAGACAGGGGCATTTGAAGATTCTCAGAAACAATGAGGCCAGTGGGGCTTCCTAAAGGTCAGGGCAGATTTTTATGTGTATGAGTATCTGAGTGGCCATTCTGCACCTGAATTACAAGGCCATTTCATATGTCATGGAAACAACTTTAGCAAGTATGTGTCCCTCTAATTCCCTGTATAAACAAGATAAGTGGCTGGACTTTCTGGTATAGTGAGTTTAGGATCAGATCTGGTACCAAGTCTAATGGAACTATCAGTGAGTGCATAAATAGGTAATGTATCTTGGTAGTAGGACTCAAGTTGTGTAGGAACAATGGAAGCTAGGTTCACAAGTCTATTCACATACTGGGAGATTAAACTAGAGTCAGCAAGCACATACCCAAGTGTTATTCTGCCTTTAAAAAATGATTCTTTCTAGTCTTTGGATCTACTAGCTTTCTGTAGTCTTTCCCCTAGATCCAAACTCCCAAAATGGATTTGTCCAGTGATTGCTGGAGAACTGTGCTGAGATCCCATGAGTGGGCTCCTCCAGTGTACATGATACAGTTCATTCTATTTGTTCCCTGTACTATTTCCAGTGGAGCTGTGCTGACCAGTCATCTATATCTGCAGGGCAAATGTTCTAAAATGCAATTTAGGCAGGAAACATTTGTTGTGTTCTAGTCTTTGTGGTGGCAATGAGGATAGAGCTTAACTGGCTGCTTCTTATTCAAGGTCTGTCCTAAGGACACAATCAAATTGTGGCCATACTGTAGTCTCTCCTCAATGTTCCTTGGGGCAGGACTGGCCTCCAACTTACTATAGTCAAGTGGCTCTTGACCAGACTTAAATGAGAGCCAACAACATTTTATGTGTTGTTGTAACATAGCCAAGATTATTAGTTTTTGCCCCATCTATAGCTGTTTTCTGCTACAATGTCAAAATTGAGTTACTGGGTGTTGTAAAAATGTTTTATTACTTTCTGTTCTTCTCATGTTTTGGAATCTAGGGCCTTGTTGATGGTAGAGGAACAGCCTTCCCCAGGGTAAACTAATTCTTATCGTTAGAAACAACATGCTTACTGGCCTGTCTTTTATATAAGAAGCAGTGAGTTCAAGCTTAAGACCTAAACACTTCTTTCTACTGGACTTTCACATTATGAATTTCTTTCTGCTCCATATAAATTATAGACAGTTAAAAAAAAATTGAGTAACTGAACTCACACCACCCATATCCCATGGAAATCATTCATATGACCTAGTCTTTAGCCTGTAACGCCTTCCTGATTTGCTCGACCCATCGTTTCCCTCAAAAATAACAATAAGATAATGCCACAGTCCCTCCTCCTTATCTGCCCTCTTGTCTCATGATGGTAGTTCTATGGCATAGTAAACTCAAAAGATCAGACACACCTGGATAACAGTTCAAAACTAAAATCTCTCCATGTACACTTGGATTTATGTTTTTAAAGAACATCTAACAGAAATCTGCCTTAATCACAATTAAGAAGTGCATATCCTTTCAGATTTAGAACAACAGCTTACTCTAGAAAACATCCTCTCATGATCTTTCAGTCACCCTTTTTGATTTTCTATCCTTTATTCCAGGAAACTTGTATACCTTCTAAGTACCAAGTTCTAGTCACGATTTTTCTTGTGGGGAGCCTTTAGTTCATCTTCTTTAGTTAGAAGTACATGCTTGGAAACATCTTATTTTTAAGAGATTATGTGAACCTAGGGTTTTCCTATGTTATAGAAGCCCTAGCCTTGTGCCCTTATCTCACTTTTTATTGTAGTAGAAAGAATTATGACATGACCAGAGTATTAACAGTTTATGCCAAGTATAAATAGCAGGAAGTGTGCTGCTTAAATGTGTAGAAATGCATTTAATGTAATTACATGTATTGAATTTCTAGCTGATTTAAAATAAGAAGGAATAAGATAAGTTGAAAAATAAGTGGCAATTGTATAAATTCTTCTTGTTTAGAAGAATTTATACAATTGTAATATGATATTTTCCTAAGTCAAACTTTGCCACACAGTTCGAGAGACCATTCATTCAACTTTTAAAACTCTGCCCAAGTCCATAGACAGTGGGTGATGGAATTGTGGATAAGCTAACATTGCCATTTCTGTCTTTTTTGATGATAAATATCAAACTTTGTAGTCATACCACCCATAAGAAAATCCCCCAAATCTATCACTTTTTGATAGAAAATCAAAAAGGGTGACGGATAGATCATGAGAGGATGTTTTCTAGAGTAAGCTGTTGTTCTAAATCTGAAAGGATATGCACTTCTTAAAACAAAAGTGAAACAACTTCATGTCTTTTGTAAGTATTCACAGCCTTTTATCTAAAATACAAGTGAGCACAAGCCACTCTTATAAATTTAAAATCCACCACAAAAAATGTGATCTATGAGTTTCCAGAATGACAATGTTATTTATTGCAGAGAGAGATGCCATATGAAGAGCAATCCCAGAGACCTGGATTCCTCACATTCAGCCTTCAACCTCAAGCCATTTATAGAACCTTACACCATCTATCTATATTTTGTGGGAAAGTAATGAAACAGGAAGACTGATAACCAGTGATCCTGTAAGACTTAGCATCCTAGTACCTTAGGTAGAGGAGAATACCTAAAAAAAGATTAGAAAACATTTTACTTCAAGATTATACTCTAATTTCAACATATTCTTAAGGAATTCAAAGTTCACGGGAATTAATTTATCTGGCTATCTATAAAGTTTAGAATAATTAACTTACCTTTGATCATTTGAAGTTGATTCTGAGAAACCAGATGGAATCCTTTTTGTACTGAGGAATTGTGGAAGAAGCTACATTAGGCTGGAGTAGCTAATTTATAACCATTTCCCAACCAAACATTGTTGTTAAATTTATTTGTGACTCAGACTTGTCTGTCTGGAGTTTTAAAACATAAAATTTAATTAATTCTTTGAAAATATATTACACTGTATTTTAATCTACTCATTCTCTACTTTTCCTCTTGACTCCTTCTGGATCTATCCAATCTTCCAACCTACTTCCAACTTCATGTCCTTCTTTAAAAAAACCTATAAATTCCATTCCATATATTGTTCACATATACTTGGACATCTACAGAAAAGTGGTCAACCTACCAAGAGCACACACTAAGAGAAAATAGGTCTTCCTTCCCTCAGAAACCATCAGCTGTCAATAGTTCCTCAGTTAGGGATGGACTCTCATGAGTCTATCCATTTCTCTTCCTACTGGAATATTGACTGACATGATCTTGCTCAGGCAACTATAGGTGCTATGAGATCCTAAGTTCTGCTGTGCGATTGTGTTCAGAAGACAATGTTTCAGTGTGGTTCTACCTAATTTCTGGTTCTTAGGATTTTTCTTTCTTTTTTTCTTTTTTTATTGGATATTTTATTTACACTTCAGATGCCATCCCCTTTGCCCATGCCCCCCCTTAGAAAATCCCTATCCCATGCCCCCTTTCCCTTTTTGCATGTATACACTTTTTTAAAATGTTAATCAAAGGCTTTATAAGTTTGGTAATGCTCAATCAGAGGTGTAACCCACTACCCAACCTAGATATATCAACTATCTTTGACTGGTGGAGACACTTGAACATCTGCCTCCTGTGTCCCCCCCCCCCTTTCTCTCTCTCATCACCTAGCTTCTCCTCTCCTTCTTCTCCTCCTCTCCTTACTCCTTCTCTTCCTCTCAGTACTCCTACATATCACCCTTCCTGTTAAAATAAAACCTTTCTCTCAAAATATCATTAGAGCATACTTATGCCAATTTGTACAAGTGAGGTACAAGATAGTCCTAATACCCAGTCCATCATTTTGTTGACTAACCAGAACCTCTGTCATCTATCCTAACTAAAACACTTAGTTCTGAACCTGGCTTTTTTCTTGGCTTTAGAATGAATGTCAGCTGAAAACCTTCCACTCAAATCTTTTCTCTCAAGGTAAATAGCCAGGATTGGCTATGATACTATAAGTTTTCAACCTCGTCAGAAATCCAGAATGACTGAGTTAATTAAAATTGTGGGAAGCACAAAGCATAGCTTCTAAAACTTAGCCAATTTATAGAGACCTCTGAACACCTGGACACTCCCTCTACTACAAAACGTTGGAGCATCTGTTCTGCTTTCTAGCCCAGGATCATCTGACAGACCTTAGTGATGCAGAATTATTAAGGGAGGATTACTCTGTCTAGGCAGATATAATCAGTTGACTATTCTGCAAGTGTGTCCTTTTCTGGACAGTAATTTGTTTGTAGATGGAAAGAGGCAACTCTTGTCTAGTAGCTGTCTCACCATAACTGGAGTAACTCCAAAGATGCTCAATTTCTTCTTAGAATTCAATACAGGAAGCTGTCAGGAGCAGACAGGTCTCTAATCAAAATGAACATTAATACAGAAATGTTTGCCATGTCAAATCTGTGGACTTCTGACATTTTGAAAACCAACTATCTATGTAAGGTATTCTGGACTGTTGTCTGTTAACTCCACTCAGCTATTTCTAAATAAAACATAGAAAACACCCTAACAATAAACTCTGAGCCATGAATTTGCTATAGTCCCTTAACTCACAGGCTAACCATCTCAAGTCTGTTAATGAAGAGTCAGCATCCTGTTGGGAGCCGACTTAAAGCAGAAAGCAGCTAGAAAGCAGCTATCAACTTTGCAGTCATCTGGAATCATATACCCAGATGAGAGACTTGTTTTTCAAAAACCTACAACAGCTGAAGCACACTCTGATAAATATCTTGTTTATCCCACATAGCTTGTTTTGCTGTTTAGTGACCCCAGCTGCATGGTGCATGTTTTCACCTGTGTTCCCCTGCTTGTGCTTATAAATACGCAATATTTCCTTGTAGTAGTGTGGTATAGTAGAGTAGGAGTGTGTGTGTGTTGGAGACAGTAAAGGAGACTTGACTACAGATCCTCTGGTTTGTTTCCATTCTTCAAGTCTCTCCCCCTTCTTCCCCCCACTCTCTCTTGCTTGCTAGACCCCGACCTGTGGAACAGAGTGGGCTGGTACAGTGCCCCTATTCTCTGGGCTTGGGGACTAAGGTGGTAAATGTTGGGCTGTCTTTCTAGGGAAAAGTAGTGCTTTTGTGGGAATAGAGAGGATTAGCTAGGATTTATTGCATAGCCATAACCTATTGGTAGAAATCTGTACAATTATTATCAAGATGAAGACATAATTTCTTAAATGGCACCAATTTACCTTGATTACAAATATTTAGGTTTTCATTGGTACAAGCTTCTTATTGGCATAAAAGTAAGATGAATATTGATACTCTCATAGGCACTGTACCAGTATAACACATTTAGGAATACAAGGCTTAGACCCAGTCCTTCTTTAACTTCTTAGGATTTTTCAACACCCACTTCTGCAACAGTTTCTGAGTCCCAGGGTGGAAGTTAATATAGACAAGACATTTGTGGTTGAGCACTCTGCGGACACTTTTTCTCTGTAGATTGACAAGTTGTGAACTTCTTTGTTAACTGCTGTCCACCATACAAAGAAATCTCTCTGCTAATATCAGAGAGCTCAATTAATCTATGGGAATAGAGACAAAATTGAGAAAGCAGTTTAACACTATGTCCATTGATATCACTATTTCTCAATCTGTGAATCGAGACCTGTTTTTGGTGGGGAATCAAATGACCCTTTTGCAGCGATTGCCTAGGACCATCAGAAAACTCAAATATTCAAATTACAATTCATAACAGTAGCAAAATTGCAATTATAAAGTAGCAACAGAAATATTGTTTTCATTGGGATCAACACAATGTGAGCACCTGTATTAAAGGGATGTATCATTAGGAAGGTTGAGAACCACTGACTTAGATTCCACTTAGTAGTGGTTCATGCCTGACTCTAGGGAGTTACCCAACCATTTGTTATTTACCAGATTTACAGTCCTAAAAGTTCAGGCCTTAATTCTAGACAGGATTCAGTTGATTACAGCCATAGTAACCATTTTATTTATGGGCATATTTTGTCATGCTGGTTATTATTGCAGTTCACAGGGTTCACCCTTGGATAAGACTTCTAAATTCTCCATTTCTATCTGCAGCAACCTACACAGTAACCTCTGGTACTATGAAAGCTAAATAGCACAGAGGAAGCATCTTTCTGAGTTGCTTTCTGCATGTCCATGAACAGATAACACATACCGGCGCAAACGTGAGAAACAGGGTACGCTCATGCACTGTTAGTGGGATCAAATATATCAAATCCACAATGAAAATATGTGTAGCAGTTCCTCAAGATACTACAAAAACAGGTCTAATATATGACCTAACTATACCATTCCTGGACACATATTCAAAGGACTCTATTATGTATAACCACAGAGATATGTTTTTCTCACTTTATTCTTAACAGCCAGAAATCAGAAACAGCCTAGATGTTCATCAATAGATGCATGGATAGTAAAATGTTGTTCCAATACAAAATGGGACTTTATTTAGCTGCAGAGAAAAACAAAATTTCTGGGTAAATGGACAAAACTTTAACAAAAATATATCAAGTAGCTAATCCAGACCCATAGAGAGATGTTCCATATTTTCAGTCACATGTGAATTTTAGCATCAAATCCTTGGATTTTTGTGTTTATTTCACTCAGAGTGCCTGTGAATTCAGAAACTAAAATGAAATCATGGAGGAGAAGGGGTAGATACATTTTCAGGGTTCTCTAGAGAAACTGAAATTACAGATTGAAACTCTATACATTATAGTGATTTACTGGTTGCAGTCTAACTAATTGGAAAATGGCTGTGCTGTGAATAGAAAGCCCAGTAAGTTTCTTAGTCCACAAGGCTGGATATCTCAGCTGGTTTTTAGTAAATGCAGAATCCCAAAGAAGTAGGCTCTAATGCTAGTGAAGGAATAGACATGCTAGTAAGGCAAGTGCAAGGAAGCAAAGAGCAGAAGCTTTCTTCTTCCACATCTTTATATGGGTTTCCAGCAGAAGGTGTGGCCCAGATTAAAGGTGTGTCTTTCTATCCCAAGGTCTGGTTTAAAGGTGTATCTTCCTTTCCCAAGGTATGGTTTAAAGGTGTGTCTTCCAGCCCTCAAATATAGATCAGGTGTGTATCTTCCTGCTTCAAAGATCTGAATCAGAAGTAGATCTTCCTACTTCAAATTAAGTAAAAAGAATTCCTCATAGGCATGCCCTCTATTTTTTTTTTTTTTTGTTATAGTTCCAGATATAGTCAAGGTGACAACCAAGAATAGTCTAACAGGTAAGCAAGATTTTAAAGGAAGGCAGACTGTTGAACAAAAAATATATGAAAAAGAATAGGGGGATAATGGTGTGTGAAGTTTAAATGGAAAGGAAGATAAAGGGCACACTATAGGAAGAAGAGCTGAAAGGATAACTAATACCAAGGATGCTTGGAAAAGTCATATGACAACTTAGTATTTTGCAATGTCTCTAATCACACACACACACACACACACACACACACACACACACACACACACACATATATATATAATATGTATTCATGTAAAATACTTTAACTGGAGTTACATCTCAAAGGATAGTGCTCCTTCTAGAAGCCATAGGCTTTCATATAAAAAGCCCAGTAACACATGTGGAACACGTTTTCTTAATACCCTAGAGACCCCTGAAACAATACAAGCCATTTCCTTTACTCTTGGTTGCCCACCAGAACTTGATGGTAAAATGTTGTGCGCACCTCTTTTGTGTCCCCTTCGCCTGCGAAAAAGGACACGGAGGCAGTAATTGGGTATCACTACAGACGAGGCTTTACTTCTTGTAACAGCAGAAGCGGAAAAGGCCCCAAGCCCGGGAAAGGCACTACTATATATACCCTAGAGTGGCCTGTTCACTTCTGATTGGCTGTTCACTCATCACCCCATATTACGCCCCGGGATGGGCAGTGACTTTTGGCGTGCTTTTGCCTTTTGCACCTGTGCAGTCAATTGTTTATTAGTGGGAGGACAGGATGCCCGTGCCATCTTGGAATGGTGAATCACTGCGGCTCCCAACATCTCCCCCTATCTATATATATAAGATGGAACAGCCTATTGCCTATCAAGCGCGGCACCATCTCAGTGAGGGAACGCAGAGGCCTGATCCCCTGTGCAAAATGAGATATTGTAATGGGTTTACTTCCCATACCCATCTCGATGCCTTTTGTCGGGGAAAGGAAGCCTCCACCCTGGGGCGCCACCAGGGGAGGTTTCTTGGCATCAAACTTTTGTGCAATCAGGCATACTTTCGGGAAATCTATCCACACTCGTGGAACATTCCCTGTCGAGTAACCACTCGCAAACACCTCTAAATATTCAGGTACCAGTTATTCAGGCAAGGGCTGGCTGGACTTAGACCTCTCATCAACCCAGTGCAATGGGCTGAACCCTTGGGGTGCATCGACTGAGGGTCTCAGTCATCAGCTACTTTCTTGGCCTAGATAGCCAAATTTCAGGGGGAGATGCTTGCTCCAAGACTACTAGTGCTTGGGCGATAGCGACCTTGTCACGTTTTTGTTGGGCTCTGAGCTTACAGACCAACCAACATGAACACTAATCCACAACATAGGGCTGCACCAAGCAGGCCTATTCCCACCCTTTAAGAAAGAGAGAAAGAAAGAAGGAAAAGGCGGAGGTAGGCCAAGAAGTAAAATCACCAGGGGTAACAGGGTCCACTCGTGTTCCATCAAGGCTCGAAATCCGGATCTGCAATTGCTACTGCATCTGGTCCAGCTCCCTAGCCCACTTCCTAGGAACCTGATTTAGGAGAGTCCAAATGCGAACTGAGAGCGTCTGCAGATGAATCCTTCGGGGGTCATTTTCAGGAACCGCGAGTCGCCGCGTCAGTTGTTCTGGCAGCCAAAATGGATTGTCTTCTATCTATCAAAACCTTAGGCTCCCTTCCAAAATGAGTAATGGCTGCTTTTAGTCCACGAAGAGCAAGTTGAGCAACTGCATCTGGATACCTTTCAATGATCTTTGCGGGAGAAGCATTGGGATGAACCCATAACAAGGGCCCCTCCTGCCATAATACAGCAGTTGGTAAGTGTCTAGTTTTAAAAACACATAAGTCAAAGGTTTTGGTTTCATCTATGTGTTTCAACTGGGCATCTTGTAAAGCGTTTTCTACTACTTGCAGAGCACGGCTCGCAGCTGGTGTTAAGGCCCTCGGTGAGGAAATATGAGCATCCCCTTCCAAAATATCAAATAAAGGTTTCAGCTTGGCCGAGGGAATTTTTAAAAATGGTCTTAACCAATTTATATCACCTAATAATTTCTGAAAATCATTCAAAGTATGTAAATTGTCTCTATGAATCTCCAATTTCTGAGGAATTATCTTTTCTGGATAGATAACTGTCCCTAAAAAGGAGCCAATTTCTGAAAATTGAACTTTCTCAGTAGCAACATGTAGACCCCACTGTTCCAAGGTGTTTAATAATAAGGGGTATGAGGTCTTTAAAGTAATTAAATCCTTATGACACATAATAATGTCATCTGTGTAATGGGC
Organism: Arvicanthis niloticus; assembly: GCF_011762505.2. Lineage (NCBI taxonomy): Eukaryota > Metazoa > Chordata > Mammalia > Rodentia > Muridae > Arvicanthis > Arvicanthis niloticus. The sequence continues at coordinate 77,352,578 of NC_047662.1, read as the reverse complement.
CAGCAGCAGAGAGGGAAATTGTTTCTTAATTGGCTCGAGGGCCATTTGTACATACTGCTGACATATAGTGGGGCTGTTGGCCATTCCCTGAGGCAGAACTTTCCACTGATATCTTTTATCAGGTTCAAAATGATTAATAGTAGGTAGTGTAAATACAAATCTTGGTCTATCTTGTAGACACAAAGGAATAGAGAAAAAACAATCTTTAATATCTATAATTATAATTTTCTACTGCTTAGGCAAGGCAGAGAGTAAAGGCAAGCCTCGTTGCACAGAGCCAAATAGTCGCATCTGTGCATTGACGGCTCTTAAATCATGTAAAAGCCTCCACTTTCTGGATTTCTTTTTAATGACAAATATGGGTGTATTCCAGGGAGAGGTAGAAGGTTCTAAATGACCGAGCTGCACTTGTTCTTTAATTAGTTTTGTAGCAGCTTCCAATTTTTCAGAGGATAGGGGCCATTGAGGAACCCACACGGCTTCCTCTGTGAGCCAGGGTATGGGCATAGAACCCTCAGTGGCAACTAGGAAAAACCCAGGCCTTGTCTTCCTGTGTTTGATTCTGTGAGACAGGATCTAACCTTCCTTGTTCGTTCCTGCCAAGACCCTTCCCTTCTTTAAATCCCATGCTCTTCATAGTGTTTATAGCTTGTGGGGAGTATTCACTAGTCAGAACTAGCTCTAGGCCTTGTAAAATATCTCTTCCCCAGAGATTGACAGGGAGAGGAAGCACATAAGGTATAAAACTTCCTGTTTGACCCTCTGGTGCCTGCCAAGTCAACGAGCGAGAACTGACTGCGGGACTGGCCTCATATCCCAATCCTTGTAGGGAGTGGGACGATCTTTTTACAGGCCATGCCTTAGGCCACCAATTAGAAGAAATAATACTTTTATCCGCTCCTGAGTCCAGAATTCCAGTAAAGTTCTTCCCCTCTATTGCTAACTGTAAGGTGGGTCTAGTTTTAAAGTCAACCACCAGATGAGCGAAGTCAGTTCCTGAGGAACCAAGCTCTTGAGCACCTCTAAGCTTCTCGGTGGATGGAAAACAATCATGTAAGCTTGGAAGGACAACCAATTGAGCAATCCTGTCCCCAGGGGATATGGAGAATACACCTTGTGGGCTAGAACAGAGAACTTGAAGTTCTCCGGTATAATCCTGACCTATTACACCGGGGTGTACCATGAGTCCTTTTAAAGTAAGAGAGGAGCGGCCTAAAATAGGGCCGACACTTCTCTCTGGCTGGGCGCCTCTATAATCAACCGGGATCGGCTGCACCCCCATGTGTGGCATTAGTAAGACTCGGGAGGTGGAGCAGAGGTCCACTCCTGCGGAACCCCTTGTGGCTCTGCAGCAAAAAGAGTCCCCTGAGTGTTCAGGAGTGTCCCATATCTTTTGGGGCCCTGGGATCTTGGGCCCGTATGTCCGTTTTTTGAAAAATTTTCTTCCTTAATGGCTGAGGGATTTAGAGGAAGGATCTGACCTCTTATATCTCTAACAGAGCGGCAATCCTGAGCCAGATGATAGCCCTTTCCACACCTAGTGCACAGCTTTGATGGTATATGATTATTTGGGCACTCTTTCTTCATATGTCCCGCCTTCCCACAGGCAAAGCATCGGGCCATATGTTTTGAAAAGAATTTTCCACGATTCTGACCCTTAAGGAGCACTGCAGCCATTTCTAGATTAGCCGCTGCGAGTCCGGCATTAGTAAGGGGACCTCCCAAGCCACGGCAGACTCTTAACCAGTCTTGTAGCCCTTTGGCTCTCCGAGGGGCAATGTCTGCACGGCATTCAGCTGTGGCATTTTCAAAGATCATCTGTTCAATTAATGGCATTGCTTGCTCTGGTTCCCCAAAGATTCTGTCAGCTGCCTCAGTCATGCGAGCCACAAAGTCAGAAAAAGACTCATTAGATGTCTGAATTATCTTGGACAAATAAAGATTACTGCCTTCATTCCTAGGGAGAGACTTCCATGCCTTTATTGCAGCTGATGCTATCTGTGCGTAGACCTGCCCGGGATGAGTGGTCTGGTCATTCGTGTGTACACCAACTCCCGCCAGCATGTCAAAAGTCCATAATTGTTGTCCCTCAGTATTTGCATTAATCCTGGCTTGTTCTTGCAGTGCCTCATGCCACAAGGCCTTCCACTCTAGGTGTTGGCCCATATTGTTAAGTACCGCCTTCACTGTGTCCTGCCAGTCTCCTGGCGTCATAGCAGCTGTACTTAATCTCTCCACTTGGGATATAGTAAAATTAGCCCCAATTCCATATGCACGTACTGCCTCAGCTAATTCTTTGATCTGCCTATACTCTACTGGGGCATGAACACGGATGCCTTCTGCCACTTCAAAGACCAGAAATGCAAGCTGTAGCTGCCTCCGATCTCCTGGGCTGAGAAATGAATTAGAGGCACTGCCCAGGGCATAAGCCGGAGGCAAGGACTGGGCCGAGGGATTCAAGGTCTTTCTTATTCTTATCCCAGAACGGCTACCCTTTGTATAGGCGGCTGCTTCCTGCCCCAGGCTCTCTTCCTCTCCTTGCAGTTAGGTCTTCCTCGGAGCTGCTAATGTTTATGGAAGCAGGCTCCTTAATGGGGTACAGGGGGCTCCCCCCCCCCCGAACTCCAGTCTCTCTTCACCAGCCGGTGAAGGTTCCTTAACCTTAATAGGCCCTGCAGTGGCCCCTGTTCCTCTTGAGTACTCTATCTCCCCAGGCATTTTGGCCTGCCTCTGTTGTCCAGGCCTTTTTGCCTGCTTCTCCTTTCCAAGCTCTTTGGCCTGATGCCGGCTAACATGCTCTGGTTCTGATAGCCTGGAGCAGACCTCTCTTGAAACCTCTTGACTTGCCCTACTAGCTGTGCTTCGGGCTGGATCCTCACAACACAAATACATAAAAGCGAAAACAACACGAGCAAGAGGCCAACTACTGCAGCGGCGGCAGTGGGTGAATATTCACTCACAACGAAGGCTTCCACCCCAAGCATACCTTCCAGAGACATACCTCGAATCCTGTAGTCTTTTAACCTGCCCCGAGTCTCGGGGGTCCTTCCGCAGCACCTTGAAATTCCCGGGTTCTCGGCACCAGATGTTGCGCGCACCTCTTTTGTGTCCCCTTCGCCCGCGAAAAAGGACACAGAGGCAGTAATCGGGTATCACTACAGACGAGGCTTTACTTCTTGTAACAGCAGAAGTGGAAAAGGCCCCAAGCCCGAGAAAGGCACTGCTATATATACCCTAGAGTGGCGTGTTCACTTCTGATTGGCTGTTCACTCATCACCCCATATTATGCCCCGGGATGGGCAGTGACTTTTGGCGAGCTTTTGCCTTTTGCACCTGTGCAGTCAATTGTTTACTAGTGGGAGGACAGGATGCCCGCGCCATCTTGGAATGGTGAATCACTGCGGCTCCCAACAGTAAAAGCTGTTGGAGATGCCACATTTTTGAGTGTTCTGGGGAAGTATCAAGATTTCTTTGGTCTCAATACCAGCAGCAGTCTCAGTTTTTGTGCTTCTGACAAAGAAAATTTTAGATAAGACATTATAATAGGTAAGTAGCCATGACTTGAATTAGAGCAGGCTAGTGATGGTATAGATTGTGACAAGTATGAGCTGTTACTTCTCCCCATTGCCTGGTCCTGTTTCTCCACATGGATCTCCATTTCTGGGAGAGGGAGTGCTTTTCTCCTTAGCTCAGCTATCCCAGATGTATGAGATATAATATAGGGTTACAAGTACTTCTTAGATGTAATGTTCAATAGAAGAAAGGGCAACAGCATTATTGTAAAGAACTCTTTCTTTTAAAAAATTTTAAAATTATATTATTTTGATGTGTATGAGCAGTTTACCTGCACTTATGTCTATATATCATGTGTATACAGGATCTATGGATGTCAAAAGAGGGTGTCAGATCTCCTGAGACTGGAGTTTTGTAGATTTAATTCAGTCTTATCAGAATAGTGCATTAAAACTATATTTTAAGAAGAAATAAATAATCTTTAAACATCTATGGCACAATGGATGTACCCAGTGTCCCATGGTCTTATTTTTTTTTTATTAGTTTCAGTGAAGCACACAAGCTTGTTGTAAGGCTACTCCTCTTAAAGTATTTCTTAGTGGAAATACTTTCTTATTTCCTAGGAAATGTCACATTTATTGATGCCAACGGTGAAGACCACTGTCTGTTCTAATTTGAAGCCTTTTTGGCTTGCATCTTTCCCATTATAGAAAAATGAGTAGTTGTTGACTTAGAAATATGGAATAATTTAGATCATATATGTACTTGTGTCTCAAGTGCACACTTTACTGAAATTAGATGAGGGTACACTCCCTTCCAGGTCACACTCTGTGGCTGATTTCTTTATAGCTTTCTGATATTTTCCCTTCTCTATTATCACCAGTTATTTTATATTGAACTATTTTTAAAATTAAACTTCTTTGTCAAGAAACAGGTGTCTATGAGTGTGTGGACTTATGGCTGGGTCTTCAATTCTATTTTATTAATCAACTTGTCTGCTTTTGTGCCAATACCAGGGTGTGTTTATTATTATAGCTCTGTACTATAGATTGGAATATGAGGTGTTACTACCTTCAGCAGTTCTATTATATTCAGAATTGTTGTAGCTATTCTAGATATTTTGTGTTTCCCTGAAGATGGAAACTTCTTTTTAATTTCTGTGAAGAACTGGTTAGAATTCTTATGGGAATCACATTGAATCTGTAGACTTCTTGTGGTAGGATGACCATTTCACAGTCTATCCATCAACATAGGAGGTATTTCTATCTTCTGATATTTTCCTCAAGTGTCTTCTTCAATGTCTTAATAATTTCTTATTACAAGTCTTTCACTTGCATGACAAGAGTTATTCAAAGATAATGTGGTTACTTCAGTTGTATTATTGCTCTACCTAAGTCTTCAAGCACTGTGTAAAATAAGTATGAAGATAGTGTATATTCTTTTCTTGTTCTTATATACCTTGGGATATTTATATCTATATCCATACCTGTACCTGTATCTACTTATATCCTTCCTTCCTTCCTTCCTTTCTTTCTTTCTTTCTTTCTTTCTTTCTTTCTTTCTTTCTTTCTTTCTTTTTTCCTTTCTTTCTCCTTCCTTCTCTCTATCATCTATCTATATACCCATCATATCTCTCTCTCTCTGAATGAAACTATTATGCAATGTATTATTTAGCTGTGTTTGTTATTTGTTCATAGAAAAGTTATTAATTTTGTGTTCATTTTGTATTCTGTTACTTTGCTGCAAACATTTTTATAATAAACTGCACCAGCTTTAGAAGATTCTTGGTGTAGTTCTTAGTATCTCTGATGTATAAAATTATGTTATCTGAAAACAGATATATTATTTATTTCTTCCCTTCATATTTCCTATTGTATCAACTTGATCTCCTTCAGATATCTCATTGCTGTAGATAAAATTTCAAACAGTATGTTGTATAGGTATGAGAGAGTTGGTATTCTTGTCTTGTTCTTGATTCTAGTGGAAATTCTTTAAGTTTTTCTCCATTTAGATCAGTAGTTCTCAAGCTGTGTTTCACAGTCCCTTTGGGGGTTGAAAAGTCCTTCCACAGGGGTTGCCTAAACTTTCTCAAACTCAGATATTTTAATTATGATTCATAACAGTACCAAAATTACAGTTATAAAGTAGCAACAACAATAATTTTATCAAACCATATTAAAGGGTGGCAGTTTTAAGCAGGCGAGGACCACTAATTTATATTGCTGTCAGCTGTAGGCTCTTCTCTCCAGGACTTTTATCATGAATGGCTGGTGGATTTTGTCAAATATCTTTTCTGTATCTAATGAGATAATGACTGTATGTTTTGTCTTTCAGTTGTTTATGTAGTGGATTACATTTATTGATTTAGAGAAATTAACCTGCCCTCTATCTCTGAGATGAAGCCTACTTGATCATGGTAGATAATCTCTTTGATGTGTTCTTGAGTTCAGTTTGCAAGTATTTTATTGAGAATTTTTGCATCTATGTTCATAAGGCATATTAGTCTCTAAGTTTCTCTCTTTGTTCAGTCATTGTGTGATTTAAGTATCAAAGTAATGTGATTTCATAAAAAGAATTAGAATAGTAAAAACCTGATCAAATGAAAATACTTCTCACTTCCAAGGAAACAAGAAATATTCAGCTTTTAAATTGCTTATTGGGAAAGAGCAATGTGTTATAAATGTTGCCTGTTATAAGGACTTAAAAAGGCTTTTATTGCTTTTGTTCTTGGATGATTTTTGGTACTTTTTTTTTTTATGACCCAGGCAACTTTCAGGAGAATCTTCAACATTTGTTAGCTCTCCAAAGGCACATCTTTGATCTCTTGCTATATAACTGTCCTCTCCAGGATATAGAATAGTGTAAGAATTGACTTTGGAATTCATTGACTCAGAAAGAAAAAACCATGCAAGACATGGTTTTATAAATTCCTCCCTGTATATTGAATATGTTGTATTTATACCTGTCTCTGACTTGAAAACAATTTTAAGTGTATATGTTAGTCACAATTTTACTGGGAGATGAATAACTCCAACTTTCTGGGATTTTTACTATGAAGGACTACATACACACATGCCATGCTCTTGGCTTAACCATTGTTCTGCTGAGTTCTTCAAGCTATGTTTGTTTAATTCTTGGATTAAACTTGAAAGCTTTGCCTCTACCCACTTACACTATTCTTGTAGCCAAGATCCTAGGCAGAAGACAACTCATGCCTTTACCTCCATGAGCTGCCTGCCACTTCCACTCAGTTTTGCTGGCCAAGATACACAGGTACTAATCTGATGTCAGTGACTGGGAATATCTGAATATCAATCTGAAGCATCTGTAAGAAATATAGCAAAACATAGAGCATGAAATCTACTTATGGGATCTAGTGTGAAGTCGCAAGTGATAATAAAATCTTCTAGACTCACAGAACCACTTCCCCACAAAGTCAAGATTTGAAGTTTTCAGTTTAAATTGGCCAATTTCATGTACAGGTAGATAGCTCATTCATTTTGCTTTTTGCTCTTTGAATATACCTACTTTTTGACAGTAGATCCTTTATTCTTTTGACAACAGAGGACAAGACATTAATCTGTCTACTCAAAAATGTAATTACCCATTATTTTTCAATTGTCAATTACTTTTCAGGTTAGTATGTAATGTTTCACATTACTAGTGGGTAGGCTTTCTCCAAAGCATGTAAAAGTAGGCTGTACCTAACATCCTAGCAGTTACCATGCATACTTGCTGTGTATTTAAGCATATATAACTAAGTTAACAAAGTAAAGTTAAAGTTGTGTCTTCATCTGCCCCCAAGGTGTGTGTGTGTGTGTGTATGTGTGTGTGTGTATGTGTGTGTGTGTATGTGTGTGTGTGTGGTTTATGTGGAGGGCAAGAAAGGTTAACTTGTTCTGGCCTCTTTCATGAATGGGAGCCAGCTAATAAATAAGGAGAAAGTTAACTAATGAGAAACAAACCAGAACAATTTATCAAAAGGTACATCTGCACTTTTTCCTGTGGGCAGCTGTCCAGATGATGCTAGCTAGCAAAGCAATTCAAAAGTCCCCGAGGCCTCCATCTAAATCCCTTTCATCCTGAGGTCATCTGTCAGTCAATAGCTCCGGAGCAGCCTCCAGTGGCTACTTGATGTGTGCTACTGTTCAGGAGATTTGTTCTATTGCCAAGCACCCTGTGACAGGCAGAGCAAGCCACTTTACCTGTAGCTGTGTTTCACTCATGTGTGATGCCTAACCTCTTTCATTGATCCCACTTGCTGGTTTCTGGAAACCATTGATTTTCCTTGCTGTCAGTTTATGGCCTTGCTTCCTTAATGTTTATTTAGACCAGCATCCATAAATTGCTGCTGGTAAGGAGGGTGAGAAAGCCAGCAGGAGATCAAGGGTACGTGTGTACCTGTCCATAAACATAAATCATAGCTTTTGTTCTGTGCTGTTTCTGAACACTGTTTGAAAGGCGAATAAAAACAGAAGTATTCCACTCTAACTGGGGAAGCCATTATGAATTCCCCCTGTGACTGTTTGTTTATTTATTTATTTTTTTATTGCAGCTTAGGTTTTTGATTTTCTAAATTCTAATGGTAGATTTTGTCTATTCAAACATAGAATGCTGCTTTTGTTGTTGTTGTTGTTAAAGTAGAAGAGAAAAGAATGAAAGTGTTGTTTGCTTCACCTGTGGAGCTGTACTATGAATGGGGTAAGTGTATCTTTACTTCCTAACACTAAAATTGGCTTTTGTAAACAGAGGCAAATATATTTACAAATTTTAACCTTCCAGGAAAAAAGAAACACTTTCCTAAGAGCTAGAGTTCAAAGCATATGTCTGAAAAAAATTGAACTAGCCTAATTTTCCATAAAGAAGCTTAGAAAGCCATGGCATGGCTCAAAGGTGTGTGTGGCAGGTGGCAGTCAGTATGGTCCTGACAGGGACCCATTACAGTGCTGAGAGCTATAGTACCTGCCTTGCCATCCACAAAGCCTGATGAGAACAAGACAGAAAGGAAAATCATTGCAAGCAGGTGGCTGCTCTAGTATAAATAATTCAAGGGCATGTCCTAAAAAATCCAAGGGAAAAGCCTGGAGCTCATTACAGGCATGAGTAGGTAGACGGTGGGATCCTTAAATCACTACAAAATATTTTCAACAGTGAAATTTTATCCTCTCCTATAATAGTAGATACCATTGTCACTATGAAATGAAAAGTGGTTCCCCTGAGGACAGGGCAGCAGTTGGGGAGATGTGCAGTCTAGGCTCTGGTACACTCAGTATATACTGAAGCACTGTGTAAAGATAATGTACTCACACTAAATTATCAGGAAACAGCCAAATGAAAAAAATTGGTTAGTTTAGGTGTTGGTTAGAATTTAGTTTTCCATGTTGGCTAATAGTCTGGTGTACTTTACCCTATAGTCCATCTTTTTACCTAGTAATTTTTTTTAAAATTTGCTCACTTTATGATGATATTAATTCTCGGGTATAGTGTGTGTGTGTGTGTGTGTGTGTGTGTGTGTGTTTAGATGGCAGAGGGTGTTATGTTGCTCAGGGAGAAGTAATAAACACATCCAAAGAAAGTAACTACAAGAAACCAGAGTTTTATCAAAGAATATATCAGTTCTTTTCTTTCACATCTTTAAAATATCTGAATGCTTCAGAAAATGGTTCACTTCTTTATTACTGTACATGGCTTTCTACCCCCAAAGAAATCACATAGCTGGTTAATCCTTATGGTAGATGCAGTCCCTGAGTCAGTAAGGACAGGCTCTTCTTCATGTGAATAGTAAATAGTCCCTAGCACAGGAACCAACTCAAAAAAGACCTGTTGTTTCTCACCAAGCCTCGTAAGACTTGGGCTCTTCTGAGTGGCCATTTTCCTGAGAATGATTTAGAATCCTGTGCTCCTTGTACCTTAACATAATGCTCAATAAACAGGGCATGCCACCAAGTAAGCAAGGGGAAGTGAGTGTGTACCACAGCATAGAACATATTGTAGTCAGAGCAGGAAAAGAAACATATTTCTATGAGGAGTTCTTTATTAACATATGAAAAAAATTTCATCCATAGCTATTGAGCCCTTGCACCATCAGGTCTAGAGTAGCCTATCAGACTTGGGAATGATTCTGGTGCAGAAACTTCAGGATTAAAATGCACTAGGAGATTAGCGCTTTTTGATTAGGGCACACCTTTAGAAGCAAATGTGAAATAGCCAAAGTTTTAAGAGAAAAGCCCAGCAGTCTTGAATTTGCACAAGAGTTTTGAAATCATTTAAGTTGCCACCACAATTAAGATAGAAACAAATTAAGACAGAAGGAGAAAATATGCACAATTCAAAATATTATTTACAAATGTCTGACAAACCAATAAGAAAGGAGAACCAAATATACAGGAAAAGGAACTAAAGAAAACCTACAACTCATTAAGCTCAAACAAATAAATAGAAAAACAAACATCCATTAAAATAAGGATGTTAAAATTAGATGTAAAACATTACATCTAATATTTCTATCATTTATGGTCATATAAATTAAAATAAAAGTTATCCTATATTGTGAAATATTAAAAATAGCATGTGTATTGCTCTAAAATGTATGACAAAGGCTCTGAAACATGCTATTGACATATCTGGAATCTGAACATATAACTTGGCCGTTACAATGCAGGTTTTTCTTACACATGTATTAAGCCATCAGTCCCATATTTAGGAATCTATTTTATTCTAACTTATGTTTAAATGATGTTTGGTGATAAACTGGTACCAGCAGTGTAAATAATAGTCAGAAACGGAGGAAGAAGTCTTACAGGAAATATTAAGTAATCACCATCACTGTATTGAGAGATGTTATCTTGATGCTGATAGAATGCAATATTGAAGAATCGCTGTGGTAATGAATACATTACAATATCACCCAATTCCTGCATGATATGTATGGCAGGTTGCCAGGTCAGGAACTAGTTGTCCCTTGTTCTTTCAAGTATAAGAAAATGAAAATAACTTTCAGATTATTATCACTTAGAAATAATTATTTTTGTATATAGGAAGTTGAGAAACAGTGAGCAAACTTATGTGTGTATATTTGATGTAGTGGCATAAAATATGCATATTTATAACAGGCTTATAAACCCTAATAAATATAATTGCTATAGGTATGTGTCTTATTCAATGATTCAAAGTGTTCATGATCCACAGCAACTTGTCTCCATGGATGAAATCTCATGCACTGAGCAATAGAAACTTATCTCTGTGGCATCTGACAGCTCCAACCTACATGTCAGGGGGCTTCATGTTGATGTCTAGTTATGAAGTATACAATAATTTTTGATAGAACATTGTTTAAATTTTATGAAAAATAAAACTGTTATACAAACCATAAAAAAAATCTATAAAAGCTAAAAAGCTTGCTATTTAATGAGGTGAGAAAAAGAACCAGAAATATGACTTCGAAAGGATTCAAACATAGCTAATAATATAGAGAAACATTTACTGACATGGTATTTACTGACGAGGTAAGACTACACAAAAGTCTATTTTTTTTTCTCTCCTTCAAATTCTAGACCAGGAGTTATGAATGCTAGGCTTTAAGGCATAGGAAAGTAGTATTGTCTGTAAACAAAGGATATTAAACACAACCATTTAGGAAGTGAAAAACTTAGGAACCACTGAGAACACATAGTGTCTGAAAGAGTAGGTGATGTTTGGATACAAGCATTATGATAAATAAAAGCAAAATGATTTAAAATTTGGTGAAGTTAGTTCTTAATTCTTATTTTACATGAGAAATTTAACAATTTGTCAGTGTCAGCTTAAATTGCTCAAAAAGCTATGTGGGTGAAAAATAAATGAGAATTCATAGTCATTATCTAGGTTATAGCATTAAGTCCATGTTCACTACATTGGTGTACACATATAGCAACATACACATGAAGAGCAACATTGGGACCTATTTACCTGTCTTCAAGTAGATAGGAATATCTTCAGCTACAGTAGCACTGAGACTGTCATCTCTTTCATTCATAAAAAGATGAGACAATGAAACCTATTCATGGGACTAGCTAATCTGTTGTTAGCTAACATCTTTGGTTCTCATTTCTTCAAAAGTAGTTATGTTCAGATATGTGAAAGGATATAACACAGGAGGTTTTGGGTAACCTTTGACAACCATACTTTAGCTGCCACAGACTGAAATAGTTGGTGGGTGAAATAGTCCTGGTGTATCTTGAGAGATGCATACCTTCCTGAGGTGCTTGTGAGAATAGAACCACATAGTGGAGAACTTTAAGCTGAGCACATCTAAGCTTCCTAATTTCTGTATTAATAATTTTTCCAACTTCAAGAAATAGAGTGACTTTCATTTCCCTAACTCTATCAAAATGGATATAGCAGCACTTGAAAGAGCATAGATATAAAGATGTACTTACTGTGCCATGCATATCTTATAGGAGTTAGGTTTAGAGTTTGTACCAAATAAAGCACCAAGCAAATCAAGTTTCCTGACTCAGCAGATGGGCCCAGGCTGAACTCCATGGCTTAACTTTTCAGTTGAAATTAGGTAATAAATGACCTCATCAGAAATTAATATAGAGTTGTTTGGATAATTTGGAAGCCTGAAGTTAAAAGACTAGAAATGTACATATTCAAAAGTACTTCAACTTCAAAATGTCTTCTAAGGAATGTTCAGCTAGCCAGAAACGTGCATAATGTCTGCCAACTGTATAAAGTCTCTGCAAATTCTGTTTTGGTTTGGCAATTGATACAGAAAAATAATGTATCTGCTTCTTGTTTTACACTTGTAGGTAACTACATTGGCATGTTCTATATACAAGTCTGTTTTTCCACATGACTGACATTCAAATACCAGAAATGACACATTATTGGCTCTTTGAGAGCATAAGAACTCTTTTGTGTCTATAAATATTCGAGAGCTGTTTGTTAGGAGAAAACAGACAAGGGAACAGAAGACTGAATCTTGGCACATTGACTCTTCCTGGTTGAACCCTGCCAATTTTATTCTAGCCAGCTGGTTTCCTTCTAATTTTCCATTCCTTCTGTTTGATTGATTTCCCAGCTTAGTGTGTGTGTGTGTGTGTGTGTGTGTGTGTGTGTGTGTGTGTGTATACATGCTCACATGTGAAGTGTGTCCATCACCACCAGCTCCAAATAAAGAACATGCTGGTGAGAACAAAGAACAGATGATAAGTCTATGGTTCACTGCCCCAAGGATGAGACTGATACTATTCAATGAGATATCCAGACATCTACAGCTTCAAAGCCAATTCAGAAGTAGTTATAACACAAACAATTAACCATCAAAGGGAGCACCAAACCCTTTATCCATACAGTTTTATTTTAGTTAGACAGTTTGGAAGTTCTTCAAATGAGCTTTAAACTCTACTGCAGTTACATCATTCTTCTTGCCCTCAGAGAATGAGACCAAGAGGGCAGAGGGATGAAGCATACAGAGGAATTTAGGAATCCATATATATTCACATATGTCATTGTATTAATCTGAATAAGTTAAGTGTGTAATTTCTTTCTTTTTTATATCTCATGTCTTCATATTAATCTTTTTGTATTTCCTCTAAATTTATTTTAATGACACATTCAAACAAACCTTTAATTATAATGGCTCTACTACCTCTAAGGACTGCAGTACCTTGTCATATGTGGTTGGAAAGGTAAGACCCAAAAACAAAAGTCACAGAAGAAATATCATGGCAGATGTGTGATGTAGCTGAGCACCCAAAGAAAACATGGAAGCACAGGAAGGATGTAGAAGACTCACTCCAGTCTCTTCTAGTTCAAAAGACAGAGGCACCAGAGAGCATAGGCTGAGGAAATTGTAACAGTTTTCTTGATGGATGTTATACATTTAGGATCTGTAATTACATGGGAAATTGATTTATCATAGTGTTCTTGCCTCATTGGATGACAGGCAAAACACACATGCGTCCTCATCAGAGAAGGAATTGTATTTTAGAAGCCTAGTCTTTGGAATCTGTAAAAGAGAAGGAACACATAAGGCTAATGTTATTATTTCTGAGAACTTCCAGAACAATTAATGCATGAAATTAAATATGGAAAAAAAGTAGAGAAAGAGAAATTCAAGAACAGGAGCAAAGCTCTAAAGCTTATGGAATGGAAATAATCTGTAAATGTGCCACATACTGGTTTTGCTTGACTAAGAGACTGAATACTATCATTCTCAGTGTTAAAAAATACTTCTTGGGGGCCAAATGAATTTCAGCCAAACTGTTAGTACAAACACAAGCATACATCTTGAAATTAAATTACATGACAAAATTAGATGAGCAAACTTAAAAATACTTAAGCAGCAAACCTTGAGTAATGTTAAATATCATTATTTAAAAAAAATTATTGGTTATTTTATTTATTTACATTTCAAGTGTTATCCCCCTTCCCAGTTTCCCCTCCACAAACCCCCTATCCCCTGCCTTTACCCAACCCACCCATCCACTCCTGCCTCACCTCCCTAGCATTCTCCTATGCTGGGTCATTGAGCCTCCACAGGACCAAGGGGGGGTCCCCTTCCATTGATGCCAGATAAGGCCATCCTCTGCTACATATCCAGCTGGAGCCATGGATCCCTCCATGTGTACTCTTTGGTTGGTAGTTTAGTCTCTGGGAGCTCTGGGAGCTCTGGTTTGTTGATACTGTTGTTCTTCTTATGTGGTTGTAAACTCCTTCAGCTCCTTTAGTCCTTTCCCTAACTCCTTCATTGGGGTTCCTGTGCTCAGTCTGATACTTGGCTGTAAGCATCTGCATCTGTATCTGTAAGGCTCTGGCACAGCCTCTCAAGAGACATAAACTTAAATAAATAGAATTGAGAGACTCACAATATACAAACATGGTATGTGGTCTATATATAGAGTTTGAGTATCAAGGGTTTGCTAATTAGTGCATTAATTTGAGTGCTTGTGAACATTTTAATTACAGGTGGATAAAGGATAAAGGGATGCTACAACTTATTATCATTTAGAATACAATGATTTAAAAAATGATTTTAATTTTAATTGTGTGTATCTCTGTGTGTGTATATTTGTGTGCATGTGCACATGTATGTGCATGTAGAGGTTGTATTTGCAAGTGAGTACAGGTGAGCATGGCAGCCATAGGTGGCATTGGATCTGGAACTGGAGCTGGATTTGAAGTTCTGAGTCAACTCATATGGGTTTTTGGAAATGAACTTTAGTTTTCCCAGTATGTCCCTGTAACTACTTACCTACCTTTCCAGGTTCAAGACAATAATGATTTTGAAGTGTATGCCAATGGATGATTAAAATCATAAACTCCCTGAAACATCTTTTTATCCAAGCATAATGAATACTCCTTGGGAAGCAATGTAAAATCCACCTTTGTAGATTTGTCAAAGCAAATACTAATGATTGGAGACTCTGTAAGCCAGAGTTTATGTCACTGTAATGAAGTACCAGATGTAAGCAGCAAAAGGGAGGGAGAGTTTGTTTTGTCTCACAGTATCAGAAGGCTCAACTTATGGTCTGTCGGTTTCATTACTTGAGACTGAGTTGAGCATATGAAGTCCTCATGGTAGCAAAAAAGCCAAAGGAGAGACTCTTATAGTAGTTTTTGTTCTCCTTTTTCATTTTATTTCATTTGCTTTCCATCCTCTGGGATGGTGTTCGGTCATATTCAAATATCTAATGAAAGTTCTCCTCTACCTTAGCTAATGCCTTTGGAAATCCCTTCACAGATAGGACCAGAAATATTTACCTATGCTTCTCCATCCAGAGCACGATGTGTCAGGTGTCAATGAACTATAACAAATTGCATTTGTTTGTGCACATAAACTGTTTTATGTGTTGTTTCTCTTTTATTTCAACGCTCTGTATCATTGTGTTCAGCCCTCCTTCAATCTATACATCTAAGAATCCTGGAGATTCTGAGAACAGCTTAGTCATTAAAAGTAATAATTTCTCCCAATGTAGCTTACAATCAAGATCCACTGTAGGAGGAGCTAAGGTGGGAGGAGTAAGGAGAGAAAGAGGAGGAGTAAGGAGAGGAAGAGGAGAAGAGGAGGAGCTAGGGGAGAGGGACGAGAGAGAGGGGAACACGGAAGCAGATATGCCCATGCCTCTAGCAGTCAAAGGTAGTTGGTATATCTAGATTGGGTATTGGATTATACCTCTGATTGTATGGGCATCTTGTTATTGAGCACTACCAAGCATATAAAGCCTTTGGATAATCTAAACATTAGAATCTTATTTGTACTGAACTCACGTGGATGGCGGGATGGTCTGGGCTCAGCCAAGCATTATGGAGACAGCGTGGTAGATTGGCAGAGCCATCTCCCACTCTGGCGTCTTGTGGGTGGCAGAGCTAGTCCCTCTGACTGCCTGAGTGGACAGCCCGAGCTGAGCAGTGGTGCTATGGCTGCAGCCTCTCCTGGCCAAAGGCCTAGGCTAGTTGGGAATATGGTGGCTGATTAAGAAAAGCCAGATTGAATGCTGCTGTTTTAAATATCTCCTGCAATAATTCACCATCAAAAGAACCTAAAATATTAAAATATACAGCTTTGGTGTGATATATAAGTGTTCTAGATGCATTTTAAGGGGTAAATGACAGTAACTGTCAAGTTAACACTACTCTTTTCAAGTTGATTTCAGTTATGAGCACTCAGCTAAGAGAATCTTGCAATTCCTGCTATAGATGGATGGAGCCTGGTTCTTGGAGCATTGGTTAGAGCTCAAGCACCAGGGAATCGTTTACATGTCTCTTTAGTAAATCTACTATGACAAATCCAGCTTCTGTCAACACTCTTGTAAAAGCAACTTTTGGAATTATCATGAATTTCTGGAGATGGCTATAAAAAGTAAAGTCATATATTTAATGATACAACCATATATAATTAAATAAATTTCATCATAACAATGAGAAACAGAAACATCAGTTATCTGCCAAAGGCTGACACATCCAGAGGCCAATGCTCACAGCTAACCACTGATCTGATCAAGGGTTTCCCAATAGAGAAGTTAGAAGACTGAAGGAGCAGAAAGGGTTTGTGGCCCCATAAGGAGAGCAACAATACTAACCAACCAGAGCTGCCCAAGGTCTAAACCACCAGCCTGGGAGCACATAGGGAGGGACCTATGATTCCATCTGTACATGAAGGGAAGGATGGCCTTGTCGGGGCGTAGGTGGGAGAGGAGATTCTTGGTCCCATGAAGGATGAACACCCAGTGTGTGTGTGGGGGATTCGAGGGTAAGGAGGTAGGAGTTGGGGGGTAGGTGGGGCACATCCTCATAGAAGCATGAGGAGGGGGGATGGGATAGGAGGTTCCTGGGTGGTGGGGGCAAGGGAGGTTAGGGGATAAAATTGAAATGTAAATATAATATCCAATAAAAATAAATTAAAAAAAGAAACATCAGTTATCAATTATTTCACAGGATCCCTTGATCCTCTTAGGGTCATTCTCATTTATCCACTTGGCTTCCATTTACATCTGTATGTTGGAAACACAAATAAGAATGCTATTGAACGCCTTTCTCCAGGATTAGGTTCAATAAGTTTGATGATGGTAACATCAAAAAGGGACTTTTTTTTTTTCAAAAAAGAGCTTTATATTATTTTTTGACTGAGTTGCTAAACATTGTATTTTGTTTTTCTTTTTCTTGTTTTTTATATTACGTATTAGAGCTCTTACAGAAAACCTTTTATATGTTTTTGAATAATAGTTGTGAGTTAAAGTATTCATTGAGCACATAATACTTTTTATTCTTTGATTCTCCATGTCTTACGCCTGACTGTGGTGTTTGTTAGGGAGGAAATACTGAGGCATAAGGGTGACAGCACAGCACACCCACTGCAGATGAGCTGCTGAGAAGCTTTGCTCATTCCAGAAGGCATTTTCCACTTCACTTTCATTTGCAATGCCCGGTGGTGTTTGGGAATGAAAGTTACGTCTTCACTGTTGGAAAACTGGTTGACAAAATCACTTCAGTTTCCTGCTGTTTACAACACACACTCTGGCAAATGTGCTGCTTAAGAAAAGAATGATTTCCGACTCACCCCCTTTGGCAGGTACAGATGAAGACAAGGGTTGGCATATGTTGTCTCGCATCTGTGTTTTATTTATTTGCTTTTGGTGCTGATACTAAGTTCCAAATGGATCCATCTGCATTTCCTCAAGCTTTTAGTAGAAGAAATATGAATACATTGTTTAATAAAAGGTAAAAATACACATACAACATGAATGCTGAGCAATGGATGTCTCCTCTACCCATTCTTAGAAATGGAAAATACATGCAATTGTTCTAAATACCTAAGGGAAAAAAATGGCTGATTTGGGCATCATCATCATCAACAACAACAATAATATTGTTCTTAGAATTAGCAGGAACATTAGGAGATAGGTCACAAAATTATTATGCCTATACCCCCAAAAGTTAGTGTGTGCAGACAAATATTATTTATTATTATTCATTGACATATGAAACATTAGAACTCTCAATGTTACATCCACACCTACTATTATCACAACTAGAAAATTCCATTATGTTCCTTGCATTTTTTCTGTTAATTCTGGAATGCAGACCAGAAAAAAATGTGTATTTCATTTACAGATATAACTAGTGCCAATCATGTACATGACAGTAGGTAGAAAATGTCCTTATCTGATCTTTTGAGCATTTTTAGTTATAGTACCCAACAATATTAGAATGCCTAGGCAGGCAGGAAGAGACACCCAGTTTGAGGAAAGAACTGTATTTCTCTTAAGAGCTATTGTAGTTTGAATTTGCAGTGTTCTCCAAAGGTCTGTGAGTTTGTCTTGATTCCAAGCATGAAACTCTTGGGCAGTTGAGGAAGTTTTAGGAACTGAGGCCTCTTGGGAGGTCTTGCGAGCAATTAGATTTGTTGTTTTACAAACAGTATCAGGGCGCCAGCCCTATCTTCTCTTTGCTTTCTGGATATGAAGAGAAGAATTACATACTGCAGACACACTAGATGCCTTTTGCTTCAGTGCCAGGTCTATAGCAACAGGGCCAACTTATTATAGCCTAAAACTGTGCATGAGAATCAAGCTTTTCTATTTACCAGCTTATGTCATTCCAGCTATTACTGTAGCAATGGAAAGGTAGCTAAAACACATACCTATATGAAAAAACTAGAAAGTTTTTTAATTTAATTTAATTTAGTTGTGATTTTCTATACCTGGTGTTTTGTATCCTGCTGGACAGCATATGGGCATGAACATTTCCAAGAGCCCTGAGGACATTGCACCTGCATTTCTTGCAACAATGTGATGTTTTTACTCTTGAAAAGAAAGCAGTGCTCTAGCATGCACAGAACATCTGCTAATCAGCTCACTCTTCAGGCACAAATGAGGATAATGTGTTCATTGTTTAGTCATTGGAATTGTTCATTACAAAATGACACAGTGTTTGCCAATTGTGTCTTCATTATAAATGTAAATATTAACTGCTGATACGTGGAAGAATACAAAAAGTCAACAGCAATTAATTGGCTTCTGTAGTAATTAGCAACTGTAAGGCAAACACTTAGGAGCCTTTGTAATCAGCTGAATTAGGAAGATACCTCCTGTACAGATCTAATTAGCAATGTAAATAGTTCAGAAATTATATGCCTCTTGCCTTTACACTCTCTGAAGTAATGTTCATTAATGGGGGGAAATTACTAGTACAGTCATTTTCATTGTCTTCTGTTAAGGGCTCTCCATTAAAGGCTCTGGTGTGATCTCATACTGGACCAGTATAAGCTGTGGTTTCAGCTACACAGCTGAAATTAGGCAAGACACCTTTGCAAATGTTAGTCACACAAAATGAACTTATTCTGCTATAAGGTCATGATTTATGCTTTGTGTAAGAACACTACTGTAGGGATGTGGCTAAAACAGAAAGGCAAACTGAGAAAAGTTTATCCTTTCATGGGAACACTGAAATATTGTAAATGTTATATTGGAAGATTTTTCACAAAGTTTTATGTCAGTTATGATTATTACTGTTTTTCAATGAAGATCACCAATATATGAGTGTATCCAATTAATGAGGTGATGTCAAATTATGGTTGAGGATTACAATAATGGTAATCTTGTGCCTAATATGGAGAATTCATATATTACAAGTTTATTATGAAATTTAAAACAGTACCCAAATGTTTTCTGTGGCCAAGATGCCTCAGTTAAGAATGAGATTTTTAGTCAGTAAAGCTCTGGTTTATATAACTCACATAGTTCTAACCTGTGTCTTCCAATAGTCCCCTGGTGGGTCATGACTTTTAGTTAAAAAACAATAATAAAATAAAATGCCCACCTGAAGTCATGGAACTACAGATTTATTTCAATCAAGTTAAGAACTCTTTAAAAACTTTTAATCAATTACTTGAATAAAAAGCAAAGATAAAAATATTCATCAAATCTGTAATATATATTGAAGATAATCAAATATAAGAGATCACTGAGTCAATATTCAAAGTGATATTAAAAGCCAAGATAAAACATTAAAACAACAAAATTTATTAAAATATAGCTGGAGTTAATGAACAAAATTGCACTTGGTTTTAAATTTTCAAATGCAAACAAATTTAGGGTCTCTTAAATAGATTGGGTATATATTATCAAATATATTATAGGAATGGATAAAATATCATCATAACATCATTTTGTACATTTGTTATAGTCTAATAAAGTAGGTGTGTACTCTTTAAAAGCCATCATGGGATATACTTGACAAAGATTACAAAGTTTTAACTTAGCTAATTAAGAAATCAGTATGCAGAACAAGTTGGGAAACAGCTGCATTGAATTTTATGCTAGTAGATTTTAACCTGTGATCCAGTTTTTTGTCGTGTTTTAATAAGGAGAGAAAATAGAACATACTAGAGACAATAAAGCATAATGGCACATTAGAAGCCATGTCTTCCAGGAAGTCGATGACAACATTTGGGGCACACTGTGTTGTTGCATCTACACCATTAAGCTCTGGAAGCTCTGGGAATGTGCCACTCTACAGTCTCTGCCCAGAGAATATTGGATCTGCGGATGAAAAACACAAATCACACATGCTCAGTTTCAACCTGTCTTCTTGGCTTAGCTGTTGAGAATCTCCAGTATACCATGGCTAGTGTGCCCTTCCCAGTACTCCCAGCTCAACAGTCTACATCTGTCCTCAACTTCAGTTGTTCAGCCATCTTCAGTCCAGTTCAACATCTCAGCCTCCTGCTTGGAGAAACAGTCTATGTCCACTCTGCCCCAGATCTCACATGGCTGGTTGGCTTTTCTCCCTCCAAAGCATGGTGAAGACTCTCTCTCTCTCTCTCTCTCTCTCTCTCTCTCTCTCTCTCTCTCTCTCTCTCTCTCTCTCCTGCATCTGTAAGCTTGCCTGTAGGGACCTGGAAGTCCTGTCTACTCCACCCAGCTTATTGGCTTCTACCATCTTTACTGATAAACCAAGAACCAATTGAAGAACAGGACCTTAGCAGCAGACCCATCCCCTACACTGTATAAAAAGATGAATTATCTAATATCTTTAGAACTTTCACCTGCAGTACTGGAGAATCATAAAACTAACATTGTAGCAGAAATGTTCTGTGACAAATTTACCTTAATTCTGAAAAGTTAGAGTTGTTAGACAGTAGGAATCAATGTCTTTTAGACTGTATTTTCATCTGTAACTACTCATTAAGAATGTCTGAAATGTTACAGCACATGGCTCATGTATCATGTAGTCTTTAAATATGCTAAATTAAATGTACAAAACAGTGCTCATTGCCATCTGTTGGTATTCTATCAGGGTTGATGGAGAAGGACATAGAAATAAAATAGAGAAGACAGACATCTCCAGAAGCAGTACTGTTCTATTAATAGAAGTAACAGAAGGTCCTCAGTCTTTCTGAGGAAGAGGATTCAGTAGATGTTCTGTGGTATCAGGACCTTAAAGGAGGGAAGAAAATTTTAGTATGAGTATTCAATGGATAGTTTTCTGTCCTTAGTTCTGGTTCTGGAGTTCAAATCAAAACTCTCTGTGCCACAAGTTATTCTTAACCAGGGGGTATTTTGTAGCAAGTATTTTCCAGACTAAGCTATTTTAATCTTTTAGTTGGTAGAAATAGAAAACATGAATGGATAGAAGATCATCTGCTTGTTTAAAAGTTAGAATTTTTGAGAAAACAGATAATTTAAGTACTTATCTTAATAACTATAAATTAAAATATTTGACTATGAGTTGCATTAATATTCCACAAATACCATATTTGTAGAAAGATGTAGCTTTTTTTTCACAGTTGACTTTTTAAATAATGATTCTTAAACACTTTAACCTCTGTGTTAGCCCACCACCCACTAGAGATAGTGGGAAAAAGAGAATACAAGAAAGTGGACCTGTTTGGAAATGGTTCTTTGGAGCAACTCCCATCTGCGTTGTCAGGAAATCTGCAGTTCAGTTCATAGGAGTCAGCAGCAGCAGCTTGATCTACATCTTTATGTATAAACCACCAGTCCAGTTTAGTAGAGTTGGGATAGTAGTAGTCGTGGCATGACCTAACAAGAACAGCCAGGCCGGAGACTTGGCATAAGTCAGCAGGAGGTTTCTGGAGGGACAACAGGAGAAGGTTTTGGTTGTGCCCCTCTCAGTGAAGTTAAGGTCATCAAAGGCACAAGACCAACAAGCATTGCACAGCTACTCTATAAGAAAGCTAAGCTTAGCCTCCATCACTTGACAACGTCTATTCATATTCTCTCCAAACATGTGTCTTCCACAGGTCTTGCCTTAGCACATGCCTTTCATGAGCACATGCATCTGTCTCAGTTGACATCACTCTACCTATCTGCTCAAGTCCTCTGAAGTGGCAAGAAGCCAAGGCACACCACCAGAAGCTTTTTGGTGCATTTCTGTTTATGGAATCCAGACAAATGCAGCTGATCTACACAGTGTTAGGTGGACCAATACATACATGGCATTAGCAAATAATCCTTCATCGCACATCCTTTCACATGCTTGCTTTAGCGGAATATCAATTTTCCTGTGTCTGCTTCAGTTAAACATTCCTTTAGATTTGCCCCAGCAAAACACATCTAAGACAACTGATTTTCTGTAGCCACCAGTGGCTATGGGTAACTGGGTTTGTGAGAATAAATTTTAAAAATGAAATTTTAGGTCTCAACATGAAAGATTCTTAGGTTCAGAGTTTCAATTTACACTCAAGTGTTAGCTGCCCCTGGGGTGCATTCCAAGGGCTTGAATAAAAATTTCAGAAACAC
Source organism: Arvicanthis niloticus (assembly GCF_011762505.2). Classification (NCBI taxonomy): domain Eukaryota; kingdom Metazoa; phylum Chordata; class Mammalia; order Rodentia; family Muridae; genus Arvicanthis; species Arvicanthis niloticus. The sequence goes on along the minus strand of NC_047662.1, from coordinate 77,329,815 downwards.
AAAAGACCCAAGATAGAAACAATAAAACACCTGGGTAAATGGAAGTCACTTAAAAGGAATTCTCCCAGGAGCAAGATACAGATGTAAATTGGGATGGAGACTGGATGGAAACCAGGCTTGGGAATGGATGTTTGAAATCTCTTTTATTGTCTAAGAAGCAATTGACTGTCTTTGTGAACTTTGTATATAAACCATCCTTTTTGGTCACTCATTCCTCTTTCTCATTTGAGAGTGGAGGGCCCTGGTGCACTGGCTACTGTTATTCCACCTATTCATCTAATAAACCTCATGCGATTGCAGCGATTCTCTTCTGTAATGTAAACATCATGAAAAGACAACTATGTGATACCCAAAAATATCACATTATCAACTTCAATAAAAAAGCACATGTTACTAAAAATGAGTCATGGTTATACACTGTTATGTGTTTCTTGGAGTTTTTATTATTTGCTTTATTAAAAATCACATGTACATAATTCTTTGTGCTGAAATATTAAGAAAGCATCAAAAAATTTTTTTGATAATCAATAACAGCTTGAACATTTAGCTTTGTATTTATTATACTGTCAATTTGTGATACATAAAGTGAACATATATTTGTTTATGATTAAGCATGAAATGCAATGTTTGCTGTGATTAAATTGAAAATAGATATGGTCTTTGGGGCTTACCTGTGGAGCATATTAAATTATGATATTAATGAATTATTTTTGTTGAAGTTATAGTGGAACTAAATGGGCATCATTCATTAAATGTGTATTTTTTTTTCTTTTAACAATTAAGTAAGCATGGGGTGACTTTAGCTGAAACTCTTAGCAGTGTGGGATATGGATCCTGAAGTTGCCACTTGCTGTCCTGTGACAAGACTCCCAGTGGAGTTGACCAAGGCATAGATATATAAACCCACAGCCAAACATTTGATGGAGCTCAGATAGTCTTATAGAGAAATCAGGAAAGAACTGAGAGACCTGGAAAGGATGGGGACTCCATAGGAAGGCCAACAAAGTTGACTGGACTCTTGGGGACTTTCAGAGACTGAACTACCAACCAAGGAGTGAGTGCAGACTAGATCCAGGCCTCTGGCACATATGTGACAGATGTGCACCTTGGCTCTCATGCAGATCTCCCAACAAGTGGAGCAGCAGCTGTCTCTGAATTCGGTGCCTGCTTATGGATCCCGTTACTGGAGCTGGGACACATTGTCTGGCCTTGAAGACCCCCATACTTGGGAGACCCTTCCTCAAGTCTCAGGAAATCATGACCACCCAAAGATCACAAGAAACCATACTTGGATGCAATCAGCAGAGGCTTTATTAGGGAAGTTGGCCGGCTGTCAAACCACAAACTGTCTCTCAAGAGCAAGGTTTGGCCTCAAGTGACGGGTTAAGAGGTCTTTTAAAGAGGAAAACTGCAAACCAGGGGAGTGAGGAGGGGGTGAGGGGTTACCAAGGATACATAACATAAGAATAGCAAAACATTCCAGAGAAACCCACCCTGAAAGGTTAATAGCCATGGAAATTACTCAGTACAATCATTTTTCTCAAAAATGTAGTCTTACCAAGTCACTGTCCCCTATACCATCATTACAAAATATTTCTCACTTCCTCCAGTCACAGCCCCACCTAGATGGCTTGTATTTTTTATGGTCAGGAATGTGTCTTCCTGCTTTGCCCCACCCCCAGGTGGGCCTGCTGCCTGAGGCTTGAAGGGTACATATTTTATTAATAATAAACTTCTGTTCAAATAGGAAGAAAAGAAGAAATCTGTGATTAAAATATGGAGACTCAGTTGTAAGGAAAAGAGTTTTGTGATACTGACACAAAGACATCATGCAGAATTTTGTCCATGTTCTAAAAGTTAGATTTTAAAGACAAACTGATAATGAATTAACCTAGATCAAAGGTTCCAAATTTGTCAGCAACCTGTTTTGTCAATAAACTTCTATTAATACATAGATTTGCATGTATTTTTGCATCTGTTACATGAACAAAACTGAGTACTTTACAAAAATACCAGCTTGTCTTAACAACTGGGTATTACTTGACAATATATGTGCTGTTTTCTTTCTGTACTGCCTCTCTTATCTTTCATTGGCTTATTATCTATTTATGCTAATACCAAATCATCTTGTTTACTGTAGATTTATTTTATTTTTTATTACTTTTATATTTTCAGTCCAGTCAATGTCCCCCTCCTGGTCTGCCCTCCCAGAGTTGCTTATTCCATTTCTTCTCCACCCTGTTTCCCAGAGGATGTCTCCTTCTGAACCAGCCAGGCCTTTCCTCTCCCTGGGGCCTCAAGTCTTTCAAGTCTTTCACATCTTCTCCCACTGAGGCCAAACCTGGCAGTCCTCTGCTGTATATGTGTTAGGGGCCTCTGACCAGCTCATGTATGCTGCCTGGTTGGTGGTTCAGTGTCTAAGACATCTCAGGGGTCTGGGTTAGTTAAGACTGCCGATCTTCCTGTGGGGCTGCCCTCCTCCTCAGCATCTTCCAGACTTTCCTTAATTTAACCACAGGGGTCCCTGACTTCAGTCCAATTGTTGAATATAAGTATCTGTTTCTGTCTCAGTCAACTGCTCTTTGAGCTGCTCAGAGGATAGCCATATTAGGCTTTATCTTTAAGCATACCATACCATCAGTAATAGTGTCAGTCCTTGGAGCCTGTCTTTGAATTGGAACCCAAGTTGGGCTGATCACTGGACCATCTTTCCCTCAGTCTCTTTTCCATTTTTTGTAGGTAACAATGGCTAGGGAACAGCAGGGTTCCTCATGCCATGCTGTGTGCAGTGGGCTGGAAAGCCCTGGGTTCCTCCAGCTGGAAGGTAGGCCTACTGTTCACTGAAGGCCTCTCCATGGCTCCTCACAGCATGGCTCCAACACAGGAGAAAGTCCTTGGGTTCCAAAACCAGTTTATTGGCATGATGGTGGATGGATCTGGATGCACGCCCCCTTAAACCCAGGGCAGTCCTGAGTTAAATAGGGAGGAAAAGAGGGGGGAGGGGCTGGGGAGGAATGCTTATTTGGCTCCACCCTCCGGACTTCAGGCACCTCATTAGTATGTAAATCTCTCTAGGGCCTGGGGCCTGTTCATGCCCTCTGTGTCCTATGTAACTGAAAGGTGCAGATTGAATGGAGATTAGACCTGTGTCAGGAGCCTGGCCAAACCCACAACACAAGAACCAGAATACCCTTTTATGGCCCGACAATTTTTGTCCCTGCAGTTCTTTTAGGCAGAAAATATTCTGGGTCAGAGTTTTTCTTACTGTGGGATAGCAACCCTATCCCTCCACTTGAGTCTCTGTCTCTCCATGTTGAACAAGCTTGACTCTACAAGTTTCTTCTCCCCATTGTTGGGCATTTTACCTAAGATCCCTTCCTTTGAGTCCTGAGAGTCTCTTATCTCCAAGGTCTCTGCTACTCAAAAACTCAGGTTGTCAAGGATGTGGAGAAAGAGGAGCACTCCTCCATTGCTGGTGGGATTGCAAACTGGTACAACCACTTTGGAAATCAATCTGGAGTTTCCTAAAAAAGTTAGAAATAGATCTACCTGATGAACCAGCTATACCACTGTAAATGGTATAGCTAATCTGTAGATTTAGTTTTACAAATTTTCTTTTTATCAGTTCTTTGAGAATATTTTTTATAATCATGTTTTAACATACTCACTCCCTCCCCTACTTCTCCCAGACACACTTGCAAATTTATCCAAGACTGTAACTTTTGTTTTTACTCAACAAGTTTTATTAATACTGACCATATATATTCATGAATCTGTTGGCTTCTAATGGAGCTTGGTCAACTTATTAGTTGCAACACTTAAAGAATATTGACAGTCCCTATCCCAGCAGCTATTAATTGCCAGTAGCTCTCAATAGCACCACAGTGATGCTCTGTGATGTGGAAGTGTAAGCCAAATAAACCTATGTTACTTTTGGTTATCACAGTAATAGAGAAGGAAACTCAAAGTGCTAGAATTATAGGCATGATACATTAATATAAACTGACCATTGTAGTTTTATAATACCTCTTGAACTGTTCTTTTTTAAGATTCTTCTTTGTTGTTTACTGTTATCTGTAGGTGTCTTGGAATTCTTCATGAATTTTTAGAATCCGAGAAGAATCATATCTCTGTCTTTACAATAGCCATGTATATGATTGGGCTAAGCTTTTAAGTTATTATCCTAAATGGATTCTTAAGAAACCAAAATGAGATCAGAGGGTGATTCTTGATTATACCTGAGAGGATCTCAGTTAATAAAGTTTAATCACAAAAACACAAGTTAAGGTATTTTCCATGTAAACAATTTTAATTGTTATATGAGATTCCAAGAATTATTCAGACATATTCAGACCTCAAACTTTGTTCTTTTATTTTTAAAATTTATTTTGTGTTTATTTATGTTTTGCATATATATGGGATATATATTTATGTATATATATGTATAAATATATATTTATGTATATATCCCATATATATGCAAAACATAAATATAAATTATATATATATATATATATATATATATATATATATATATATATATGTATGTATGTTTCCCTTTTAGTGCTTACAGAAGACAGAAGAATATGGCAGATCTTGGGATCTGGAGGTATAATCAGTTATCTGCTACCATATGGGTACAGAGAATTGAACCCTGTTCCTCTGGAAAAGAAGTCAGTGCTTTTAACCACTGACTGAAGTCTCTTTGGTCTTTCTTATTTATTTTTAAATTTGACTTTTTTTTTTTACTTGAATATACTTTTATATAAAAGTCACATTTCCTCCATGCTGGCAACATTTACAGTAATGCTAACTGTGCTGGAATTGCTGCTCTTGGCTGACAAAGTTTTCAACCAAATCCAAGTGAGGGGCTTACTACCATATCTTCTTTTGCTAATGCACAATTTTAGGGTGCATTCTAGGAAAAACAAGAAAAAAACAAAACTAATGGTTGGAAGATCCTCAATTGTCAATTGAGAAGTCATTTTTTTTATTTTAGGAATTATTATGCCACCTTTCACAATTTTATGTAAAATTTATCTTCTTTTTTCCAGTATGCTTTTAAATACTGGATAGCCCACATGACTTAAATAACCAAATTTGTCAGTCGGAGAATTTAATTGCTTTTGAATCAGAAATTTTAGGCTGGATATTTGAAAAGACATATTGTTTCTGAGTGAAATTAGATATTTTATAATATTACCACATTGGGGTTAAAGATAAAAGATGTCAGAGTTTCATTTCTGTGGTAATCATCCCTTGTCTACAAAAAGCTTAAAGGTGTGCTAGAAATACCAAGGCAAGCTACACAAAGACACCTTCAGATTCTGTTTGTCAGGATCATTCATTTTTTAGATATACAGGGCACACACACTAGTTAGTGCTAAAGAGCAAGCTAACTCAAGCTTATATGACTGATAGGTCTCATGTGTATTCATAGTTCAAAAAGTGAGATATTTAGGGTAAAGAGAGTAAGGCTCAAATAAATTAATGGGGTGTTGACTTTCCATCATAGAAGTGAAAGTCATGGACATTGAAAAGATCTGGAAAAAGGTCATACCTATGGGATCAGTGATATTCAAGAAGGTAGATACCAGGAAAAAACAACACTCTGCCTTTATCACTGGTCCCTGAATATATGACGTGGCAGAAGCAAGACACATGAGAGCTGGCCAGTTTAAGTCCTGCTATGTATGTACTTAACTTTCACAAACTCCAAATAGCATGCATGGACTATATGCTGAAAACTGACCACAAGAATATACCTATACTGTGGACAGGTAATTTCAAATCATGACTGTGTAGCATGTAGCATGCAACCTGGTGAAAACATGGTAGGGAACATTAATAATAGGAACTTTCACAGACTCCAGACTCTAAACAGCTCACTGCATTCTGGAAAATAAGTAATCCTAAAGAAATGCACAGAGAGATAGCCAGCATCTGAAAAGTAATCCAGATAATTGCCCATGAAATAGATGGACATTTATAGTCTGATTCTCCAAGAGAAGATTGTGTGTGTGTGTGTGTGTGTGTGTGTGTGTGTGTGTGTGTGTGTGTGTAAGTCACTTTTGAGGCCCTCTCAGAAGTCAGGACAGCTTTTGGAAACAAGAAGAATCTCTGAGACATTTATGGCTAAATCTGAGGAGACCAGATAGTTTTCATGTGTTGTATTTCCTTGGTTCTGAGTGCCTTATATAGTGTTATTCAGCCGGCCAACATGGTCTTGTTCTGTTTGGTTTTCTTCTTAATGCTTTACATGTTCCTCAAAAAACATGCACTGGTAAGGTTTTCCTGCTTCCTCAGAGATGTGACTGTTCTACACCATGTGACTGCACATCTTACTTCTTTCTTATTACTCTATGTTCAGCTACAATTACCTAATCTCCTGCCATTTCCCACCTATATTTCACCTTTTGCTTATGATTCTCTCCTCTAGTTTCATCCTAGCAACCCAATATTAATTGCTATTTTTACTTTGTTTTGTTTTTTAGCATATTTTTCTTTTCTTTTTTTGTTTTTTTCTTTTCTTTCTTTCCTTCCTTCCTTTCTTTCTACTCAGTCATAGTAGCCAATACATTAGTATAAAAATTGAGTGGGTTATAATTTTTACTTGAATAATACTATATTTTCAAAATATGCCCATCCTGTGAGGGTGAATGTTGTACTAGGCAGTTTTCTATTCTCAAGGGGTGCCAAATAACAGGTCTAGTGGCCAGAATACCAGTCTAACAGACAAAAAACATTACCTGAACCTTATTATAACCCATTCTGTCTTGAATATTGCAAACATTTCCAATGAAAGGAGAAAAGGAGTATTAACTTTTTAAAGTTCAACTAAATACTTAACTCCTCATATGAAAGTGTCATTGCAAAACCTAGGGAAAGTGGAAAATCAAAGGAACATGTCTCCTCCAATAAGTACCAACCTCACAGTAAGAGTCCACAATATAGTACATATATCAACAATTTTTAAAAATAAAAAGGCTATAATTTTGTGAGGAGGAGGGGGTATAAGAGGAGGTGGGGGAGTTATATAAATTAGATTACAGATATTATATTTAAATGGAAATAAATGAATACATATAAACAAAAAAGATGTGAATTAAGAGTTAGAAAATTTCATAAAATGTTCAGATTTTACCTCTTCATATTTTCTTTTATACATTTACGATTTTTACTAAAAGGTAAGTATATTAATAAACTTTATCTCTTCTCACCCACCTTCCCCCAATAAATAACTCATCAGTAAAGATAGGTACTACTTTTGAGTGAAAGAATAGAGTTATTGGAGTTAAATGACATCATAGATCAAATAGACCTTGGACACAATGAATATAGTTCATCAAAACACTGCACACAATAAAGAGAAGACACAAAATAGAAAAATTAAATATGTAAAGGGAGATATTATTATAGAAAAATTAAATTGAGAGTAATAAGAACATATCTTAAAAACTTACATTCTACTATTTTGAAAATTTACAAATAAATAAATAAATTTTTTGATGTTTATGGTATACCACAGTTAAACCAGAATGAAACAAACACACCTACAAGTAATGAAGATTTGAAGAGCAAGAAAATCTCAAAACTAACGTAAGTATTGGTCCAAAATAATTTGTCAATTAATTCTATCACATAATTTAAAAAAATGTTGCTAAAATGAATTGATAATGCAGAAGAAAAGAATATTCTCAAACTCTTTTATTAATAATAAAATTAATACTCTGACACCAAAACCACATAGACTATAATAAAAGAAAATTATAATCTAATGTCACTGATGAACATAGATATAATAATTCTCAATAAGATACATACAGCCCAAATTCAAGAACATAATGTAGTACTATTCAAGGATAAAGGGGAAAGCATGATAAAATGGTATGGTAAATGGGAAGACATGATCAATGGAAAAACACAGGAATGTTTACTTTTCACCAAAGGCTTTTTGAAAAGTCATGTGGATAACACTCTAAAAGTGTCTTAGAATACCTACACATATAAGAGAAATTTAAGTCAAATAACTATATAATATGAATAGTTGGAAAGATCATGTCCCAACTAGCTATTACTTGCTACCAAGTAAAGTCTCCATTATGAGGAATGGTTTACATCTTTTTTGAGTTATTGACTAAAACAATCTTTAGACAACCCCCTGCCCCAAACATCACAAACATGTGCTATTTGTTATTCTACAAAATCTGATGGTAAGATCCTATCACAGAAGAAACCATAAACTTATGTCATTGACGAAGTCAAGTTGCTGCTAACTAGAATCTTTAATACTGACTAGTGATTGTAACAAGAGATACAACAAAGGTTTTTAGAAAAATCCAGCATTTCTTTATGAGAAACATTTTGAACTATAGGAATTGAAGGAACATATATCAACTTAATAAAGAATACACATGATAAACCTAGATCCATCATCATACTAAGTGGAGAAAATCTTTAAAAATTCCCACTAAATTCAGAAGCAAGACAAGAAAATCTTCTCTCTTCATTCTTATTCACTATAGTGATTGTAGCCACCAGAAAACTCTCAGAGACTATGAATACTTTCAGAAAACCAGTAGGATACACAGTGTACAAAAATCATGACAAAGACTCTGAGAAATAAATCATGTTAACAATTATATTCACCACTGTTTAAAATATATACCTGTGGGGATAAGGAAGGCATAAAGATGGCTTAGTAGATTAAGGTACTTGTCTCCAAGCAATGATCTGAGTTCAACATTGATCTGGATTCAACATTGTGAAAGAAGATAACTGAATTTTGCATGTGTCTTCTAACTTCACACAATGTTCCAATTTGTGCATGTGTGTGTGTGCATACACACATGTACATATATGTTGCAAGTAGTTTTATTCTACTGCGTTTTGCTCTGGGATTGACCATACTACCAGCTCTCTTTTGCTCTACCCTCCATTTTTTTTTTCCAGGAGGTGAGCAGACTACCAGGCTCTTCTCAGCTTTGCTTGAATCTGCGAATAAAAGACACATACAGTGTGTTCTCTTACAACTTGCCTTCTTGGCACAATTGCTTGGTGCATATATCTCCTGCCCAGAAAAGCATGCCCTTACCAAATTATTATCTTTGTCTCCCCACTTGCCCTAAACTTAGTGGCTAGTCCCACCTAACCCATGTCAAACTTCCTTGGCCACCTGCATATAATAGTGGCCACAGTATCCAATTCACTGTGAGACCTCACATGATTGTTGTGTTCTTCTTCCTCCAAAGCATGGCAGAAACTCTTCTCCTTTCTTGTGTTTGCCTTTTCCCTTCTGGGACATGGAAGTCCAGCCTGTACATTTCACCCAGCAATTGCACTCCTGCTTTCTTTACTGACAAATCAAGAACCAATTGGGGAACCAGACCTTAGCACCAGAACCACCCCCTTCACCTCACCTTTTCTGTCCAATTAAAAAAAAAAAAAAAACCTTTTCTCAGACATAAATTGAATGAAAGCTTAACAGTCATGTAAATTACACAGTATGATATACAAATGACATCTAGCCCATCATATTTGTCGATTAGATAAGTACTCTACCACCATTCCTAACTAAAACAGTTATGATTCTATTCCTGGATTATGTGATTATGTTTAGATTTTGGCCTGTAATACCACCTGAAAAACATATCATTCACTCTACAAAATCTCTCTCTCTCTCTCTCTCTCTCTCTCTCTCTCTCTCTCTCTCTTTCTCTCTTTCTCTCTCTCCTCTCTCCTCTCTCTCTGTTAAACAATTTCAATTTATGAGACTAAAACTAGTCTTTAACCCCATCAGAAATCCAAGAGACAGTTGACTATGTGGAAAACCCTTTAATTGTTCAAAACCTTGGATCATCAGTCTTTGGCTTTCTGGCCCAAAATCATCTGACAGACTTTGCAAAGCAGAATCATTACAGACTGATCACCCTGTCTCAGCAAAGCCAAAAGTAGACTATTCTGGATAATGTGTCTCAGAACCCTTAAACCTTGATGACTCTTAGGTATTTCTAATTGAAATATTTCAAATACATTATTTTATAATTAAATCAGATTCTAACATAACCTTGAGTTTGCCATCTGGCCCTTAACTTACATTGCTCAATCATCTAAAACCAGTTTGTAATAGCAGTTACAGAAGGGCAGGGTCTAAGGTTTGTATTCTTAAGTGAGTTGCATAGGCACAATGCCTATCTAAGAGTAACAATATTAATCCCAAAGTTTTTATTAATATGAGAAATTTGTACTAGTGAAAACCTTAAATCTGTTTTAAAAAATTCTGAACCAATGTAAAAAAATATAACTTCAACTTTACCTCAATTATAAAGATTTCTACCAATAAAGATTATGACTACACAATCAATTCCACCTATTTTCTCCTTGTTCAAAATTATGGCCATCTCCAAATTATGCATTAAATGACAACTTTTCTATAATTTGTAAAATAACTATTATTAGACCCCCAAACCAGGGAATTTGGCTGACAACTCTCCAAAACTTCTTCCAGCTGAACACGGGTGAAGAAAAACTCTTTAAAGGGATGGAGTAAGAAAATTAAAAAAAAATTGTTAGTCTTTAAGTAAGCTAACTTTAGCATCCATTATCAAGTCTCTGTATGCTTAGAAGGCTCAGGGCTTGACTGAAATTCTGACTGAGTCCATTTGGAAGGTTGAATGTTACCTGCCATCTGCTGTGTGTAGTTATATGCTACAGCCTTTAGCTCTGGGACAGGCTAAACTATCAGCCCCTGTCTGTTTTTTTTTTTTTTTTAATCCTTGAACAAAACACACACACACACACACAGAGAGAGAGAGAGAGAGAGAGAGAGAGAGAGAGAGAGAGAGAGAGAGAGAGAGAGAGTTTATTCCTTTACAACGTGCTTTCTTGGCACAATTGCTGGGTGCAGATATCTCCCACCAAGAAAAGCATGTCCTTACTGGTTTATTATTTCTGTCTCTCCACTTGTCCTAAACTTAGTGGCTAGTACCACCTAACCCATGTCAAACATCCTTGACCACCCTGAGACCTCACATGGTTGCTGAGTTCTCCCTCAAAAGCATGACAGAAACTCTTCTCCCTCCTTACATCTGCCTTTTTCCTCCTGGAAACCAGAAATTCAGTCTGTACCTTCTGCCCAGCAATTAGCTCCTGGCTTTCTTTACTGACAATGAAACCAATTGGGGAACAAGACCTTAGCATAAGAACTGCCCCCCCCACCACATACAAAATAAATAAATATAATGAAGTACATACCTTAGAACAAATATAATCAAATAAATCACATTTTGAAAATACTCAGTGAAAACTGAGGAAGGCACTAGAAGATGCATAGACTTTCCTGTCTTCATGGGTTAGAAGTATTAATCTTGTGAAAATAGCCATTCTACCAAAAGCAATCTATAGATTCAATAAAATATCAATATTCAAAGAAAAACAACTCAAAAAATCATAAAGAAGCACAAAAAATTAGGATAGCCAAAAAATGATTGAAAAACTAATACTTCTAGAGCTATTATCATACTTGGTTTTAAGGTATACTACAAAATCAAAGCAACAAAAGCAGACATGTTGATAAATGGAATGAGGTGAAAACTCAAACATAAACCCATACAATTTCAGTCCCCTGATTTTTTTTTTTTTTTGCAAAGATTCTAAAATCCACAATGAAGTAAAGACGGGTTCTTCAACAAATGGTGCTATGAAAATAATTAGTATATAGAGTAAAACTTAATCCGTGTATCTCAACCTGCACAATAATCAATCACAAACATATCAAAGTATTTAATATAAGACCCAAAATTCTTACATCACTAGAGGAAAGAGTAGGGGGATGTCTTCAATATAATAGTAAATACAAAGACTTTCTCAGTGGAGTTTAGTGACTCAGGAAAAGATGTCACGAATGGGAATGCTACTGTACTACAAAGGCAACAGTTAAGTAAAGTGACAGCCTACAAAATGGAGATCTTTGCCTGCCATATAGCTAGTAGTAAGTTAGTATCCAGAGTTTATAAAGAGCTATAAAAACTAAATAAGAAGTAAAAAACCCAATCAATAAATACATTAATTAAATAAATAAAAGTTCCAAAAAATGAACTAAAGGAAAACAGGGCTGGTAAAAGTGTTCAGCCAGTAAAAGCAGTTGCTGCCACTACTAATGACAAAATCAAGATCAATCCTTAGGACCAACATAGTAGAAGAATGGAATGTAAATGACTTCCACAATTTTTTTTTCTGAGTTCTACATATGCACTCTGGTCTATGTGTGACCCCACAGGATAGATAGATAGATAGATAGATAGATAGATAGATAGATAGATAGATGCAACTGCCTCAGTAGATACCAGAGAAATACAAACAAAAATTACTTTGTGATTTTTACTTAGTGCAGTCAGAATGATGGTCATTAAAAATATAAATAATTATAAATGCTATTGAGGGTGTGGACAAAAGAGAAAATTTATGCACCACTGGTGGAATTTTAAGCAAATCTAGTCAGTATGAAAATAAATTATTCTGCTTTTAAAAATACTATTAATAAATCTTCTGACTGATTCAAATAAATTACTTCTGGGTATTGCTTTAAAGAACTCCCAGTCAACACATCATGTGATCAGTGTTGATCATAGCACTATGCATAGTGATAGAATAGTCCTAGCAATTCAACACAAAAATGGAGAAAAAGTGTGGCTGGCATACACAATGGGACATTTCATTCAGCTTTAGTGAAGAACAAAATAAAAATCAATAATATATTCTACAGGAAAATGAAAGCAACTGTAGGTAGTCATAGTAATCACATTGCAGAATGACAAATGGATGTTTTGTTACATATAGATAGAAAAATGCTATCATTACAAACACACACATGCACAATCACATACACATCACATATTACATAAATGTGGAAGTAAACAGTCTATAAAGACAAAGAGCAGCAATTCAAGGGGAGGGTGTAGAAAAGGAAGGATAGCCAAGCTTAAGAGAAAGAATTTGATAAAAATATATTATATACACATATGGAGGTTTGAATAAATAGCTATTAATAAAAATTTATCATGTTTTGAAATATTAGAGAATATAGTAACATGCCCATGAAACACTCTGCTTATGTAAATGTGATCAAATTATAATGCATATTTACTACATTATGATAAAATTAGTTCTAAGTAGAACTAAGAACCTTCAAATTCTCAGTGTCAGTTGAATTTGTAACCATTATTTTATATTTTAATTAGATTCTATTAAGAACAAAATGCTTCTGCCATTTGTCTTCATAAAATTTACATTTGAGAATTTACATTAAATTAAAATTCAAATAAAGGAAAAAATAATCTGTTGCTGTCCATCAGACTGATAACAAGGAAATCATTAGTAAAATTATAGTATGTTCATTCATCAAGTAACATGTAGGCAGTTAGAAGATTAAACAGGGTAAATGAGAGGACTACATTATAAAAACAAGAGGCATAGTACATTACTGCACTCTTGGTCGGCATTAGCTATGAAGATGGGGAGTTTGGATAAATGTATAGAATGAAGGTGAACATAATTGTAGTCATGTAATAGAGTTGGAGGTAGATGAATTGTTTGTCAAATTGTCTTTAAGGTGATGTTCTTTCATGCTTAGGATGTACATATGAAAGAAGTTTTACTGTGTTTCATTATAGATTCTGTAAAAAGAATAAAGAAAAAGTAAAGCTTATAAGAGAATCTGAAATGCTAGATCAGTTCATTACAAATGGCAGTTTATGGAATAACAACAGGTTTTTCTTTGTTTTTTTCAAAAAAACAAAATAGAAAAAAATTACCCAGGGAAAATCTGTAAATACATTGGTGTTATTTTGTTATCAAAATAAAAAAAAAGGAAGGATCTTGGGGAAAAATGTACAAGGTTTCTCTAGAGGGGATATCTTCAAGAACTTAACCGAAAACAGCAAAAAGAAAAGAAAGCAAACAAATCAACCGAAAACAGTGAAAAGTACATCAAGATTTGCCATCAATGCCAGTTTAGGGATAGCAGACATTTTGCCTGAAACTGCATCATTTCCATCTGGGATTGGAATCAGTAAAGGCTCCCAAGGAGACTCGCAGGAACAAGGCCTGTAGAACTGAGGAAGGCAATGGTCAGTATAATGGATTCAGTTGTTTTGAAAAAGAGAGCCTCTTGGTAAGTGTTTTTGGAACCTAGGTAGCACTAAGTGAAGGATACTAACAGGCCGGTTATTTCAGTTAATAAGGGTACTTATTTGTTGTATATATTTTAGCCCAGAATGAAAGTTTAAGGTAGTAATTAGGTTCTATTACGACTTTCCAAACACAATATTTGTATGACCTACAGCATTTTTTTTTCTCATTGCACTTGTACCATTTTAAGGAGTCTCAGTGCACTGCCCTTTGTCAATGTCCATGGTAAACTACACATTGTGGAATGAGCATCATAATTAAATAAAATCACCAGCCTGTGAGCATCCTTCCATTAGTGCTTTCTAGATTCCAAACTCAATCACAAAGAGACTCTTCCAAGACAACCCATCGACTTTAGATTGAAAGTTGTCTTCTACAATTCTTCATATTACTGAAATTGAACCCAATGATTTTTTTTTTTAAGAATCCAGTATTTTCTTACATCTCTAGTCTTAGTCCTCTGCTATCACACTGGCCATCAGCTAAGGTAAAGTTTCCCTTTAGATGGCAGAAAAATATATGTAATAGAAAAGACTACAGGTTGAGTTTATTTTCAAAACAAAGTTTGGGCTTTTCATCAGCCAGGTTAGCTTATGTGGCAATCATTTGTAAATGGTTACACAATGGCAACACTTATGATTTCTCCAGCCTGTGGCTAATAGTTCTAGAGGTGAAACACAACATATTCATTGAAGATATTTACATTTTAAAAAAATATGTATTTTCTTAAATAGAAAATCTTAAACTATTGGTTTTGTGTTTCTTTTGACTTTCAAATTTTTTGCATAAAATAAGCTTGCTTTGTGTCTTTTTTTTAATTCAATATTTTATTCATTTACATTCCAGATGTTATCCCTTTTCCCCACCCCCCTCATTAATCCCCTATCCTATCCCCCCTCCTCCTTTTTTGCTTTTATAAAGCTTAAATTACATGCAAGTATTAAGGTCAGTTCTAGGTTGAGAAACTAGCAATACAATAGATGCAAAAGGTCAAGGAACAAGCAAGATAATAAACTCAGATAGTCAAAGAACACAGAGGACAATAAAAATAGTCCTGTGATCACTATTTCTAAGGGCTTATCAGGATGACCAAAATATCTGAGCCTACTTCCCTGTCCTAGCCCAAAGTCATTTTCATGCCTGAAGCCTACTTCTTTGTTCTAGCTTAAGTTTTAGATTTCTGCCTGTAATTACTTCTTTGTTATAGCCTAGGATTTAGATTTCTACCTGAATTTACTTATTTCTTCTAGCCTAGTGTCAGATTCCTACATGCAATCCATTTCCTTGTCCTTGTCCAATGTCAGATTTCTTCCAGGAAGCCCCCAAATCTCTCCATATCTCTCCCTTTTTTATTGCATAAATCAGACTGAGTCTGTCTTAGGTTGTTTTTGACAAGAATGCCTTCCTTACACATCACGAAATATGCATTATGAAAAGCAATGCACTTCTGTCTTAGGTTGGTAAGGCTCTGTAAAGAATCTTACCCATCCTTGGCTTGTCAGCCTGTTAAATTAATAGCTCTGTTGAGGGGTCCATTTTCAGTTTCAAGTCATGTACTTTGGCTGCCAACCTGTTGATGTAGTTAGAGACAAGCTTTAACATGATGGGCAGGAATAAAAGTATTCCCAGGACAAAAGGAGCTAGCCTGATCAAGCTATATTATCATTCTTGAGGTTTGACCAAAGTGGAAATACTGACCTCAAGCCATGGATAATTTTATCAGCATTATCTGCAGCACCAAAGCTCAACAGAGCAGCCTTCTTTAAATTCATAATCTTACTATGCAAAATTAAAACATCCAGAGAGGTGTTAGAATTATGCTAAATTCCCTACAGGTATCTTTAAACTTTTTTCATTATTCATTTACAATGATAATGACTATCATTGTAAATTTTAGAAGTAACACCACTCCACTGGTATTTGTCATGACACTAGAGATGGCGCCTAACTCTTAAACCCTGAACCTCCTTCTTATAATTTGAATAGGATACAGAGCATCAATCCATTGTTCTGACACACCAATAAAACATTTATAAAGACTTTGGAATTATATAATTATAAAGGAATGTTTCTAAAAATTGTATTTAACCATTAACAGCTTTTGCTGATATTTCTTTAGGCTCAGAAAACATATTCTTCATAAAAGGATTCTCCAGACAAGAAAGGCTGAAATTTTTTGCCACCTATATAAATTCTATATAAATCCTCTTGTGCACTCAACACATTAGTAACATTTTTTTGCTAGGTGGTTAACAAAAGTAGCTGTCTTAACTTTTTGTGTCAAAGCTATTGCAGAAGCAGTGGTGCTAGCAATTAATGTAATTAAAGCTTCTATATCAGCAATGATGAAACCCACTACCCTCTTGCTTCTGCTTAAAGCCTAAGTCACTTCTTGCAGCACTTTCAAGCTTTTTTTTCAAAGACTCAAGGTTTTCTAATACTCAGGGCAGTAAGACAAAAGTTGGTTGATAGACCCTTGCTTTGTATCTTTTGTTTGAAATCATTTTATCCTATAGTAACCACACATGGAAGCTCTATATAAAAGAAAAAAAATCAAGCTGTGTGATATTACCTGGGAAGAGAAGAGCTTCTTTTTTTTCTATTCCCTGAAATATGCTGGTAAAAAATTAAGTTTTTATATAACATAGGGCAAGAATTACTAAACTTTGGTATTGTATGTTTAAAGGGAGTTAGGAGAAGGAATTCATATTTGCTTTGCAAGTTCCTTGGATATTGGGGCTACAAATATGTGAATTACCAATAAAATCAAATGATATAATATAATTCTTCAGAAAGTTGTCAGTATAGCTGTTTTCAAGAATAGCTTAAATCTATTCACTTTAAGAATGATTTCAGTATATGGGAAGAGTAACTATTCAAGCTTTTTGATATGTATTTCTTTCATTTCTTTGACATAAAAAACTTGTATTTTGTTCAAAAAAGAAAGGAGAAATACAAAGGAAAAAAGAGAAAGAGGAAGAGGAGAATGCTGGAGAGATCTCTCAGTACTTAAGAGCATTTCTTGTTTTTTCAGAGAACCTGAGTTTGGTTCTCTTAAGAGAAACTGAGTTTTGCGTAGAGAATGTAGTTGTTGGCAAAAACTTCAGCCTTTCTTGTCTGGAGAATCCTTTTATGAAGAATATGTTTTCTGAGCCTAAAGAAATATCAACAAAAGCTGTTAATGGTTAAATACAATTTTTAGAAACATTCCTTTATAGTTATATAATTCCGAAGTCTTTATAAATGTTTTATTGGTGTGTCAGAAACTTATTGGCTTTTCATACTGAAGTAGGAGGGCAACTGTTTACTTTGTTCAGTAATTACTTTGATTAGTATCAAAGAATTGGCCTTTGGAACATTCAGATTATGCAGTTGCATTTGGCTTTGTGCTTCTGAATCAATAACAGGTTTTTTTTTTTTTTTCACATCACTGAACCTGGGATATTTGTACATGACTGGGTAATGATGCTTCAGAAATGTTTAATTGTAACTGTCTTCTTTGATGTAGAACTACACAAAGGTTTTGGATGAAAAAAAGAGTTCTCAAAAATTCAACAAATATTTGGCTGTGGAACTTTTCCAATGCAGCAATCATATATATGTGAAAAATCAACACAGCAAGCAAATGAGGCTTCTGTGGAAACCTGCATAATAGGGTCACATGCTCCTTTGTGGTTTTTTTTTCTCCATAAAGAAAAATTAGTTCACTCAATTTGTTTGTCTAAGTTAAAATGAGTATTTACAATTCATAAAATGAAAGCTCATCAGAATTCTAGGACCTACCTCAGTTGAGCAGTATGTAGTAGAGTCAGTACTGTGAGAAGGATGCTACTGGAAACTTCTCCAACACTGTATGTTATGAATATGCCAAAACGTTCAGATTTTTCATTAAAAAATGCTGTGATGATTGAGCAAAGAATAATGTGGAAACAGTGCCCATCAGCAGTGACAGGTTCCTTCAACTACAAAGAAAATGTGAGGGGGTTTGTAATTTTAAAATTGTTACTGATTTGTTTTTATTACTTAATTATTTTATTTACATCCTAAATGTTCCCCTTCTTGTCCTTCCTCTAAGACTTCTGCCCTCCACCCCTCCCCTTCACCTCTAAGAGTGTGATCCCCATATCCCCTCACCTTGGGGCATTAAGTCATTGATTAGGGTGCATCATCTCCCACTGAGACCAGACAAGGTGGCCCTCTGGTACATATGTGCCAGGGCCTTCTGACCAGCCTGGATGTGTTCTTTGGTTGCTGTCTCACTCTGAGAGCTCCCAGGAGTCCAGGTTACTTGACACTGTTGGTTTTCTATGGAGTTGCCATTCCCTCCAGCTTTTTTTGTCCTCCTAACTCTTCCATAGGGGTTCAGACCTTCTTTCAATGCTTGGCTGTGAGGATATGCATCTGTCTCAGCTGCTGGTAGAGCCTCTCAGAGAATAGCCATGCTAGGCTCCTGTCTCCAAGCACATCATAGCATAATTATTAGTGTCAGAGTTTGGTGCTCGCCCAAGGGATGGGTCTCAAAATGGGCCTGTCACCAGTCGGTCACCAGTCGGGTTTTCCTTCAGTCTTTGCTCCATTTTTGTCCCTGCATTTCTTTTGTACAGGAGCAATTAGGGGTGGAAAGCTTTGTAAGTATGTCTCTGGGACTTTCTAAAGGTTCCACCCATTCCCCCTCCCCGACAGCTGCATATTTTCATTCATTCTTCTCTGGGCCTATCTCCTCTCTCCTCCCGTACATGTTCCTCCCTACTACTCTTTCTCCCATCCAGGTTGCCCCGCCCCATCTGCATCCCATAATTATTTTGTCACCCCTTCTAAGTGGGATTTAAGCATTTTCACTTGGGTCTTCCTGTTTGCTTAACTTCTTAGGATTTTTGGAGTATACCTTAAGGGACTTGAAGTTCTTGTCATGTAGATTTTTTGCTTGTTTGGTTTGATTTAAACCAAAATATGGTAATTGTTTTAATAAAAGCACATATTTTCTGCTTTATATCATGAACTTAAAAGAAGTGATTGAAATAAAGATTCAGATGGGGACATAAAGGCACAAGGCCTATGATTTTAACCTTTAAGAAGTTGAGGCAGGAGGATCTATGAGTTCAAGAACAACCTGGGCTAGAGAGAGATCTTAATAACATAATAGTTTATGCAATGAAATAAAGAAATCTGCTCAATTAAAAATATCATTTTACCAAAGTATCATTATAAAAACCACAGTTTTAAAATCTTAGTTTTTAGTGTCTTTTATATTGATTTTTTTCTTTGTAATAATACTGAGTCCTGCATTGGCCTCATATAAACAAGTGCTTCATGGTGTTTTTGTGTAGGTTATTTGCTGACCCTCTATCTAGAGTGTGTTCTTTAAAATTTGGTAAAATGAATTCTACAACTGTGATTGAGGAAGGTGAGGTGGATAGTCTGTCAGGGTTCACTCCAAGGGTTGCAATCTAATCACCATGTCCTTATGAGCAGAAGCATAGTTATGAAAATAGCAAAGCAACTGGAGGCAGAACCACTTGGCAGTGTTGTGCTACTGGCTGTGAAGATGCCAGAGTGGAGTGGAGGAATCCTAGACATCTGGGGCCTCCCTAAACTGGAAAACACATGGATCCACTAAATAGCATACAGTACTGACAATGCCTTAATAAAAGTTTGGGGTGTCCAATGTGGGCATCTGATCCTCAGCTTCCTACAGAAGTAGATAAATAATCATTTTAAACCAAAACCACCATGGCAATACACTAAAACAATGCAAGTAATACATGTAGAAAATATTTTGGGACACAAGCTGAAGGACTATCTCTAGTTTATCGAGATCATGTACTAACAGCAGAGAAAGTATTAAAACACTATTTTGTAATCTAAAGCAGAAGACTTTTATTCTAGTAAAAATCATTTTGCTGGCTGATTGTAACTTTTGTCTATGCAGGTAAGCAGCTAGTACAGGGTGTCTTTGTGAAAGTCAATGAGGCTTCTGGTCTGTCTCTCTTTTCTAATGAGTTGGATTTTGGCTCCAGTATCAGCAAGGCTCATCCTTCCCTTAGGAGTTTCATTCACAGCCCAATGTTTCAGGAAAATAGCCCCCTTGCCTTGCCTTCTTCATCCCAAGTATGGACGTCAATGTATGAAGCACTGCAGATTGTACCTGTTCCTTCCCTTTCCTCAGTTTGTAAGGCTCTGTGGCTTTTAGCCTACTCCTACACTTATCTTTACAGCCACATCTTATCTTACCAGGATTCAGGCTGCTTTTCATCACCATCATGGAGTTCTAGCCCTATGTATGGTTGTATCCAATAGGATTTAGATGTGAAAAACTTTTCTGTGGTGTTCATGGAGTCTTCGGAGCATAAAAACATACAAGGTCAATACTTACCCTATATTTTTATACCCTTACAGAATAACTGAAGAATTTTATAATTGTGACTTTGAGTTAGCAATTTATAATGAAATTTGTTAATTATTATCTGTTTAAAGAAATAAAAAATTTTCTTTAGAAGATGCATATTATTAAAATACTTGAAATTAAAGCATAATTTTGGTGTTCAAAATCACCTTTGCATACTCTCATAATATGAGATCATGGCAACAATTTAGATTCATACCAAGATATCTGTACCCATATAAATTTATTTTTCTTACGTCAACAAAATTGCAAAGTCTTGACAAGTTCTCCATTAGTAACAGTGCTAAATTCCATAAAGTCTTACAGAAAACATGCATGATTCTTTTTTAGTTTTAATTCTGGGCTTGAGTATAGCTCTAGATGTGCTGCTCTGAGCCTATGGGGTAAACACTAAACCAGACCAGAACACTAACAAGGCTGAACATGTCATCTGGCCTCTTGGTGACTCTGTGACCTCATTTGTAAATTGAAATATATTGCCACACTGCTGGGAGTATGATGCTGTAATTGGTTCCAGAATTCTCCAGGGAACCTTTCAATCAGAATATGAATGATGCCTGGTGCCTGGATCAAATTATCAGAAAAATAACAGTGGGAAATATGTCTTCACATCTGAAGATCTAAAATTAGCTAGGAGATCTAGCAACTACAGAGAAGGTTAAGTTGTGCAGCATGTCCAAACAATGGTCCTCCTCTCTCTATACAGAGTTCATTCTTCCATTTTTCTTATCATATCAATATTTTCTTCCCTAAAATTTAAATGTAACAAGAAATGCTGAGTTCATTTGTAATTTGATTATTGTCATGCAAAACAATTATTTTTTAAAGGATCTTAACTATTTTATTGTAAAATAAAAGAGAGTTCTATATTAGAATAACCATATTTCCATTAGCATTTCCAAATATAGCTAAACCTATATCCCAAAGCAGATGGTACCTTACCTATCAAACCCTTAGCACTACTGAATTTACTTGAAGCCTTTTGTGCACTTTTACAGCTGAAGCACCATATATGCATGAAAGAAAACATCAGCAGAATAGCTTAATCCACTCTAAGTTCCCTTTTACACAAGAGCTAAGAAGAACTGGAAAGACAATTTGACACTCTTTTCAAATTCTTTGACTTCTGTCTGAATCGGTTTTCCTGTTAGCCATTCAACATCCTTAACTTACTTTCAAAGGCTCAAGAATACTTTAAATTGAATGATTTAAATGCCCAACTTAAGCCTTCTGGAACCTGATGATTTTACTCCTCTCATTTGAGATCTGGAGACTGACAGGCAATTTTAAAGTCTGAACAGAAAGCAAACTGACAGAAATTAGCAAGCAGCATCTTTCATAGATGAATAAAGCTGAGTATATAGTTTGCACACTATATAGTTTGAGTATATAGTTTGCACACAGTTAGCTGGTGTGACTGCTTGCATTCACTGTTACTAGCTTCTTCTACACCAGGCAACATCCTACAACTTCTTGAAGTTACTGATTAAGTATTAATAAGCCACAGTACATAGTCCTTTCAATTTGTCAAAGTTAAACAACGAGGTAAGGGGACATCATAATACATATTCAAATTCAGAAGATATTACAAAAATATTTTAAACTATTTCTTAAAAAAAATCAGTGAACTAAGAAATATCTAAATGAAAGCCAAAGGCAAGGTGACAAACCGCAAATGCTTAGCTGCAGGAACTGCCTGGTCATTGTTACCTGACAGGGAGAAAGATAATGCATTTCTAATTGTGTGGCCTGTAGCTTTGGGGCACAAAGAGTAATCCTTATTTCAGAGCTGTAGTAAATTAAAACAAATTGGTCTATATATGCTTTTAGGTTTAATATTATAGCTTTCTATTTTTCTTAAGGATTATGATCATAATGGAAATATGGGTGCAACTTCCAACAGTTGGCAAATTTCTCAGTGTCATAGGACTCAAAGAAATGGACAGCAGACAAACTTTCGTGAGCTTATACTTGCTTCCACATGTGTATCACAAATATTGTCAGAACAATTTAAGAGTCCCTATACTTAAGGTAGACTAATAATTTAACAGGGAAGAACATATTGAACATTACAATCCACATCCTCAAGGTTTTGCTTCCTTACTTTAGGATTCAGGCCAAAATCATATTTTTACTGTACTTGGTCCCACTTCAGTGCCAAGCATTAGTGTGTGGTAAAGGGTTCAGATGTAGCTGACATTTATACCCTGATTTAAGGTGCATTTGGGCAATAGGAGTAATGGAATGAGACTCAGCAGTTTCACAATATTGGCATTACATCCGTTAGTCAAGAAGAAATGGGCTGAATGGTCTCATGGAGAGGTCTCTAATTATTTAGTTTGTTTGTGAATGACCCATCTTAGGAAGTGATGGACTTTGTGATGACCTTAAGGAATGTACAGTAAAAATTTAAGTAAAAACTATTTTTGTTAATTAGTAAACATATTGTTCTGTTATAATTTTCTTGAAAGATTTTATGGATTTAAGTGATAAAGGAACATGAAATTCCCCATCAAGTTAAAAAAGATAATAGCATAGTAGAAACAAGGAGGTCTTGATTACTCCTCTGGCACACTGATCTTATGACATTGGGCAAAGTATTTCCTAACTACCTGGTCCAAGATCTTCCTCTTAGAAAATGTTCAAAATAACATACATGCCTAATGCACTGAGGTACTCTAAGAGCAGGAAACAAAACTTCACTTGTCCTTTATTAAATGTTTGTGCTTATGATCAGCTCTAAGCTTTGCCAAGCAACTAAATATTCACAACCCTAATTTTCTCAATAGGGTTATGATTGTCATTGAATTCAGTCATATATGTCCAATATCTGTACTGTCTTTGGCACAGGAACAGTTTATTCTGCAATTATGTACTATTGTTCTCATTGCTGCAATGGATATGGGCATTGAATGAGGCTCCAACAAGAGGAGTGTGATGGTAGCTCTTAGATTCCACAGAAATATTTTAGTTTTAGAACTTTAGATTTCTACTTCAACCACAGCCAACTCTATTCCAGTTTTTATTTTAAAGTCAGGCTACAGTACTTGATTTGTTTTCCTTGTTGTTGACTCCAAGCCATCATTATGGATATCACCATGAATATCACTCCCAACATGACCCAGTTACACCATGATGGCAACCTCTTTGGTAGGTTTAACTATTTTTGCGCTTATTTACTGTTTTGAAACTCCATCATTCTCTGAGGGTTTATATTTATTGTCAAAATGGCACAACAACATGGCACAAACCTCCAGATGCATGTGTGGAGTTTCTAGATTGGCTTAGTTGAGATAGGCAGCACCATTCAATGGAGTAGCCTCCTTATTTGAAGAAACAAATAGAAAGCAAACTGAACACGACCATTCATTTCTCCTGTCCTGATCATGAGAAGGCACTCTTAGCTCCTGTGTCATGCTCCCTTTGCCATGAAAGGCTGTACCTTTAAACTGTCCCAAAAATAAATCCTTTCTTCATAAAATTACTTGAAGTTGTTCAGTTTTCTGTCACAGCAACAATACAAGTAACTACTGAATTCTTTAAAAAACTGTAACAGTGACATTCAGAGTTCTCTGCCTCTCATTTACCTCTGAGTAATGCTGCAGGAGAAGCCATTAATATGTTTTTGCCATATCACCAAGAGAAGTCTCTAATATTCTTAAGTGAGGATATAACACATGTAAGCTAAAAATTCTTTTGGAAGTTATTTTTTTAAGCTGACATTGAAGATACCTGGTTATGATCTTTGTGAAAGTTGGATGAAGGAATGGAGTGTCTTTGTTTTCACTTTAGACTTTGTGAGAGTTAGGATCACATCCTTGTAGAGTTTTTAAGATTCAATACCAGAGAAAGGTGAGGTAAAAAAAAATGGAGTTGAATCAGGCTGTGCCTACAGAGCAGACTTTTGTGTTTAACAAATCCTTGCCTTTGCCTTATCCAGTCAGCCAAATAGTTATGCCGTATTACTCCAGAGGACAACCTAGAGAGACAAAAGGGTCTCTGGGGAAGCATCCCCATAGCATAGACATGATTGCTTAAAGACCCAAGAAGGGACCAAGCAATATGGGAAGGATTTCATCATTCATTTGAGAACAGTGACTGTGTTAGGAATAGCAGGAGTGAGAGTGTTCTATATGCTGCAACGTTAAAATAACTCATTTATTTGTTGCACTTCTGGAAATAGTCTCAAGCCAAGATACTTGTGTTGTGCTGTGGCTTCAGGGTAAAATTATTCTTTTCTTTTTTTTTTCTTTTTTCTTTTCTTTCCTCTTTTTTCTTCTTTCTTTTTTCTTTTCTTTTCCCTTCCTTTGCTTCGCTTTCCTTTCTTTTCCTTTCCTTTCTTTTCTTTCCTTCCTTCTCCTCTTTCCTTCCCTCCCTTTCTTTCTTTTTTTTAAGGGGGTGTTTATGATAGAGACATTTGTGATACTTGGTTGTGGCTGCTTTCTCCATGTTGAGAGCACTCATCAACACTGTGATGTCGGTCTCTACCTTTTTTTTCTTCATTGCATTGCCTTTTGAGTCAAAAACCCTTTTACCTCTGTAAAAAGATTTCAGATTTGACCCTGAAACCAAAGCAAAACCAGAAGGTAACTCCATATCTTTTGTCTTTAGATCATATCTAGAAACCCTATTTTGCCATGATGGAAACATAATTTTTTTCTTTTTAAACTGGGATGACTTATTGCCAATGTGTAAGTTCATAATTTATTATTTTGGTAAAATAAAACTAATCACAGAAGCTTGACTTCCAAAAATAACTTCACCTGCATGTAGAGAAATAAAATGTGAACTTGTCCTTACTTCTGTAAAATGGTAATGGTATATCTGACTATATGGGCATATATATTGAATAATCATATGTATTTTTTATCATTTACTTTTTTGGCTTTTAATCATTTTTAAAAACTTATTTTTATAAATTCATCACTTGTTCCAAGTAATGAATGAAGTTCTGATGAAAAAAGATGAAACCATTGTTCTCATATTTACATCCATTGCATGGAACATTTTGAATCACTGATGCCTTTCAAGCAAGTGGTTCTTTCATAAAGCATCTTCTAAGCTTGTTTCAGAAAGGACTTGGAGACAGGTTTACTCCTGAAAAGTAAATATCACCATTGTGTATAATTTGGAAAGCATTTATATCTGAACATTAATTCAGTAATCTCATGTAATACTTAGAACTAGACTGGTCTGCTACATTCTTCTCTTTGCCCAGATGTACTGCTAGGATGCATAGGTATGAAATACAATGCATTGAATATGGTAAATAGTAGCTGAAACAAAATTTATTAAAATGACATGACAAAACAATGAGGATGGAATACTGGAAACTGAAGAAAGTGGCATATGCTTACTACTCTGGTCTTGAGAAGTTGAGAAGTACTAATGTCAGGCCTCACATCTAAAGTTGATGATAGCACCTGCTTCCAACAGCACTTCACTAATCACAGTCAATGATCACAACAAGGTAAAGTTCCCAGGAAAATGGCTAATATTCTCCAATTTCTAGAGATCACAATTTAATGTAAAATAAACTATTCCTTGAATAAGTCTCTATTTGTGTATTACAGCTACTGTAATTTTTTTTAAAAAAGTTCCAAATCCAAATGACTATTTTGTTTTTCCTTTTTTTGTTTTTTTAAAGTTAATTTAATTAAATTTAATCTTTGGTTTTACAGTCTAGATTTTAACTCTCACTTGGTCCACCCTCTGACTCTTTCATATCCCATACCTCCTACCCCCCCACCCCATGTCTAAGAGGATGTCCCCACCTCCCCACCCCCACCCCACCAGAACTCCCTACTCCTTGGGGCCTCCATCTCTTGAGGGTTAGGTGCATCTTCTCTGACTCCAGATCTGGCAGTCCTCTTCTGTATATGTGTTGGGGGTCTCATATCATCTGGTGTATGCTGCCTGCTTGGTAGCCCAATGTCTGAGAGATCTCGGAGGTCCAGGTTAATTGAGGCTGCTGGTCCTCTTACAGGGTCACCCTCCTCTTCAGTTTCTGTTGGATTTTTCCTAATTCAATGACAGAAGTCAGCAGCTTCTGTCCATTGGTTGGGTGTAAATATCTGCATCTGAGTCTTTCAGCTGCTTGGGTCTTTCAGAGGGCAGTCATGATAGGCCCCTTTTTGTGAGCACACCATAGGCTCAGTAATAGTGTTAAGTCTTAGGGCCTCCCCTTGAGCTGGATCACAATTTGGGCCTGTAGCTGGACCTCCATTTCCTCAGGTTTTTCTCCATTTTTGTCCCTGCAGTTCTTTTAGACAGGAACAATTCTGGGACAGAGTTTTGACTGTGGAATGGCAACCTCATCCCTCACTTGATGCCCTGCCTTTCTGCTAGAGATGTGCTATACAACTTCCCTCTCCCCGCTGTGGGGCAAATGTCTCTCTCTTTGAGTCCTGAGAATCTCCCATCTCCTAGGTCTCTGGTACATTCTGGAGGGTCTCCCTGCCTGCTACCTCCCAAGTTTTCTATTTCCATTCTTTCTGCTGGCCCTCAGGGCTTCAGTCCTGTTTCCCTCATGCAATATCTGATCATGTTCTCTTCCCCTCCTGTCCTCTTTTCTACCTAGTGCTCTCCCTCCCTTCCCCTCCTGTGATTGCTTCCTTCTCCCTCCCAAGTGGGACTTAGGTATCCATTTACTAAACACCTCAATGAGTTTTGACATATGCCTTTTATGTATTTACTTAGTCACTCTGTTAAGTTGGTAGATTTGTCCATCTTAAGAAGCTGGGTTTTAAGGAGAGATTCAGGTACCTATAAGTTTCAAGCTACCCGTGGTTGTTGTGGGATTTATACCTAGTGATCTATCTTGAAGTACATTTGACTGACTGCTAGACCTCCTAGGCTCTTGCTTTTACATAGAAGGTTGGCGTGTAAGGGAACATTACATTCCTGCTTCTGTGCAACATGTGATAAAAATTCACAAGGAGTAGTGTGATGGTACAGGGTCTTCTCATTCAGGCCCTTGGGTACCTTAATTCTTCAGCTCAGAGGCTGCCACTTTTCTGTGTATCCTTCCTGTAATAGATTGATAGGAATGCACAGATATTATAGAAAGAAGGGCACCTGTCTTCACAGTCCATCTTAGTTTGACTTTTGGCCTTGGACATTTTAAGGACCTGTGTTAGGATGGAGGCTACTGTGTGGAAATATTCAGCAGTTAATACCACATGAACTTCAAGTTTGTTCTGTGTTTTAGCTTTGCTCAGAAGAATCTAAAGTCTAGTAGCCTCTGAGAGTAGAAGAAGGCTAGTGCACAGAAAAAAATTAAGTTTTACATGAGGGAAGTGATTTGGCAGAAACACAGAAAAATTTTCCAATCAGGGCTACTTGTAAGGGACAAATGTACAAAAGGGAGAAGACAGGTGCTGTGTAAATGGCTCATAAAAGGTAATTGCTCTAATGGCCCAGGGATTTTGAACAGGGGAGCTACCCAGCCTGTTTCTATACCCAGACGTGTTTTCTGTCTTAGGGCCTCACAATGACTGTTTTCTTTTTATATAATTTTTATTAAAAGTTTTTTGTTGTTTTTCACCCATTCATTTATTTATTTAATAAGCTCTTGGCAAGAAGCTAACATGGTCCAAAACCAAGGAAATGGACTGCTTGGCAGGAATATGACATTGGCCAAGGACAAGGAATTGGGCTTCAGGAAGAAAGCTGACATTAGGCTAGAACGAAGAAGTAACTTCAGGCAGGAATCTGAATCTTAGGCTAGAACAAGGAAGTAGGCTTCAGACATGAAAATGTCCTTGGGCTAGGATAGGGAAGTAGGTTCAGACATTTTGGTCATCCTGATAAGTCCTTAGAAATGGTGATCAAGCGAGTGTTAACAGAACTTTGTATATTGCCTTGCTTGTTCTTTAACTATTTGTGTTTATTGTCTTGCTTGTTCCTTGGCTATTTGCATATATTGTATTGTTAGTTCCTCAACCTAGAACTGAGCTTAATACTTGCATGTAATTAAAATGGTATGAAAACAAAAAGGAGGAAGAGGAATGTGGTAGGGAATTTCTAGGAGGGGAAATGGAGAAAGTGGATGACATCTGAAATGTAAATAATTAAAATATCCAATAAAAAATAAGCTCTTCAATTTTATAGAGAACTAATCCCTGGAGTTTTATTCTCTAAAACTTTTATTGTAATGTCAACAATGTAAATGTAAATATGACAAGTAAAAAATGTCACAAAATGAACGCCCATTGTGATTGAAGTGCAAATACTAACAGATCTCAACAAATACCAGCAAACTTAAATATAGAACTGTTACCTTTGAGCAAGTGAGATTTTTTTGAATAATGTAATATTAGTTAACAAACTAATAAAACCAAATAAACTAACATAAAGTTACACTACTTTTAGTGTATCTTCTAAAGATATTCATATATATATGAATATATATATATATATATATATATATATATATATATATATATGAATGAATGTTTTACATGCACACACTTATGTTCACTACATGCATGCCCGGTGCTCACTGAGTTCAGAAGAAGTCATTAAGTCGCCTGGAATTGAATGGTTGTAGAGTCACCATGTATGCTCTGAGAAGTCAACTGAAGCTGTTTGCATGAGCAACAAGTGCTGAGCCATTTCTTTTTTCTTTTCTTTTTTTTTTTTAATTTTATTTATTGGTTATTTTATTTATGTATATTTCAAGTGTTATCCCCCTTCCCAGTTTCTTCTCAACAAACTGCCTATCCCGTCCTCCACTCTCCCACCTGCCTCTATATGGGTACTCCCACACCCTCCCTCCCAGTCCTTCCTCAGAGCCCTAGCATTCTTGTACCCTTGGTCATTAAGCCTCCACAGGACAGAGAGCTCCCCTCCCAGTGATGCCAGATAAGGCAGTCTTCTGTTACATATTCAGCTGGAGCCACATGTCCCCTCATGTGTACTCTTTTGTTGGTAGTTTAGTCCCTGGAAGCTTTGGGGGTGGGGTCTGGTGGGTTAATATTGTTCTTCCTATGGGTTGCAAACCCCTTCAGCCCCTTCAGTCCTTGGCCTAACTTCTCCACTGGTGTCCCTGTGCTCAGTCTGACGTTTGGTTATATGAATTCTCATCTGTATTGGTCAGGCTCTTACAGAGCCTCTCAGGGACATCTAAACCAGGCTCCTGTCCGCAAATGCTTCTTGGTATCAGCAATAATGTCTCGGTTTGGTTTCTGCAGATGGGATAGATTCCTAGGTGGGGCAGTCTCTGCTCCATCCCTAGGTGATGGCCTTTCTTTCAGTCTCTGCTCCACTCTTTGTTTCTGCATTTTCTTTTGACAGGAGGAATTCTAGATTAATATTTTTGAGGTGGGTGGCCCCAATCCAAACTGGAGGTTTTGCCTCTCCACTGGATACAGTCTCTATAGGTTCTATCTCCCCTTTTTGGGGTACGTCTGCTAATGTCCTCCCTGTTGGGTCCTGGAAACCTCTTGGGTCCCTGGCATCTGGAACTTTCTAGTGGGTACCCCTGTTCCCCCTCCCCCTCTGTCACACATCCCCTTTAGCCCTCAATCTTGGTGGTTTTATTAATATTTAGAAGTCCAAGTTTAAAGTCTCTTCTTATACTCAAAATAACCTTTCAGATGTAACCCCTCTGGAGCAGACCCAAGTCTACCCTGTGTTTCCTCTTTCAGTCTCTGTGAAATTCATGTGAGTCCTTGCTCAGTTGATTCAGAGGCCCTCGTTCCCTGAGAGCTTCCAAACCATCTTGCTTTCAAACTCTTTCTGCCTGCCCTCCCTGGAAATTTCCTGAGATTTGAGGGCAGGGATTTGATAGAGTCTTCCCATTTAGAACTTGTTCTGAGCTTCTCTCTCTCTCTCTCTCTCTCTCTCTCTCTCTCTCTCTCTCTCTCTCTCTTTTTCAATTTCTGGTTGTGGTTTCATGCACCTGGTCCCTTCTACTGAAGGAGGAGGCTTCTCTGATGATTAATTAATGAGCCAGTGATCTATGATTATAGCACAATATCATTAAGAGTTATTTAATTGATACATTTTTGTTTATTTCAAAATGTTTGCTTTTATCTTAAGACTTTGGGCTATCTAATTTCTGTTTCTTGGTCATCAAGTCAGTTGTTGGCTGGTTATTTCCACAAATTCTATGCCATGATTGCCTTAGCATATCTTGCAGACAAAACAGATTGTAGGTCAACAGTTTTGTGGCTGGGTTAGGGTTGATATTCTCTTTGTGTAGTCTGCAGAATTCCTGTCCACAACAAAGACACTATAACTTAGGGATGAAGGTTCCATGTAACTATCAGCTTGACCCATGTTCCATGAGTGTTGTAGATGTTGTCCTCAACAATGGAGTCCTGTTGTCAGTTTGGGGAGGGTAGCCCATTGTCTTGACAACAACCTGGGTTGTATGATGATTTCTATGAAATTGCCTTGACCAACAGCTGAATTAAATCCAGTACTGTCCCATTTGGTGAAAAGAGATGGCCAGTTGGGACTCTGTCTGCCACATTGTTAAAGGTCCTCACTAGGATCACCTTCATATATTTGAGGAAGTCTCTATTGTACTAGGTTTCCAAATCATCCTTCAAATGCCCTCCAATTCCAGCCGTCTCTCCCCACATTGATTCCTTTAACCCCATATCTCTTCCCTCTTTTTTACCTGATCCTTCCATTCCCCTACATCCAGCCTCAGTCCATCCATAAATCTATTCTCTTTTCCTTCTCAGCAAGATCCATGTGTCCTCACTAGTCCATTCCTCTATACCTAACCTCTCTGGGTCTATGTATTGTAGGGTTTTTATCATTTATTTAATGGCTATAGCCACAAACAAGTGAGTGCATACCATACTTATCTTACTGGGTCTAGGTTACCTACCTGTGATCATTATTTTTTAGTTCTATCCATTTAACTTTAAATTGTATTTTTAAACATCTCCATAATACTCCATTGTAAAAATATACCAAATTGTATTTATTTTAATAATTTATTCATATTTATTATATTTATCCATCCTCTGTCAAGGGACTTCTACATTGTTTTCAGGTTCTGGCAATTATATATAGAGCAAGTGTCTGTGGTAAAATGGAGCATCCTTTGAGTATATGCTTGAGAGTGGTATAGCTGGATCTTGAGGTAGGTCAATTCTCACCTTTCTAAGGAACAGTTGGAAACATAATTCTAAATGTACATCTTTAAGAACCTTTATGCTATCCACTCTTCTAATGATTTAAGGTGGCCAGTAAACCCAAAAAAGTTATAGAATAGGGCATATAGTTTTTTAAAGACTATTAAAGGTCAGGCACCAGTGTAAGAGTGAACAAAGAAAAGTAATTTCTTCTTTTTGGTTTCTTTCTCTATGACTCGCAAAGGGCAAATTCTCTGTCTATAAGCTGAGGTATTTTAGGAAGTGCAGTGTATAATAAAGTGAACCATTCCATTCTTACTGGAAAATTTGGCTAAGAAACAAGTTATGGTCCCAATCTAGAGATACACATTATACATAAAATGAAGTTTATACTGATCACTACTGTAGAGTAGAATCATACATTTGATAGACTATAGCATTCATCATCTGAGTACAGCTAGAGAAAGCAGGCAAAGAACTAATCTCAGAGTAGCTACAAGCCCATTAATAAGACTTGGATTTGTACTAACAATGAGAATTAAGTGAGAAAACTAAACTGGTACAGGTTAAATTTCTTTAGCATCATGGCTATATAATGCAATATTAAGTTTAAAGTAGTTTGTGCATCTGGAAAAGCTGATGACTAAGAGTTGACAAAAGTTAGCATTTCATCAGACAGTGAAGAAGATATTATCTTGAGCTCAGTTCTAATATGTAATTGCTGAATATTTCTGGTTTAAGTGGCAGGGGAAAAGAATGAGAATAGAAAGGGTAGAGAAATGATTGCTTGTAGTGCAAGCAAATATAAATAAATGAAGTAGCAAGATATAGGACCACTAAGAGTCATGGAAAATAACATTGGTAAGCAGAAATTATCACTGGAAAAAATAAAAGAGAATGTATTAATAAAAATAAAAATATAATTCAAGGATATTTGAAAAGAAGGAATGCTTCAACATACTTTTGAGATTAACGTGGCATAATGATGATATGTCAGTTAAAGAACATTTCTCTTTTCACAGTTCCAGAGAGATCCATCTGTTCCTTCCATACTCAGGTTGTCTCTGAAAGTGTTGTTCTAACGCATAAAGCTACGTTAAGTTTTTTCATGGCTTATCATCGTAAAAAGAAAAGATTGTGTTTTACAAAGATACTACTTACTGTGGCAAAATATTACACATTTTAGAGCAGTTACAATGATTTAAATAGAAGAATGTTTCAGTATGGACCAGGAGATATCAAACTTCTTGATACTACAACTCTTTAATATAAACATCATGTTGTGGTGACCCCCAAGTATAAAATTATTTTTGTTGCTACCTTATAACTACAATTTTGCTACTTTTGTGAATTGTAACATAAATAGTTTTGGAGATAGAGGCTTGCCAAGGGGTTCATAACACATGTGTTGAGAACCACTGAAACAGACCCTGGTGATAGCCCTCTTCTGAGATCACTTCTTAAAATAATAAATTATATATTCTTTGAAATATATGTACATACATCCAAAGTATTTTGATCATATCTATCCACCATTACTTTCCTCCAACTCCCTAGGTTACCCCCATCTTCCTCCCAACTTAATGTCCTCCATTGCTTTCTTTTTAAAGTATATTTTTATATTTACATATCTGTAAATAAAAATAACATGGTGTGTGTGTGTGTGTGTGTGGACACTGCATGTCATGGATCTGTTGAAATTCAGAGGACAATTTGTAATAGTCATTTGCTCTTTCCACCATGTATGTTTCAGGGAAGGAGCTCAGATTTACACAATAGGCAGCAAGTGCCCATATCTGCTGAGTCATCATTTTAATTAATTAATTATTTAATTAATTAATTCATGGTTACATCCCAATATCAGACTCCCCTCTCCTTTCATTACCCAGCTATTGAAATTCCTCCTCCCAGTTTCCTCTCTTTTTTTCCTCTGAGGAGTCAGAGGGGCCCCTGGGTATCATTATCCCATACTCTCCCAGGATTGGTAAGATTAACATAGCAAAATTGGCCATCTTACCAAAAGCAATCTACAGATTTAATGCAATTCTCATCACAATTCCTACATAATTCTTTACAAACACTGAAAGAGCAACCCTAAACTCCATATGGGAAAATCAAAAACTAGGATAGGTAAAGTAATCGGGCACAATAAAAAAAAAAAAACCTTTTTGAGGTAGCACCATCCCTCACTTCATGCCATACTACAGAGAAATAGTAATTAAAAACTCCATGGTGTTGCTATAGAAACAAACAGGTTGATCAATGGAATCAAATCGAAGACGTAGAAATATGTCTACACCTATGGACACTTGATTTTTGACAAGGAAGCCTAAAACCATACAATAATCAAGGGAGAACATCCTCAACAAATGGTGCTTGTCTAACTGGATGTAGAAGAATGCAAATAGACACATATTTACCATCCTGAACAAAACTCAAGTCCAAGTGTATCAAAGACCTCAATATAAAACTAGACACACAAAATCTAATAGAACAGAAAGTGGGAAACAGCCTTGAACTCATTGGTACAGGAGACAACTTATTGAACAAAACACCAGTGGCTCAGGCACTAAGATCAACAATTAATAAATGGGATCTCATGAAACTGAAAATCTGTTATTCAAAGGACATTATCAACAGAACAAAATGAATGTCTACAGAATGGGAAATATCTTCACCAATCCAACATCTGACACAGAGCTGATATCCAAAGTATATAAAGAACTCTAGAAGTTAGATACCAATAACTGAAATAACCTGCTTAAAAATGGGGTACCGAGCTAAACAGAAAATTCTCAATAGAGGAATCTCTAATGGTCAAGAAACCCTTAAAAATGTTTAACATCTGTAGTCATCAGGGAAATGCAAATCCAAACAACTCTGAGATTCAACCTCACATCCATCAGAACTGCTGAGAACACCTTGACACTCCCACTTCTGAGATTCTTGTTCTCCACCTTTAATGAACAATTTGGTGTGAGTGGCAAATAGAACAAAGTATCATCCTGATGTATAATATAGAGGTTAGATCAGGGAAGATCTTACAACTGCTTCCTTAGAATTTTGGACCACTATTAGAGACATTCATGTGCCTTGCAGCTACTGAAGAAGCCACACATAGAGACTGTGAGAATAAGAGCTTTGCTCTCCAAGTCAACAGCTGGCTCCAGTGTAGCATAGCCTTGCATAAACCACATTGAAAGTGAAACTCCAGCTTCATTTGGGCTTTCTTTTTGTAAATACAGCCCCAGTGCTACTAGATCCTGACACAAAACCAGCAGCTAAGGTACTACTAAATGATACATAGAGCTCAGCAATGATCAATGGCTGGCATTTCAAGCCATTGTATTTTTGTGATTATTTATAGCAGCCACAAATAAGGAAGAAATTCATGCCTAGAGAACACCACCAGTCATCTGTATAATTCATAGACATTTTATATTTTCCCTTCAAAATTCTTTTTTAAATCTTATTTTCTTTTTTTTTTATTGGATATTTTATTTACATTTCAGATGCCATCCCCTTTCCCGATTTCCCCTCCCTAGAAAACCCCTATCTCATGCCCCCCCCTTTTTTTTGCTTTTATACAATTTTTTAAAATGTTAATCAAAGGCTTTATAAGTTTGGTAATGCTCAATCTGAAGTGTATCCCAATACCCAACCTAGATATAGCAACTATCTTTGACTGGTGGAGACACATGAACATCTGCCTCCATGACCCCTCCTCTTTCTCTCTCTATCTCTCTCTCTCATCACCTAGCTTCTCCTCTCCTTCTTCTTCTCCTCTCCTTACTCCTCCTCTTCCTCTCGGTATTCCTTCCCCCTTAGCTCCTCTTACATATCATCTTTCCTGTTAAAATAAAACTTTTCTCTCTAAGTACAATTAAAGCATAATTATGCCTATTTGTATCAGTGAGGTACAAGATAGCCCTAATACCCAGTCCATCATTTTGTTAACTAACCAGAACCTCTGCCATCTCTCCTAACTAACACACTTAGTTCTGAACCTGGCTTTTTTCTTGGCTTTAGAATGAATGTTAGCTGAAGACCATCCTCTCAGATCTTTTCTCTCAAAGTGAATAGCCAGGATTGGCTATGAGACTATAGGTCTTCAACCCCATCAAAAATCTAGTATGATTGAGTTAACTGAAATTATGGGAAGCACAAAGCATAGCATCTAAAACAGCCTATTTATAGAGACCTCTGAACACCTGGACAGTCCCTATACTGCAGAATGTTGGAGCATCAAATCTTCAGCCTTCTGGCCCAGGGTCATCTGACAGACCTTAGTGCTGCAGAATTATTAAGGGCTGATTACTCTGTCTAGGCAGATATAATCAGTCGACTATTCTGCAAGTGTGTCCTTTTCTGGACAGTAATTTGTCTGTAGATGGAAAGAGGCAATTCTTGCCTAGTGGCTGTCTCCCCACAGCTGGAGTAACTCCAAAGATGTTCAATTTCTTCTTAGAATCCAAGACAGGAAGCTGTCAGGAGCAGACAGGTCTCTAATCAAAATGAACATTAATATAGAAATTTTTGTAACATCAATTATGTGGATTTCTGACATTTTGAAAACCAACTATCCATGTAAGGTAATCTGGACTGTTGTCTGTTAACTCCTCTCAGATATTTCTAAATAAAATATAAAAAAAAAACACCCTAATAAACTCAAAGCCATGAATTTTCTATAGTCCCTTAACTCACAGGCTAACCATCTCAAATCAGTTTAAAAAGTTAAAGAAGGACTGGGTCTAAGCCTTGTATTTCTGAATGTGTTATACAGGCATAATGCCCATGAGAGTATCAATATTCATTTCCCTTTTATATCAATAAGAAGCTTATACCAATGAAAACCTTAAATTTGAAGTAAAAGTAAATTTTGTACTATTTAAGAAATTATAACTTCATCTTGATAATAATTATACAGATTTCTACCAATAGGTTGTGGCTATGCAATAAATCCTAGCTAATCTTCCCTGTTCCAACAAAACCACTACTTTTCCCTAGAAAGAGCGCAATATTAACCACCTTAGTCTCCAAGCCCAGGGAATAGGGGCGCTGACTCTTCATTAACTTCTTCAAGCTGATTACGGGCGTTGAGATATTAGAAGAGGGGTGGGGGGAAGAGCAAATTGATAAGCCTCTGACGCTGTGTCTTCACTGCATCCAGATGGAATTCCAGGACATCGGAGGTCTGAGCAGGTCTGCTCAGTTTGCTTGATGAGTAGATACACCAAGGCTGTGTAGTCTGCAATATACAATTTTTAAAACAAGTTTTAGTATCAAGATAATTTTTTTA
The DNA here is from genome assembly GCF_011762505.2 of Arvicanthis niloticus. Classification (NCBI taxonomy): domain Eukaryota; kingdom Metazoa; phylum Chordata; class Mammalia; order Rodentia; family Muridae; genus Arvicanthis; species Arvicanthis niloticus. The sequence continues at coordinate 77,292,830 of NC_047662.1, read as the reverse complement.
GAGGGCTGACATTTTATTAAAGATGTTCGTTCTAACAACTTTTCTCTTTTTTCTTTAATTGGTTATAATATTTACATTTCAAATTTTATCCCCTTACCCCATTCCCCCACCACCCAGGAACCCCTTATTCCATCCCACCCTCCTTTTGCTTCTATGAGGTGTGATTTTCCTGTTCCTGTGATGCTGTTTCCATTAACATAAACTGTCTCCTAAATTTCTAAATCCTTACCTTTTGTTATTAAATCACCTTTTTTCCCTTTTTTTCTTTTTTTCATCTTTTTAAAAAATTGGGTATTATATTTACATTTCAGATTTTATCCCCTTACCCTACTTCCTCCTACCACCCAGAAATCTCCTATTCCATCCCCCTCCTCATGCTACTATGAGGCTGTGCCCCCACCTACCACCTGCCCCCACTACTCGCTTCCCACCCTCACATTCCCCCCCACTCTGTGTTCGTTTTTCATGGGACCAAGAATATCCTCTCCCACCTATGCCCCACAAGGCCATCTTCCCCTACATATACTGCTGGAGTCATGGGTCCCTCCCTATGTGCTCCCAGGCTGGTGGTTTAAATCCTGGAGGGCTCTGTTGGTTGGTATTGTTGCTTTCCTCCTGGGGTCACAAACCCTTTCTGCTCCTTCAGTCTTCTCTCTAACTTCTCCATTGGGAAACCCTTGATCATATCAGTGGTTAGGTGTGAGCATTGTCCTCTGAATGTGTCAGTCTCTGGCAGACCTCTAAGGAGACAGCTATATCATATTCTTGTCAGCATGCACTTCCAGCCATCCACATCAGTGTCTAGCTTAGGTGACTGTACATGGGATGGATACCCAGGTGGAATGGTCTCCTGATGGCCCCTCCTTCAGTTTCTGTCCCATGTTTTGTTTCTATATTTGCTCCCTTGAGTATTTTTGTTACTCGTTCTAAGTAGAACTGAGGCATCCCCTCTTGGTCTTCCTTCTTCATGAGCTTCGTGTGGTCTGTGGGTTGAGTCTTCCTATTCCAAGCTTTTGGGCTAACATCCGCTTAACAGTGAGTAAATACTGTATGTGTTCTTTTGTGATTGGGTTAACTCACTCAAGATGACATTTTCTAGTTCTATCCATTTACCTAAGTATTTCTCAAATTCATTATTTTTAATAGCTGGGTAGTACTCTATTGTGTAAATGTACCACATTTTTTTGTATCCATTCCTCTGCTGAAGGATATCTGGGTTCTTTACAGCTTCTGGCTATTATAAATAAGGCTTCTATGAACATAGTGGAGCATATGTCCTTATTATATGTAGGAGCATCTTCTGGGTATATGCCCAGGAGTGGTATAGCTGGGTCCTCGGGTAGTGCTATGTCCAATTGTCTGAGGAACCTCCAGACTGATTTCCAGAGTGGCTGTACCAGCTTGCATTCCCACCAACAATGGAGGAGTGTTCCTCTTTCTCCACATCCTCGATAGCGTCTACCATCACTTGAATTTTTTTATCTTAGCCATTCTGACTGGTGTGAGGTGGTATCTCAGGGTTGTTTTGATTTGCATTTCCCTGATGACTAAGGAAGTTGACCATTTCTTAAGGTGCTTCTCGGCCATTCAAATTTCCTCAGTTGAGAATTCTTTGTTTAGCTCTGTACCCCATTTTTTTAAAATAGGGTTATTTGGTTGTCTGGAGTCTAATTTCTTGAGTTCTTTGTATATATTGGATATTAACCCTCTATCGGATCTAGGATTGGTAATGATATTTTCCCAATCTGTTGGTTGCTGTTTTGTCTTATTGACAGTATCTTTTGCCTTACAGAAGCTTTGCAATTTTATGAGGTCCCATTTGTCAATTCTTGATCTTAGAGCATAAGCCATTGGTGTTCTGTTCAGGAACTTTTCCCCTATGCCTAAGCATTCGAGGGTTTTCCCCACCTTCTCTTCTATTAGTTTCAGTGTATCCTTTATCCACTTGGACTTGAGGTTTGTACAAGGGGATAGGAATGGATTGATTTGCATTCTTCTACATGCTGACCTCCAGTTGATCCAGCACCATTTTTTGAAAATGCTGTCCTTTTTCCACTGGATGGTTTTAGCTCCACTGTCAAAGATCAAGTGATCATAGGTGTGTGGGTTCATTTCTGGATCTTCAATTCTATTCCATTGATCTTCCTGTCTGTCTCTGTACCAATACCATGCAGTTTTTTTTATCACTACTGCTCTGCAGTACAGTTTGAGGTCAGGGATAGTGATTCCCCAAGAAGTTCTTTTATTGTTGAGAATGGTTCTAGTTATCCTGGGTTTTTTGTTGTTCCAAATGAATTTGAAAATTGCTCTTTCTATCTCTATGAAGAATTGATTTGGAATTTTGATGGAGATTGCGTTGAATCTGTAGATTGCTTTTGACAAGATGGCCATTTTTACTAAGTTAATCCTGCCAATCCAGGAGCATGGGAGATCTTTGCATCTTCTGAGATCTTCTTTGATTTCTTTCTTCAGAGAAATTCTTGTCATACAGATCTTTTACTTGCTTGGTTAGATTCACTCCAGGATATTTTATATTATTTGTGGCTATTGTGAAGAGTGTCATTTCCCTAATTTCTTTTTCAGCCTGTTTATCTTTTGAGTTGAGGAAGGCTACTGATTTGTTTGAGTTGATTTTATATCCAGCCACTTTGCTGAAGTTGTTTATCAGTTTTAGGAGTTCTCTGGTGGAAGTTTTAGGGTCACTTAAGTATACTATCATATCATCTGCAAATAGTAAAATTTTAACTTCTTCCTTTCCTATTTGTATCCCTTTGACTTCCTTTTGTTGTCTAATCACTCTAGCTAGGACTTCCAGTACTATATTGAATAGGTAGGGTGAGAGTGGGCAGCCTTGTCTAGTCCCTGATCTTAGTGGGATTGCTTCAAGTTTCTCTCCATTTAGTTTTATGTTGGCTACTGGCTTGCTGTATATTGCTTTTACTATGTTTAGGTATGGACCTTGAATTCCTAATCTTTCCAAGACTTTTAACATGAAGGGATGTTGTATTTTGTCAAATGCTTTCTCAGCATCTAGTGAGATGATCATGTGTTTTTTTCTTTGACTTTATTTATGTAGTGGATTACATTGATGGATTTCCAAATATTGAACCATCCCTGCATTCCTGGGATAAAGCCTACTTGATCATGATAGATGATTGCTTTCATGTGTTCTTGGATTCGGTTTGTGAGAATTTTATGGAGTATTTTTGCATCAATATTCATAAGAGAGTTTGGTCTGTAGTTCTCTTTCTTTGTTGGGTCTTTCTGTGGTTTAGGTATGAGCATAATTGTAGCTTCATAGAATGAATTGGGTATTGTTCCTTCTGTTTCTATTCTGTGGAATAGTTTGAAGAGAATTGGTATTAGGTCTTCCTGGAAGGTCTGATAAAATTCTGCACTAAAACCATCTGTCCCCGGACTTTTTTTGGTGGGGAGATTTTTAATGACTGCTTCTATTTCTTTAGGAGTTATGTGGCTGTTTAGATGGTTTATCTGCTCCTCGTTTAACTTTGGTACCTGGTATCTATCTAGAAAATTGTCCATTTCCTCCAGATTTTCCAATTTTGTTGAGTATAGGCCTTTGTAGTAGGATCTGATGATTTTTTTTAATTTCCTCTGTTTCTGTTGTTATGCCTCCCTTTTCAGTTCTGATTTTATTAATTAGAGTACTGTCTCTGCACCCTTTGGTTAGTCTGGCTAAGGGTTTGTCTATCTTGTTGATTTTCTCAAAGAACCAGCTCTTGCTTTTGTTGATATTTTGTAGAGTTCTTTCTGTTTCAACTTGGTAGATTTCAGCTCTGAGTTTGATTATTTCCTGTCATTTACTCCTCTTGGGTATATTAACTTCTTTTTGTTCTAAGGCTTTCAGGTGTGCCGTCAAGTTGTTAGTGTATGCTCTTTCCATTTTCTTTTTGTGAGCACTTAGAGCTATGAGTTTTCCTTTTAGTACTGCTTTCATGGAGCCCCACAAGTTTTGATATGATGTGTCCTCATTTTCATTAAATTCTAAAAAGTCTTTAGTTTCTTTCTTTATTTCTTCCTTGACCAAGTTATCATTGAGTAGAGCATTGTTCAGTTTCCAGGTGTATGTGGGCTTTCCGTTGTTTTTGTCCATATCAAAGAGGAGTCTTAGTCCATGGTGGTCTGATAGGGTACAATGGATTATTTCAATCTTTTTGTATCTGTTGAGGCCCATTTTGTGACCAATTATATGGTCTATTTTGGAGAAGGTACCATGAGGAGCTGAGAAAAAGGTATATTCTTTTGTTTTAGAATGAAATGTTCTACAGATGTCAGTTAAGTCCAATTGGTTCATAACTTCTGTTAGTTTCATTTTATCTCAGTTTAGTTTTTGTTTCCATGATCTGTCCACAGCTGAGAGTGGGGTGTTGAAATCTCCCACTATTAATGTGTGAGGTGCAATGTATACTTTAAGCTTTAGTAAAGTTTCTTTTATGTATGTGGGTGCCCTTGCATTTGGGGCATAGATGTTCAGAATTGCAAGTTCCTCTTGGTACATTTTTCCTTTGATAAATGTGAAGTGTCCTTCTTTATCTTTTTTGATTACTTTTGGTTGAAAAATGATTTTATTTGATATTAGAATCGCTACTCCAGCTTGTTTCTTGGGGCCATTTGCTTGGAAGATTGTATTCCAACCTTTTACTCTGAAGTAGTGTCTGTCTTTTTCACAAAGGTGCGTTTCCTGTATACAGCAAAATGTTGGATCCCGTATATATATCCAGTCTGATAGTCTATGTCTTTTTATTGGAGAATTGAGTCCATTGATATTAAGAGATATTAAGAAAAAATGAATGTTGTTTTCTGTTATTTTTTTTATTGGCAGTGGAGTTATGTTTTTATAGCTACCTTCTTTTAGGGTTGTTGGAAGATTACTTTCTTGCTTTTTCTAGGTTGTAGTTTCCCTCCTTGTGTTGGAGTTTTCCACCAATTATCCTTTGAAATGCTGGATTTGTGGTGAGGTATTGTGTAAATTTGGATTTGTCATGGAATATTTTGGTTTCTCCATCAATATTGATTGAGAGTTTTGCTGGGTATAGTAGTGTGGGCTGGCATTTGTGTTCTCTTAGGGTCTGTATGATATCAGTCTAGGATCTTCTGGCTTTCTATAGTCTCTGGTGAGAAATCTGGTGTAATTTTTATAGGTCTGCCATTATATGTTACTTTGCCTTTTTCCCTTACTGCTTTTAATATCTTCTCTTTGTTCTGTATATTTGATGTTTTTATTATTATGTGATGGGAGGTATTTCTTTTTTGGTCTAGTCTATTTGGGGTTCTGTAGGCTTCTTGTATATTTAAGGACATCTCTTTCTTTAGGTTAAGGAAGTTTTCCTCTATAATTTTGTTGAAGATATTTACTGGCCCTTTAAGTTAGGAGTCTTCACCCTCATCTATACCTATTATCCTTAGGTTTGGTCTTCTCATTGTGTCCTGGATTTCCTGGATGTTTTGGGCTAGGAGCTTTTTGCATTTCACATTTTCTTTGACCGTTGTGTCTATGTTTTCCATGGTATCTTCTGCACATGAGATTCTCTCTTCTGTCTCTTGTATTCTGTTGGTGATGCTTGCATCTATGACTCCTGATCTTTTTCCTAGGTTTTCTATCTCCAGGGTAGTCTCCCTTTGAGATTTCTTTATTGTTTCTACTTCCATTTTTAGATCCTGGACAGTTTTGTGTAATTCCTTCACCTGTTTGGTTGTGTTTCCTTGCATTTCTTTAAGGGCTTCTACTTGTTTACCTGCGTTCTCCTCAAATTCTTCAAGAGTGTTGTTTATGTCCTTTTTAAAGTCCTCTATCATCATCATGAGAAGTAATTTTAATTCTGAGTCCTGTTTTCCTTGTGTGATGTGGTGTTCGGAACTTGCTATGGTGGGGGAACTGGGTTCTGGTGGTGCCAGGTAACTTTGGTTTCTGTTGTTTGCATTCTTACTCTTGCCTTTCACCATTTGGTTAGCTGTAGTGTTACCTGCACTCATTGGTTCTGAATGGAGTCTGCCTTTCCAGTTATCTTGGTTCTGTCAGAACTCCTTGGGGTCCGCATGTCTCTATGATCCTGAGTTCCAGCTGTTCTGGGTACAGTGGCTCCTCTAGGATATCTCAGGATATGGTGTCTCCATAGTAGTAGACCAGCTAGGTGTTTGCTGCTCTGAGTGTAGTTGCTCCTCTAGGATGCTTCAGGATATGGTGTCCCCTGCTCTACAGCTCTGTGGTCCATGACCTCTCTAGGATGCCTGCAGCTCTGTGGTCTGTGACCTCTCTAGGATGCCTCCAGATGCAGTTTCCTCAGGGGAGCAGATCAGCTGTGTGACTGCTCCAGCCTCCGGGATCTGAGTCATGGGTGGAAGGGGAGTGGTTTTCCGCAGGGGAGGGTTCTTGATGCCAGGTGTGCTCTGGGGGTTCCCTACTGCCAGTTGTGCTTCTGCCAGTTGGGCCTAGGGTGGTGTGCGGGTGTTTCTACCTGCAGCTCTGCGGTCCGTGACCTCTCTAGGATGCCTCCAGATGCAGTTTCCTCAGGGGAGCTGATTGGCTGTGTGACTGCTCCAGCCTCCAGGACCAGGGCCCCTTCAAAATTCTTAAGTAATGAGACTCAAAATATAAGTTCTCACCTACTCCAATGCTCATCACTGTAAAATTATTTTTTATTCTCCTGATGTCAGTTGTCATCTTGGAGATTTACTGCTTCCATCTTCTATTGCAGGCCTAGTCCTGGAAGTTTCTAGCCTTTGTGCAATCTTATCTAGGCCTAGAATGTTTTCAGCCTCTGAGACTTACTGCTGAATAAGTTCACCTTTTCTAGTTATTTCTGAGCTCTGGATGGCTGGTTCAACTCAGTTTTTCTGGCTCAAACTCCTCTTCAATCTGATTGGATCAAATCTGGCTTTCCTCTCTTGAACTCTCCTGTATTGCTCTCATACTAACTGAATTGGCTTAATACTAACTTTGGCAATATGTTCTTATCTTTTGGCTCCTGCTCTGGCTCATTCTGTCTTCACCTATGTCTAGCTTGTTCTCTCTTCAACTTGTCCCTGTAAAAATGTCCAAGTGCTGCCTTCTTCCTCTCCGGGCACCCTGTCCTGCCCTGCCCCTTCAGTAACTCCTCTTTTCTCTTTCTGAGAGTTGGGTACATCCTATTCTGTCAAATCTTTCTATGATTTATCTCTTTGCCTGACACTCAGACTCTTATATCTGGGTGATTCCTTCTACAAACTAAATTCAGTTTCATTGTTTAGCATTAAGAGTATGTGTGTATTCTAGCCAGAGAGATAAAAGATGTGTCCTAAGGGATCAGCTACATCACAACTAAAAACATTCTTTTTTCAGTAAAAATCTTGTGGTTCACAGTCTTGGGGTTCACAGTGTGATCAAATATTCTGCAGCACATCACATAATTTAGTCTGCTAAGATCATAAGATTGAATGGTGAAAAAGAAAATCTCAGACTGAATGTTGCCAATGGCCACCAATGTACTTGGCATACCATTGAGAACTTCAAATGTATTTAAATAAATTATTGATTTTTGCATAAAAATAAAAACATATCAAAAAGACTATATTCAAAAATTATCTTAATTTCTAAAGCATAGTATGATGTATTGATATGTACTCAGTTAAAAAATACACACCATATATGATTACTAAGTATTTATATTATTTATACATTATATATTTTCATTAATATTTACATATCACTTTACATCCACATATATTACTTTAATATAGTATTTATAAAGTAATACAATGCTTATTATAAGAGAGCATCTCCCTTACTTTCTACTTTATGTTTTGAAAGAGTCTCTTACTAGACTTGGTACTCACAAGCAAGCTTGAGGGATTTACTTTTTTCCACTACCCAGCACACAGAATGAAAGTAAATGCCATATTCAGGTGGGATTCAAACCAAGGTCTTATGCTTACACAGTAAGCATTGGTGAAATATCTCCTTGGCATCATGTCTCATTAAAACTCTAAACACATATTCAGTTCTTTCCTTGTCTACTTGTTTTTCTAATTATATTTGTATTATTTGAAACAACTTTAAAATTTAAACATATTTTGGTCATATTCTTCCCCTAAACTACATCTTTCCAGATTCTCTCTCTCCCTACTCACTCATCTTTAAGTTTTTTTTCTTTGTTTATTTTATTTTATTTTATTTTTTGTTTTTTTTTTTCGAGACAGGTTTCTTTGTATAGCCCTGGCTGTCCTGGAACTCACTCTGTAGACCAGTCTGGCCTCGAACTCAGAAATCCACCTGCCTCTGCCTCCCAAGTGCTGGGATTAAAGGCGTGCACCACCACCGCCCGGCTTTAAGTTCTAAACTCCAAACCAAGAAAACATAATAAAATCCAAAAGAAAAAGAGCAAAAGAAAGCAAAAAGCAAACAAAACAAAACAAAACAAAACAAAAAAAAAACCAAAAAAAACCCTCATGAAACCATAACCCAATAAAAATATGGTGGAGTTGTATGTTGATCAGTTACTCACATGGGGCCTCTCTTGGAGTGGTGGACATACCCAGATTCACTCAAGTGGAGAAAACTGATTTTCTCTCTCCCAGCAACATTAGTGACAACAGTTCAGTTGTTAACCTTTTTCTATTGGCTAAGGTTTCAGATAGCAACATAAAATATAATAAGATAAAACAAAAATTATCAAATAAAGTTGGAAAAGACAAACCAACAGAATGAAAAGAATCCCAGAAGGTACTATATTCAGAGATCTATTCATTCATACACTCAGAAATTTCCTAAAAACACTAATAACTCAGCTTTCATACTCTTTGTTTGCTTTTTATTTGTAAAATTTTGACACCAGACCCATACAAATGAGCAGTTCAAAGGAAGTGTACCTGTTTTCTCAAATTTGTCAGTAGCTTTAAGAATAAGCTTAAGATATATTTTCTCCTAGTTCAACAAATACATGGACAGGTCCTTTATATTCACATATCATAGTCCTAACAACTGAGGTTTACAAAATGTAATGAGATACAGTACCAGATGCATATAATATGCAAAATGTCTAGGTACACTTAGGGATACATTGTTTACTATAATATCCCTGCCTCTTAGAAGGTGATATTCTCCTAAATGACTCAAGTAGCATTATTAATTCAGTTTCAACTTGTGACAATTACAGTAACAATGGTGAAAAAGAGTCATTATCATCTTACAAGAATGATGGTCACCAATAAATTTCAAGGGCAGTTTAGACCTTGATGCCCTTCCTATCATCCTTTTTCATGAGTTCACTTGGAAAAGTAGGTAAATAAGAATTTGTTATAACAATTGTTTTGTTTTTAGCAGTTGAACAACTACATTGAACTACACTTTATGCATAAAAAACCATCTTCCTTTTCATTAGAGGCAATGGAGTCCCCATTGGGTGCTGGAGCATACCAGTGGAAAAATAATGAGTGTGGTTCTAGGGAGATCACACAGGGACACTACATCAAATTACAAAAGAGGGTGGAACAACTTAAAAGAATCATACCCACAGAGTGTCTCTGGATAAGCACAACCTTTACTCAGTGGTTCTGGTTGGAAATTAATATTGGACCACAGAACAAGATAAACATTGTCTTTTCTTCTGCCTTTATCACTAATGTGTTGCTTGATTTAGGGTGTTTTTTTTTTTTAAGGAGCTATAGTCTGTTTTTCTCTATTATGGCTTAATAGCATCAACCTAGAATTTTGACAGAATTAAATAAACAACATATTTAAAGTTATTTTCATGATTTCTGACATGGAAAGGTCTTCAGAAAATTTATGTTTGCATTTTGAACTTCCTCTAGCCTTTAGATTGATGAGGTCTGAGTTTTGAAGGCTGTGCACTAAGTAAAACCCATGACAATGATGGTGTTTAAAAAATACCAGAGTATTTAAAAAATACTAGCTAATACTAGTAGTATTAGCTAGTAGTTAGCTAGTAGCTAACTAGAATTAACTAGTAGTTAGCTAGCCAGTATTTTTGTGTGCATGATCACAATGGTACTTTTTGGTGATGAATTCTATTTATTAGTGATGGCTGTTTGACTCCCTGGTAATGGACTCAGAAAATTTTACGTTAACTGCAAGACTGAAAGAATTTTTAATGTAGCTGAAAGGTTTTAAGGACATTACTATAAAATACGAGAAAAAGTCAGTCATAAAATAATATATGCCATTTTAAGTCTTAATATTTTGCATCAAAAAACTGCATGACAGGAAGGAATGCGTGATCTAGGCTACAGTCTGCCTAAGGGTAGGTCAGAGAGATACCACTGTGAGCTGTGTGATTCAGACAGACCTGCAGCCTCAGGTCAGCCTTACAGAGACTATCTCTAAACTTCAATCCTTGTCTTGCAACAAACATCATAAAATATGTATTCTTCCCAGCTAATTAGCCAGCAGTAGTCTCTCTGCACTCAGCTTTTGATTTCTAAATCTTTGCATTTATCTGATTCCTAGGATTATCTGAAACATTTTCAATCAAAGATAGATTACAAAGAATAAACTCTGATCATACTGAGTCAAGAAACTGTTCAATTAGGGCTAATCCTCCAAGTCCTTCTAAATGTGGAATTGATCTCTATAGTTAATCTGCATAAATTTTGATATTTCAGTGACTTTATCTATATGCTCTAGAGTGAGTCTTACTTTTTTGAACCTTTATCTTTAAAATATCAGAAGCAATAAGCCTACCTATAACACATATAAACTGAAATTACTAATGACTGGAGACTTCTACACTCCCATGTCAAAACAGAGCTGAAAGGCTAAAGAGACCTTAACTATTTTTCTCCTTTTGACAAGTCATGTCTGCTATTTTGTGCAAAGATTTCTTTTTTTTTTAAAGTACTATACCACTTAGCTTTACCACAATTGGAAACAACTCTAGTAGCTCTGTGAGTTGACAGTGCATACCAAATAGAGATATATTGAAAATAATGGAAATATTTAAGGTAAAAAGAAAATGACTGACTCACGTTGTCCAACAACACTGGGCTTATGTCAATAATTAAATTTAAATTAATTAAAATTATGCAAAGTAGAAAATTCACTTCACAGGGAACCCCGATGTCATATCAAATTCTCACTAGCACAATTGTTCAGGTTTAGAACTTATTTGGTATTACAAAGGAGGTCATTGAATGATACAGTGAGATTATGAACAGTGATGATCATTATTTTGTAGTCTAGTCAATACTTTTCAGCTTTTAGGAGATAGTCAGATAATGGCAATGACACACTCAGCAAAGTATTCTAAGCAGCGTTGTCACTGGATGACTTAGGAACAAATGGTTGGCAAAAAAGAAAAAAAGAAAGGCGAGGAGAAAGGGGAATAGGAAGGAGAAAGAGAGTTGCCAAAATGGGCCAATGGGTAAAGGTGCTTGCTTTTAAAGCTTGGTAACCTGTGTTTAATCCATGTGACTCACATGGCAGGAGAGGCTGGTTGGCATCTAACTTGTACAAGTGCAACATGGTGTACATGCCTCTGCATAATTATACACGGAGAGAGAGAGAGAGAGAGAGAGAGAGAGAGAGAGAGAGAGAGAGAGAAAGGGAGAGAGAAATATATTATATTAAAATAACCAATTGACAGGGTGAATGAGTTCCCATTTGTTAATATTACATAAACAAGACCTAAATAGTCATAGATATCCTACTGTACATCACCACAGGCTTGGTATAAATTAGCAGCTCAGGGAGACTCATATGAAGCTTCTGGTAAGCTTCTAACCATCATAGCTACAGAAGACACAGTCTTCTACTACAGTTAATTTCCCTTTCATTATTTTTCAAAACTTTTATTGATTATTAGTAAATTTCACATTGTGATGACCAATTCCACTCATCTCTCCATTTCCTCAGACCCACTCTGCACCCTTGCAACCTCTCCCACAAAATAGAAAAAAAAGTCTCATTGTGGAAGGTGTAGTGTGTCAGAATGTGTCCCATAGCATACACTTTTGTTTGCATTTCTTTGCTTGAAAATGTTTATTGCAATGAGTTCTTGGTGTAGCCCAATATCCATGCTATCATGGACCCCTCTCTGATACCCTATTGTTGCCTGTATCACAAAGGTCCTGGTGCTTTGGATCCATAGGACTGGCACTTTCACACACCCCAGTAGTTCATAGATGGGGTAGATGTTGCAGTTGGGCCAATTCAAAGCCCTGGATTTGGGCCTGAGATATATCTGAGTTGGACAGCCTGCTAGCTTTCCCATACCCACACCACCAATGCGATCTCTCTTGCCCTGCCTTAGTTGGCCCATCCAATGCCTCATCCATCAGGGGTCAGAGCCAGCTTTCTTGCTCTTAGGCTCTTTCTGGTGCTTACATGCAATCTCTGCAATCAGGGTTAGCTCTCCCATCTATGTAGGTGAAGTAGTGTTCAGCTGGTAAGGAACAAAGCCAGTTCTCCTACTGTCATGTTTCTTCTCTCTGCCTGCCATAGGTCACAATGAATGGGGGAGGGGAGGAGGGTATCTCTCCTTCATCCAAGCCACCACACAAGAGACTAGAGGCAGGACTTGCTTTCTGGTACTCATGTCCTTGGGGCTCACTTACCTAAGAGCCCCATGTCCAGGGACAACTCTACTGTGGTGCTCAGGTAAGGTGCAGGGCTGCTCTTCACTTTCACAAGTGCTGCAGCAGTTGAGGGCTTGGGCAAGTTCTATATCTCCATGGCCATGGGGTCAGCTCTCCCACCTGTCATAGAAGGCAAGGGGTGAGATTTGGGGAGGGCATCTCTCCCTCACTGCTGACACATGACTAACAAGTTGCAAGGCCACTTTTCCAATGGTCACATCCTCAGCAACAGCTTCCCAGCATCCCTGCCATCAAGGTCAGCTCTCGTGAGCTGCCAACTGAGGTGCAGGGCCTGCTCTCCTGAGTGCTGCAACAGGTGAGGGAGAGGTACAGCTCTCCTATTCTCATGACCCAGGAGGTGTCAGCTGTCCAATCACTACAAGTGTCAAGGGAAAAAGGGAGGGGAGAGGATCTCTTCTTTATCTAATCCACTTAACAGTGACCAGAGGCAAGAACTTATCTCCTATGCTCATACTCAGGGTCAGCTTCTATGAAACTCTTACTTACACCTGTCCTGTCCAGCAGGGCATTAAATAGGGTCTGGGGAGATCACCTAAGAGAGAATGGGGAAAAAACGAGCAAATGCAAAGAACCATGGCTTGTTGATAGGCTGATCAAACCATAATTTTTACTTTTTCACACAGTGGTTATATACACAAAAAGGCAGGATGTGGGGAAGGGGATGACACCAGAGTGTAGGTGTTCAAAGGGAGTACAGATACCTTCCAGAACAGAGTGTCAGCTGGGTGAAGGTTCAGGGGACAGTTCACTATGACTCAGCCTATGATTCACTTTTCCTTATCTAGGTTGGTACTATCCACCAAGGCTACCCACCTACAAGGTCTATGACTAAAGCCTGGCAACTTTCCACCAAAGTTGCTTGTTTACAATAGCTTCTAGCCATCTGTTTCAGTGTTTTCTCACAGAGACCCAAGACTTTGTATTAGCAGGCATTTATGTCAGGCCTATGGCTGATTCTAGGCCTTCAGTGTATAAGCAGGGCTGCTCCTGACATACAACAGCTCTATGGTCCCTCCTGGGAACGTAGATGGCCTGCCATCCTACATACTGCAGCTGGTTAAAGTGAGAGTCAGCTCTCCTGCTCTCATACCCCCAGGGTCAACTCTCCCACTCATGCAAGGGGTAGAACCAGTTCTACGTAGCCATTGGACATCAATATATCCCCAGGCAGCAGCCCAGACCAGATATATATACCTGTGTTTTAGTGGCAACAGGTCCCTGTAGCTACAGGACCATGGACCAAGATGTAGTCCCCAGTGACCCTGCAGTCCAGGATCCCACTACAACTCAGGTGGTATCTGCAGGTACTCACATTAGGCTGTTCCTTATTACCCTTGAGTTTCTAGTTCTGCCTCTCTTCATTGTGTCCACACCTATCTGCTTCTCTTTCTCTTCTATTCCTCCACCATTTGCTTGTTCCTCTTTGTGGCATCCAGTGTTTCTGGGTACTAAGATCATCTCAGGAATGGTCTTAGAAGTGCTATGCCCTACGTATGCATTATGGTACCAGGCAGGCATCATCTAGGACATGGTCTGTTCCCCCAGCTTTTGCAGTACTTGACTGGTATTCATCTGGGCTATTCCATGTCTGTGTCCCATGGTCCCAGACCAGTTGTCATCTCAGGCTCACTCCTTGCCTGGGTCTGCCCATGTGGCTCCATGTGAGGGAGCTATGTCTTTGGTTGACTCCTTCCTGAAGCCACCATCCTAGGCAGGGTTCACATTAATTTTTATACCAGCATAATTATCCTACAATCCTAATGTACCTGAAGATAAAGATCTGTTTCTAAAACTTGAGAAAATATTAGAAAATATAAAAATACAAAGGACATCTTTGTGTGCTACGATATGCCTACACTACAAAGAAGATTACAGCAAAAATATTTTAAAATATTGCTCCTTAAAGTGTTGGTAAGTAGATGGCTTGCTTAGAAGTAATTGTTACATCAGAGACAAATTCTGATGTAAATGAACATTGTTTTCTAATCTGGTCCTTTATGTTTTTTTTTTCCTGTGGTTAATTGTTTTGGGCTTTCTTTAATTTCCTTTCTCATTCCTAACCATAGCAAATTTCTCCAGCTTCCTTCCCATTAGCAATATAGAGTTCTTATATCATTTCAGCAGTACTGCTTTTGATTTGGGAACCTCAATTGTTTCACATGCTCAAAAACCTTAGTGGTCTTTGAGGGATGATAATTTAATGTGAGATAAGATTTGTTCCTTCTACATGATATTTAAATGCTCATTTTTGTCTTGAATTCTAAGAGATCATAAGATCTTCAGAACTGTTAGAATTGGGGTTCTTTCTACTTTGAATGCATTGATATTAGGTAATTTTATTGCTGATATGTTGACTTGCCATAAGATTGATCTTTTTCAAGTTTACAATCCAGTGATGTTTAGTATATTCAAAAAGATTTAGAACCATTGGTACTGTTTATTGTGGTAAATATTAATTGGAGTGCTCATCCCACCTTTAATCATTTAATTCCCAATTAAAAGACACAAAATGTTTATGTTTATAATAAGCCTTAAAGCACTAGAGCTGGGCAAATATTAAGCCTCTAATCTATTTTGCCTACCTCCCTGTCAATAGCTCCATGTTGTAATTTGGCATGTTTTGCCTGGGTAGTTCTTACTCCAACTAGCCAGCCCTCATAGCCATGTTCTTATGCTTACCTACCCCATGATATCTGCTCCTCTCTCTTCACGTCTCTCCCATAGCCTCTACCTCAGACTCCAAGCTCATGAACTGAAGCCCTGTCTACCTGCCTTCTGCTCAGCTACAGGCTGCAGGCATCTTTATTCAACCAATAGTGTTAAATTAAGAAAAAAGTTACATAGCATCATTTGGTGTATGTGAGGATCTTCTCGTCTTTTGGGGCAACCAGACCTTGTAGGTCAGTGTTCAACATTACACTACCTAGAAACAGCCCAGACCTAAACAGTTTATCATGAAACAGTTATACCACCCTCAAGTGCCCATGAAAAACATCTTATTCTAATCTCTCTTCATTTTTTAGCAACTGCTAATCTACATATTTTTGCAACAATTTTGTAGTCTGAAGAGTTCATATAAATAGAGCATATATCACATGGTACTTTGTGTCTGGTTCATACTATGTCCCCATAGCTATATCAATATTCATTCTATATTGAAGTTGAACAGTGCTGCATTTGCACTAATGTTATTCTCTCACTGCTGGTCCTTCAAGTCATTTTTAATTTAGCTATTATAGATAACTTGTCATGTGTAGAAACATACTGAATCTGTGTTCAGTTTTTGGGATGTATTTCTAGAATTACATTTCTGGACCATGTAGTAATTTTTGTTTACATTTTTTAGGAACCACTCAACTATTGTTAAGAGAATTTGAATAGCTCAATCTGTTGACGTGCTTAAGAGTTTATATTATCCTTTAAATTCATATGAACATAGAGATGCTGAAGATATAACACAAGTCATATAAAAGCTTTTAAAGAGTGAAATTTCAAAAATGTATTGGTAGCAACAGCTCTTAGCATCTTTGAGGGATAAATGAAAAACATAAAGTTATGCCCCAAAATTTATGACTATGTTCCTCAAAGCAGTCAGATTTCTGACCAACAATACAAAATGGGTGGATAGAGGTGCTAAATTCAGAAGAATGTGGTCTCTGACTCTCAGACCTGTGCAGCACCACAGACCACTCTGCTTCCAGAACCCCATGTAAAAACACAGCTTCCATTGTTCAGACCCTACCTATGAAGATTGGTATGACAAATATTTTATTCTATGAGTAAAACAATAAGTATATATACAATTCATTTATTAAACTAAAAATTATTTTGTTTTTCAATAGTGGTAGATGTGAAATCTCACTTCCTTAGGTTTACACTTTCATTAAGCTGATGATGTTGAGCATTGTTTTTAGGTACTTGTTGGTCCCTTGCATATCTTCTATGCAGTAATAATATTAATACTCACTAAATCCTAGTTGTTCTATTAAGTTTCCTAGACCCTGTATATCCAACTAAAAATATATATTATAGACTAGCTTTATATCTAGAATTGGAAATAGATTAAAAGTAAAAACAAACAAATGAACAAACAAACTGAAAATAATGGTTTATGTAAATAGAAACAAGAGGAGAGCAAGAGTGGCTAAATCAGATGAAATAGATTCTTAGAAAAAGTTTACACAAGAACACAAAGAACATTGAAAAGTAATATGAGTTTCTATGTTGCATAAAATCTTAACAGTTACTAACATTTACATCTAATGTTATGCCACCAAAATATATGAAGCAAAACTAACAAATGCAAGAATAAATAAATAACCTTACAAAATAGTTGGAAACTTCAGTATATCATTTTCAATAATGTTTATAAATACTTGGTATTAAAAAAATTAAGTGAGAAACTAGAGAGCTTAAAAATATAAGGGGCTAACCAGACCCAAGAAGCAAGTTTAGGGTACCCTTTCCAATGACAATAGTATTTATATCATTCTAAGTACTCCTGGGACATTTTGCAAGAGAAGTCATATTCTACAAACCTAAGTAGCTTCAGTAGAACTAAAAATATAAATTCCATAGAAATACCTTCTCCAAGCACAACATAATGAGGTTAGAAAGGAATAATAATATAAAACTGTAATTTTCATAAAGTTATACAAATTAAACATTACACTGACCAAAAATAAAGAAAAAAAATCAGGCTAGTTTTAGAGAAAGATGAAAATGAAAATATAGACATTTTTGAGATATAACAAAAGCATTGCTAAAACTAATAATTTAATATTTTGTATCACAAAAGGAAGCAAGAACACCCACCTTCAAATTTCTAAATTAACAATGTCAAGAACTAGAAAAAGAAACACAAAATTCTAAACTTAAAGTTGGCAGAAGGAAGAAAATAAAGATTATAGTAAAAATAAATTGTGTAGAAGTTAAAAGGAGGGGCCATCAGGAGACCACTCTACCTCGGTATTCATCCCATGTACAGCCACCTAAGCTAAACACTGTTGTGGATGGCTGGAATTGCATAATCTGAGGAACATGATATAGCTGTCTCCTTAGAGGTCTGCCAAAGACTAACACACTCAGAGGATGATGCTCACAGTTAACCACTGATATGATCAGGGGTTTCCCAATAGAGAACTTAGAGAGAGGACTGAAGGAGCAGAAAGGGTTTGCAACCCCAGGAGGAAAGCAACAATACCAAACAACCAGAGCCCCCCAGGGTCTAAACCACCAGCCAGGGAACACATAGGGAGAGACTCAAGACTCCAGCGGTATATGGAGGGGGAGGATGGTCTTGTCGGGCATAGGTGGAAGAGGAGTTTCTTGGTCCCATAAAAAATAAACACAGAGTGTGTGTGGGGGAATGTGAGGGAGGGGAGGGGATAGTGGGGGGGTAGTGCGGTCACTGCCTCATAGAAGCATGAGGAGGGGGGTGGGATGGGAGGTTTCTGGGTGATGGGAGGAAGTGGGGTTAGGGGATAAAATCTGAAATGTAAATATTACAACCAATTTTCAAAAGGGGGGAAAAAAAGAAAAGTTGTTAGAAACAACATCTTTAAAAAGAATGTCAGCCCCCTAGGCCGGGAAAATTTTTTTTTTTTCTTGATACTAAAACTTGTTCTGAGAATTGTATATTGCAGAATACACAGCCTTGGTGTATCTACTCATCAAGCATACTGAGCAGGCCTGCCCCCCCCCCCAAAAAAAAGAAAAGAAAATGAAAATATAGACATTTTGAGATATAACAAAAGCATTGCTAAAACTAATAATTTAATATTTTGTATCACAAAAGGAAGCAAGAACACCCACCTTCAAATTTCTAAATTGACAATGTCAAGAACTAAAAAAAGAAACACAAAATTCTAAACTTAAAGTTGGCAGAAGGAAGAAAATAAAGCTTATAGTGAAAATAAATTGTGTAGAAGTTAAAAATTTGAGAGAAAACAAAATAAAATTCCTCAAGAAGATCCACAAAAATGATAAGACTTGATAGAACAATTAAGAAAACATTAGGAAGCACTCATATCAATAAAATAAAGAATAAAATAAAGACATTATTTTCTATTCTACATAGATAAGCCTAATTGGCTACTATGATAATTACAGGACAACAATTAGATAACCCAGATGAAACAGACCAACTTGAAAACTATGATCTACTCATACCAAATAAAATGAAATAGAAAACTAGTCTTTAACTTGTAAGAAGATTTAATTTGTAATAATAATAATAATAATAATAAACAATATTTCCCGAGAGAGAAACTCTATATGTGCTGGTTTCAGTGAGGAATTCTACCAAACACCAGTGGAACTAGTACCAGTCTATCTACAAACTTTCCAACCAGAGAACTCCAGGAATAATTTAGAACAAAAGAAGAGCTTTATATTCAAATAGGACAGAAACCAAAAAGAAAGATAGGATCCACATCCTTTATGAACACTGAGGGAAAAGTCTCTAAAAAATGCTGGCAAGCCACATGCTGGAACACATGTAAAAGATTTTACATCGAGACAATACAGGACTTATTCCTGGAATGGGAAGATAGTTCAGCATAGGAAAGCAGATCAATATGATAAACACAAAATCAATTAAGAAATTTAATTAAGTAACAATCATATCAAATAGCTCCTCAAAGCAAAAAGAAGTTACAATGATATAAAGAAGAGTCAAATACAAGACACTAAATTAAACAAAGAGGTCAAAGCATTATAAAGTAAATATTATAAAACATCCCTGAAAGAAATTAAATGGATACAAGTGAAAAACTTTCTCATGTTCATTAATTAGAATATTTAATCATGTTAAGATGTCAGAAACACCCAAAATAAATCCCTTCAAGACACACATGTTAGAAAAGAAAAATTGCTCATAATATTCATGTAAAATATCAAGAATTCAGCAAATAACTACTAAAGCACAAAGCTGAAGTATCATCAGCAAAGGGACTAGAACAGTGACACAGTTCCATGCTGCCACCTGCAGACACCTGAGGCTCTTCAGAGACCTCCTGTAGTGGGATATCTTCCCACTACATTTGTATAAAGCTCTGCTATTGGGCTGTATGAGAGGTAGGTGGAGTGAGGAGTCGAGTCGGGAGGGTGAAGGAGAGGAAAGAGAGGGAGAAGAGGGGAGAGGGGGAGGAGAGAAGATGACTGTAGATGTCTGTGTGTCTTTGGCAGTCTCACGTAGTTAACCATATCTGGGTTAGTTAACTGGGATAACAATTCTAATTATGTGGGCATCTTGTTAATTAAGCATTTCCAAATATATAAATATTGGATAACAATTAAGAATTAAGAGTCTCATTTCTACCGGGTACAGCGGTCACAGTGAGATGGTTTGGACTTAGCCAAGCGTTGTGGACAGCCACCAAGCTGGTATCTCATGGGTGTCAGGGCAGGTGTTTCCGGCTGGCTGGAGCCATGTCTGAGGCAAGAAGCAGCAGGAGCATGGCACAGCTTTTGCCCTCTAGCCCCTTGTAATCGGGATCATTTTAACTATTACCCCAACAACCTCCATGCTGGATTATTGACTACATTGCAGAAGAATAATTCAATTAAGAGATTTTAGCATAGACTTTAGCACGGGATTGCTAGCAATACAGGCATGTGGACAGAACTGTACATTCACCCTCATGTGTGCATATGTGCTTCTGAAGAAACTGAAGCTCAGCGATAGTTTAATGAAGAAATTTGAAGGTTTAGGAAGTTTTTAAGGGTTTATACTGTTTCATCTCTTTATCAACTCCTTTTTGGGATAGTTTTGCTGTCTGATAATGTAAAAAAAAATGGGTCATAAGTGTTTCACAATATTTCATTGAAGGGTGAAACCATCTTAATGACATCATGCTCTTTACTCTGTGACACAGAAAGTTCTTGGTTTGTATAGCTATTATCTTTTTTCAACAATACACAATTCTTCCTCATTTTTTTCATTTATTGCTAAATGTTTTATTCTTTCCTTACTATTATAAGTGAAATTGCTTCCTTGATTTTATTTTTGCCTTGTATATTATTGGTATGTATATATATATATATATATATATATATATACACATACACACAAACACACACACATATACATATATATACATGTATATATATGTATATATATATGTGTATATATATACACATGTATATACATATGTATACACACACACATATATATATATATATCACACACACACACATATATATATACACACACACACACACACACATATATATGTGTGTGTGTGTGTGTGTGTGTGTGTGTGTGCAATTGATTATGTATGTTGACTTTGGATCCTTCACCTCTCCTGAAATTGTTTATTCGTGTTAATTAACTTCTACTAATGTATACTCATTACTCTGTGTTTGAAGGTAGCATAACAGTGTTTTACTAACCATGTTATTAACAAGTGACATGAAATAATCTTATAGCATCATTTAGTCTATATTATCACAACAATTGTCACAATAAAGTGACAATTTTATTGATTGATTTGAGTGATCAAGTTAGTCAAATTCTCATGTAAAATAAATCACTAATCTAAGATGGCAGTCTGCATGTGGATTTCTCTCACCAGCATCTTTTCAGTGCCTCTTTGTATCCTCCAGGTTCCTAGAGAAAAGTCGTGAAGAGAATCGCTTGGAGTAGAGTAAATTTGCTGCAATTCTCCATTTCTCTGCTAGTTCGAAAGTGGCAAGATACAATATCTTTGTGAATAGTAAGATTTCAATGGCTGAGAAATCATAAAGAGGAGCTAGGATTAACTCTCTCAATCTTTACTTCCACAACGCTATTGAAATTTTAATTGCCACATTCTTTGGACTAACCTACTGGGTTTTTGTTGTTTTGTTTTTGTTTTTATTTTAAGAACGAACAAATTGACCTAATGTTTGAGCAGGAGATACATTCTATAAACCGATTTTATAAAGTTTTTGTTTCCTATTATCTGTAACAAGCTGAATATGTGTTGAACATGGTGTACAAATAGCCATGAACACTTCACTAGAAAGGAGGAGTTTCAACTTTTTCTACAGACTGTTAGACACTAGCTTTCTTTGTATTTTATTCACAATTCATTATTTCCATTGTCTTTATCCTTTCTATTCTGAAGAACCAGAGCCACGGTTAGCTAAAGCTATAGAATTCTTACCTATGTAGCAAAACCACACACCAGAAGAGAGCATCAGATGCCATTACAGATGGTTGTGAGCCACCATGTGGTTGCTGGGAATTGAACTCAGGACCTCTGGAAGAGCAGTCAATGCTCTTAACCACTGAGCCATCTCTCCAGCTCTGCAGCAAAACCACAGAGTTCTGACTTATATCGTTCCTAAAAACTCTTATTTATGCATATTAGATTCATGCTTAATAATAAAATTACTTCAGCCTGAGGCATAAATTAACTACATTTTCTTCTTTTGTTTGTCATACTAATTATTACCAATCTCTATAGACTAGCCTGACTATTCAAGCATTCAAACAGCTGTAGCAAACACAGTAAATACACACACACACACACACACACACACACACAGAGGCAGAGAGAAGAGAAAGAATATCTCATATATTCAGCCCAAAGTTTACATTTTTCTGTTATGATACTATAGAATTACTGAATGAACATTATATAAACACATCTAATTTTTTATGTTCAAATCATTTGAATGCCAAGTCTTTAATTTCTACAGCATTATCCCAGAGCACATATACAGTTGTGTGTTTAGATGTAATCTCACATTTCCTGTTACAATAAATTAGCCTATTAAAGAAGCCCAAGGTGATCACAATGTGTTTGTGTGAGAATCCATAAATGGGGTTTTGCTCCTTTTCGTCTTTGCTCCGTTTCTTTGGGCAAGTCTATATTATTCTTTCAGCTTCAGTTTTTTTATAGACTTGAAGCAGTAATTGTCATTTTAGCTTATTCCTTTCTGAGATGATACCATAAAAATTAACAAGATTATTAGTTGATAGACCCCCCAGGCCATTGTCACTGCACAGATGACATTATTGGCCTCTATAGAAAAGAAAGTTAGGGGAGCTTAAGCAGAACACTTGTTTGAATGGGAAGAGCTTTGTAATGGACTGATGTGAGATAGATAGATATCTTTAGAAAGGGAACCAGTGAAAAAGACAGAGAGCAGCTCTTTAACAACCACCCCCTGCTTTACTGTAATATACACCTGGCACTCCTAACTTCATGTTACCTAGCTGACCTCTCAGGACAACAGGGTACCAGGTCACTTGGAGTGACTTCTATTCCAAGGGTTGTAGCCTAGCCCCTTGAGCAAAGGCCCAGCAGATGAAAGAATCTCCAACATAAGTTTAGGGCAGCCATATTGCTTACTGGCAACTGCAACAGACTACTGCTGTGTACCTTTGAGCTAACTACAAGAGCACTTGGATGTCCTTGTCTCAGGACAAGGGAAGAGCTTGCATGTCACCACATAGGTGGATGTTCAGTACAGCCTTGCTGTTCAACCTGTGCATGGAAGGTATAGCAAGGATAATGATGCTGCCTGGGCCTCTAGGATAGCCTCATATGGAGAAACACTGTCCCAGCTTTTGGCACAGAAGTACTGTTGCTCTGAACTTCTGGGTGAAAACTAAGGTGCTGGTGCCACTTGGGTTTTTGTCTTGGAAGTTGCTTCCTTTCTACTCATTTTTGTGCTCTGCTAATAGCTCTTGAGACTTTCTCTTGATACACCTTGGAAGAGAGGTGCTATGTGCCCAGCAGAAACTTTCTAGCAGATGTGCTTCCTGTACAGTATCCTTGGTCATTTCAGTTTTAAGTTTATCTCCCTATTTATAAGTGTGAGTAGCTGAGTTTCATAAGCTGCCACCAGGTGTTTCTTCACAGTGCTGGACACCACCCTACTGAGACCTGCTTACATGTGTTTCCTGGTTCCTGGCATCATTAATCACAGGGGCTTGCTAATATGCCTTAGTTGGCCAGTTATACTACAATATTTAAAAGATAGGTGTAGGACTTCCACTTCCCTCTGTACCCCCAGAGACGAGGTTATACATAAGTCCAGGCATTTTCTGTCCTCCAAATAGTCTATAGTATACGTTCTATGCTGCATGATTTTGGTAGGGCTGAAGAATATAGGCTGTTTGGAAAGAGTAGCTTCTTGATGTGGAATGAACATGCTCTGAATGATATTTTTGGAAATAGGAAATCAACATCAGGAAAGACCCAAATCCAAGGTTCTGTCACTCATTTGTTTAAATTACCCAATTGTGGGTCTTTTTTTTTCTTTGATGATAGTGAAACAGGAAGAACATCTTATTAAGCTAAAATTGATGTTCAAAACAAAAGCACTCAGTACTAAATCTGAATTAGTAATTAGCTAATTGCATCAGTCCATATGTTGGATGCCACAACTCTGCTAACAGTTATAAGCTAATGATGCAATCTACTAAACTTGCCTATTCCATTTCCCCTTTTAAATTTATTCTTAAATATGAAGACACCTAATTATCTATAATCAAAATGCACAACAGTACTTAAGGTACCTCCTTCATTTTTTTTTTTTTATGTAAGCCCAATTTTTAATTCAGGAGCCAGAATCCACTTAAACACATCATTCACTCTATCACTTCTCTGTAGTGAGAATATACAAAGCAAAACCACCTTGTTTTCCAAAGACCTGAGACCAAATGCCAAAGATAAGTCACATGTAGTGTCCTGTGGCCCACAGTTTGAGAATTGTGTCTCTGTTAGCACACTATGTGGTGAATTCATTGCAAAACTGTGAAGAAGTTGGCCAGGCACTACTTCTGTATAGCTTTCAGTGTTTGCCTTTTTGGGCAGTGCACAATGTGCATCACTTGGTGTTGCGGGACTCTCCTTGGAAGAGCCTGTGGAGACACCTGTCTGGGCCAAAAACTGAAGGGGTAGTACTTGGGCCTGCATCCAGTCCAACCCAATTCTCACTCTCAAGTTTCTGGTCAGAATCTAATAAAATATTTTTCTGTTTAATCTGTGGATTTTCTGGATTTGTCTCTTTGTTCTATCCTGGTCATAACTATAACTCACAGGAAGTAAAGGGTCTTCATGGAATTTGTTTATTGTCTTATTTGTTCTTTGACTATTTGCATCTATTGTCTTGGTAGTTCCTCAACCTAGAACTGACCTTAATACTTACAGGTAATTAAAATGGTATAAAAGAAAAAAGGAGGAGGGGAGATAGAATAGGGGTTTCCTAGGAAGGGGAAATGGGGAAAGGGGATTGCATCTGAAATGTAAATAAATAAAATAGCCAATTAAAAAAATAAAAAGTGAGAGCAGATCAAAAAAATACAAAAAGAAATGGCTTCAACATTGAAACAGACTTTGGTAGGGATATTATACATTTGAAATAAAGAGAAATCTGAAAATAATTTAAGTAACACCTGTTATTGTAATTTATCTACTACAAAAACCAGCAAAACAAACCAAGTTTCATATTTTTATTTAAGGGCTGGAAAGTTTCTAACTGTAGCAACAAAAAGCCACAAAAATACAGCACATGTTTACAAAGCAAAAGGAAAGCTGAACATTTTCAGTAGAAGAGTTCTGCTTTACTTTCTTTTTCAAAATTCCCAGGCTTTTTCTGTCATTTTAAAAAACAAAGTGCTTGGGCTTGAGAGATGGCTCAGCAGGTAAAGTACTTGTTCTATATGCATGAGGACTGTAGTTCAGATCTCTAATCCCTGTCTACCTTTGAACTAGCAACAAGCAGGACTGCCATACTAGCTGAAAAAGTCACACTGGTTTCCGCAAGAAGACCTGCCTCAACATATAAGGAAGACAACTGGCATCAACATATGTCCTCAGCTAGAATGTACGCACATTCATATATGCAGTTACATATGCACCTACACACACCTATGCTTATGCACATGAAATCCCACATATATACATGCCTGCCTGCATGCATGCATACATACATACAAACACACTGTTAGATATAAATATATTACATGAAACCTGTGAATACTCATACAACTCCTAATGTCTTTGCCAAATTTGTGGAACCATTTTGTAAGTTCTTAGAAGAAAGTTTGTAGTGTGACAGTTGTGTAAGTCAGGCAAACTGTAAGTTCTAGTAGAACCAGAATGGAGAGATATTAGAGGGAAAAAGAGATAGCTATGCTTTGAGAGTAAAAATAATAGAGGCAAAGTTAGCATGGGAAGTCAGTAAAAAGCTTCATGTGAGAGGGTTCTTCAGAGATGCAGTGAGTAAGGCCAGAGTCAATATAAACGCACTTATGATTTTGGTTAGAAGAGATAGTAAGTGGGAAAAGGAAGTAGTATGTGCTTCTTTAGTTAGAAAAACAAGCCAGCAGGCTTCAGAGTAAAGTAAGCAACTATCATGAAGGAGGGCTACCGGGAAGTATATATATGTATATTATTATGTCGCCTCAGTCATTCCTCTCCCTTCCTTACCATCTCTTCAATTGAGAAAGCTTTCCTGAGGAGTGGCCTCCTGACTAAATGACTGTCAGGAGGCAAATTCATACTGCCATGTGCTTACATTTAGAAACTGAAGAGATCTCATACTTAGCAACTTAATAGCTCACCTAAAACCTCGAACAAAAAGAATAACATCCAAAAAGAGTGGATGGCAATAAATAACCAAACTCGGGGCTAAAATCAATAAAATAGAAACAACAGCAACAACAAAAGTAGTACAAAGAATCAATGAAGCAAAGAATCAAAATAAGATTGATAAATGCTTAGCAAAATTATCAAAAAGACAAAAAGTGAAGATAAAAATAAAATTAGAGATAAAAATGGGTACATCACAACAGTGAGGAAACTTAGAGAAACATAAGTATATACATTAAAAATCTTCATTCCACCAAACTGAAAAACCTAGAAGAAACAGATAAATTTGTTTATGTATACCTGACCTGATAAGTTAAGTCAAGATTAGATAAGCAGTTCAAACAGACCAATAACCCCTAGTGAGACAGAAGCAGTAATTAAAAGTCTCCCAACAACAACAACAACAACAACAACAACAACAACAACAACAACAAAAATTAGGCACAGATATAGTCAGCGCAAAATTCTACCAGATCTTCACAGAAAAATGTAAGTCAACACTTCCCAAATTATTCCTTTAAAAACTGAAGAAACAATTGTCTAAATTTTTTGTGACCACAGTGGCATTGATACCTAAAACATGCAAAGGCCTAATAAAGAAAATTACATGTAGCTCTTAGGAACATAGATGGAAAATTATCAATAAAATAGTTGCAAATTGAACCCAAGAACACATCAAACATCCACCATGGTCAAATAGAGTTCATCCCATAGATGCACAGATGGTAATCAATACAGATAAATTAATAAATGTAATCCATCAAATAAACAGAATCAGGGACAAAACTAAAACAAAGACAAAAAGCAAAAAGAAACACAATACAGGATCATCTAGTTAGATTAAAAACAAACAAACAAACAAACAAACAAAAGACCCCCCAAACCAACCAACCAACCAACCAACCAACCAACCAACAAACAAACAAATGAACACATGAAACAGAACAGAATTTTAAAATCCCACGGCTAAAGGCATATCATAGGTATATGGCCAAGATTCCAGGTTTAACTGCCAGAGCATGAGTTCTTCAAGTCAGAGGCTACCAGCCTATAATGTCTCACAGGCTGGGAGCCCCACAGTCTTCAGATGGTGGTATTACATTAATTGCATAAAGGGACACATTAAGTTAATACCGCCTGAACAATTTTTGCCTATTTACCATATCAAAATGTTAAATGATCTGACCACCAGGTTCTCCCAGCATGCCTCAGTCCCTATGGGTTTGTTTGGCTAGCATACCCTATCCTCTACCCCCATTCTTAACTTCTCCATCCAGGAACTGGGATGCCCTTCCTTCATCCAGCTTCCCTTCCCTATATAACCCTGCTATTTTGGCCCGTCTCTTGGGTTAGACTGCCCCCCTTGGTTGGTGATTCCTCTCCCTTCGCCCTCTCCTCACCATGACTCAGGATCATGTCCATTCTGGACTCTCCCAGATGTTTGCCTCTGGCAATGCTATCCTTTTATCTACAATAAACTTTCTCCTTCACCATACCTAGAAGCAATCATGTTCTTTGCCTTTTGTTTCTTTTTTGTCCACATGTAACATAAAGAAACTGGAGCATCCAAATTTTGGTATCTGATGAATTTCTGCACTTAAAAATCTGAAAGTCCTGCATTTAAACTATAGCTCTGTTTAGAACTTCCAGTTTACATAATATGTTCAAACTCTTGCCTCCCAACCTAGAAATGAAGGCAATTTTATCATTCCACAAGGCCTTGCAAGGATTAAATGAGATGTATGTGGAGGTCACACTATCTGGCTAGTGATGAGTACCAGATAAGAGGTCTGTCAGAATCTGACATATACAGAGGTGGATGCTCACAGCTAATGATTGAACTGCTCACAGGTTCTCAGTGTAGGAGTTAGAGCGAAGATTGAAGGAACTGAAGGGGTTTGTGGCCCCATGGGGAAAGCAACAATACCAACCAACCAGAGCTCTCAAGGTCTAAACTACCAGCCTGGGAGCACATAGGGAGAGACCTATGGTTCTAGCTGTATATCTAGGGGAGGACGGCCTTGTTGGGCAGAGTTGGGGAAGGAGATTCTTGGTCCCATGACTAGATGGCCCAGTGTTGGGGAATTAGAAGGTGGGGAGGAAGGAGTGGGTGGGGGCACATCCTCATAGAAGCAAGAGAAGGGAGAGTTGGGATAGGGGTTTCTGGGTGGGGGGAAATGGGGAAAGAGGATAACATCTGAAATATAAATAAAATATCCAATAAAATTAATTTAAAAAAGAATTAATTCTCTACTCATGTTCTAGATTCATTTTTTATTTATACATATCTAGATGATATTAGGAAACAATTTATAGATCACAAGTATGACAATATACTCCCATGTGTGGGTTGGAAGTAACACATAAACAAATATGTTATATATGAGCATTTCAAAGATGCTAACTCACAACTGCAGCGATATTGCTAGCTTCCTATTAACTTTACTTTTCACACATGGGTATATATATATATATATATATATATATATATATATACAGACACACATTTATGTGGGTGGGTGTGTGTTTGTGTGTGTATGAATCTGTATGTGACTAGAAAAATTAAAGTTTATGCTTCTTCTTAGATGCTTTGTTTCTTCTGTTTTATAACAAATTAACAGAAATGTAGCCGTTCAATATAACAGAAAACTATTGTCCCACCCTCACTGTAGATCAGCATCTAGATGACAAAGAAGACTGCTCAGACTCATTAAGTTAAAGTCACCTTTAAATAAGTGCTTATCTGGAACTCACGATTTTCTTCCAAGGCTAATAGTTATTTTCAAAGTAGTTTCTTACAGCTTATGACTAAGATCTTCATATTACTAGCTGTAACCAGATCACTAAGAGATAGCCACCAGAACTGACTATTGTTTTATACATGGCACACTGAACAACTTCTGACATGGATATATTATTTTTCTCTGAGAGTGGAATAAATCTCTCAAATACTGTCTTTGATCACCAGGTAAAGAACGTGCTTTGCTTCTTCGGGTCTCACATTATTGAGTCAGGCTCCTGTTGCCTACTATGTCTTTTGCCACAGATCACCAGGTAGTCATATCTAAGCTTACCTCTAGCCACACACTCACAAGGGTAGTAAAGGGCATGCACATGGGAAGATGGAAATCTTTGGGACTAGTTTAGGAATAAAGAGTAAAGAGTAAAGCAGAGAATGAAATTAAAGGGAATGTTATGAATAGGTTCACACATTTGAATGCTTGGCTCCCAGTTGAAGTACTGTTTGGAAAGGCTTAGGAGGTGCAGCCTTGCTGAAGGAAACATGTCACTGTGGATAGAGATTTATGTTTCAAAACCTACCTTTTTCCCAATAAGCTGCCTCCCCCTCCTTCTTGTGCATCTAACATAAGCTCTTAGTTACTGCTCTTCTTACTACTATGGCTGACTGACTTTACCTACTTTCATTGTTATCACAGACTCTACTACTGCCAGGAACCATGAGACCCAAATGAACTGCTCCATTTTATAAGTTGCCTTGGGCATGATATCTCTTCTCAGCAATGGAAAAGTAAACAAGACAGAATTTGGTACTAGGAGTGGGTCTATTGTAGCAGGCCCCTTTTAATTTATTAATTAATTAATTTTTTTAATGAATGTGAAAGACTTTGAGACATTGGACTATGGACATGGTTAAATGTTGTAAGTAGTGCTTAATGAGTCATCCTAGTAGCAGTCTGAAAAAAAAAACCAGTAATACTAAGAGCAACATGCATTATGGAGACCCAGGTTAAGAGGTTTTAGAAAGAAAAAAAAATTAGCAGTGGGACTAGAGACCATTTTTGCAATATTTGACAAAGAATGTGGTCACTCTTTTCCTTTGTCCTAATAATCTTATTGAGGCTAAGTTAAAAAGTTCTGGCCTAATTTCACAGGTAGAGAAGATTTCAAGTTAGCTTAATATGGACCCTGATACATGTTTATTAATAATAACTCTTATGCGGATCTATAATGCAAAGCAGCAAGTAGTGTGAAAATAAATACTGGATTGCAGTTTCAGAATAAAATGAGCACCAAGGAATTAATGTTTAGGCTGAAAGAAGTAAGTAGAAATGGAATAAAGGGAGTGATAACTTCAGGATGAGACACTACCCAGCTAAGCTTCCAAGTGAACAAAATAAAATAAAAGGCCTAGGGAATTATCTGATCCTAACTACAACAAAACAAAGCTTATGCAAGAGTAATTCCTAGAGGTAGCCAGAATCCATCCTAAGCAATCACCAGGAATCGAAATCTACATAGTTGTGATTTTAGGGACATGAAAGATACAAGAGTTACAGAAAACAGCTGAGGTCAGCTATATGGCAGAGAGTCTCTGTACAGAGGCCTGGAGAGGCCATTGTGTGAAGCTGTAAAAATAACATCTGAATTGCTTTAGGGACCCCCAATATGGAGATCCCAGAGCCATGGGATATCTGCCAAGAATAGCTGCAGTAGGGAGTAAAAGCAGCCCAAGGTAGAGAAAAGTGTGCTGCAGTCAGTAAGGCTGAGAGGTCTGAGTTGTCTAAGCACTGACGTAGACATGGAGTTACAGGATTTTGCTCACTATGTCTCCTTTTCTCACTTTTGGAATGATAATGTATATTATGTGCCGTTTTATGGTAGAAGCATTTAATTTTGTGGGTTATTCATTAAAAGACTGTGTTGAATCTCAGAATAGACTTTGGAATTTAAACTGTAGTGAAACTGTGAAAGACTATGGGGACTTTTGAAGTTGGACTAAAAGATTTTGTATTATGATATGGTGGAAAGTCCATGGGAGCCCTGGAGTGGGCTGTAGTAGTTTAAATGAGGACGATTCTCCTAGGCTCATATGTTCGGTCTGTAGTTTGTGGATCTATTCGGGTTGGGAAGGGTTAGGAGGTTACCCTTAGTGAAGAAGTATGTCCCTGGGGGTGGGTTTTAAGAGTCATACCTTCTCCTTATCTCCACTTCCTTCTGTCTACTTTGAACTTGCATTTAGGGGAAGTAACCTTCCTATTTTGACTACATGATTGCCTGCTGTCACATCTCCTCATCACAACTAACCCTTATTCCTTTGTAACTTTCTTCTGCAAGTTTCTTTTATCACAGCAATAGAAAACATCCGCAGAAACAAAATCAAAACCAAAACCAAACAAATAAATGCAAGTATTGTCAGCATGATCTTATTTTAGTTGAATATTTTAACCATGGACATACAGAAATTTAACACAAAATAAATATCCATACATATTTTAGTGTCATTTGAGGGAGTGTAAAACTATTAGTTTATCCTGAAAGTTTACATTTATCTTAAGAACTTTGTCACTCTTATACCTTCTCATTTAAAAATTTCACTGAAGGTGAAATTCACCTTTACTCACCCAAAGATACTGTTTGACTATACAAATAATGCTTATCTGGATGGTTAATTCTTATTTAATAAATGTTAAAATGCAAGTTACAAATAATCATGTTTTAGAGCCTAAGAGCTACTATAGGGATAGAGAGAGGGTTAGAATATAACAAGACTTTAAGAGACTTCCTCAAAACCACAGTCTACATGGGCAAGAACAGACTGGGACTTATCTATGGCTGACAGAGCTTTGGAGCAACAGACATTCAAGATTTGCAGCCTCCATGTCAGTTCTCTGGGCACTTCTAAATGCAGCCTACAAATGGTGACAGGGACTTGGTTTAATGAACATCCTTCTAGTCAGAAACCACTGTCCTATCTGGAAAGGCATTATGGTAATTACAGTTGGGTAGTCAGGAAATGCAGTGCCGAGAAAATTTAACTCAATAAACACTTCATATTGAAGTTTCCCCTTACATGGTTTTTTTTCTCAGTGACTCTCTACAACCAACATATTCTTTGCCCTTTTATTATTATATTTTTTTTCTTACTGGAAGCCAATAAAGCATCAGATTCCATTTTCTATACTAACACCTCCTCTCTCACCCCAGGGAATAATTAAATGAATGAAAGAACAAAGATCATTTGAGTGACTGGTATTTAGAAAAAGCAATTTGCAGTTATTGATTTCTTGAAACCAGTGGGAGGGAACTGAGAGGAAATTGTAATATTTCCTCAGATACAGAAGCCATGAGTGGCCTTGCTGTGCATGCTGAAATCTTTGGGTAAGGCTTCATACTAATGAACAATAAGAAGAAGAAGCTAAGCTAGTGGATGTGTAAAACCTATATAGGTGATGGAATAAGCAATATATTTAGCAAGGTGTCTCTATTATGCCAACTACTCTGTGCACTTCCTGTGCAGGGCTTTATCTGTGTAGTTCTGTCATGTGATAGTAGTTTAAAAATTGAAGTCAGCAGGAAATGAATAAAAGGCTAAATGAAGAAGAGTAGGGAAATGAGCATGATAAAGGTGAAAATCAGAGGACTGAACAGCATTCTTACACGGGACAATTGTGAGGTTTCTGGAGAACTGCTTCGCAACGATTTCATAATGGGGATCTTGAGAAAGCAAAGTGTAGAGAGAGGCATTGGTTATGAGCAGAAAGTGCCAAGGCGTGAACCAGTTTTTATTTATATTATGCTTATTTAAATTGTCTTTATGGTCAGTTACTTAAAATTTGAGCCTAGGTAGTTGTTATTCATTAAGAGACCTTTATTGGACTGTGGAGTTGTGTTCATAGTTTTATATTTGACTGATTTAGGATTAATACAAATGTCTCCTCTCTTCCTGTCTGAAGATGAATAATGACATTTTCAATGCAGGTGATATTTTCATGTTAATGTCATGGATATAAAAACTTTAGAGAAGCCAGTGAAGTAGATAAGCTAATTGCATATCTTTATTTCTCCCTGGTATCCTCGAAATCCAGTCCCCAGTGTCACATTTTGTAGCAAGCCACCTACTGCAGTACTTTTCTTCTCTACCCCTATCTCTCGGGGAACATCTTTTCCTCCAGCCTTCCTTTCTCAGACTTATCCCTTCATCCTAGCCACCTACTCTAGCAGGAATTCTTTGGGAATCCAGCAGCCGAACCTGCCAGAGCAGCAAGTAGGCCAGAGAATTAGGTAGGTGAACTTGAGACCTTCCTTTTCCTCTCTACCATGTACAATCCTGATGCCCCATCCCCTGCTCTGTAGAAGACAACCTGTTGTGATCTTTCTTCACTCTCTACCCTCATTCACAGGACACTAAGAACATTCTGGATTAGTGAAGACTTTTCCCCAATCTGTAGGTTGCTGATTTGTCCTATTGACTGTGTCTTTTGCCTTAAATAAGCTTTTCAGTTTCATGATGTCCCATTTATCAATTATTGATCTTAGAGCCTGAGCCATTGCTAATCCTCTATGCCAATGAGTCCAGGCTTTTTTCTCACTTTCAGTTCTATTCAATTCAATGCATCTGGTTTTACATTAGAGTTCTTGATCCATGTGGGCTTGAACTTTGTGCAAGGTAATAAGTATGGATCTATTTTCATTCTTCTACATATAAACCACCAGTTAGACCAGTACTATTCACTGATGATGCTTTTCCCCCGCCAGTGTTAGTTTTGCTTCTTTGTCAAAGATCAACTTAAGGCAGTATCCACAGGACCTGGAGAGGTTTGCACAAAGTGGGGTCCTAAGGATGAAGGAGAAGTAGACACATGTCCCTATCCCTCACCTAGTGAAGGCAGTCTCTGCCAACACCAAGGCCAGCAGAGTGCTGATCTTCAACAGGCAAGAAGGCAATACGACTCAGTTGCCAGTATTGGTTCCAACTTCCAGAGTCTAGCTTAAAACAGTTTATTTTAGGTGTATATAAGCACAGGACAATTTGTTTAAAAAAGTTTCCCAATGATAATTGACTCAGTTCCCTGTGCACAACAAAACTTAAGACTACTCCAAAACTTTTCAAAAAGTTTAGGTGACTTTTGAAAAGTCTGAAAAGTTTATTCTATAACAATAGGTTCTCTAGATTAACTGAGAAAATAGGTCAAAATAAGGGTCTGGTGTAGCTTGGCCACAAATAGTACAAAGGTCACCAGATTATTCACCACAGCCTCTCCCAGGCTACTGGATGGAAAACAGGTTACACACCTGTGTCTTTGAAGAGACATCCCTGTACGTTTAACATTCCTGCTTCTTCTAGTGCTTTTCTGGAAGCACAGAAACCTACATGCTTTATACAACTCAGATGCTATCTCCAATTGAAAACAACTTGCAGATAAAGATATACATTTATCCAAGGGAGGTTCACTGGAGAACAAACTATACTTATGGGTAGGACACATGCCCTGTCCCCAATAGCATCTGTGTAACTTTCTTGTCTCATCGTATCATGTTGGAGATTTTTTCTTTAAATTTGTTTTTGAAATGTATCCTTTTTCACTTAAATTTTTATATTTTCCTCTGTCTTTCTCTTCTTCAAAATCTCTCTTAAAAAACTTGTACATGCTTAGTGTTTTTACAGGATTTCTGAGTGTGTGAATAAGTGGAACTTTTATGTGTTTATCTTTTCTTGTGACTTTTCTTGGGATCTTTCTTTCAGTTTGTTTTGTCCTATTCACATGTGTTTGCTTTGTTTTGTTTTATTATAGTTCATTTAATTTTTATCATTATCCCTTAGATACTTGTGTGTTTTCTAATGAGAGAATAAAATGCCATCTGTGTAGGACAGCAGGTAGAAAGGAAATAGGAGTTGATAAAGGGAAAACTTTAATCAAGATACATTGTACAAAAATGTCTATTTTTCAATAATAAACAACTTTAGAGAAATGAATAGATTTAAAAACTGCACTGGGCTCTTATTTGACCATAAGCAACTCTACTGACCACAATAGAGCTGCATCTGGAAAAGATTTCCCTGTGAATAATATTTTCATGTTCTGAGAACAGAGGCTTACAAAGATATTGTTATTTGCTTAATATGAACTATACAAATTGTGATTGAGAAAGATAGGTAATACACCCAGGAGTGTTCCATGAACTGATTTACAATGCGCAATAATTTATATCTTTAGAAGAACAAGGAAGAATGATCTTTTTAACAGTTTTCTAAGCATAGATTTTCACACACATATATTTTAAACCAGATTTACATATTGAGTTCTGGTACATATATATTGATTTTCTTTTATAATTCACTCCTATGGAATTTACAAAGCATTTCGGTTCTGGAGTCAGCTTTATACCTTGGAGGGTGCGTGAGCCTTACATTTCACTCTAGGTATTTCAGCACACATTTACTTTATGTTGTTTATTTTCTTTGAAAACAGGTGTATTATGAATTATTTTTTGCCTCAACTTAGATCACTTAAGTCTTTTTTTTCACATTTTTGAGACTGAGCATTTGGTACATTATAGCATTGCACAGAGTAGGTACAAAACCTGAAATAGTGAGCAGAGTGAACTGCAGTGAAAATCTGCTTTACAGTAAAGCTCTACTGTCCAGTGTTTTATCTTGAAATGTGCAATCTGAGTTAATGAACTCAGGAAGAGGTTTCCTGCATTTCTCTAAATTGTTCATGTTCTTTTGGAAACAATTTTATTGCCAAAATAAACAAAACAACAACAGTTGACATACCACAAAGAGAATTCAGTAATGATATTTCTCCATACATAACACATACATTTCAAGAATGGCTATGGTTTATTTTATGGACTTTGAAAATTATTTATTCTATTTTAAAAGTAAGAGAAGAGTCAATATGAATACCAGGATGGATACTTTCAGATAATAAAAATAATGATAAGTACTTCCTTTTCAATTATTGTATTTGTAGACATATTAAGAATTAGTTTCAAAATGTATTTGATTAGTGCCAACAGACTCAATTAAACTCCACAGTGCTGCCTCACTGTCAAGAATGCAAAATCAAAAAATTCATGTCAGAAACCAGTGTCTATTCCAGTGTTAACAATAGCATTATTAAGAAATATCTTTCAGATACTCTTATTTCCTCCTGAATGTAATCTAGAGCCTGTCATCAGCTCAGCTTCTAAGTAAACACAGCGATGTGTGGTCTCAACATGGGAGCTATTCATTTCTCTGAAGATAGTGTCAATTATTGCTGAAATATTTAAAACTGGCTCTGCATCTCGCAAGTGTAGGCAGTAGCACATTTACTAAGCAATGACTCTTTGATCTAGTATGAAGGTTAACATCCCACTGTTCCTAGCTATTCACCTGCACCAATGCACTCTTCAAACCCACCTACCCTCTACTAATACACTAATCTAAATATGAAGTGAATCCTTTGCGTTATAGTTTTAGATGCACCTGAGCAGTGTTATCACTGAGCAGACAGGGAGGATTAGGCTCAGAACTATTAGCATGCTAACAGGGCGTTGGTTTTAGACACCCCAGAGTAAGAGTCATTTCAAGCTTTGTGAGGACAGGAGAAACTGGCTCCAATCTGAAACTCACAGTTGCCGCTGTTTGCTGCAGCCTGGGTGGCTTCCTTCATTTCTTTATATTCAATGGTATGTTTTCTAGACTGTCTTTTCCTGGGATAATAATCACCATTTACTAGCATGCTTTCTATTAATTTCCTAGATATGTGTGTATAGTTTTTAGATCTTTCCCTTGGACTTAACCCTAAAGATGAAGAGATGAATCCATACTGAATTGAACTGCTCTAAGAGTGTCCAGCAATACACTACATTCCAAAACATATCAGCTAAAAATTATAGGGCTAAATCTAGATCTCAAGACCTATTTTCTATCAATTATGTTGAAATTTAATATTCAGTGTTCTATGGTGGGTGTTTGGCATCCTAGATGATGAAGACATGGTATTTACTAAGTCTAACTTAGCCTGTTGCTCTTATTACATATTTCTTGCTCATACAGTCACCGAATAAAAAGTTTTATGGGAAAAGGAGGAGCTTCTGAGGGCAAGAGGTATGAGATTTGGGTTTTTATTTACGGAGTCCACAGAAAATGGCCAGAGATGGCTATATATTCCTATAACCCCCAATGCTGGCGTGGTGGAGACATGTGCATTATGGGAGTTTACTGTATAATCAATGTACACACATGCATATAGTACACAGAGATACAAAGACACATGAATGTTTTACTATAAGATAGAATCTTTGGATATTGTGTAGCCCTCAAGGTTACAACTCAGTAACATCAATCTCTGCAGCCCTGAAATTTCCTCAGTCTTGTTTGGACCCTTGGCCTCTGTCTCAGCTATGTTGACTCTTTAGCCGTTCTTATTCAGATTTTATCTTATGATATTGTGGACGGACCAGACAGCCTCAACACCAAAAGCCCCTTATCTTCATCTATTTTAAAAAATAGTTTTATTTATTTTGATTTTGTGTTTACAAGTACTTTGTATGTAGAGCAGCTGTATACCAGGTGCCTTCAAGATAGAAGAGGGAATTAGATACCTGGAAACTAGAGTTACAGACAGTTGTACTCATGTGGGTGTTGAGAAGTGAATCCAGAATTTTTGTTAAAGCAAGACACATCCAGCTTCTGAGCCATCCCTACAGTGCTATGTTTGCTTTAATGTTTTATATTCTTTCTTACTACCAGACGACATCATTATTCCATAACTATGGTTGCACGATGGACTTGCAAGTATTTTTCTAAAGATGAGATCACTACAGCTACCACAAATGTGGAGCACGAAAATTATGTTAAAGGAAAACATTTTGAAAGAAAATTAACCAAAACTTTTATCTTTCTGGAAAAATTTTTAGTTTCATCAACTTTAATAAGAAGCTTCTTGTGATGATTATGTGAGCCTTGTTGTGACTGTGGGAGAAAAAGAAGAGGTAAAACCTGAAAGGCAGAGAGCCTGTTTTTTTACCATGCTAAGCATTTCTTTTCCGTGATAACACAGGCTTGCTTTTCAAATACAATTTTCAATTAACCTTTTATTCTTCTTTATTTTTTCACAATAATATTATGCTCAATAATGGATATTCTAAACTCATCCAACAGGGGTAATACTAAACAACATCATTTCAATACTAAACAATATCATTTGTATGAGTGACCGTATTTGATGCCAAACACATAGAGGCTAAATGTAAAAGAATTCTATTGTGATAGTATTTTTAAGTCAATATTTAGTAAATTTCAAGCTACTGAACCAATGGTCATTGTTCATAAAGCCCTTCTCTACAGTAATTCAAGATAAACAAATACTGATGTATATTATTTGAAATAAGTTTTAGAATTTGGGAGTATGAGATTTGGACTGAAACCTTGGTATCAGAGACAGAAACAGAACTGCAGTGTTCTGATCATAAGGGAAGGGTATCTGCACATGGGTTGTCAAAATTGCATTAACACTTAGTACTAATGACATTTTGTCAACAGTCTAAATTCTGTTCACACTCCTTTGAAATAGAAAATTAAAATCATAACCAACCTATTAGTGAATCAGTAATTATAAATACAGAACTGTAATCTAGTACACATAGAACAATAAAATCTAGACTGTACGTGCTACTATTCTTTTAAAGAAATTCTCCCTCTATACCATTTTGCTTATGCTTAATACTTTTCCTTAAATCAATTCACATTTATTCACCTTATATTGAAATAGTAATCTACATATAACTGAAAACTATTGTCATGAATAGTGAGAAGATGAGTATAAAGCAGACTTTG
Organism: Arvicanthis niloticus; assembly: GCF_011762505.2. Taxonomy (NCBI): domain Eukaryota; kingdom Metazoa; phylum Chordata; class Mammalia; order Rodentia; family Muridae; genus Arvicanthis; species Arvicanthis niloticus. The sequence continues at coordinate 77,254,058 of NC_047662.1, read as the reverse complement.
TATAAATAAGACATACTGTTAAATTTTTGCTAGACAATTACTCTGGACACAAGCTATGAGCCTAAAGTTTATCTCAGTGTTTCCCAAAAAGGAAAACTAACTTTTCGAGAGGTGTTTATAATGCTCTGAAATCTAAGCCTAAATGATCTTCCTTAAAGCCATTAAGATTGGAAAACAATTGGCAAATACTCTCTGTGTAATTTAGCACAGTATGATCCAATTGATCTTTCCTGTGATAGCATCACACTGTATACCACCAGCAATCCCTTGTCATGTAGGTCTTTCCTCCCTGCTGGATATGATGATTGTCATTTTGAATTAGAGAAGCTGTGATCACATGCAGGCAAACCTCACTAGATTAGCCCTACCAATATTTCCCCAGGATAGAGCACTGAGGCGCACAAGCATGAGACCCCTATAGGTACCTCTACTCCCCGAAGTTACATAACTAGTTATACCTAGCTAGGAATTTTTCAATAGCCCAGAAGCTGGTAAGTTTCTCGGGGGTTTTCCATGCAGTGTGGCTGCCTTAAAGGCACATATGCTATTGTAATATCTCCAACAAATTTATTGGTTTTCCAAACTGGACTTTATTGAAACTTCTTTGGTCTCTTGGTGCCCTCTTTTTCTTGGAATAAAGATATGTCTCTTGACTTCCAAGAAGAAGTCCTGCAAAAACTGCTTATAATAGCTATTCTGGCTACTGTGTATTGATCAGTATACATGTAACAAAAATTCATGTATGGTACTTTCATAATTTTTATATCTTTTTATATTAAGTACAATCTGAAGCTATAGTACCTGAGATAGATGTTTGAGATGCCATCAATAGCCCCAGGTCCTCCTCAACCCTTCGAGATCATTTCTTCTGTGAAAAGGATATAAGTCTCACTCTGCAGAAAGACTTCTATTTCCACCTCACTGCTCAGTATCAGTCACAAGTCCATTCTAAGCTGCAAGGAACTCTAGGCAAACAAACCTTTTACCTGGCCATATATTCTCTGAGCAAAAGTGGAATCCTGTTAATAAAGATCAAGAAAGGAGTGAAGTAGTGTTTGTCAGCAATCATGCCTAACTTTTGTCACCAAAATTGCTAATTCTCATGCTAATACACCTGACATTATATGATAACTTCAGGTATTACCAAGAACACTGTATTCTGGTTTTTGTTGTTGTTCTGGCCAAGCATGTAGATGGAATGTAGTTCAAAGGCAATACAAACTAGTATGACACCTGAATTTTATATGCCCTTGATGTAGTATAACTTCTTCTTGCCATCTATGGTTAGGTCACCAAATGCTCTCTTCTTAGCCAGACTCTTTTTTATCCATGCAGTCTCAGCATCTGTATATTATCATTCAATCAAGCTTATGAGTTCTGTTTAAAATACAGGAGTGGTATCAACAAAAATGAAATGCATCTTGATAATCATGTACTGAATATACAAATGCTTGATACTGTTTGTTTGTTCAGACATTTATAGTCTTATGTGTGTACACAGCACCCCCCCATGCTTTGTGATTGTTTATCTAACTGCATTGTGGCATCATCTGCTTATATGAGCAATTTATCTCACTCAGATGCACACAGCAATGTATGCCCCAAAGCACTTATCTTAGAAAAGAGAAAATGCAATTGAAAAAAATGTGGCTCCTCTAAGTCATGGATTTTAGAAACTGCTCTTGGGCTTTTACATTTTTTTTTTTTTATAAAATCTAATGTCTAAAACTAATAATTATTGTGATTACATTTTATCCAGAAAGTGTACGTATATTTCAAGGCACTAACAGTTCAACTAGTATCAAATAAAATGCTGAAGAAAAATACTATTTGTTTGAAAATCAAGATTTTTTTACTGTTGTTAAAATAAACATAAAACACTCAGAGAACTGAAATTTTCTATTACCACAGTCCTAGCATATGCCTTCAGGCTCTACCTTGTTAGTATACATCTGATTCAATGTTAATGATTGAGCATATTTTTATTGTGCTTGGAAAATTCAAAATTATTTGAATATAAATAATCTTATTTTAAGTAGGTAAAAATAAATTATTTGCCACATTTATGATTAAATTCAAGGTGTTTAAATGTCAAGAGTAGAACCTATATTCTGTTTTCTATACCATTGGGGAAATCTTCCATTTATTCATTAAAAATTGACTGAATCACTGTGAGTATTAAAAATGAGCAAGAACTCCCATAGCTAGATGCCTCATTGCAATTTCCCTTGCACTGGCTAAATGTTCCAAGAACCAGAACGAGGACAAATTCTTGGCTACCTAAAACCTGAGAATATGTCTGTTAGGAGGATGGTTATTTTCTACTATGGTTTATGATTTTGAGAATACTATTTGAGCATATTTTCCTCTTCCTTGAAACCTTAAAGTTATTTTTCTCCCCAAATGCAGGATAATTATTTCCTCAACTTTTTACAATTACTTGGTATTTGCATTCATGCAAGTTGTGAGGTGGAAATTTAAACTTTGTCCTGTATGAATACACAAACTCTTAGAATCATATACTAAAGTGTCTATCTTCTCTGCATCAGGATGTGGAATATTGATGTGATATAGATCTTGATATGTTGATTATTTCTCCTTTACTTGTTTTTATTGAGAGCAGGACAGTGAGGTTATAAACATTGATGTCCTCTTGGTCCATATGTGAAACTGTGTGACATTAAGAGATTTGAAAGATAGAAGCAAATATAAACTCGGAAAAATTCTAACTTTGCTGTAATCTGATATTTGTAGGCTTCTTAAATTTGTTTCCACTCCAAGAATAAGACTTTTTCCTGGAAACATATGAGCTTAAGCTAGTCATTTTTATCTTTCCAACTCCAGATATACACTATTTCTTTACATATACTGATTTAATCTATTCTGTTTAAGCTGGTTTTCTGTTTTAAGGGAGATGACGGTGGTGAATAGGATGAGAATATCAATAGTAATGGCAGCAATGATGATTTTAAGGATGGTAATAAGTTACAACAGTCAATAGTGAAAAAATGACCTTTTCCAACTTACTCCATGCTTGATACACTAGAAAACATTTTTTTCATGTCAGAGCTAATGTATCCTTAAAACAACTCCATGAGGGTCTATCCATTTAAGACACTTCTCATCCTAAACCAATACAGTTTATTCCCATTGTTCTTAGCTGCCCACCAGAACTTGATGGCAAGATCCTAGTGTTTAAGATATCACACACATTGCAAATAGAACACATAAAAATTAAATTAGCGTTGATCAAGAACCTTATTTTCTGATGGCTAGCATTCATAGTACAGGAAGATGCTATGCAAGCTGCTCAGAGATAAAAGTTTTCAATAGTCTTAGCCAGCTGTGAAGTCTTGAATTACAATAATGAACAGTGTGGCAAGATATGCCTATGGGTATAATAATGACATGAACATTAGGGTTATAGCAAAGGGCTTCTTACTGGATTTAAGACTTCTTACAGAGAAAGAAACACAGGTATTGTGCTGCAAATCTGATCAAAAGCCCATGGTAAGAAAGCTGACAGGCATGTTGCTGTCCTCAAATGAAGAACAATTGACTGGTGACTTCTGTGGGGAGGATAATCTAATTCCGTTAAGGATGTGGCTCCTAGTAGATAGACTATTCTCTAGTGGATGGTCCCACACAGATTATATGTGCAGCACAAATTGGTCTCCATGGCTTTTTACAAATAACAGTACATGGGTTTGAAAGGGTAGGGAAATAGGAATGAAGCTGGGAGTAGAGAAAAAACACAATGTCATGAAAATGCATTGAAATGAATTATCAAGGAATTAAAAATAAAGTATTATCTTCAATGTCACTGGTCATGCCTGTGGTCATATTTCACAACTTAAAGAAATCAGATCATACATCCTTGCAGTTTTATCTCTGGAACAGAGAGTTGTTTTTTTTTTTTTTTGATATTTTATTTACACTTCAGATGCCATCCCCTATCCCCATTCCCCCCCCCCTTAGAAAACCCCTATCCCATGCCCCCTTTTCCTTTTTGCATTTATACATTTAATTTGTCTGTAGATGGAGAGAGGCAATTCTTGCCTAGTGGCTGTTACCACACAACTGGAGTAACTCCAAGGATGCTCATTTTCTTCTTAGAATCCATGACAGGAAGCTGTCAGGAGCAGACAGGTCTCTAATCAATATGAACATTAATATATAAATATTTGTAGCATCAGTACTATGGACTTCTGATGTTTTCAAAACGAACTATCCATGTAAGGTAACCTGGACTGTTTTCTGTTAACTCCTCTCAGCTATTTCTAAGTAAAATATGGAAAACACCCTAACAATAAACTCAAAAATATGAATTTGCTATAGTCCCTTAACTCATACGTTAACTGTCCCAAATCAGTTAAAAAAGGGCTGGGTCTAGACATTGTATTCCTAAATGTGTTATACAGGCACAATGCCCATGAGTTTATCAATATTCATCTCATTTTTATATTAATAAGAGGCTTGTACCAATGAAAACCTTAAATTTGAGATCAAAGTAAATTTTGTACCATTTAAGAAATTATAACTTCATCTTGATAATAATTATACAGATTTCTACCAGTAGGTTATGGCTATGCAGTAAGTCCTAGCTAATCACCCCTGTTCCAACAAAACCACTACTTGTCCCTAGAAAGACAGACCATTATTAACCACATTAGTCCCCAAGCTCAGGGAATAGGGGCGCTGACTCTTCTTTAACTTCTTCAAGCTGATTAAGGGCATTGAGATTTTAGAAGAGGGGTGGGGGGGAGAGTAAGTTGATAAGCCTCTGATGCTGTGTCTTCACTGAATCCAGATGGAATTCCAGGACATCAGAGGTTTGGGCAGGTCTGCTCAGTATGCTTGATGAGTAGATACACGAAGGCTGTGTATTCTGCAATATACAATTCTCAGAACAAGTTTTAGTATCAAGAAAAAAAAAATTTCCCACCCCCATGGGGCTGACATTTTTTTTTTTAAAGATGTTGGTTCTGAAGACTTTTTTTTCCCTCTTGTTAAAATTGGTTGTAGTATTTACGTTTCAGATTTTATCCCCTTAGCCTACTTCCTCCCACCACCCAGGAACCTATCCCATCCCCCTCCTCATGCTTCTATGAGGCAGTGACCACACCTACCCCCCTCACTATCCCCTCCCCGCCCTCACATCCCCCCCCACTGTGTGTTCATTCATTCATTTTTCATTCATTTTTTTATGGGACCAAGAAACTCCTCTCCCACCTATGTCTGACAGGGCCATCCTCCCCTACATATACCTCTGGAGTCTTGGGTCCCTCCCTATGTGTTCCCAGGCTGGTGGTTTAGACCCTGGGGGGCTCTGGTTGTTTGGTATTGTTGCTTTCCACCTGGGGTCAATAACCCTTTCTGCTCCTTCAGTCCTCTCACTAAGTTCTCCATTGGGAAACCCCTGATCATATCAGTGGTTAATTGTGAACATTGTCCTCTGAGTGTTTTAGTCTTTGGCTGACCTCTAAGGAGACAGCTATATCATGTTCCTCACATTATGCACTTCCAGCCATCCACAGCAGTGTTTAGATTAGGTGGCTGTACATGGGGTGAATACCCAGGTGGAAAGGTCTCCTGAAGGCCCCTCCTTCACTTTCTGTTCCATGTTTTGTTTCCCTATTTGCTCCCTTGAGCATTTTTATTTCTCGTTCTAAGTAGAACTGAGGCATCCCCTCTTGGTCGTCCTTCTTCATGAGCTTCATGTGGTCTGTGGGTTGAGTCTTCGCTAATCCAAGCTTTTGGGCTAACATCCATGGAGATATGTTTGTGTAACTATCTTCTTTTGGGGTTTTTGGAAGATTACTTTCTTGCTTTTTCTAGGTTGTAGTTTCCCTCCTTGTGTTGGAGTTTTCCACCAATTATTCTTTGAAGTGCTGGATTTGTGTTGAGATACTGTGTAAATTTGGATTTATCATGGAATATTTTGGTTTCTCCATCAATAATGATTGACAGTTTTGCTGGGTATAGTAGTCTGGGCTGGCATTTGTGTTCTCTTAGGGTCTGTATGATATCGGTCCAGGATCTTCTGGCTTTTATGGTCTCTGGTGAGAAGTCTGGTGTAATTCTTATAGGTCTGCCTTTATATGTTACTTTGCCTTTTCCCCTTACTGCTTTTAGTATTTTTTCTTTGTTTTGTACATTTGATGTTTTGACTATTATATGGCGGGAAGTATTTCTTTTCTGGTCTAAACTATTTGGAGTTCTGTAAGCTTCTTGTATATTTATGGACAGCTCTTTCTTTAGGTTAGGGAAGTTTTCCTCTATAATTTTGTTGAGGATATTTACTGGTCCTTTTAGTTGGGAGTCTTCCCCCTCATCTATACCTATTATCCTTAGGTTTGGCCTTCTCATTGTGTCTTGGATTTCTTGTATATTTTGGGTTAGTAGCTTTTTGTATTTTGCACTTTCTTTGACAGTTGTGTCAATGTTTTCCATGGTATCTTCTGCACATGAGATTCTCTCTTCCATCTCTTGTATTCTGTTGGTGATACTTGTGTCTATGACTCCTGATCTTTTTTTTTAGGTTTTCTATCTCCAGGGTATTGTCCCTTTGTGATTTCTTTATTGTTTCTACTTCCATTTTTAGATCCTGCATGTTTCTGTTTAATTCCTTTTCCCGTTTGGTTGCATTTTCTTGAAATTCCTTAAGGGATTTTTGTGTTTCCTCTTTAAGGGTTTCTATCTGTCTACCAGTGCTCTCCTTAAGTTCTTTGAGAGTGTTATTTATGTCTTTCTTAAAGCCCTCTATCATCATCATGAGAAGTGATTTTAATTCTGATTCCTGCTTTTCTGGTGTGATGGGGTGTTCAGGGCTTGCTCTGATGGGGGAGCTGGGTTCTGATGATGCCATGTAACTTTGGTTTCTGTTGCTTACACTCTTGCTCTTGCCTTTTGCCATCTGGTTAACTCTAGTGCTGCCTGTACTTGCTGTCTCTGACTGAAGCCTGTCTTTCTAGTTATCTAGCTTGTGTCTGATCTCCTAGGGGTCCAGATGTCTCTGTCATCTTTTCCAGCTGCACTGATTACAGTGGTACCTCTAGGATGCCTCAGGATATGGTGCCTCCAAGGTAGTAGTCCAGCTAGGTGTCTGCTGCTCTGGGTGCAGTGTCTCCTCTAGAATATCTCAGGATATGTTGTCTGAAGCTCTGAGTTCATTTGTTCCTCTGTGGATCTGGATTGAGTGGACCTTCCAGTATGTCTCAGGTGGAATCCGGGGTCCACACAACAGCAGACCTGGCAGGCGTCTAATCTAGGCCTCAGATCTGAGAACTAGTTTCTAAGACACTGTCCAAGTTAGAGCGCTTGGGATCCTTGCTTCCTCTGGGTTCTTGGAGGTTGGGGACAGAGCTGCCACCCAAGATCTGCTCAGTGCTCTGGCCCAGACCGGAAGGAACCAGTGTTCCGGGCCAGGAGTGACTTCCTGGGTCCTTTTGGGTCCCAGTTACTCCCTGTTTAGGGCGGCCCTGCTGTCTGCTTACCTAGGATACTGCCTGAGTTCGAGTGCCTGGGATCCCTGCTTCCTCTGGGTTCTTGGATGTTGGGGGCAGAGCTGCCACCCAAGATCTGCTCAGTGCTCTGGCCCAGACCGGAAGGAACCCGGAACAGAGAGTTTAAAAACCTGTTATGTGTTTTTATGACTCCTAATTTATGACCCTAAGCTTTGTGTCCTTCATTCTTTGTCATGTATAGGGACTGTGTTCTGTGGTATAAAATTTCCAAAAAGCCACAAAAACTTATAAAAATCAAGAATAACCTTTGTAAGATTTCTCAGATAGCTCCTCTGCCTTTCAAACAATGTCGACTTTCTGTCCCAGTCATCCATTCCATGATGTCGCTCTACTCTCTCTTTCATTTCCTCTTTCTTTAACCCATTACTCTTAATGAAGCTTTTCTTTAGTTGTAAAGAGAAACCTCCTTTCTAATGTCAAGACCCTGATATTTTGTGTAATTTTCTGCTCCCTTTATAATGGTTCCTCATTTTAATCCTCTATCTTCTAATAAATTTTAGTCCTGAAGGCAATTACGAAACTGGTTGTCACTCCATTCATATAGCAAATAATTATGTAGCTGTTATTATGTTCATGTTGATTTTATATTTGAGGAACGAGGACCAAGCAGGAACTACTTTGCTGACGTGTATACAGTCAAACTTGGGAGGCTAAAGCACACTCTGGAAATTAATGCTGCTTGCAAAAAATAAATAAAATAAAATAAAATAAAAATAAAATAAAATGAAATTCTCCACTAAGTGGAGAAGTAGTCTGTAAAAGCTATTAATTTTTGATGTCTGACTGTGATCTTGGCCAAATTTTCTGTTTCTCTGTGTAAAGGGCAAGTTAATTCTCTTCAGTTTCAATGTGGACAATCCTATTTTTTGTAGGTGCTCATGGATTACCGATATGGATTATATCATTGTGCTTGAATTTTATAAGTATAAATAAGGCCAAGTTTTTTTCTTTAACTATTTTAGTTTATAACCACTTAGCTGTACCAGTGGTTCTCAACCTTCCTAATTCTGCAACACTTTAATACAGTTCTTTATTGTTATGACACCAAGCATAAAATTACGTTGTTGTTACTTTGTAAGTATAATTTTGATACTTTTATGAATTGTAATGTAAATACTGATATTCAGGATATCTGATAAGTGAAAGTGTTGTTCAATGCCCTAAAAGGGTCACCATCCACAGATTGAGAAGCACCATACAATCCTAACACCCTGGAGGGAGTATGTCTGGAGCCTTAATTTGATTCATATGGGTCTAGGAGTGTACTGTTCCATTCATTAAGTACAATACACAACTTTTCGTGACCTCGAGTAGCATCCTTTGAATCTGGTTAGTATTGCTTCACTTTTAAATTTACAACCAAAGATTAATAAGTTGGATTTAACTGAGAGCATTGTAAAGATTGATGCAATGGTAAAGGTCTTCAGAATGCTGTAGGCTCAATTTTCAGCATCATCACCCATCATGTAATTCAGTTTCTTTATAAAAAGTCACAAATATAAAGAAAAAAAAAGATAAATTATGTCTAAAACTGGTTAATGAAAACTACTATTTGTCTTGAGATTTTCAGTTATAATTTTTTAAGCGTAATATTTTAGGTTATACAATCTTTAAAAGTCTGTTTCATGATTTTTGGAGAATTATAGGAATATATGGACTTTTTTCATTTCATGTTTACAACTATATTTTCTCCTAAGATTTACTCACACACTGCTACAGTGGCAGACAGTGACCACAGAGTTTTCACCAATTTCTTCTAAAAGGACACAATAATAATTCAAGATGTGCATGGATTTATCTAGGGATGTATGGATAAAGGACATTGAATGTATAGGTCAGTCAAATACAGATATAATCTCACTCATAGGTGGAATCTAAAAACATTTAGTTCCTCCTACTCAAAACTTGGAAGGCCACAGTGTCTTCAAATTGCCTTAACAAGGGTCATGCAGTAACTTATCCATCCACCCAAAATTGCTTCATAAACTTTCATTTCTCATGTCCTTTGGAAAGACATATGTATCTTCTAATTTTTTATTCCAACTTTGAATGACTTTTATTTTATATGATAAAGGACCACCCACTGAGTCTTTTTTTTACTTATTCTTCCAATTTACCATTTCACCCTGTAATATCACACACTGAAAACTTCAAGCAAGGCAATTCCCCATTTGTTTGTGCTTTCAGAGATCTTAAAGCTAAATACATTTTTTTTTTTAGCCACAGATTTCAATGTTCATATTTTTATCTTAATTTTTTATTATATGACCCCTAAGTTCTTTTGTCTTATTTAGACCTGTTGGGTTTTTATATTTTAAATAGAACAAGTACTTTGTTATAGTTGTAGTTGTTGTAGTTTTCTGAGACAGGGTTTCTCTTTGTAGCCTTGGCTGTGATTGAACTTGGTCTGTAGACCAGGGTGACCTTCATCTTACAGAGATTCACCTGTATGTACATTGTGAATGCTGGGATTAAAGACATGAGTGCTGGCTCAAGTACTTTTTTTTTTTCAATGTAAAAATATTGTTTATTTTTCTCTTTGCTTATATGCATATATATGCTCCTATACTGAAGTGTAAAATGCCTTTTTCCAGGAGAATGATTCTAATCACTTTCATTTCAGGTTTAGTGTTATTCTTGTTACAACATCATTATGAATCCTCTTGTTTTCATTCATTTTTTTTGTTTGTTTTAATGCGACTGTGAGGATGTGTATTAGTTAGGGTTCTCCAGACAAACAGAACTGATGAAATGAATCTACATATAAATATTTAAAGAGGATTTATTAGAGTGCAAATTATAGATTGTTGTCCAGATTATTAAGAATGGCTTTTTTAGCAATGGAAAGTCTAAGAATCCAGTAGTTGTTTCATCCTCTACACTGGATGTGTCAACTAGTCTTCCAAGCACAAAGTTGCCAAATATAAAACTTTTTTCTTTGTTGTCACAATTTCTACAACAATCATCATTTTACCATCAACAATAGCATTATTATAATTTGTTTTTGTCTTTGACATACCAACTTCTCTGTAAGATATCTCTACTTTGTAACTAGAATTAGGCCAGGTGCTTTTCAGGCATAATGACTAATTTTCCACATCATTCTTTTGTCTACTTATTATTTGCTGTTTATTCCTTACCCTCAAGAATGGGATTAGAGGTATCTGAGTTAAGTACAGATATTACTGTACTAAACAGTTTTGAAGAGATATTCCCATATCAGTTCAGAATATTGTATGTGAAGAACATGTTTAATTTATTCAATTACTAATACTCAGAGCACATTGTACTATATGCTGTGGTTATTTACCCTGTGGTCCTGTGCTGACTGTGACTAGCTGCTTCACACATGTGTAGACTAAAGAAGACCAAAATTATAAATACAGGTACACTTGACCTTGTTTTGCCTTGTTGATAGGGAAGATTTAGTAGAAATCTGCTTTGAATTTCCCATGCTTTTTACAAGATGAAGATATGTATGGCTCCCTCTCAGCTTGCAGCAGTAGAAGGAGGGATTTGCTCTGAGCAGTTGTGGAACACATCTTCAGTGTAATGTGTGATCGACACCAGTGTCTGTACATTAAGTTAATCAATGTGGCTTTTGATTTATATTTCTTCAACTTAAAAATGACTTTTTTGAGACTTAACTTTATCACAATTGAAGGAGCAAATACATATTTCTGCAAAATGTATGTGGTTGGCACACTACTGTAACATATTATTAATGGAACCATCAGAAATCAGTCAATAAAGCAACGACCATTCTTGTCTAACTGAAAGAACATGTCAAATTTGGAGAGATTAACATGTTCACAAAGCTTGTACATAGGGAAGGCATATTCAAAATCATCATTATTGGAATTACACATTCATAATAATCTTTCCCTTACATTGCGTTATTTGGTTTGCAGGAATTGGAATGTCGATATTACTTTTAAGGTTAAAAAGTATGGGTCTGGAGGCTCACTGTCATTATGTCAGTCTGATTCTTTCCACCACTGTTTAGTTCCCAAATTTGGTAACAGTTTCCCAACTTCCTGAAGACTTCACACATGGCAAATGGAAACTAGAACTCTCTTTTCGTCAAAGTTTTGAACTTTGGCATTGTCTCAGTGATTTAGAGGAGACAAGTTTTTATGGGAGAGCTGTCTCCACCGAAGATTACACAACCGTGTAAAATCTTATTAGTTGTGGACAGATGTGGTAGGGATAGAGGCTGCAGAAATATTGAACATGAAGATGAAAATTCTTCTATTCTCTCTAACAAAATATATTTAGGTTTTTGATTGAAAATGTTGTGCACAGGGTGTAGAGTGATCTGCAGAGCCTGAACATTAGCAAACCCTAAGTAGAGCGGACTGCAACAAGTGCGTAGGTGCTTTCTGTTGCTGTGGCAAATATATGTGCTAGATAACTAACACAAGGGAAAGGTCATTTTGAACCATAGTTTTCGGTATTCCAGTTCATATCTGCTTGGGCCCTCTAGTGAGACAGCAGGATGTCATCGTAGGATAATTGTTCACTTCGTGGCAGCCAGCAAGAACAGAGAATGGGAGAAACCTGGATTCCAGTATCCCCTTCAGGGGAACATGCTTCCCACAGAAATAAACTGTCACTGAACCCTATTTTAAAGGTCTTCATTAGCTCCATTTTAGTACTTCAAGTAGATCACCAGGTCTTCAACACTGGTTTGGGGGGGGAGGGGGACATTAAGATTTAAGTTCTGTAGTTGTGGTCCATAGACTTGCAGAAGTGTAAGGGTTTGCAGGCTTCTCAGTCATTTATGCTTCATCCTCTCTGAATGTTTCTTCCAAAGGTTACCTTATGATTTTTATACTTGTTTTCACTTTGATTGTTAATTTTTCTGTTTTTTGAAAAAGGGTCATGTTTCATTGTGTAGTTTAGGCTGACTTTCAATTTCTGGTCTTTTCTTCATCCTCCCTTGAAGGTGCAGTTTAATTGCTTTGCAGTTTTGTTCTGAAATCCTAATGCTACCCATGAAATGGATAAAGGTTGAGTGGCAATGGAATGTGACAACTTTGCACACTTACTTGATTTCTGGACCTACTGACCCTGTATATAAAGAAAGCAGACAAGTAGGGTACCCTTCAATCTAGCTTGGGGAAGATGGGGAGAAAAGTTACCTTAACATTAGCTTTTTAAGTCCTAGGAATGGAGAACATTGAAGACAAAGATTGAGAGTTGCAGGTGAATGTATAATCCCTCAAAATAGGCCCATCTGTTTGAAATTTATAAGTTCTATACATTTCACCTAAACCTGTACCTCCACAGTGTGAGGAAAGCTGTATGTCACATCCAAAACATGGCTAGCTTAAATGTGTGAAGATAGTGACAGATGGTGCCAAGGAGAGCCCCCCCCCCCCTCCAAGGGATGCTCAGAAATCATGTAGTGTGAAACAGCATAAAGAAACCTTTACCGGAGATGACTGGCAGAGATTTGAAGCTTCTTTCATTGACACCAAAATATGAGGTGTGAAGTTACTTTTTTCAGTCTGTCCCACATAGGAGGGTAGAAAAGAGAGGTGAATATCACATAGAGAATAGAAAGAAGATAGCTGGCAAGCACAGAGTGCATCAGACATTTCCAGGTATCCCTTGCTAAAACTTTCCAGACACCCAAAGACCCCACTAAGCACTTTCAGTCTGACCTAGGTTGGATCCACTGCAAGGGTTAGTGTAAAAGAAATAATTATTAGTTGCAGGATTTTTATTGTTATTACAGTGAGTCGTGAGGAAGGAAGGGCTAATAAGACCTACTGGTTTCAAGTTTCAAACGTTGGCTTAGAGAGGAAATGATTTTACTTGATTATAAGAGCAAAGCCACTTCACAGTATAATATTACAATAATTGTAGCCATATATCATAGCACGGCAGGACTCTTGGACAAAGCTCAGCTGCCTTTCACATGTAGCAACAAAATTGCAAGCAAGTTAATGGATTTCTTTTTTCTTATTCCACTAGAGAGCAGTGTTCTTTTGTACAAATCAAGTGGGTTGTTTTCATTCTTTTTTTTTTTTTTTCAAAGAACCTGTGAGGAAAATCTACATTAAGCACTTTTAATAACACAGGAAAGTCTCTGCTTGCTGTGAGGCTTTTCCTTCTGAATGAAAAGTACAGATGTGTTTCCAGCAAAGTCACTCTTCCTGCAGTGGACAGACTTCCAGAACCGTCTCTATATATGAACAAAGGTTGACTATTCAAAATATAGTCTGTAAGTTAGAGTTTCCATTCCATAGTATACTCTTAAGGAAGATTAATATTCTGACAAAATATGTGCCATTAATTATCATTAATAATTTTTATAAAATAAATAACACTAATACCAGTAGGTTTTTTAAATTTACACTTAAAATGACTCAGAGGCAACAGCCAGTATAAGACTATTAACAGATTTTGTTTCTTTTTCTCTTTTTTCTTCTGTTTAATTTACACTTTAAATGAACCAAAGACAATAGCCAATAATGTCAAGAACATAAATAAAGGAAAATAAAAGAAGAAAATGAAGAGAAGGGTTATGGGTAAGTGCTAAAGAGCTTTTTTGATTCTTTTCTAACACCTTATCCTGTTAGTATCTTTACTGCTATTACTGAGAACAGCAAGTTTGCATGGTGTCTAAGATTTGAGAGACAGTAAACCATAATCAGAATATATTTTCAGTTAAAAAATTAAATTCCTGGATAATTTTGTCTTCTCTTACCAGGAAATGATTATGAATTAATGCGTCTAGCAACGTAGGAGCTTTGAAAGCTTTCCTGGTTCAAATCCTTCCTTGTGTACAGCACTTAGTGCTTGTAGACATACCCTACTTCTCTCCAGGTGCTTGTTTTGTCTTTGATACACTCTGTACTTGTCTGCTCTTCTTTAAGACGCTGAACAATGGAAATAAATGAAAAAAGTATCCCCAGGTCATTGGACATAGATCCATAGATACTGATCTGATCATAGATTACAATTCATAGACACTGGAGTGTGGAAATAGGTCAGTTTGACATCATCTGATCCTGGATTTGTGTTTGTGTGTGTGGGGGGGTCAGCTTCTATGTAAGCAAGGTTTGAGAGCTCCTCCTTCCCAAATCCCATGGGCACCACTAATTATCTGCCTTGCTTGAAATGTACATTTAGATTAAACCATTTCTTGCTGTCTTGCTGCCTAGGCATAGTCTCTTACTTCCAGATTAATTATGTTATGAAGAAAGTCTATGCTCTATAACCTAAACTGACCTTGAAAGATTACCAAGTGCTGGGATCACAGACACATGCCACCATGCACAGCTATCTGAAATCTTTTGATTATGTCAGTTTGTAATAATCCGGAAGAAACACTAAAATGTTGTGATTTCTCCACTGCTTGTTATGCATTCTGTGTAGAAACAAGTCAGGTAAACAATTCACTAAGTGAACCATTCAACCCTGAATTTCTTTAATATCAGAAGACTGGATGAAATACAAAGAACTTCAGGGATTTTTTTCCTTTTTTTTTTTTTTTTTTTCTGATCAAAAATTCAATGCTTTGAAAAGCTTTAAAGAAATGGTAAATGCATATGCCCATTTGTGAAGTGTAGCTGGCAGGGTGTTCAAAAGCTTTGAAATATTCATAAACTTTAAAGCAGTAAATGCAGGGAATCTAAAACAGAGAAATCCCAATCAGAAGCACATCATTTAATGCTTATATATAAGGCTATTTTGTAATCATTTTTCACAGTAGTGAAAAAAGGAATATAATTTAAATGCTTGACAATAGGAGGTTAATTAACTATGCTGTGGTATTTCCTCACAGCACTCTTTTATGAACCTATTAAAACTACCTTTTCAAATAATATTTGACAGCAGAAACACTCAAATACAAAATTGTATATGATTTAAAACTTAATTTAACATATGGTGTCAATTTAATAAAATATTTTTTCAAGTAATTATTCAGAATAGGCCAAGTAGTCAATGAAATATTGTCAAAGTTAAACTTGAGTAAAGACAAATTAATGGCAAGCTAAGGAGAAAATATTGTTCCATTTCTTTCTCAATTTCTAAAGTTCAGGTTAATAATTGTAAGGGTAAAATAGTAGATTACTGTAGGTTATAATTTTTGTAAGGTTATATAATTTATAAAAATATATTTATCATAAGATTATAATTTGCTTACTTCTTCACATTGCACTACCCCAAATTCTGACAAAAATGTAAAAAAAAATTATCAAAAAAGCAGTAATTTAACTACAAAGAGATTGTAGTGTAAAACAATGTCTTTAAACTTAGTTTGACTGATAGTTTCATACATGTACATAATACATTAAGATTTTATTCACCTCCCACTTCTCTCTTTTATCTACCTCCTGGTAACTTTATTCTTAACTAGTCTCCTTACTATTTTCATGTTGTATATGTGCTTGTGTGGTTCTGTGTGTTTCTGTGTACAGATCTTGTGTTGGTGTGTGTTCATGACTGCAGTGCTCATATTATATCCAAAAGCTAGCCTTTCCTTACAGTCTTTGTCATCTTCTTATGTTTACAATATTTCTCTTCCTTAATCTGAACTCTTGCTTGGGCCTTAGAGGTGGTGATATATATAATTTATGAGTGAACCCTCAATAATCACATATTCTCAGCACTTTTGATATATGTCATTCGCTGAATCTACTGTCATCCAGTGAAAACAGATGTTTTTATGACCAAGGCCAACAACAGTGATAATCTATGGATATAAACACAGATATTTAGAAGGTAGTTTGACATATTAGCTGTTTACCAAAATAAGAGTAGTAGGCTTCACCCTAAGGCCTATTACCTCTTGATCCCCAGATTTGTCCAAGTTTATAGTGCTACTAACAACTTCCTTCTGTGAAGAGGTCCCAAAATTTGAGCATAAAGTGATGAGTAACCCCATAAGCAGACATAACAGCACTGTACCAACAGATACATCTTTCATGGCAGATCAGTTTATAGTGTTCAGGCTAGAATCATTGATAACTTATTTCTTCCAGATACTTACATATTCCTTTCTGACATTATAAATGCTTGACAGCAGGGAGGAAAATTCTATCTCAGTTCAACCTTGAATTGTCTGTGTCCCATTTCAAAAGTGTGTGATGCCTTCAGGAATAGTCTTACTGGTAGATGACCAAGAATGATAAGAATAGATTCATTATTTGGGGAGCTTCTGGAGCATTGGTCAATAGATCATAAAATCTAAAATCTGGTCTTGGGAATTTTGTTACATATGGTTTTACAGAAAGTATTTTTTATTTTACAACATGCCTTAATCCATTTCTGCTGATATGATTTGATTCAGTGCTTGGTAATATATACAGATTAGCACTTCGATTCTCAAAATTCTGGGTGTCAAAGTCAAAGATCACAGTGTTTGTAGACTTGGTGTCTGATGATTGATGTCAGCTTCCACAATGGAACATCTTTCTATATCTATATTCCCACAGGTACCATCAGCTGAACTGCACATCTTCTAAAAAAAGAATATCTTCTATGAAGAATTATGAAGAATTTGTGAATCCTCATTCACAAAGAAGGGGTCTTTATGACTTTTTAAGATCTCACTTCTGGTACTCTTACAATGATCATATAATGTCTGCACAGACACAAAGGCACATTTCCAAGGGAATTTGTGCAAAATCAGTCAAGTTTTGGATAAGCCTACAGTTTCAAAGCAGTAAAAGCATATATTAAAGAAATGTATTTGAAACCATATGACTAGCTCAAGACACTACACAGAAATGTGTATGTAAGGAGACCACAGAAATTCTACTCTGCCATAATGGAACAATGAAAATAAATGGATCCAGAGGTTTACTCATGTACATTCCAACTTATATGGAAACCGATAACAAAAAAAAGAGCTTTAGGTAAGAGTTGAACGTGTTGTTACCCAAACTCTGGAACACATTTAAGGCAGAGTAAAAATTGGGATCTCTTCAACAGATTGCCATGCTAAATAGAAAAAAAAAGTTTATTTTTATTTTTATTTTTATTTATTTTATTTCTCATTCTCTGTAGCATTGGCACTTGAGAGATTACAAATACTATCTGTTAAAAAGAAAAAAAAATCAGGGGCTAGTCTTATCAAGTGCAAGCATTCTACCCTTGCTCAGCCACCATGTGTGTGTAAGAACATTGCTATTCATAATAGCAGCACTGGGAAGCACTGCATTTCTGAATGCTTTCCTGGTCATGAACAAGCATCCAGAAGGATTTCCTGCTTGCAAGAAACTGATTTGTTTGCACTGAAAGTTTCTGTGATAGAAATAGAAGACGGAGAAAAGCAAATAAAATGGATTTTGGTCCCATTTCCTTGGAAATAAAAAGGAAAAATGTCATAATAAATTATAATTTCAAACAAGTCATTCTAAATTGTTAACTATAAATTTAAAATTACAATGTGGTTCAAATTGAAGAGCAAGTGCCATGCTTTCAAGCACACTTTTACTTGTTAAATTTCAATGAAGCAAATTTAGTAAAAAAAAGTTTGAATGGCAGAGTAAGACCACATAGATATGTAATTGAGAACTTGAAACAGCACTGTAGCAGATCTCTGCTTGAAAATGATTGTATCAGAGTCTGTTGAGATTGGTCACTCTAAACCCATAAAACATTGAAATCAGAAAAACATGCAATAAGGTCTTAAGTTTACTATATTTAAGCCTGTATTAAAATTTCAAAATTATTTTAACTGTCCTTGTATTCTTATTGTTGTAACACTTTGTTAAATGATTAAAAATACAAACCAAGAAAGAAAGAAAAAGGAACTCAGTGGCCACTCTCAGGATCAGTAGTGGATACCTTTCTGCACACAGGAAGCCTAAAGCAGGGGGACTAGAAATAGGCTTTGATTGGAAGACTAGATTCTAGGTGTGATGCTGAACTGTGGCATATTACAACACAACTCTGGGCATTTAAAATAGAGAACATGCATCAAGAAGAAAAATTGGGGACCCAAATTATAATTACATATATAATGCTATTATCATAAGAAAAATACAAATTTGTCCTCTTCTTTTAGCCTCTGCCTTCCCTCTTACCCATTCCCACAACGATAATTCTAGATCAACACAAGGACCAAAACAAGAACTTCTAGATGTTTGTCATTATCTTATTCCAATTATGCAACAAGAAAAAAAGATGTTTATATCCCTCAAGGAAGTCCAGACCTCTGAACTCTTCCAGATGATGATTTGTCAATTGACGAAACTGATATATCTTTGAAGCAAAGTCTAAATAAATAATTATCACCATAATATTAGTTAACTAATAACTAATTAGTTAGAGTGGAATCCATCTTTTCATAATCACAATTTCTGCATATTACTATATTAATGATCTTTTCTTAATTATTGAGCATCTATATTATCCCAGACATAAAAACCCTAAATCGTAAGGGATGACCCTTTTCCTTGTAATAAGTTTTCAAATGGTAGAAACTGCAGTTATATATGAGCTAAATGAGTAATAAAGATAGCAATATATAGGAATAAAAGATCCTGAGTCTGCAGATGGGATATCCTGTTCTACAGTACAGACAACAGTAACTCAATACAGGCTCTCTTAGAACCTGAAGTTTGAAGCATGTTTTTTCTTGTCTAGGTAAGCAAACATAATCTCTTTACTCAGTACAATAAAATATCTGGCTTGCCTATCATAAATGTAATTTTCTTATTATACTACTTCCTTATTTCAAAGGGTGAATATCAGTAGAGGCTTTGGCAGCTCAGCTATGTTAGAACAACATTTTTTTCCCTTGAGATTAACCTTTTGCCCAAGCAAATCAATATTTCTTGCCAATGGCCCAAATCTCAATTCAAAGGGGTGATGCACAGACTTTTAAAATGTTATTCTTTTTTTTCAGATCAGCCACCAAGATACTAAAACATATAAATCTACATCCATAAAAACAATAAATTTCCACTGCTTTAGGACCCAAAGTAAAACATTTATCTTTATTATTTATGTATGTATAATAAATATAACTATATAGTACACAGATATAATATGCATATATGTTTATATATAAACACACATATATAAATGTACTTTTAAGTATAATATTCTTTTGAAGATGTCTTTATATGTTCTGATAGCTTCTTTTATATTTGTTTTTCTAGAAATGCTTTTTTCCCCTTGTTAATCTTTTCTTTCCTCTCTCCCCCTCAAGGCCCATGTTCTCAGCTATGTAGATTAAACAATGATTTATTTTTTAAATTGAATTTAAAAAGCACACTCTCAGCCCAGGAATGTGTTCTGGGTCTTGATCATGAGGAAAAATGACTGGCATCTAGTTGTATCTGTGAGTAATTTTACAAAAACATATAGCTAGGCCTGCCAAGGATGTTTGACCTAGGACCTTACCTCACTCATGTAAGGTTTTGAGTGTGTCCAAGTCTGATCAGCACTATCTGTGAGGAACCTCGATGTCATTAAAGAAACAAAAATAGGGTAGCCTACTCCAGGGTAGGCAGAAAACCTCACCAACATGGCAGATCCACACTGAGAATAGGCTTTCCTTCTGATCCTCTGCTCAGGTTAAGTTATTTGATTGCATCTGTTACTGCTGAAAACCACTAGCCACTATATGCTGCTCAAATCAGAAAGGGTGGATATTTCTTTAAAATATGACAAGCAATTTTTATTAAAAACAATTTTTAATCACTAAATTTTTTGATCCATTTATTTCACAGAATCTGGGGGCGAAAATAAAACAATATGATAGTGGATACATAGCATAGTGTCATTAGAGGATAATAATTGTTTAGTTTTTAGAATTGTGTTACTTTTTTCATTTTCTTTCAGAGAACATTAGTCTGGTAAATAAGGTAGTGTTCCACATAGACTACATGTGACCTTCTATTCTAACATTGTGAGGCTGCTAAAAACCTATCTCATTGTTCCTAAAATAAATACCTGAGTCAAAGATCATCAAATCAGAGCTAGCTTTATTGCTTAAAGACTTCAGAACAAGCACTGAAAACTATTTTAAGAAAGTGGCAGTAAATAAAAATGTCAAGGTAACATGTCCTGCATAGAAAAAGAAAATAAAGTATTATTACTCATCACTAATATAAAGTATATACAATACAAATGTCCCCAGGTCTGGAAGAGCGACTCATTGGTAATCCTCGCAGGGAGTGTAGGATGGAGGATTATAAGTTTGATGTCACTCTAGGCTCCTTAGAGACGTTGAGGTCAGCTACTTGAGACCCTATCATAATTTGTGTGTGTGTGTGTGTGTGTGTGTGTGTGTGTGTGTGTGTATGTGTGTGTGTGTGTTTTCATGTGGTGTGTTAGAAACAGCCATGTTTTTATCACTGCCTTTGTGATATTTTTTGGTTATACGGCAGCATAAGGAATCTTATTTTTAAAATTCTGGTTTTATAAACGATTTAATAGCTTCCTTTTGCAAAAATCCTATTTTTATCTCCTGCTTTCCATAAAAGAAACATCACTTAGAAATAAATTATCAATAATTTCATTTGTATAAAATTGTTTCTTCAGCTTTCTGTATTGTCTGCCTGAAATTGCAAATAACCAGAATACCAGTCCCCAAAGAAATAGGAAAACAAAAATATACAAAACAAAGTGCATGAATCTTAAAAATGTGCTAGATAAAAGACATCTTAAAATCCTAATGTATAATATTAAAAATCACACTACTAACTGCCTGTCCTGCATTAGGGCTAACTGAAGAGGTTCCTAAAGACAATCTGAAATGTGTCTTAGAAACATACCCTAAGGAAGCTGATCTACATACATGGTGATTCCAAGATCTTCATTATGTTGAGGGGCATCCTGGACAAAGAGCATAGGACACAGGCATTGAACTAGATAATGTGGAATAGTCATATAACCTCACTGTTTCTGGATATAGTCCATAGATATGCTAACACAAAATGTAGAGTCTTATACAGCATAGTATTTACAATTAACTATCTTTTATAAATAACAGCATACTTCAAATAACAATAGAAAATATAGTATAGTTATTACCTAAAATTGTCAGGGTGTTCCCCTACCTACACACCCACGACTGTCTCCCCGCTCTGACATTCTTCTACATTGTGGCATCAAGCCTTCACAGGACACAGAACCTCTCCTCCCATTGTTGCCAGACAAGGCCATCCTCTGCTATATATGTGACTGCAGCCATGGGTCCCTTCACGTCTACTCTTTGGTTGGTGGTTTAGTCCCTAGAAGCTCTGAGGGTCTGGTTGGTTGATATTGTTGTTCTTCCTGTAGGGTTGCAAACCCCTTCAGCTCCTTCAATCCTTTCTCTAACTCCTCTATTGGGGTCCCTGCGCTCCTTCCAATAGTTGGCTGTGAACATCTGCCTTTGTATTTGTCAGGCTCTGGCAGAGCCTCTGAGGTGACAGCTATATCAGGCTCAATGTATAAATATGTGTGCCTGTTTATGGACATGCGTATTTGACAAAAAACATTAGATTTAATGCTAATATTCGTTGCATGGTGTTCTCTTTAATTTTTCTCTTCAAGCTGACAATTATAAAGAAGTAAAATAATATGTAACAGTTTTGTGCATAAATAAAGATGAAATAGGAGAAGCAGCAGTCTTAGAGGATAATAGGACAGAAATATCACCAGCCTGTATGAACAAAACCAATTTCCAGTGTCTCAATAAGGACAACAATTACATGGCATGTCTCCCAGGATTCTCCTCCAAACATGGTTAACATATTAATTGTTTCAACACATTTTTTTACGTTTTTGTTTTTGCTTTGATTTTGTTTATTTTCAAAATTACTTCTACTTAATCACTGCCAATAAATAATAGTCACAAGCTAGTAAGACTATTCTCTGTTAATATCTTCAATAGTCACAAGTTAGTTACTCACAGAACTCTCTATACATATGTACATACATGCATATATATAGTGAGTTTATATGTACATATAAACATACACACACATATATAAATATATATAAATAATTATATATATTTATATATAAATATATATGTAAATTATATATAATTTATATATCTACACACATATGTATAAATATATATATATATATATATATATATATATATATATATATATATATAATTTTATTTTTGTAAAGGTGGACCTGAGGAGTGAGACCTGAGAATGGCCTCTGGCCCCTGGCCTCCATACACACATGTACACATGCACTAGCATACACTCATACTTGTGAACATGTGAACTCACACAGTAAATTAAACAAAAGACATAGCTGAATGTAATGTATTATATGACTTTTCCTAAGAAGAATAAATGTTTATTTGCTCTAATTAGGGTACCAATGATGGGCCAAAGAAATGCTTCCACCCAAATCTAGTTTGGTAACCAAGTCATTTATTACAAGACCCAAGTAATTTATTATAATATTATAGGAACATTGGTGAGGAGAGCATCTGTCTTAGCTCAAATTCAATTTGTTCTTAAGTCCTGTCAGTGGAGTGTAAAGATTGCATCTATATTCTCATTACATGCTTCCACTTTGATCACCAAAGGCCTGACCTGCCATCTCCTTACTTGACTGGACTATTTCTTTCTAGGTGCTTGGGTTTTTAACTTCTACATTTTATGTAAGAGCAAAAGGGCTCCTTAAAAGCCTGTCAGCTGTAAAAGATACAGCCTTCTCTCAGTACCCTTTTGGACCTGCATTCTACGAACTGAATTCTCTTACCTTGCCCTATGCTGTGCAGAAGCTTGATCTATCCTCCAGATCCAGGCTGAGCTTCTTGTTCTTAAGTGCAGCCTGTATGCCTTTGATTTGCCTGCCTTCATAACTATCACCTTTTATTCTGGAAACACATTTATGTTATCCCAATGAGTTGTCAGTTCACGTTTTTCAAGGATCTGCTCAAACATTAAATCATTAAGAAGCATTTCCTGACTAAACCATTTAAAATACTACATTGTTTTTCTAGTCCCTTTGCATTCTATCTTTTTTATTGCTTGATTTTTCTTAGTGCTCTCTCTCTCTCTCTCATGCATGTACTCAGGCACACACACACACACACACACACACGAGTTTTATATAGTATTTTTTTCCTTCACTTAAAAGTAATATGTTCCTATTTGCCAGAGTCTGACAAATATAGAGGCAGATGCTCGCAGCCAACTATTGGACTGAGCAGGGTCCTCAGTAGAGGAGTTAGACAAGGAACTGAATGAGCTGAAGGAGTTTGCAACCCTACAGGAAGAACAACACTATAAACAAACCAGAACCCCCAGAGCTATCAGGGACTAAACTGTCAACCAAAGAGTACACATAGAGGGACCCATGCCTCCAGCTGCATATGTAGCAGAGCATGGCCTTGTCAGGCAGTCAATGGGAGGAGAAGTCCTTGGTTCTGTGAAGGCTCAATGTCACAGTGTAGGGTTATGCTAGGGTGAGGAGGCAGGAGTGAGTGGGTGAGTGGGGGAGCAACCTAATAGAAGAAGGGAGAGGGGCATAGGATATGGGGTTTCATGGGGAGAAACTGGGAAAGCAGATAACATTTGAAATGTAAATAAAGAAAATATCCAATAAAAAAGATAATAAGCATGTAGATAGAAAGCTTGTGTGTTCTTTCTCTGCCTTCTGTCTCTAGATATTTATAAGTCTAGATATGGCACACAATAGCAATTACATATATGTTAGTGAAATTAGTTTACTCAAGAAGTTTTTGCCTGTGGAGAAAAAATATTGCTATATCACTTTGGTCCTCCTCTATGTCATCAATTTTTAAGAGAAAATACGAGTTCCACAAATATCAGCATGTAGGAAAAAACTTGGTAGTTTATTCTTTTGTTTTATTGGATTTTATGAGTTTATTCAATTAAATATAAAATCAAATGCAAATTCATTAGTAATTTATCCTAGTGTACCAATCTATTCATAAGGCCATCTATAAAACAATAAATTTTAGACATTTTAATTCTCTACTATATAATATTCTTTTAAATTTTATGATTCCTCTTTCATTGTTTCAATATTTGCTTTTCTGATATACCTTTTATTCTATCCTATTTTTCTTTAATGCATTTAAGAGGCTGTTTAAATTCTTTATTCACTTCAGCTGCATAGATACATTTAGTACAGTAAGAAGGTGATTGACACTGAAATAATCTCATCTTTAAATCTGAAAGCATCTACAATAAGGTACACTGACATCTGGGTTGAATGCTTTTTCCTGTCTATAAAGACATTAATGGCTCCACCTGTTAGAACAGTGATTCTAACAGGATATGAGTATGTATGTTTCTAGTTCTACTTGGTCTCTGTGTTTCTGGCTTATGACAAGATAGAGAAGCAGGAAGAGGATAGCCCAAATTATAAAGAGTAAAATTGCATCACACTTGTGGAGAGTCAAAAGTTGACTTGAGTATTGCTTCAGCAGTTAGAAACCTATTAACCATTATCCTATTTCATTCCTTATTAAACTATCATATATATAATATATACATATATATATATCATATATGCCATATATACATATATGTATGTATATATATGAATAATATAGGTATCTATGAAGATATGGAGGTATGTATGTGCCTATCATCTATTTACTTATTTATCTAATATATCTATTATCAATTATCTATCTTCCTTCCATCTCCTATCACCTCTTTACCTGTCATCCATCTAACATATATCTGTAACTGTCTGTTGTTGATTTATATCTCATTTACATACTTACCTATCATCTTTGTCCTTTCAGCTATACTTTTTACCACAAGCCTAATCTGAACAATGCTTAGCTATTTTGTCCTAGCATATTCATTATGGAAAAATATGATCTAGCAGTGTACAAAAAGAACAAACCAGGAAAACTAAATGACAAGAGGCAGAGAAGCATAACTAAGTAGAAAGGAAAATATATTGTCTTCCTATCCATTAAATCAGTCCAGATCAAATAATCTTGGTTTAAATTCTCTAGTAGAAACCTTTGTATAGATTTTTTAATGAAAATCTATAGAAAAACTTATTTGATGCTTTGGAAATCTCTGAGTCCTGAGGGAAAGTGATTGTATTCTAGAAACACTAAATTATGTTGTCATAAACACAGGAAAACCATTTAAAATTTTCACTGTCTTGGCTTATGGTATAGAAGATATTAATAACCTTTTATCTAATTGGTGGAATATATCAGATAAAATATCCCTTGGACATTTTTAAATATTATAGTAGAGGAATAGAGCTTTTCCTACTGTGTCTTACCTTTGAGGGGGAAAATGAAACTTCATCCAGGTAAATGATTTGGCATTTTATATGAAAATGGTGCAGTGCTATAAAATGTCTAATCTATTCCACATGCCAACTTATGATAGTACCTGAATATGAGACAATGATAAGATTAATTTTGTGTTATTATTAGTTATTATATAGATTCATAAATAGGCTGAATTACTTATTAAATGATATCAGGGAAGAGCTGTACCATTTCTGTGTGTCTTTGTAGATCAAAAGACAAATACAAAACACTAGACAAAAGCTTTCAATGAGCTTAAAGAAACACGTTTCCTTTGGAAACACACTTCATTAGGCCTTTACATAACCTATAGTCAATTTTATGAGCTACTGGGAAGAAATCCTGGAGGTATAAGTTAGAATTTAATATTTCAAATGATGAGGAAATAAAGAAACTGCTTATTTTTATCACAGTTTTATCACTAACAGCTCCTTGAGAAAGACAGGGAAGCTGCACAATTCTGACAAAGGAATTATTTATTTACCCAGGCACCTCAGGCCTATGATTACTGCATCAGCAAATAGCTAGAGGGCAGAAATGAGAGTGGATCACACAGCTCACTGAACTATGCAGTTCAGTTGAGCAGTGTGCACACCCAGCTAAGCTCTTCCTTGGATTATGGATTTGACACATGGTGCATACCAGTTAAGAAACTTTGTGAAAAAACAAACAAAAGTGAAGACACAAAGGCAAAATTATTTTTTTCTTTATAGTATAAAAACTGTCTTCTAATCCCTTGAATCTGTTCTAAACCTACAACATTTATCAAAACAAGGGGCATGAAAAACTATTTTCTCTCTTTGTTAAATACATTCTTCAATTGATCTGTATAGGTTAGAATAAGATGTATTTTATTGCCACATCAGTTATGTGTTACTACACTTTGTTCACATGTTTGTTCCTTTTTCCCACTGTCCCTTTGGTCCCTCATTCCTTTCAGCTGGTTTTCTATGAAAAGAATTTTCAATGACTATTTCATGCTCCTGAGTCAAATGGGAACTAAACTTTTAGTGTAATATTGACCAATTGTGATTACAGCTAACACCAATAAAACATACTTCAAAGCTAGGAGAGAGGATTCTGAACATTTTAACTATGGGAAGATATTACATATTTATGAAAACAAATGTTTAAAGTTATTGAAACATTGCACCATATGCACATATATAAAATATCACATACTACATATATATGCATGTAAAATGTTAACATTAAAATAATTTAAAAGAAAATTTAGAACATGAAGTACAAGACTGGATTTTCACTAATGTACAAAGTAGTAAAATGGGAAGTACTATTGTTTGCAACCAATGTTGTTAGAAAAAAAAACATTTCTTTATATTGCCAAGGTATAATTAATAAAAACTTTCAATAATGTTTCAATAATGGTCATGTTTTAACTTCATAATTACAAAACATACAAATATACCATATTTTACTAATTAAAAATATGTATAAATAGATAAAATATTGACAAATTTGAAGAATACATTGATCAGTTTCTGATACTTCATTAAATCACATTAAACAATCTATAAACATAAGCCTAATTCACTAGAGATAATAACTTAGAATAAATTTCTGAGATGTTTAAACGAACAGGATTTTTTTATTAAGATAACAATGGACATAATACTATACCAAATATATCTGTTTATATCTTTGTTAATATAGCTAGATTAGGAGAAAAGAATGAAAAAGACTAAAAGAAACATGAAACAGAAAGAATAATCCCTGTTTTCAACCCATGCCCTACAGAAAACCTCAATAATCTTTTTGCTAATGAGTTGAATGTATCAGATGAAATTTCCCTTTGGACATTCTCAGATATTAAATTTTGAAATGACATATCTTGCAAACAAGGGTGGAAGCAATTTTATCCTATTAACAGCTTGAAATTTCACGCTATCAAAATGGAAATGGAAAGTAAATTGAGGTTAAAGAGAAAACTAATTAAAATTTGGAGGTTTGGTGGGTTCATGTCTAGACTTTGAAGAGCTTGGCTTAACAATTTTCATACCTTGTAGTTCATCTTAAAGGTTGACCTACACTCACACAACTTGATGCATAAACCTCTTTGTCTCTCTACATGCTACAAAATTACACTGCAATGACAACGGAGTGAATATGCAGAAATCAAATGGACACAAAGCTCAGCATTTATGCAACAGATGCACTCAGGAGGTACTCAACATTAAAGGAAGGCAAGAAAGCATCAAAAAGAGGACTTCACATTAGAGACCTGACCATTCTTTGAACATCTTCTCATAACTGCTTGTTTACTTGAGGACAATATAATTGTCGATGTTCATAGCTAGCAAATAAAAACCACACAAAATATGTAAAGATGCTACAGAAACAAAAGAGACAAATATATAAAGAAACAAAATAGGCAAATCAATAAAAATGAAGCTAGCTTCCAACAAGTATTTGAAGAGATAATTTAAACAGAAAGAACAAACAAAACATACAAATCTGCATACATAAGTGTAATAATTTTCTGAACTCTTACTGGAATGCCATCACTGTTCATAAAGCAGGAAAATGGATGTTAAGTAGAACTCAAGTTCCATAAAAAATATAAATACTCTTATGTAAATGTTAGAGTCACTATTCGGAATTATACTCAAAGAAGGACCATTATTGTCTTTATAAAATGAAACAAGCATTTAATCCAAAAGCCATTGTACCAGGCTCTAGGTTCAAACATAATACTATCTCAATGTCATCTTCTTTTTTCTTTCTTTTATTGAAATAGATTACAATTTTCATAAATCTTAGTAATTTTTATTTATGAATTGAATAGAAAAATGTTGTTCTCTTCTGGTATAAATCTATTACTATAAACATCACAAAAGTCAAACATGTACCCATATTCTCACAGTAGGCATGTTTACCTGCATGAGATTTGCATGAGATTAATCCAGTCAAAATTTCATTAACTATGGGGTATAGAGGAAGAATTCTTAAGTTGTGGACCATAACTTAGGATCTACTGGAAGTTTATAGCTGCAGAAAGTTGAAAAACCATTATTTTTTGAGGACATAGTTATTGATAGGTTCTCCCTGCTCCAATGGATGTTCCCATAATCATACATATATGCACAGCAGCAATTGGATTTAATGGGTTTTTAAAGAAAAAGAAGAGAACATGAAGTTGGGAGTGGATGTTGGTGATCCTGGAAGAAGGGGGAAGAAGAAAAATTGAGGAGTAGTTATAAAAATATTTCACTACTATATATCTGAAATACAGAATAACTTTAAAAGAAAATTTTTCAAATATTTCTAGTTTATGTAATTTAATTTTATTATTACTATCATTTCTTTATAAACTGAATTTAGTTGTATTTTGTCACATACAGTGATAACTGTGCTAAATTTAAGAGGTAATATTAACTGTTTACAGAAAGGAATATTGTCATTTTCTAAACTAAAAACTAAGCATCATCAAGTTTCTTTGCTATCTTTGACTAACACAAATAATCTTCTATTGGATTTTTTGATTATATGCAACAGTCTTTGCAGCTCTATACAAAATTCCCAGTATGAAGTTGAGGGAGTTTTGGGCATGTAATCTACCCCTTAGTTGCAGGGGGGAGGGGTCATTGATATATATATATATATATATATATATATATATATATATAGAGAGAGAGAGAGAGAGAGAGAGAGAGAGAGACAGAGAGAGAGAGAGAGAGAGAGAGAGAGAGAGAGAGAGAGAGAGAGGAAAAATTGGTTTTCTTTAAGAGTATTACCTTGGTAAGTTGACCACACTCTAGGGTAAGCCCCACTCCCTACAGTATCTGGGAATCATAACTTAAACTTGATAGGTCAAAAAGAGAAGTAGGTAGGTAGGGAAGTGCAGGTTGATCTGGAAGGAGTCAGAGGAGGGAAGTAAATATGATCAAAACACACTGTATGAAAATCTCAGATAATGAATAAAAATAAAAATATTATTTTAAAAATAAAAAATAAGGGCTGGAGAGATGACTCAGTGGTTCAGAGTATTGACTGTTCTTCTGGAGGCCCCAGTTTCAACTCACACCACCTACATGGTAGCTCACAAATATCTGTAACTTCAAAATCTGACACCCTCACACAGACATACATGCAGGCAAAACATGAATGGAAATCAAAATAAATAATTAAAAAATAAAAATAGACTTCTGACATTTAATTGTCTAGAGCCACATGAAATGAATGAATGTGTTGCATGTGAATTGCTATATATATTATTTAAAACATGCATTAAAAATTATATAAAACAGTGTTATTGTGTCACAAATTTCCCCTACCTGAATAAATGCTAAGATCGTGACAAAATGTGTGGAAGATCCAATGAAAATGTATAGTTACAAGTTTATCAAAAGTTACTCATTATGTACTATGCTTATGAAATGTCTGGAATATACTAGAATCGGACATTGAACTCAATGCCCCCTCTAGGTATGTATTCATGTGCAGAAGACACCATAGAAAACATAAACACAACTGTCAAAGAAAATACAAAATTCAAAAAACTCCTAACCCAAAACATCCAGGAAATGTAGGACACAATGAGAAGACCAAACCTAAGAATAACAGGTATAGAAGACAGCGAAGACTCCCAACTTAAAGGGCCAGTAAATATCTTCGACAAAATTATAGAAAAAAAAAAAAATCCTCCCCTAACCTAAAAAAAGAGATATCTAAAAACATACAGGAAACCTACAGAACTCCAAATTGAGTAGGTCAGAAAAGAAATTCCTCCAGTCACATAATAATCAAAACACCAAACACACAAAACAAAGAAAAAATATTAAAAGCAGTAAGGGAAAATAGTCAAGTAACTCATAAAGGCAGACCAATCAGAATTACACTAGACATCTCACCAGAGACTAAAAAAGCCAGAAGACCCCGGAGAGATGACATATAGACCCTAAGAGAACATAAATGCCAGCCCAGACTACAATACCCAGCAAAACTCTCAACTACCATAGATGGAGAAATTCCATGACAAAACCAAATTTACACAATATCTTTCCATAAATCCAGCCCTACAAAGGATAATAGAGGGAAAAATCCCAACACAAGGAGGGAAATTATACCCTAGAAAAAGCAAGAAAGTAATCTTCTTCCAACAAACCTCAAAGAAATTAACCACACAAACATAACTCCACTTCTAATAACAAAAATAACTGAAAGCAACATTCACTTTTCCTTAGTATCTCTTAATATCAACGGACTCAATTACCCAATAAAAAGCCATAGACAATCAGACAGGATACATGGAAATTGAACAACGCTCCACTCAATGATAACTTGGTCAGGGAAGAAATAAAGAAAGAGATTAAAGACTTTTTAGAATTTAATGAAAATGAGGACATATCATACCAAAACTTGTGGCACACAATGAAAGCAGTGCTAAGAGGAAAACTCATAGCTCTGAATGCCCACAAAAAGAAACAGGGGAGAGCACATACTAGCAGCTTGTCAGCACACCTGAAAGTTCTAGAGCAAAGAGAAGCAAATATACCCAAGAGGAGTAAACATCAGCAAGTAATCAAACTCAGGGCTGAAATCAACCAAGTAAAAGCAAAAAGAACTATACAAAGAATCAACAAAAACAAGAGTTGGTTCTTGGAGTAAATCAACAAGATAGATAAACCCTTATCCAGACTAACCAGAGGGCACAGAGACAGTATCCAAATTAATAAAATCAGAACTGAAAAGGGAGACATTGAAAGGCTAAAAGACCCCTCAGAAGGGCACCTCACTCCAGTCTCATGTTGAAAAAATTCAACATGCCTTCATGGTAAAAGTCTTGGAAAGAACAGGAATTCAAGGACCATACCTAAACATAGTAAAAGCAATATATGGCAAACCAGTAGACAACATCAAATTAAATGGAGAGAAACTAGAAGCAATCCCACTAAAATCAGGGACTAAACAAGGCTGCCCACTCTCTCCCTACCTATTCAATATATTAAGCAAAGTCCTAGCCAGAGCAATTAGAAGACAAAAGAAGATCAAAGGGATACAAATTGAAAAGGAAGAAGTCAATATATCACTATTTACAGATACTATAATAGTATACGTAAGTGACCCCAAAACTTCCACCAGATAACTTCTAACCCTGATAAATAACTTTAGCAAAGTGGCTGGATATAAAATTAAGTCAAACAAATCAGTAGCCTCTCTATACTTAAAGGATAAACAAACTGAGAAAGAAATTAGGGAAATGACACCCTTCACAATAGTCATAAATAATATAAAATACCTCGGTGTGAATCTAACCAAGCAAGTGACAGATCTGTATGACAACAACCTCAAGTCCCTTCAGAAAAAAAATAGAAGATTTCACAAGATGGAATGATCACCTATACTCTTGGATTGGTAGAATAAATATATTAAAAATGGCCACCTTGCCGAGAGTAATATACAGATTCTATGCAATCCCTATCAAAATTCCAACTCAATTCTTCACAGAGTTAGAAAAAGCAATTCTTAAATTCATTTGGAATAACAAAAAACTCATTATAGCAAAAACTATTCTCAAGTATGAAAGAATTTCTGGGGGAATCACCATCCCTGACCTCAAGCTGTACTATAGAGCAATAGTGATAAAAATTGCATCCTATTGGTACAGAGACAGGCAAGAAGATCAATGGAATATGAAGACCCAGAAATGAACCCATATACCTATGGTCACTTGATCTTTTACAAAGGAGCTAAAACCATTCAGTGGAAAAAAGACAGCATTTTCAACAAATGGTGCTGGTTGAACTGAAGGTCAGCATGTAGAAAAATGCAAATAGATCTTTTCTTATCTTTTTGTACAAAACTCAAGTTCAAGCAGACCAAGGACCTTCACATAAAACCAGACACACTAAAACTAAGATGAGAAAGTGGGGAAGAGCCTTGAACACATGGGCATAGGAGAAAAGTTCATGAACAGGATACCAATGGCTTATGCTCTAAGATCAAGATTTGACAAATGAGACCTCTTAAAATTGCAAAGCTTTTTAAGGCAAATGACACTGTCAATAGGACAAAATGACAACCAACAGATTGGGTCAAGATTATTTTTTACTAATTTTCTGTCTAATAGAGGGCTAATATCCAAAATATACAAAGGACTCTAGAAATTAGACTCCTGACAATCAAATGACCCTATTAAAAAATGGGGTAGAGAGTTCAACAAAGAATTTTCAACTGAGGAAACTTGAATGGTTAAGAAGTACCTAAAGAAATGTTCAACATCTTTATTCATCAGGAAAATACAAATCAAAACAACCCTGAGATTCCACCTCACACCAGTCAGAATGGCTACGATTAAAAACTCAGATGACAGCAGATGCTGGTGAGGATGTGGAGAAAGAGGAACACTCTTCCACTGTTAGTAGAATTGTAAGCTGGTACAACCACTCTGGAAATCAGTCTGGTGGTTCCTTTGAAAATTGAACATAGTATTACCTGAGGATCCAGTGATACCACTTCTGGGCATATACCCAAAAGATGCTCCAACATATAACACGTGCACATGCTCCACTATGTTCATAGCAGCCTTATTTATAATAGCCAGAAGCTGGAAAAAAACCAGATTTCCTTCAACAGATGAATGGATACAGAAAATATGATACATTTACACAATGAAGTAATACTCAGCTATTAAAAACAATGAATTCATGAAATTTTAAGTTAAATGGATGGAGCTAGAAAATATCATCCTGAGTTAGGTAGCCCAATCACAAAAGAAGCCACATAGCTTCACTCATTGATAATTGGATATTAGCCCAAAAGCTCACAATACCCAAGATATAACTCTCAGACCACATGAAGCCCAAGAAGAAAGACCAAAGTATGGGTGCTTCACTCCTTCTTAGAAGGAGTAACAAAATACTCAGAGAAGCAAATAGAGAAACAATGTGTGGAGCAGAGAATGGAAGAGGGACCATCCAGGTAGTTCTCCACGTGGGGATCCATCCTAGGTCTAATCACCATATGGAAACACTGTTTTGGATGTCTGGAAGTGCATGCTGGCAGGAGCCTGATATACCTGTTTCCTGAGAGACTCTGCCAGAGCCTGACATATACAGAGACAGATACTCGCAGCTAACCATTGTACTGATCACAGGGTCCCAATGGAGGAGGTAGAGAGAGGAGGAAGAAGTTGAAGGAGTTGAATGGTCTTGTGACCCCATCAGGAGAGTGACAATACTAACCACCCAGAGCTCTCAGGGTCTAAACAATTAGTTTGGAGGACTCCATGGCTTCAGCTCTATATTTAGTGGAAGATCCCTTGTTGGGCATCAGTGGAGTGGGAGAGGAGGGCCTTGTTCCTTGAAGACTGGATGCCCCAGTGAGGGGGAATTCCAGAGTGGGGAGGTGGTAGTAGGTGGAGAACTCATAAAAATAGGAAGAAGGAGGATGGGATAAGGGGTTTCAGGGGGCGATGGGAAAAAGGGATAACATCTGAAATGTAGATAAATAAAGTATTCAATAATTTAAAAACAAAGAAGAAAAACAAACAAACAAAAAACAGAGAGTGGAACTGGCTATTGCACTTGAATTTTTGAGACATTTTGACAGCAATTTAATATTACCCCTATTACTGGGATTCCTTATAATTGACAAAACAAGGGACTGTGGTTGGGCCCATAAAAGTTTAAAACAATATTTTCATAAAATAAAAAGGGGAGTATATCCCTGTACACCATAAATTTATTTAAATCATGTTGTTTTTATTTTAATTAAAAAAATCAGATACCAAGGAAGTTTCTGCTATCTGTGGCACTCTACAACTAGGCATACTTATGCATAGGTGAAAGGGATGCTTACTGGCATACGGCATGATCCTGACCAGGTAGTTAACATGGGGAATAGGGGATGATGGTTTTTTTTTTCCAGGATGCTGAAGGTGCATGGTAGCTGCCAGAATGATGTGTGAGACATGCTGATGCCCAAAGAATGATGCTGACCTGTGAGCTTGGTGAGTGCCTTGACAATGGTGACTGGCAAACTGTATTGGACATGTTCTGGGCCTACCTTTGCTTACCTAGACCTCTGATGAGACAAGCTGCTTTGCCTCAAGTTTTTAGACCTTGTGAAACAGAGAATCAAAAAGAGAAGTTATAATGACACTTGTATTTTTCTTAAAGGTGATCAGTTATTCAGACTCAATCATGTACTGGTCTAGAAATCAATCCAACGTTGGAAATAAAAGTCTTCATTTGGAAGGCTGGTTCTAGACATTTTCAGAGACATATTTCGAAGTTAGCTACAGTTCTCTATTATGTAATGTTAACAAGATATAAAGTTGGGACAGGATCTAGATTTCAAACAAGTGTTAATACACATGTTAAGGCTCTTTTAATTGTCAAGTTAAAATTACTTTTGGTTCTTCTACAGTATATAATGTAAGTTGCTATGACTGTACACTTTCTAATTGTGTTAGTGTGTTGAAATCTGGCATGTAAGTTGCCTAGGTACATCAACCAGCTTTTGTTTTATTGCCTTGAGTATCTCAGAACCTTGGTCTTCTGAAAAATGTTTGCAAGTACTGGAAGAACTGAGTCAGGCTTTAAGCAGAAGCAGAAGCAAGAGGGTAGTGGGCTTAATTTTTGCTGGTATAATAGCTTTAATTACACTAATTGCTACCACCATTGCTTCTGCAATTGCTTTGACAAGCAATTTTGTTTAGTGCTTTGCTTGTTCTTTGACTATTTGTATTTATTGACTTGCTTGTTCCTTGACTATTTGCATCTATTGTATTGCTAGTTCCTCAACCTAGAACTGACCTTAATACTTGCATGTAATTAAAATGGTATAAAAGCAAAAATGAGGAGGGGGTAGGACTCTAGAGAGGGGAAATGAGGAAAGGGGATGGCATCTGAAAAATAAATAAATTAAATATTCAACAAATAAAGAAAAAATCTTGAAAAAAATCAATTTAATTAAGTAGCAAAAAATGATACTAATATGTGTTGAGTATACAAGAGAATTTAGATAGGCATTTGGAAAACTGGATTGATGCTCTTTATCTTATTTAAATTATTGGAAGGAGGTTAAGAGTTTAAGAGTAAGGAGCCATCTCGAGTGTCATGCCAAATACCATTGGATTCATGTTAGTTCTAAAATTTACAGTGGTTGTCATTATATTTAGGAAAAAGTTCAAAGCACTTGCAATGTATTTGGCATAATTCCAACACCACTCTGGAGGTTTTAACTTTGCATAGTGAGCTTATAAATTTAAAGAATGCTGCTCTGCTGAGTGTTGATGTGGCAGATACTGCTGATAAAATTACCTATGCTCTGAGTTCAGTATTTCTATTTTGGTCAAGCTTCAAGGATGGCATATATAGCTTGATCATGCTAGCTGTTTTTGACTTGGGAATACTTTCATTCCTTTCCATCATGTTAAAGCTTATCTTTAATAACATCAACATGTTGGCAGTCAAAGTACATGGCTTGAACCTAAAAATGGACCCTCAGACAAAGTTATTAAATTAACAGGCTTGCAAGTCAAGGATGGGTAAGATTCTGTAGAGAGTCTTACCAACCTTAGACAGAAGTGCATTGCTTTTGATAAGGCATATTCCACGATGAGTAAGGAGGGTATTCTTGTCAGAATGACCTAAGACAGACTTAATTTTGTTTATGAAATAAAAAACAGAGAGAGGCAGAGAGCTTTTGTGGCTACTTGGCAGGAATATGACAATGGACAAGGACAAGGAAGTGGGCTTCAGGTAGGAATCTGATATTAGGCTAGAACAAAAAAGTAATTTCATGCAGGAATCTAAATCTTAGGTTAGAACAAAGAAGTAATTTCAGGCCAGATTCTAAATATTAGAACAAAAGGTAATTTCTGGCAGGAATCTAAATTTTAGGCTTGAACAAGGAAGTAGGCTTAAGACATGACAATGACTTTGGTCTAGGACAAGAAAGTTGGCCAAGATATTTTGGTTATCCTGATAAGCCCTTAGAAACAATGATCATAATAGTGTTCATGGAACTTTGTTTATTGCCTTGCTTGTTCTTTGACTATTTGTGTTTATTGCTTTGCTTGTTCCTTGACTATTTGCATCTATTGTATTGCTAGTTCCTCAACCTAGAATTGACCTTAATACTTGCATGTAATTAAAATGGTATAAAGCAAAAATGAGGAGGAGGAGGAGGTTTAGAATAGGGAATTTCTAGGGAGGGGAAATGGAGAAAGGGGATGGCATCTGAAATATAAATAAATAAAATATCCAAGATATAAAAATTTAATTTAGAAAAGATTAATTATCCACCTAAGATTTACAGACATGGCAAAGTGTATGGGGTAAGCAGATAATGAAGTAGGCATAGTTCTCCAATATTTACTTTCTTTCCTCTACTGACAGACACTCAATTAATGTTGGCAGAAACAAAGATACATAACACATTTGCACACATCAGTAGCTGTTTCCAAATCATTTTTTGAATATAACTCTTAAGAAGCTCTGTATGTTTAAACAACACTGTACCACTGCTTTAGTTTTTTGGTTGTCCTATTTTAGGGTGTAGAGTTTCCACAAAAAATTAAAATACACATGCATGCAATATATGCTTTTTAAAAAAATCGAGTCAAAGAAGTCCTGTGACATGAATGGAATGGTGAAAGTCTCTTGGAGTTTCCCATGTTTAGTGTTCATGTGGTAGAGAGCCAAGCTAAATTGTTAGGTATCTTAGCATTTTACTGCTGTGAACAGACGCCATGACCAACACAACTGTTTCAAGGAAATCTTTTAATTGCGACTGGCTTACAGGTTTAGAGGTCCAGTCAATTATCATCCAGGTGGGAACATGGCAGCATCCAGGCAGGCATGGTACAGGAGGAGCTGAGAGTTCTGCATCTTCATCTAAAGTCTGTTAGGAGAAGACTGATTCAATATGTGCATGGAAGAGACCACTACAGAGGTAGATTCAAGGAAGAATTAATCCCCCTCAAATCCATACTAGCTAGTTAAATCCCCCTAGGCATCCATTGGACAGAAGAGGAGAATGGAAAGTAGGCATCTGAAGATATTGAAGAAAAACAAAAACAAACCAAAAACAGAGCAGTTTCATTTGTTCTAATATTATCTCAAAACACAGATCTATTCTTACAACCATCAACCAGTCCATCAATAGAAACTTGATATGTGTCCTCTTATTTTATTATATTCAAATACAGGTACATAGGTTGAGAACTCAGCCCCAAGCCTCCCTTTTAAATTACTTCAGTGGTCAATCACACGTACCAGGTTGTTTTAGTTTTGCTTCTGCATGACCAAAATTTGAATAAATATTTAAAAAAATTTAAAACCCTTTTCCTGTGGTTTGATTAATTTACTAACCTAGTTCACTAGCTTATTTAAACAGATATTCAGTTTAGATTTGTCAGTATTAGGCACTCCTGGGTATGCAGCAAGATCTTATTAAAATGAAATGATACTTGTTATTCTCAGATCATATATGCAAACAAAATCTTTCTGGCCAACTCCAACTGGTACAGAGAGATGAGAGACCTGGTTTAGGGAAAAGACAGAAACACACACACACACACACACACACACACACACACACACAAAACAAACAAATAAATAAGAACACCAAAAGAAAAAAACCCCACAACCCTGCCTATGTATGGTCAGCTAGTGTCACATCAGAAGTCATACTTCACAGTCTACTGCACGAACAGTTTTTGTTCCTTACATTTCTGATGAAACACCAAGCAAGTGACTAATTCACATAATTCATGTGAAAATAGATTTTCATTGGTGAATTGAGTGGCTCAGCATAACGCATGTTTAAAATGGATTCAAGTTGGTCAATAAATTGGTCAAAGTCTCTTAGAAAACTGCTTAGTATTCACATAAAATGATGAATTAGTACCCATGGCAATTGTCAATTATATAGTTTGGGATAACACTCAAGAGTAGACAGCTAAATGATTGCTAATGAATCTGGAGCTTGTCTGAAAGAACTTCCTAGTAGCTGATTTTTAATTTTTTTCATACATTATTATCATCATCATTATATTAAAATTTTTATTTATTTACATTCCAAATATTGTCTCCCTTCCCAGTCCTCCTTTACAGAGTTCATCACTCCATATTCGTTCCCATTTGCCTCTGAGAGGGTGCTCCACCACCCACCCACCTACCACCATCTCACACCAGAAGCATCCTCCTTCCCTGGGGCATCAAGTCTCTGCAGGATAAGGTGCATCCTCTCCCACTGAGTCCAGAAATGGCAGTACTCTACTATATATGTACCAGGGGCCACAGACCAGCCCATGTATGCTGAGATCCCAGGTGTCCAAGTTAGATGATGCTTTTTTTTTTTTTTTTTTTTTTTTTTTTTGCCATATCCTTCAGCTCCTTCAATCCTTACCCTAACTCTTACATAACAGTTTCCTTCCTCAGTCCAATGGTTGGCTGTAAGAATCTGGATCTGTCTCAGTCAATTGCTGGTAAATTCTCTCAGAGGATAGCCTACCGCTATTGTCTGAAAGCACAACATGGCATCAGTAACAGTGTCAGGGTTTGTTGCTTTCCCATAGGATAGATCCCACATTGGGCCAGTCACTAGAAAACCTTTCCTATAGTCTCTGTTCCTTTTATCTGGAATTTCTTTTAGACAGGACCAATTCTGGGTCAAAAAATGAAGGTAGGTATGTGGCCCCATCCCCTAAATGGGGGCCCTGCCTGTCTATTGGAGGTGGTCCCTTCAGGTTCCATAACCCCAGTGTTGAGAATTTCAGCCAAGGTCATCCCCATTGAGTCCTGGGAGATTCTCATACCCCAGGTCTCTGGAACCTTCTAGAGGTTCCCCATACCCTTCACCTCCAGCAACTGCATATTTCCATTCATTATCTTTGCCTCATGGCTTCTCTCCTATCTTCTCTTATATTTGATCCTGTCTGTCTTTTCCTCTCCCCCTTCCCTGCCTCACCCAGGTCACTTCTCCCCTCTGCCTGAGAGAACTAAAAGTGGCTGATAATTAAAATAATATATAAAATCTATTCTTCAGATAACTTGAATCTATCACTTAAATATTGTCTATCTCTAATGAATCATTCATATAAAAACATATAGTTTGGTTATCTAAAAGACAATAGGCCAGGTTTTTGTTAACTTTTGGTTCTATCTATGCATCCATGCTTAATTATATGTATTTGAACAGATGTATTTGAACAGACTCTCTGGTCTGAGACTTAATTTGCTTACATCTGGTAACAAGGTTTGCATATATAGAACAGCAAACACTCATCCATATCAAAATGTTTAGATTTTTCTAGAAAAATAACCTCTAATTTTTGCAGGTTC
Organism: Arvicanthis niloticus; assembly: GCF_011762505.2. Classification (NCBI taxonomy): domain Eukaryota; kingdom Metazoa; phylum Chordata; class Mammalia; order Rodentia; family Muridae; genus Arvicanthis; species Arvicanthis niloticus. The sequence goes on along the minus strand of NC_047662.1, from coordinate 77,213,976 downwards.
AAGTATCATTTCAGGATACATTTTCAATGATGTGCTAGAGTAAAATAAATATGTTTTGAACTGAAGTTATAGTATTCTGAATAATGCCAGACATATTGATCACTAATGAAGCCCTGAGATCCTAATGATATTTTTGGATGGACTTAGGTTGTCACTCATTTATCCCTATTTAGTAAGGAATAAACCAGAATACAAACAAGTTAAACAGCTTTCTCAGACTTAGCAAAAAGAGAAGCATAGTATGTGTCGAATTTCTCTCTCTGCCATTTTTATTTTTAATTTCTAAGATTCAAGATCTCATTACTCTCACCATTTAGATGCTAGTGTTTCAGGCATGTGCCACCATGTCAAGCATAATTGTTTAACTTCTTATTGCATCATTTTCTGTACATCAATGTACTAAATCTTAGGGCAGAAGAGGTAACATTTGTCAAAAAAGTATAGCCAAAAGCAAAGTTTTTCAAGGGACAGAGGGAGGGAGGGAGAGGGAGGGATGGAGGAAGAGAGAGGGTGGGGAGTGGAATTTGTTGGATTAGGAGATGGGGAGGATCTGGGAGGAGTTTGGGGGAGATAAAACAGTGATCAGAATATACCATATAAAATTTTGTTTCTATAAGAGAAAAGTTTAGAAATAAATAAATTATGGAGCTCAATTGCAATAAAATTTGTGCTTAACTCTGTCAATGTCAAGATCCATAGTCCCTTCCAAGAACTAATCAGATCACAATGTTTAGAAAGTGGTAAAGCAAATTTTTTTTCCCAGCACTCAGCAATCCTTTCTAGGATTTCCTGTCTTTAGAAAAGTTCTTCCCAGAACAGTCTGAGAACACAACCCACAGCTCTTCCAGAGGTAGAGTGTCATCTTGCAGCCACTGAGAATGCTGTTGTTGGGCCTAACCATTGTATGAATGTGGATAAGAGAGCCAGTTATGTCAACAAATAAAACCACATCAATGCTTCAACATTTGTCCTTGGGAATATTTACATTTGAAACATTGATGGCTACAACAAACCAGATGACTGCTGCTTTCAGAGCTACCTGAAGGCTCCAGGAGAATGGCTCTGAGAAGAATACATCTGAAGAGTCTTGGGAGAAGTAACTTCATAGAAAACAAATTGGATGTCCAGTTTATTTGATTTATTTGAAGAGAAGAAAGATGACAATTAAAAAAAGTTATTCTGGTGGTTATTTGTATATGCTGCACAGTTCCCATGACCACAATGTATATATTATATGAGTAGAATACCTTATAGAGAACTGTTGATCCTAGACATTCCCCTCCCTAGAACCCCCTATCCTATACCCCCTCTTCCTTTATGCATTTTGATTACATACCTGTATTAAGGTAAGTTCTAGGTTGAGGGTCTAGCAATACAATAGATGCAAATAGTCAAGGAACAAGCAATAAAATAAGCACAAATAGCCAAACAAAAAGCAAGGCATTAAACCCTATTACATGAACACTCCGATGAACACTGTTTCTAAAGTCTTATCAGAATGACTGAAGTATCTGAGCCTACTTCTCTATCCTAGCCCAAGGTCATTTTCATGTCTGAAGCCTACTTTCTTTTTCTAGCCTATAATTTAGATTCTTGTCTGAAATTACTTTTTTGTTCTGGCTTAATATTTAGATTCCTGTCTGAGATTACGTCTTTGTTGTAGCCTACAATTTAGATTCCTACCTGAAATTACTTTTTTGTTTTAGTCTAATATCAGATTCCTGCTTGAAGCCTACTTCCTTGTCCTTGGCCAATGTATTCCTGCTAAGCAGCCTATTTCCTTGTTTTTGGCCTATGTCAGCTTCTTGCTGAGGTTCAGGGTTCAAGAGTTAGGAGCTATCCCAAGTGTCATACAAATATCATTGGAGTACTGTTACTTTTGAAATTCACTATGATTGTAATTATAATTAGAGAAAAGTTTAAAGACACTTATAGGATATTTGACATAATCCTCACACCTCTCTGGGTGTGTTAACTTTGCATAGTGAGATTAAGAATTTAAAGAATTCTGCTCTTTTGACCTTTCATGCTGCAGATAATGCCAATAAAATTATCCATGCCCTAAGCTCAGTATTTTCATTTTGGTCAAAGCTCAGGAATGGCATATATAGCTTGACTAGGCTAGCCCTTCTTGTCCTGGAAATACTTTTATTCCTGCCCACCATGTTAAAGCTTATCTTTAATAACATCAACATGTTGGTAGCCAAAATACATGGCTTAAACCTGAAAATGGACCCCCAGACAGAGTTGTTAAATTAACAGGCTGGCAAGCCAAGGACGGGTAAGATTATGCACAGGGCCTTACCAACCTAAGACATAAGTGCATGTCTTTTGATAATGCATATTCCATGATGGGTAAGAAAGGCATTCTTGTCAGAATGATCTAAGACAGGCTCAGTCTTGTTAATGAAATAAAAAGTGTGGAGAGGTGGAAGGTTGTTATTTCTTGCAGTGGCTTCTTCTCAGTTTTATTTTTATTTATAGCATGCATCCATGAAGTGAAATGTGACAAGAAGAGCATTTTCTGTTTTTCTGAGATAGTGTATGTACCCATTTTAGTGAGCATTGTTAAATATTATGAGTGGATTGTTTGGAGTTTTCTAGCTGTCAATGTGATTATTTACTATTTGAGGCAATTTATTCAAGAGTCATTTCACAGAGACTGATATGTATATACATACTCACATACTGCACACTGACATTTCAGTCTATAATAAAACACACACAGTTCCATAGATCATAAATGATCTGAAACACTCTTATCATGTAGTATACTGTAGCCATTATAACATTGTTCAGCAACATCTCTAAGAAATCCACAGATACATTATAATTCCTTCACTCCAAATCCCTGTCATGACATCAGTGGCCTTCTGAGCTCCTTTACCATTCTTTTCCTTGGTGTTGACAGGGCCTACACTTCTTGACAGTTGTTAATGCTTACAGATGTGTTTCAGAATAGGCTGATGACTGGATGGTAGATGGTATTTTTTTTTAGTATCACTTTTCCAATTCTTGGAGCCTGTCTATCTTTTCTTCCAACCTGAGTTGAGACTACATCCTTACTTAATTCCCACATGGAAAGCCCTTTCTGGTATTTCTTTATTAACAGACTTTCTTCTGAAACTTTAAAAAAGTTTCCTGTGGAATAATGTCAGGGAATATCCACCCAACCTAAAGTGCTGGATCTCCTTGCTCTAGCTAAAAAGCAAGCCCAGTGCTTGGCCTTACCTTGTGTAACCCAGTAGCACCTACACATTTGATTTTCTGCTGCTCTGTGAATAGCTGGGTAAGACTTCCTAATTCTTTTGATAATAAGTCCAGTTTTCTTCCTACAAGTTCATGCTTTCTGAGTTGCTTTATGTTGAACAATTAGAAATTGTTACAGGAATTGATAGTCCTTCATAAGGTTTATAATGCCAACACAAGGCATTTCTTGAATAATATATATAAGATTTTCTTACACAAAACAATACAAACATGAAAGAAAAAGATCATCTGGAAGCAATTTTTAAATCATATTTCAGTCATTTGTATTCTGGTGTTAACTTTAATTAATAATGCATTCAGTTACTATTTCAAAATGTGCGGTTAATTGATGTGAACTCACAATTAAGAACGTAGGTTCTGAGGACCTGTAACAGGCAGGAAATTTAAGGATACTATTAAAATATCTCTTTGGGAGGCTGACTGCTGTTCTGTCTAACATGAATATGTAATAATAAATTGTGTTCAAAATAGTATATTGATTTCTTCAGGGAAAGAGATTTTATTATTAACTGGTTCAAGACCATTTGCAAGATGTGTCCTTAACTCCCATGAGTGCCAGCTTAATACAAAGTAGGCAAAATACAATATTGGTGTTGATTTTCCTTTATTAGATCCACATGCAGCTCAAGAAAATTAAAGCCGACTTTCATAATGTGTCACATTAAGTTTGAAGGATAAATGCTCAGGGTAGGAAACCTCCAAAATTATCACTGACATTGTCATTTGGGATATAAACTTATAATAATGTGCCAATGCTATAAAATTAAAAATACTTTCTTCACTTCAATTAGTATCATGATAATTTTAACTACATCATCAATAGGCAACTGTCATTTAAATAATCACATTTGGTTTCCTACAGTGGTTGAATGAATCTCATGACTTACAGAATCCCAGGTCTACATTGGATTAATTAGAGTAAATAGGTAAACATGAGAACTGATTTTCTTTATAACTAATTAACATTTTCATATAAATCTATTGGAAGCTGAGTTAGACTTTCTTTTGAGAAAAAAAAAAAAAACTGTTCCAACAGTTATTATAGTTTACACAGCAGAATTTCATTCTGTGAAGCTTCTCTTCTCCAAAATCTAGCTGGAAAATTTATGGATGTAGATAAGCATCAAGAAATATAGTCAAACTTTCATAAATGAAGGTGTGGTTAAATGTTGTTTTCAGGATTTGTGCTTGTAAACACGGCTCTGTATATAAACAAATATCCTATGAATATTGATGTTACAGTGAAGATGTTAACTTATAAAATCAGTTGACTGTGATGATTACTTTTGATAATGTTCATAAAATCCATCAGTTCAAATGAGAGTATAAAGAGAGAAACTGATTTCCAAAAGAAGAAAACCTACTTCAGATATGCTGCCCACCCTCAGGTGATTAAAAATGAGCTGCTTTCCAGGACTATATGATAGACACACAGAAAATGTGTGTATTATTGTGGATAGTCCTGGTTTATAGAGAGATTTGAAATTTATTTTTGTTCCATTAGATGTGCACTACAATACTTCACAACACAAATTTTACACACATTACCAATTAGGATAGAAGCCAACATTAGTAATTATCATAAGTTTCCTAAGCCTTTGTACTTATAGATATATAATAGAATATTAAATATAACTTACATTTGCCTTAATTTCTTCATTACTATGTATTCTTTTAGGAGGGACTGTAATAGTGACTTTCTTTTTGAGCTCATATCATGTGGACTTATGGGTTATTGTCATCATTCATTCTTTTTAAGTTCTTCAGGTAATCAATAAAAGCAAAATTATTTTTTGTCCTAATTAAATATACTGAGAAGAGATAATAAGCTCTTTTTTATTTTATATATGTAAACATATTTGTCACTATTTGCATTTGTCACATATTGGCACAAACTTATAGAAATAGATGAAATATTTATAGATGATGTATAAATTACATATTTATTTTATACACAGAGCTGTCAGTAAATAGGGAAATACTTTAATACATTTGAATATAGTATTATAAAACTCTCACTCATATACATACTCACACATACACTGTCTTCCTGTTACTGTTGGACTTTGTTTATAAATGAAAATTCATGTTGATAGAATATAAAGGCAAGTTTAGAGTATAGAATGGTAGTTATGAACCTTCCTAATGCTGTGACCCCCTTAATACCATGTTTATATTGTGGTAACCTCAACTGTATAATCATTTTCATTGATACTTTACAACTGTACTTTAGCAACTGTTACAAATTATAATGTAAATCTGCTATGATGATAGTCTTAGGTACCCCCTATGAAAGAATTTTTCAACATTTCAAAGGGGTTATGATAAACAGGTTGAGAAGCACTGTTCTAGAACAACCAATATCTAAAATAAATGTACTGGCTGAGTTTGGTAGATGGACCTAATAATAGCTGGCACCTATATGAATATTTGGTTTCCAGTTCAGTCAAAACTTCAAAGATGCCATGGTCATTGCAGAGCAGATACATATTACGTTGTATTTGAGTAACTCAGCTAGGCTGACAACTAATGAGCAGCGGACCCAGGTTCTGTAATTCCTTGACTGATATACTCTTTACTTTGGTACACAAATCTATGGAGTATTTTTCTCACTTGAGTAAAGCCACAGAGAGGATACTCTTGGCCACATTACTATTACCAAAAGATGATGTGAAACCCCTCTCTCCTTTACACACACACACACACACACACACACACACACACACACACACCATGTATACCTAAGAGTAAAGGACAAGCATCTTTTGTCCTTAAATGAAACTCCCTTGGTTTCTTTCTTGTTGACAGTATCTTGCAAATTCAATTAACTACCATTTCCCTCCCCCTAGCTCCCCAATAGTCTTGTGAAAATTCAATCTTTCAAGATAATAAATTTGATAATCCTCTGAGGTGCCTTGCCATTAGAATTCCAATGTTTCTCCTTGTCAATTATGGCACTGCTTATCTATTTTGAGCGCAGCAGGGGATACCCTTAGATCAGCTAATCCAGTCTTGGTTCAAATAGGACACAGAGGAGTGGGAACTGAATAGCAGGTTCCTTCCCCTGTGATTTCAGATGGCTAGAAGGGTTTTTACAGTAGTGTGCCCTCTAGGTAATCCTTGTCCTTTTGACTTCTTCTTTGCCCAAATACTAATGTGTCATCATACAGAGAGGATATACCAGAGACTATGCCATTGTTGACTAATATCTCTCTTCACCCAACAACTGAAAGGATATTATTTCTTATTGAAAACAAAGTAGAAGGAAGGAAGAGTAGAAGGAAGTACATGCTTTCTAGGTAATAACTATTCCCTGCATACTACTCATTTTCTTATGGATAACATGATTCGTGCATCTGACAAATCAGTAGGTAAGATGCACTTAGCAGCACAGGCTCGGGAACAATGTGCAGTGGCTATAGGAAATAAACTGTCCAGGGGTTTTATAATTATTTATTTATAAAAGAAAAGTGTCACACAATTTATACTGGTTATTGCCTCCCCACATCAGTTGGCAATAGCTTTATCAGAGACCACAGTGTAGCATTGTTTCATTTTTGTTTTTATTGTATCAGTTTTTCAAGTTTTTGACAAACTCAGAAACTATGAACTATTTCACTAAAGACATACTGTATTCAGACAATCGAAGATATTTATGAAAACCTTTGCCTGTCTTCCAGACACCAGTGTAATATTTTCCAACTTGAATGTTGTAAAGTCAACATTAATGCATAAAGTCTGATCTGCTGCTGTCTCTCAAGACTATCCCTCTTACCTCTATAGAGTTCAATCTTTACGAGAAGAAAGTTAGATCACAAGTACCAACTCCCATGGTAAAAGTCAGAGACAAAGGAAAAATATGTAACAATAACTCAGACATAAGAAGGAGGTCAAGGATATTTTTAAAGGCTACAAACTATTATCTAAATAGTTTAGTGTCTTTTTATGACTCTTTTAAAATAACAAAAATAGATACAGCAAAATAGAAGTTCTTAATTTAGACTATATATAGTTTGTGTCTTCTAAGGAAACAGAGTCATTATGTTGGGGTCTAGGGTGGCACTGATGTGAGGTAGTGGGACTAGTAGAAGGTGGCACCTATTAGGAGGCACCTACCTTGTTCCCTGGGGGATTTCTCTTAGAAGGCACATTAAGATGCCCATCTCTTTCTGCTTTTTAGTTTGTGATGTAATTGGGTGCGTTGAAATATACTCCAATCATGGCTGTCTTCCATTTATCACGGTATCCTTACCAAAACTGAAGTAAGGCATTACCCAAGTTACTATGAAATCATTATAACTTTTTTCTTCTTATAGCTTGGATCCTTGGTTATTTTATCATAGTAACAAAAATCTGACTACTAATCATAACTGCACAAATTTTCATGATCTTCCTATTGCAAAATAAATTTTACATTTTTGATTTTAAAAAATTTTAAAATTTTTATCATTTTTGCTCTGTAGTACAACTTGAGATCAGGGATGACAGGATCATGTATGGGAGGGAGACAGGAGAGATACCCAAAGGACCAGGAGAATGGATAGAAATATGCAGATGCTGGGATAGGGGATAGGGGTAGAGGGAACCTCTAGAAAGTCCCAAAGTCCTGGGATTTGAAAGGCAGACAGGAGCCTAGCATGACTGTTCTCTGAGATGCTCTACTAGCAGCCGACTGAGACAGATACAGATACTAATGATCAACCATTGAACTGAGGTTAAGGACCCCTATGAAAGAGGGGAAGTATTAAGGGAATTGAAGGGAATGGCAAACCCATAGGAAGAGCAACAGTGTCAACTAACCTGGGTTCCTGGGAGTTCCCAGAGTCTAAGCCACCAACCATGGGCTGAGGTCCCAAGCAACTATATTGCAGAAGGCTGTATTATCTGGCAGTAATGTGAGAGAGTGCACCAAATCCCATAAAGACTTGATGCCCCAGGAAAGGGGGATGGTGGGAGCTCTCCCTCTGAGGTCAAGAACTCTGGGAGGTGGGACTTGGAGGAGGATCAACATTTGCAATGTAAATAAATTATTTATTATATCACAAATAAAATAATTAATTAAAAACCAAAAAATAGAAAATTAAATTTATTTTTATTTAACTATAACCTCATTTTAAAGTTACTGGCACGTCGCAGATTTGATTTTATCATCATAAGAATAATATATTATGTCAAAGATGTTTATCAGTCTTAAGACCAAGGTCCTTAAGGTCCATGGTGTATGACATGTGATATCCTGCCTTCCTTTAGTGCAACATTGCTTATGTAACTTTCTGCTTACTCTGTGTTATTTCCCTCCTGAAAAGTGTATGTAAGATCTGTACTTTTAAACAAACTTACTTGATATAAGTCATCTGCTTATGCAAGAACTCCTGGTAATATCTCTCCTGTCTTTATTTTTCTTCCTCTCAGTATTCTGTAACTGAAGGCTGGACTGTTGTTCTAGTCAGAGAAAGTCTTTGTGTTTTGAATTTTACATTGGTCAAACTCTCATACCTATCATCATGCCTAAGACCTGCTCAAACACTGACTAATGTATTGTTCCTGAATGCCCCTTGATTCACCATCTTCAATATTATCCCTAGGGGTTATTTTCTCCCCATTCTCAACCTCTGTCAAACTTGTCCTGTTTAGAATTTGATGTTAACTTCTGAAACACATTGCCTGAGTCCATTTTATGTTGTGGAACAGAGTACTCGGTGTTATTACTTATAACAATCAAGACTGGTTCTCTATTCTAGAGGCTATAGTTCAAGACTGTGCCATTGATAACTGATTGACTTTTTTTTTGATGGCTCTGTGTGGCTCTAACCAATGGCAAAGTGGAAAAGAAAGCAGATATGGACAGAAGAGACAAAGGCTAAGAGACAGCCTCTCTTAACAATTGCCGACTCTTCTTATTACTCATACAATTCCGTATAAAGTTTCACTCAAGCAAGAGATGGTTCACTAATTTATCTAAACTATGTCTTGTTTCAAGGCCCCATTTTGTACCACGAAAGATGAAAATCCCAATTTAAGAACCTTTAGGAACTATGGAGAGCTAGAGGATATATTTGACTTTTCGGGTTTCAAAACTGGATCAGGCAAGTCACTGGGTATGGTGATTTGAATGAAAAATTATTTTCACAGGCTCATAGTTTTGAACACATGATCCTTTGTCCATGGTACTATTTGGGTCATTTATGGAACTCTTAGAAAATAGAGCCTAACTATGTCACTAAGGGGCCACTTTTGAAAGTGTGTAGGTTGACCCACTTACAGTTTGTTCTCTGCTCAGTACATGCAGTTGACTTTGTGACCTCTTAACTTCCTACCACCATGGCAAGTGCCTGTGACCATGCCTCCCTGCCTTGATGAATTTATCCCTCTGGGACATTAAGCTAAAATGAACTCAATAGACTCTTTTATTTATAAGTCATCTTAGGCTATGACATTTTATTAAAGCAACAGAAAACTAACGAATATAAGACATTTAGTGTTTTCTAAATTTTTACTTATAATGCAAAGTCAAGAAGTGGAAATTTAGTCATCTCTAATATCATAAAGGATTTTATAAGGTACCTTTGATTTGACTTCAGAGACATCACAAATAGATAAGAACAGTTGCATTAATATTTTCTACAACCTGATTCATAGCTAAGCATCTTTGATTATTATTAAAGAAAAATAAACAGATTCTTAGTAATGTTGTACAATTTCTTAGTCTTCCAAATATTTAACCTGCTGCACAATGGATCATATTCTTTGTAGGCAAACAAGCAAGTAAGGCAAAAAACTCTGTCATGCAGATGTTTTACACATGTGGTAGCAAACACCTGGGCACGTAGAAATACTGAATGGATGTTCTATTTTTCACCTGGGTTTTTGGCACTGTGTAGACAGAGCAAATGGCAAGCAGGCACCTTGGCAACACAAACATTGAGACATATGGATGTGGGTGGTGATGTCTTAGTGTTCAAGCTGTTTCTCGCAGAAAGGAAAGTTCACTGTGGCATTTTGATAAAAATTCTACCATGTGTCATTAATGGAAATTTTTTTCTGAGGGAGTATCTGAGCCATTTTTGAGGTCAAAATAAATCTGGATGCTTTTGACATATCTTCCTAGCTCTCAATGCTATGGCAGTTAACCACTTTCAGAAAAGATGACTGTGTATCAGTAGAGGCTCAAGAACTCCCTAGGCACACTGAGTTAATTTACTGAGAGACTTGTTCTTACCTTGCTTCTCATTAGTTTTGGCCCTGTGTTTTGGCCTTTGTTTTTCTCTGACTAAACCACTATAATTATTCATAAATTTGAATGAACCTCCTACCTGGGCATCTGGTAACTTGTCTATTGCTTCTCCCTGACCTCATTCTACAATGAGTTCCTTAGGCTGGTGTGTTACATCTCTTACTTACTATGAGCTAAATAAACCCACAATTCCTATAAATTAAACAACAGAATTTTATCATTTACAGTGTTTTTTAAGTGTTTAGAGATGCTAACAAATACATGTGGGATGAGGCTGGCCTTGTATTAACAGCTGTTCTAATTTACCCTCAGGTTGGAGAAAGCTGAAAGTGTGGCTGCTTTTGGTCTTTCTATAAAACTCAGACAGGCTTACTTAAAAGCATCAACCATTCAGAAAGCTGATGTTCATGAACAACAGAGCTCTGAGAAGAAATCGTTTTACAAAAGAAAAAGAGTCCAACAATTTGAGAGAGCACATGGGAGGAGTTGGAGGGCTGAAAGGGGGAAATTATGTAAATATACGTGTATTTTTTATTTTTATAATTGAAAATAAAATTTTCTTTTACACAATATATTTTCACCACTGTTTCCACTTACTCCATTTCTGCTTCCATCTCAGCCTACCTCTCTCTATCTCAGATTGCCCCCCCCCCACATCCCATTTCTTCTTCAGAAAGAGCAGGCCTCCAAGAAACCACAAACAAATGAGACAATGTTCAATATATAATATGTATATAATATGTTTTACTCAAAATGGTACTGGTACCACCAGGAGAAACAGTAGGTAACACTGTAAAAATATGAGCTCTGAGCTGCAGCAGAGCTACAGAATAGTTTCAAATCCAGCCTGATCCCTACCAGACTAGTTCAGCTTCCTTGAGGAAAAATGTAGGCTAGTCACTGATGCTCAACTATAAGTATTGGGCTAATTCAACCCCCATAAAATCCTCTATTTAAATCCATTTTTTTGAATTACCTAGGATATATTCTGTTTTTCTTTGGAACTCTGACACACATGCACAATTAACCTTTTGCATGTGCTTATTCCACATCTGTGGATTCAAACAATCAGGAAGAAAACATTCAGAAATAATAATTTCAACTAAATTTGTGATTTCTTTTATTATTAATTTTACCCAAACAACAATTATTTACATAGTAGTTGGGGTGGTTTGAATAGGAATGTCCCCTAAAGGCATATATATATATATATATATATATATATATATATATATATATATATATATATATATATGAATGCTTGGTCATTAAGAAGTAACACTGCTTGACAGGGTTTAGAGAGTGTGCACTTACTAAAGCAGGTGGGTTCTTGTTGAAGTGGCTTTGAGGTTTCAAATCCTCAAGCCAGGCCCAGTGTTTCATTTTTCCTGCTTCTTAAATATCTGGATGTTGGACTCTCAGCTACTCCCTAGCACCATGTCTGCCTGTGTGCTGCAGTGCTTCCTCCCATGAAGATAATGGACTCAACCTCTGCAACTGAGCAAGCCCTAATTAAATGCTTTATAAGGGTTCCCATGGTCATGATGATTTTTCACAACAATATATAGCTTTATATAACACAGTATTAGTTTTTCAAAATTGTAATAAATACTATGACATTATTTTAAATAAATAGGCGGCTGTTCATAGGTTCTATTCAAATTGTGTGCCATTTTATAAGTGGGCTTTGACATTCAGAGATTTGTGTATTGATGGAGGGTTCTAAATTCATTTAACTCACAACAATAATGGATGACTTGTCCAGTGATATGCAAATTTCATTGTTTCAAGCTTTCTGTGTGTATACATATGCATGTGCATATATGTACATGTGTATGTGTGTGCATATGTGTTTATGTGGATATGTGTGTATATGTGTGTTTGTATGTGTCCATGTATAACTGTGTATATGACTAAAAGAGCATGTTAGGCTTCTTTCTCTTCACTCTTCACATTATTTTGAGATAGAGTCTCTCACTGAATCTGAACTCATTGTTTTAGGTAGACTGGCTGACCATCAAGCCCAAGAAAATGCAGTATCTGCTTGCTATTACAGATGGTATGAAGTTGTGCTGCAACACTCAGCTTTTTACAATGTTGGGAATCTGAACTAAGGTCTTCATACTTCAATAGAAATTATTTTATGCCCTTAGCCACCTCTCAAGCCTTCTCCCAAACTTTCTATCTTTCACTATTTTAGAAGTTTGTAAATGTAAACTCTCATCTCAGAGTTAGACACATTTGTGGTAAACTCACATGGAACCTATGCTAGAACCATTTTTTATGGTTACCACAATCTACTTGTCTTGAGCCATCCTTGTAGTCAAAAAACTTTTGCAGCCTATTTTAATTGGGTTCAACCTCTCCTGTTGACTACCAACAACCAGAGGTAGTAGAAGAGAAAAGTTATTAGGATATGGGAGAAGTGGACTTGTTCAGCAATAGTTCTTTGAGGGGGGTGGTGAGATCAATCCTCTTTATCAGCAGCTCAGGCCCAAACAAAACACCAAATATGAATCAGCAGCTAATGTCCAGTCTTCTTGGACATGACACATGAACCAGCAGCTTTAGTCCTCAATTCTTTTGGCAGGCAGACAGCACACACAAACCAACAGTTGCAGTTTATGAAGAAACTGCAACGTTCTCCAACCTGCTTGAGGCTGCTGAAGCAGAGCTCAACAGTACTATATGTGTCATTAGTGAAGAATAGAAAGGTGGAGCTAACCAAACTAATACTCCCTCTTCAACTTCTATATGGTCATATTTACACTTTTTCATCATGTGTCCTTTCACATGTTTGCTGTAGCAAAACATTTTTTTCACCTGTGTATGCTTCATGAATACTTTCTTTCATAGGTCTGCTTTAGCAAAAATAATCCTTTGTCTGCTTCTGAAAAACATGCTTTCACATGTCTGCTTTAGCAATAAACCCTTTTACCTGTGTATTTCAGCAAAAACTTTATTTGACACAAATGATTTTCCAAAGAAACTAGAAGTTTCTACTTCACATCCTCATGGTCCTCTCTCATGAACTTGTCAAAGAGCTATCCTTATTGTCACCTCATATAACTTGTCCCCATGGTAACCTCACATGAGCTTGTCACAGAGTCAGTTACCACCTTACGTAGAAATGTCACTCAACTGTCCGTATGATTATGTTGTGACAAACATGTTGTAGAGCTGTCCCTATGCTGCAGTTCTGCCATGGTGTTGTCTCCAACTCTTTCTACCTCTGTCAGATGATTCCTTCACACACATTTTCATGATATTTCTGTTCCAGAACATAATATATTTTTTCTTTACTCCAGACACGAGCACATACGTTTCATTTGTGCTTTATTTAATTAATTTCTACCAGTTCTTTAGATCTCTGCATTGGTTATTTTGGGCTCCTCAATGGGTACTTTCATTTCATAGCATCTGCACCATCTGTTGTGGTATTTTCTTTCTGCTCTGTCTTTCATGTTAAAATCAGGTGTCTGTAGGAATACACAAAATTTAAAATTTGTACAGGCTTTTTCATTTTGTGTAGCCATTGTCCACCATTATGTCATAGTAATAGTAAATGTTTGCTAATTTATTGAGAGATGTATTTTCACATTATCTCTCTTACGTGATGTACTGGGGTGGCAAGGAAACTATACCAATCTTCAGAGTTAATATGGAAATTTACAGGAAGTGTTTGTATGTCTATGACTTATCACTTTTTTTATATACTTGATGTAGAAAAATTAGGTCAATCTTGAAAGAGGCTAAAGTTGAAAGCAGAATGTGGGCATGGTAGCTTGGGAGACGTCTTATCAGGTAAAAGTGTTTGGTCATTTAAGTTTGATCCCTGGGACCCAAAAGATTGAATGGAAGGATCAATCCCACATAATATCTATTGTCCTATGACCTCTAAAATTGCATTGTAGTGCACACAGACACATATATGCTTTAGGTGTATTGTGTGTGTATTTTAGTATAATTAAAAAAACTAAAATAGAAGTTGAAGAGCTCAGAGAAAGCTAGAGAAGCTTGCTACATATAGCAGTATCCTGCTAATCAGATTTTGTTTAGGTTACTGTTTTATAGGTGCATTTATGCAATGAAAAAGTACTCTGCTATCATAAGCAATGACATCATAAAATTTTCCAGCAAATAGATTTAACTAGAAAAGATCATCCTGAAAAAGGTAACCCAGAAACACAGACATGATATGTACTCATTTATCATTGGATATTTGTCATAAACTAAAGGCAGATCTTGCTATAATCCAAAGACTCAGAGAGGCTAAGTAACAAGGAAAGCTCAAGGGAGGACACATGAATCTTACTATAAAGGGGTAGTAGAATAGATATCATGGGTGGATGGAGGAAGGGGTATAGGAAGAGAGGATGGAAACAGGTAAGATTATATGAGGGGAATATGGAGGGCAGAGAGCACTGAGAGAGACAATTGGAATCAGGGGGCATCGCTGAGACAATCTAGAATCTAGTTTGATGGAAACTCCCAGGAATTGATGAGGGGTGACCTTAGCTAAGACTCCTGTCAATGGGACATATGGAACCTGAGCCAGCCTTCTCCTGTAACCAGGAAAAACTTCTTATGGATGGATTAGCACACCAACTCAGCCACAAAATCTTTCAATTACAATTTGTGTTGTGTAAAAGATGTGGTGGGATAAAGGTGGTAAAAATCATATAAGTGTCTAACCAATGACTAGTCCTTTGAGACCAATGCCATGAAAGTAAGCCTACTCCTGACAGTACCTAGAGGAATTGTGATCCAAAGGCTGGAAAGTCCAGAGACCTGAATAGAACCAAATATGACTGGCAAAAACGGTCAATGAAATAACTTAATAATCCGCTAGACTCATAGACTGGTGCCTAGCTCAGTTGTCATCAGAGAGGTTTCACTCTTGAACTGATTGGAAAGGAATGCAGAGATCCATAGCCAAACACTAGTAAGAGCTTGTGGAATCCTTCAGAAGTGGGGAGAAAGAATTGTAGGAGCCATAGAGGTCAAAGATATCACAAGAAAAGCCACTGCATCAACTAACCTGAGCTTGCAGGGGCTCACAGAAACTGAATCACCAACCAGGGAACATGCATGGGACTGACATATGCTCACTGCATATATGTTACAGTTGTATAGCTTGGTTTTCTTGTGGCACTCCTAATAGTCTAAATAGGGTCTGGCTGTGATTCTTTTGCCTGCTTTGGGGATCTTTTCATCCTATTGGGTTGCCTTGTGCAGCCTTAGTAGGATTGGTGGTGTGAGGAGTGAATTGGGTAAGATCAGAAGGGGGTGTGTAGGGGTAGAGGAAATAAAAGGAGAGGAAAGGAGAAATTATGGTTGAGATGAAAAATGAACAGATAAATAAATAACAACAACAACAAGAAAATAGTCTTAATTACTACTCTCTTGATGGTTTACTGTGAATACATATTTTAGACAGCTCGTGTCTGTGAAGCTCCTCAAATAGGTAAGGTGGTTGTATTATATATATATATATATATATATATATATATATATATATATATATTCATTCTTTTATATGATATATATATGTCATATATATATCATATATACTTATTTTTGTTTGCATTTTATTGTTTACATTATATGTATGAAAGAATTTACATATTCTCTAATGACCAAATGGTAATAAAGGATATGAATATATCACTATTTTTAAAATTAATGTTTATGTCTCTATATATTATCACTTTATACAGAGATAGATGTATAAAATTAATAATTTTTAAATACTGGTTATTAACGTGGATAAGAAAATTGGATAATTTTTTATCAGAATTTAATATAATGAGTATAATAATGACTGCATATTTTAAGACTAATGTTTTTTGAATTCCTACTTAGACAGAGCTAATTCCTAGTTGATCTTATTCTTGGAACATGGCATTTTTTTTCTATTGTTGAATATAGAATATTTTCCATTGGCCATGAGAAATATATGCCTGACATTTGCTATGGAGTCAAGGCTACTCCGTGTTTGTAATCCTAACTTTTCTAAATGCTCTAGATTATAAATTCCAAAACAGCAGGTTGCAATCCCATGTGGTTGAATAATTGAATTTGTGGGTCACAAAATTTTGGCAACAGTAAAATGTTCTGAATTAACAAGGTCTAAAAGCTAATTCAAGTTAAAAATGAAGTTAATCAAGCTTCAGTGTTTCTCACTGTGCTGGCCCATGTTATACTGTATTAGTTTAATTACAGAAAACAGATAAATTTGATATTTTCCTACCATTATTCCTCACCTCAGCATTTGTCAGGTTAGTATGTCTTTGGATCACATTGTATTAACATATTTTATTTTAAATTTGCTGTTTCAATTATTGACATTATTTTTATGAAAGACAAACAAAACAAAACAATATTTAAATGTAGTTTGGCTTAGAATTAGGACAGAGTCTGAGCAGTTCTGAAATCATCCTAGAAATATTTTTGTTCTTCTGTATTCCAAATTCATGGGAAATTATGACCTCTACATTATAAAATCAAAACACTGTGATTCAAAAACAAAACAAAACAAACAAACAAACAAAATAAAACAGAAGCTCTCGACCCTGCAGAAACAAATATTCAACTAAGATTTTATTTTTTAATGTAAAAGTAGTTACCATATCCAGTTCACTATATACAAATATATTTTGTTTTTTATATTGATAAAATTATATGTATGACAGAGTTTTAAGTTTATCTCTTTATGATTTATTATCAGCAAATATTTGAGGTATTTATATGTATATCAAAGACCAACTAAAATTTTTTTGAGTTAAAGATGGTTGTGAGTAGAAAGATTCATTGCTGTCCTAATTCAGATTTTTTTGATCTAATTTGATTTTTCAGATATAAGAAAAATAATTATATATGTATGTATATATAATTATATACTTATATCACTAGCAACATTATCTGTTAAATATTAATTTGTTAATATGCTCAGTAACAAAACAGTTGCCTACTAAATATGGAAACATATTGGGTTTCTGAAATTAAAAAAAAATCCTATGTTAACAGTAAATGAAAATAAATACACATTTTAGTTTGAGATATTCATGTGCAAATAAAGATAAAACTTTGTTTAAATAACCATATTCCATATTTAATTCTACAATATGTATAAAGGTATGTAAAATAGAACAGTAACAAAATGAAAATTATTATTGATTACATATTGGTTCTAGCATTGTTTTTCTTCTGCTAATTTCTGTCCAACAGTCAGTAGAGACTTTCCTGTGTCATAAGCCAGCACAATGAATTGGGAACATCTGTTCTATGTTAATTAAGTGCAGTTAATGTTAGTCTAAATTGATCTGATCCTTTCTTATTCTCAAGGTTTGTTTTTCCTTTTAGCTCTTCAATGTGGAAAACTTGGAGATATTTGAAACCTGATTTGTAATTGCACAATTGACATTAGATTTGTGGAGACTTAAAAGAGCTTTAAAGAGGATTTGAGTCCTGATTGACCATCTGAGGGGTTGGGGTGAGACATACCAGCAAAGCTGGCAGCATCAGGAATGCTTATGTGGCATTATCTGTAATTTCAATTCTAAAGCCATCTGGAGTTTTTAGGAAAATCACACAGAGAGAAAGTGCTTCTTCTTAGTAAATATTATCTAATTTCTTGCTTTATGACAGAGGATCTGTCTGAGGTAAGGTTGACTAATGTACTTTTTTCAATGTCATGTTCCCAGTAATGTTGCTGCATATTCATATATTCCTGAAACATGTATTTGTCTAAAATCTCTCTCTCTCTCTCTCTCTCTCTCTCTCTCTCTCTCTCTCTCTCTCTCTCTGTCTCTCTCTCTCTCCTCTCTCCATGTGTTTGTGTGTGTATGTTGGTGTTAGCAATTAAAGCCAGGGTCTTATACATGCTACACTCCTTCTACCACTGATTCCACAATCCTGACTCACATATTCCAAGGTTTTAAAATTCTATACTTTACTTCTGGCTCTTTTAGAAAAACAGTGGGTTGGATTTAGAGTTCTGCATGTTGAGTTTCCTGTTCTTCCTACACAACCAAACTTATATAATCCCAGGGTAAATCTTCTCATTCAACACCAACATGGCATACTGAAGTCCATGTAATGATCTATAACCTCTCACCCATCGTCAAGAAGTGAGGTACAGAAAAGGAATTAAGTGTTTACCTATATCAAGGAGAATTTACTTCTGTGAAATAGTTTTCAGAAATGTATAAATAAAATCATTCCAGGGAAAAGCTGTATATACAAAGACTTGGGGATGGGAAGAACAGAATGTTTGAGTGGCTGAGGAAGAGTGTATGATAATTCACAGACTTAGAAAATAGAGAGATGTGGAATGCTGCTGAAGTGATGATGATGGTGATGTTGATAATAATGATGTTGATGTTGATGATGTTGATGATGATGATGATGATGATGATGATGATGATGATGCTACTACTACTACTACTACCACTACTACTACTGATAATACAAGTGCTGACATGGGTTAGGCATTTTCCTTCAGTACTGCAGGGAGAAATCCCTGAGAAGAAGCTCAAGTTAACTTTGGTTATAAAGTGAGAAAGTTTAAAGAAAGGAAAAAAAACAGAGATGTTTTATGAAAATTGTTAAAAGATGACAGATTACTCTATCAAAGACACTTAGATTAAGATACAAATTACTATCTGTTCAAGAACTTTAGCTCTCAGATAGTCTTTAGCATGGGGACACTTGTATTCCAGGCATGTTTATTCTTAAAATAATATACTTTAAGATTGTAAAAGATTAATCCTTTACTTTCTTTCTCAAAGCTTTTTTACTAGCTAATATTTCTTGGGAGTTGTAACTCCCCACATGTAGAAAAGGGCAGTTGTCACTGAAGATGCAGAGGGGTAGTTCTTTGGAGAGATTAACAAGGTTTTTTTTCCCTCATGGCAAGTAAGTTTTGTAATTATTAAAAGATACTATAACAAAAATACTCAATAACATTTTCATCAGAACCATCATTCACCATGACAAGTAAGCTTCATCCCAGGGCTGCACGATTAGTTCAATATATGAAAATCTGCTATACAAACAAAATCAAAGGAAAAAAAAATCACACGATCATTTTCTTAGATTCAGAAAAAAAGCATTTGAAAAAATAAAACACTCATTCATGTTAAAAGTATTGGAGATATCAGGAATTCAAGACCCATACCTAAATATAATAAAAGCAATTTACTGCAAGCCACCAGCCAATATCAAATTAAATGGATAGATACTTGAAGCAATCCCACTAAAATCAGGGACAAGACAAGATGCCCACTCTCCCAATATCTATTCAATATAGTACTTGAAGTGCTAGCTAGAACAATAAGACAACAAAGGGAGATCAAGTGGATACAAATTGGCAAAGAAGAAATAAAGATATCACTATTTGCAGATGATATAATAGTAACATAGCAACCCCAAAAATTCTACCATAGAACTTCTCCAGATGATAACTTCAGCAAAGTGGCCCAATATACAATTAACTCAAATAAATCAGTAGCCTTCCTTTATACAAATGATATAAAAGCAGGGAAAAAAATTAGGGAAACAACTCCCTTCACAATAGCCTCAAATGATATAAAATATCTTGGGGTAACTCTAACCAAACAACTGAAAGATCTGTATGACAATAACTTCAAGTCTTTCAAGAGAGAAATCAAAGAAAATCTCAGAAAATGCAATGAGTTCCAATGCTCATGGATTGGCAGAATTAATATAGTAAAATTGACCATCCTACCAAAGGCAATTTACAGATTTAATGCAATCCCCTTCAAAATCCCAACATAATTCTTCAAAGACATGAAAAAAAAAACAATTCTCAAATTCATCTGTAAAGAAAAAACCCCAAAGAGTGAAAACAATTCTTAACAATAAAAGAATAGCTGGGGGATCACCATCCCTGACCTCAAGCTATACTACACAGGAAAAGTGATAAAAATTGCATGGTACAGAGACAGACACATTGATCAATGGAACAGAATTAAAGACCCAGAAATAAAACCACACACTTACACAAACTTGATCTTTGATAAAGAACCCTAAAAGACACAATGGAAAAAAGAAAGCATCTTCAATAAATGGTGCTGGTCTAACTGGCTGTCTATACGTAGAAAAATAAAAATAGATCCATATTTGTCACCTTGAACACAGCTCAAGTCCAAGTGGATCAAGGACCTCAACATAAAACCAGATACACTGAATCTAATAAATGAGAAAGTGGGAACAGCCTTGATCTCATTGGTTCAGGGGGAAATTTCCTAAACAGAACTCCAGTGTCTCACACTCTAAGATCAAGAATTGGTATATGGGACCTCAGAAACTGGAGAGCTTCTGTAAGGCAAAACAGATAGTCAATAAGACAAATCAGCAACCTGCAGATTGGGAAAAAAACTTCACTAACCCCACATCCAATAGAGGGCTAATATCCAAAATATATAAGGAACTCAAGAAGCTAACAACCAAAAATCCAAACAACCCAGTCCTGCTTGTTCTTTGACTGTCTGGGTTTATTGTCTTGCTTTTTCCTTGACTATTTGCATCTATTGTATTGCTAGTTTCTCAGCCTAGAACTGACCTTAATACTTGCATGAAATTTAAACAATATTAAAGCAAAAATGGAGGAGGAGGGAAGGGATAGGGGGTTAATGTAGGCAGGGGAATGGGAAAAGTGGATAACATCTGAAATTTAAATAAATAAAATATCAAAAAAAATGGGATATATAACTAAACTGAGAATTCACAAAGGAGGACTCTTGAATGGATGAGAAACAACTAAAGAAATGTTCAAAGTCCTTAGTGGTCAGAGAAATGCAAATCAAAACAACCCCGAGATTCTACCTTACACCAATCAGAATGGCTAGGATCAAAACTTCAAGTGTCAACACATGTTGGCAAAGATGTGGAGAAAGAGAAACACTCCTTTATTGCTGGTGGGATTGCAAACTGGTACAATCATTCTATAAATCAATCTGGAGGTTCCTCAGATATTTGGAAATAGATCTACCTGAAGACCCAGTAATACCACTCTTGAGAATATAGCCAAAAGATGGAACACAGGGGCATGTGTTCCACTGTGTTCATAGCAGCTCTGTTTGTGATAGCCAGAAGCTGGAAACAACACAGATGTCCCACAATGGAAGAATGGATACAGAAAATGTGACCATTTACATAATGGAATACTACTCAGCTATTAAGAACAAGGACATCTTGAGTTTTGCAAGAAAATGGATAGAACTAGAAAATATCATCCTAAGTGAGGTAACTCAGACCCAAAAGGACCTGGATGGTATGTACTCAATAATAAGTGGATATTAGCAAAAAAAGTAGAGAATACCCAAGATACAGTCCACAGAATTAAAAAATGTCAATAAACTGAAGGGCCCAAGTGAGTCCTCCTCAGTCCCACTTAGGAGAGAGAAGAAAGCCATCAGTTACAAGTGGACCTTAGAGGAAAAGTGGAAGATGTGGTATTGGGTGGATGGAAAAGACTAAAGCCCTAAGGGCCAGCAAAACAATAAAAAATGGAAACCTCAGGAGCTAGGAGGTTAGCAGGACTCTCCAGAATGTACCAGAGACCTGGAAGGTGAGAGACTCTCAGAACTCAAAGGGAGGGACCCTAGATTGAAATGCCCTACAGTGGGGAGAGGGAACTTGTAGAGCCCACCTGAAGCAGAAATACAGGGCATCAAGTGAGGGATGGGGTTGCTATCCTATAGTCAAAACTCTGACCCATAATTGTTCCTGTCTGAAAGAACTGCAGGGATAGAAATGGAAGAGAAGATTAATGCACTTAACCTTCAAGAGACTAGAGACCCCAAGGAGTTTAAATGGTGGGGTGTGTGATTGGGGAATAAGGACATTTTTATGGAGACAGAGTATAGGGAGGAGGTATGGGACGTGGAACAGTTGGAGGGTGAAATGGCAGGGAGTAAATAGAAAAAATATATTTTTTAAAAAGGATACTATCTCTACCTTCCTACTCCTAGACTCCCACCTCCACCCTTAAGAATTTAAACAATAATTAATTATAAATGTTAATATATTTGGAATATTATAAAATACTATGAATTTTAGGCTTGAAAAATCTCTTCCCTGAAGGAAATGAAAATTACCTCTATGGGATGAATAAAAGAACTGCTCAGACCTTGGATAATAATGATTAGTTCTTCTGTAGAAACCAAATAATTTTAGTCAAATAGTAACATAAATTATTGGTGAATGCATAGTCTGAAAGGAACCATAGACTTGAACATAATAAAAGTCATTATGAAAATTGAACTCAACCTAGGGTTGCATACTAATGATTGTTGGATATAGAGTGTCAAGGGTTCAAGAGAAGGGTTACCTACATAGAAAATTGGAGGCTATCCTAGAGTACATAAAATGTTGTCTTAAGAAATACTTAAAAGAAAAAAGAAAAAGAAATCTAAAATATTGATGCCTTTTTGAGGGTCTCTGTTGTCATAGCCCTAAGAATGCACAGTTGCCTAGTCATGTCTGGCAATCAACACTCTGACCAGACATAGATGACAATTGCTCAGAGACTTTTGCTTTATGGACTGAACTTTCACTACATTTGATATATTTTTATATTTCATGTTTAATTTAACTTGATTCTTCTTGGATAAATTAAGGAAAATTTCACATTCTCTGAAAAATTGACAGGGCTTCATGTTGTTCCTAAAAGTGAATCAGAAAAAAGTCATAGTTAAGTCAAGAAAGGAGCCCACATAAATGATAGCTAACAAGAGGAAAAAGAATCAGGTAATTATTATGTCTATATATTAGAGCTCCTTTTTCTGGGATATCATTTTCAAATGATTCCTAGATTTATCCATAAACAGGGAGTGAATACTTTCAGGAAGTATGTGTTGTTGTGCATGTGAATGTTAGCAATCACATTGTTTTAGTACTGGGGACTCATTCCATATGACAGTTTTCATACTTGAGTAAGTTAACACAGCATTATACTAGTGTATGTAAAATTATCTTAGTATGGAGTTTTCTTCTAATAATTGAATGGGCAATGGGTGATTAATATTTAAAATATATAAATTAGATGTGTCTTCATTTATAATTGGCAGTAAAGTTAGCAAAAATTTAAATCTTACTATTCCTATAAAGGGCATTTATCCCAGAAATGTATAGAGAGGTTGGATAAT
Organism: Arvicanthis niloticus; assembly: GCF_011762505.2. Classification (NCBI taxonomy): domain Eukaryota; kingdom Metazoa; phylum Chordata; class Mammalia; order Rodentia; family Muridae; genus Arvicanthis; species Arvicanthis niloticus. Next base: position 77,190,297 of record NC_047662.1, on the reverse strand, counting down.
TAGTTCTATGATTTCTGAAGATCTCAGAGCTTAGTGTCAAACAAACATTATTTTACCAAAAGTCACTCTAGAAACTTTCATAAAGATTCAGTGCATAGATAAAATGCTTTGTACATAGTGTGAGGATTTCAATGTGTATCTGTTTTGAGCACATTTATGGCAGGGTAGGAGATGAACATAGAAGAATGTCTGGAATCTTGTAGACCAAGTAGCCTGATATACACAGTGGTAAGCAACAAGAGACCCTCATTCAAAAAAGTGGTAGAAAAGGAATGAAACCCAAGGTTATCCTCTGATGTCATATGTTCATTTTATGTTTTACAATAGTTTCATAAAAATATTTAAAATTAAAACTGGAGTTTTCAAAAACAAAGTGGGTTCTTTCTACAGACTACATAGCTTGTATGGTATTTTATGCACTCTGAAAATATACCTGTCTTTTCAGGTATATTTAGACAATTCACTTTCACTGTGATCTTTCTTATAGTTGAATATTTATTAGCATATTTGAAACAAGATTCTACACACTGATGTATTAATTTTCCCTTCCTCTTTGTGTTTTCTGGATTGTTGTCCACATTTTAAAGCCTTTTAGTATTTGTTTTCCATTTTAACCTTTAATTATTTAATGATTACCCTGGAATTATTAACATGCAGATAAAAATCATCTAAGTCCATTGTCAAATACCAGTACACTATATCACAGGGAGAGGTGGTACCGCATGACGGAGATCCTGTCTCTCATCCTTTACAACATTTAGGAAGTACATTCTTCTTATTCATTTCCAATTACATTCTTGTGATTAGGCATGCTTTGAGTAACGTTTTATTCCAAATAAAAATAAGAAAATTAAACATTTAACCTTTAGTTAGTCTATTTTGATTTTATTTCTAACAAAACATGGATCCACATTTTTGAAACCTACATTTCATTACATCAGAAACATGCTTGTAATATTTATACAACAAAATATTCAGCTTTAGGTCTGCCTGTCTCTTGTCATTCTAACTTTACTACAGTTCTTTTGCAATTTTGTCAGTAAAACTCTAATAAAGACCTGAATGTTACTATAGGAAGGTCAGAAATAAAGATAATATAGAAAGTATATGGTTCTAAAAGAGTTTAAGCTAAAACTATACAACTTGTTAAATTTATTAAATAATAATATACTGCTATATAAAAAATTCAATGCAGCCATATAGAAATTATCTTTACTCATCGAGCAAAATGATGTCATCAATAACAGTAGTTAAGGTAGTGTGTAGGTTTTGACACTCATTTTGGAATTCTACTGTGCAAATGTGTCCTTGAGCATAGGCTTCAGTGCTATGTCTTAAAGGATCAAGAGTCCATATTCAAATCAGAAAAAGCAGATTTGAAGTTTTTGTTTCAATTTCTTTATTTCTAGAAAATAGTAGTTACTATACAGTCTGTGTTTTGACATGACCTGAACATGGCAGGAACTACCACAAAGCTTCATGTCCATATTATCTAGCAAATGTTAATGTAATTCCCATGAAGTTCCTACTGGCATTGCTACTCATGAACCATATGTAACATTTTTTTGAGGACACATGAACAACCACCTATTCACCTCAGATAGAAAACTAGTGACCAACTAAATTACCAATCCCAATACAAACTTGGAGAACTATTAAATTTCCAGTGTTATATAAAAACTATAGGTAAAGGGTTACCGGCAGAAGCAGAAATATCTCAAAGGTAACCGAACCAGAGCCTGTAGATGACTATTGAATGCTGTTTTTGTACTCTCTGCCTGACTTGCCAGCAGCTTGATGAATCAGAGAGCCTCCTCTCTCCAATTGCTGTTATCAATTTTATATAACGTTGGGGACAGAACTTGTGAATCATGCTGCCAAAGTATCTGTAAGTTCTTATTTGTCATTCCTCTTGCACCTAAAAAGCTTTGTTCCCTTTGTGATTTCTATCCCCACTGGCTCTTACCATATTTCTCTCTCTTCTTCCAGAGTTTTGTAAGCCATGAGGAGAATATTTGATGGAGAAATCCCATTCTTAGGGTTTAATGTTCCAAGGTCTCTGACTCTCTGACTACTATTTAGTTGTGAGTTTCTGTATTTACTCTTATCTGTTATTGGAGAGAGCCTTTTTGATGATGACCCAGCAATATGCTGATCTATGAGTATAGCAGGATGTCTTTAGAAGTCATTTTATTGCTGTGTTCCTTTAGCCGAAAAGTAATATATAGTTTTTTTTTTTAAAACTTCTGTGTCACTGTTGCACCTGCATATCTTGCAGATGGATTACCATTATAGATTGAAGGTGCCATGTGGGTAGTTGTCAGAGATGCTAAGGCTTCCTCCAGGTGGGAGTTAGGCAGGACGATTGTGGCTACAGTGGCTCATTAAAGGCCTTCTCTATGGTTCCTCACGGCACAGCCCCAATGACACTAGAAAGTCCTTGGGTTTCCAAAATGGCTTTATTGGCATGATGGACGATGGTTGAATTTGGATGTGTACCCCCTGTGAAACTCAGGGCAGACCTGAGTTAAATAGGGAGGGAGAAAGGGGGAGGGTCTAGAGAAGAATGCTTAATTGGCTCCACCCTCTGGCCTTCAAGCATCTCATTAGTATGTAAATCTTTCTAGGGCCTGAGGCTTGTTTCTCTTGATGGCCATAGACCGCTCTGTGGGAGGGGTTGTGGAGGGCTGAAGCTAAAAGAAAAGAACCAGGGCCTGGGAGCAGAGCCGAACTTCTGCAGTCCAATAAGGGTGTGGGGTTCCAGGCTTATGCTGGACCAAGCACCCAGCTGCTTCTCATAGCCCACTGCCCCACAGTGCTATAACTGGGGTAATGTTTTCCATTTTTTTTTTCTGTAGTGTGTAGAGAGTACCTTCATAAGATAAACACTCATCAAGAAGGGTGAAACTCCAGGTATGTACAAGCTCACTCACCTTCTCCATATTCAATGTGTTGTGTATAGGTTTTGTCTTCACAAATGGAGCTTTTCCATTAGTTTGTAAAAAGCAAACCTACCTATAGCAAACCTACTTCATCTATTTACCATAATGATGCTAGAGACATACCTGCTCACTGCACATGTCCTCTGGCCCAATGGTTTGTCTTACTGGACCCAGCACCAAGGATCTAATATCTTTGGCAATAGCCTTAGTTGACTAGGGGTGTCTCTGAGGCTCATTTGACTGATATAAACCATTCGTGGCATTAGAAGTTTGATTTGGTGGTAGGATATCTCCAGGTGGGGAATTAGTAATTTTCCATAATGGGTATCATTGGCTATACAAACCACATCTAAGGACAGGCCTCATGCCCAGCAGGAGACATCTAATACGAAGTGAATTCAATTGCATTTCTGGAGGGTTTTGTCTAAAAATTTTTCTATACACACATTTTTCTTATAAATTATGTTTTTAAATTTTGTTTTTATGGGTTCTCTCTTTTTCTCTGTCTCTGTCTCAATCTCTCTCTCTCTCTCTCTCTCTCTCTCTCTCTCTCTCTCTCTCTCTCTCCCTCGTGTGTGTGTGTGTGTGTACAACTATGTATTTCTTAAATTTTGATTCTTTTTAATTTTCTGTTAGGTTTGTTTTATTCTGTTTTAATTATCTTATCATATTTAAATGCCTGTTTGTGTTATACAAGAGAAAGCAAAAATGCAGATTTGGATAGATGGAGAGATGGAAAGGATCTGGGAGAAGTTGGGAGGGAACCAAAATTAGAAAATTTTACATGAAAAGAATATTTTCAACTAAAAAAACTTTGGAATTTCTGGTCCCTATTCAAGTCATGTTTGTAAAACTTATGGGCAAGATAAAAATTATGGGCATGCACAATAATCAAGATCTTTATTTGATTCATGATTTTTTTCCTTCTGAGGCCTCTTTAACCTGACAAAAATAAATAAAAACTCACATGAATGAAGCCTAATTAGAAAAATGTCAACATGATTGTAAGATTTAATAAACAAACCAGGACCATGTTCATTTCCAGGTCCTTTGTTGAACCACTTAGTATTCTATAACATCAGTTTAACAACACAAACACTCAAATATTTGTCAAGTATCTCAAATACAATATTTCCCAATTGCTATAAGAAAATAGCTAAGAAATTAAATACAAGCTGAAGCTGAGCACAGAACAACCATATAGCACAAATTAGCAGAAGTTGTTTTGTGAAAAGATAACTTTTACAAGATTAGCACTGTAGTATGGTGTTTAAAAAGTATATGGTTCTAGAATCAGATTACCTACATTCAGTTCTGAAAAGCCAAGTCCATAGCTATCTTATCACCCAAGTGCAAAAAATTTAATTCTAGCATGTGTATGTGTGCACATAATCTAAATTGTAGTCAAACATTAGGCTTATATAGAAGTTACCTAGGTAATTGCACATCAAGCATGCTGTTGATAAAGTTTGCCACATTAATTATTAAATGTTTGTTCACTATACAATGTTATGTAGTCTTTAAGCATTCCACTATTCTATATATTACTTTATACCTTTCAAAGCATTCTGATCAAGTATATAATATATAGAACTTATTCATGTAATTTCTACATAATACATTTAAAGGAACATTATAAAGACTGGGGCTTTTTCAGAAGATAGAATTCCCCATAAAACATGGGCCAAAAAATGTAAGAAGAAATGCCAGAATCCAGAATATTAAGTAGATGTTAGGTACCTTGTGTATGAAATGTCACTTAAATGATGTTCAGATAAAGGTCTGGTCTTTGGCTAAGGCTGTATTCAAAAATCACTGGAAACTTTACACACCAAACAAGAAGGCATGCATGCTGTATACATTCTTTCTTAATAGAACTGGATAATTTCAAATATTTAAAACCTGAATTAAAAATAGAAATTGCTTAATAGGTCTAAAGGACAGGTACAAAGAACTCAAAGGGTGGTGTATTCCTGAAGAAATAAAAAAGGAACTCTGCCTTTACCCAAGGAACAAAAAGGCACACTCAAAGGTCTGTAGTAAGTATTCATCAAAGTCACTGGAAAATCTTTTTGATTGAAGTATGGGAAACTGGAATGGGTTCTGTCCAAACTTGAAATTGTGCATTAATTCCACAGACAAAAGATGCAAAATTTTCATCATTATCAAGTTGAAGTTGTAGGCAGATTGTTAAGAAGATTCAGTTCTTTGCTTCTGGAATTATTCTAGTAAAAAGTAAATGATTGTTAACAATAAGTGGAATTCATTTCCCTAGAAATACTCAAGTAAATTACAGTTTGCAAAAATGTTATGCTTTGTGACTAAAATGTTTTCTTGTTCTTGTTATTATTAACTGTGAACTTGTCACAGTCAGGAATAATCTGTAAACAAGTCTTAGTTCAGCAACTTTCTTTATCAAGTTGATCTGTGGCACATCTATGAAGAACAGTCTTGATTGTTCTTTGACATAGTAGGACTATGAACACTGTGAGAGGCATCACAGAGATTGTGGGCTATACAAAGAAGCTAGGTGAGTCTGAAAAAGCAGCAAATATTGTCTCTTCATTGTTTCTTCTTCAAATTCCTCTATGTATTACTCTCTGTGATGGTTTAAATAGAATACTCCCATTATGCTCTGGCATAAACACATGGTTTATGGCTGGTGGTGATACTTGGGAAAGTTTAGGTGAAGTAGCCATGCTTTAGTATGGTCCTTTCAGTTTTCTGTCTTAGCCTTGTGCTTTCTATTAATGAGGTTATCTCTTCAGCTTCCTGTGCCTCTCTTCATGCCTTAGGTTCACTATGATGCTTTGCTTTGGAAAGTTGGATTCATATCTTTCTGGAATGATAAGCCAGTGTAAGCTCTTTCTACCTTAAGCTGTGTTGGTTACATTGATTTTCATCTTGACAGAAAAATAGTACAGAAGACCCTTGATTTCTTCAATGATGGACTGTGAGCTGGATGTGTAAGCTGAATAAGTCTTTTCTTCCCACATTGCTCTTATGGTGTTTTGTCACAGCAATGGTGTGAAACTGTAATACTCCCACAAGCTATTCTATTAAGTACTTGCTTCTAGTTTGTGGCTCTAATTTGGAGTATCCAGAATCTTTGGGGAGGTAGTGTCTTGCCACTGTGAGCAAGTTACTGGGTACTGACCACTCCTATTAAAGTTATTCTTGGTTTTCCTATAAACACTCACTTTATACTTTCTTGGCTATGGAGAGGTGTTCAACTTGATGATGTGTCTTCCTGATCAACCTGAGCTGAAATCTCTCTGAAACTGTCAACCAAAATTTGCCTTTCTTACCAGGAGTACTATATGTCACATATTTATGTCACAGCAACAGAGAATTAACCAACACAGCAGACAATGTGAATGAATCAACTAGAGCATAATACTTCTACATTTCCTTAAATTTATGTGATCCTTCAGTGTACATTCTCATCTACTCTACAGGAAATAAAGTTAATAAGACAAGATCTATAATCTGTAATCAAAACCAATTTTTGATGATGCTCCTTACATTCCAAATATGATAAAAAATAAAGATAATGATAAAAGAGAAAGGGAAATTTGGCCCTGGTGACAGTTGGTTTGGCCAAGATTTCAAGATTCCTAAAGAAGAGAAACAGCTGAGCAAATCCAAATGCAGATAAAATAGCTGAGTATGTGAGAGAATTACACTGGAAAGCAAGTTAGAATGACCCAGATGGATTCCTTTTCTTCTATTTAGAAGGTGCATGGTATTGACAAACATGTAACTTCCTCAAACCCGTCTTCTTTTCTGTAACCAAAATGAATAGAGTTAAATTGTAATAGTACAGAAAAGAGAGAACAGTGGGCCCCGTATAAAATACACACAAAATTATTAATAATTACTGGTTGCATTTGAAATTAAGAGTTATTATAGTGGCCTTCCAAATAAAATAAATATAGTGAAATTTTACTGACTACGTTTAGGAACTTGACAAAAATGTGGATATTTTTGATTGATCAGGTGTAGAAAATAGTGGAAATATACCTTCTTAAAGTTATTTATAATGTTTTACAATATTGTTTTCTAGCTTAAAGGCTAGAATGTTAAAGAACTTACATTTACTAAACCAATTTTAAGACATGGGTGTTACTTGAGAAATTTTTCATGAATTATCTAAAGCCTTCTGAGGCAAGTGGCCTTCATTCTAAGTTTTTACTAGTTAGGGTGTCAAGAGAATTAAGGATATATTTTTTATGCTATTACCAAGTGGCCATAAAGCCAGAGAATAAAAGAAAAAGCTGAATGTAAGTCTCTTGTAATTTCATTTAAGTATAATGTAGCTAGATAGAGCCAAATATTTTTTTTTGAACTTGATAACTAAAGAATTGTCTTCCTCAAGCAAATTTAGTAATGTTTTGTACTGTTTGCAGTACATGCAGTACAATGTTTTGTAAAGTTTTGTACTGATTGCAGGTATATACAGTCCTAATCAATTGCATTATGGTAGCAAAGTTCATAAAGGAAATATTAAGCTTTCTATATTAAAAGCATATCACTCAGTGTTATGTATACAATAAAGTCTGATACAGGATATGTCAAGTATATTTCAAATATGTTTTGAATATGGATTCCCACCAAACACAAGTATAATTGTCATTTGGCCAGAGAGCAATGCAATTTACTACAATGCAAAGTTACCAATGTTAGGGTTATCTTATAATAGAGTTTACTATTAAAATATGTGCTGTGTCATCAAAATAAGCCAAAAACTCTGTGTAAAAATTGAGTGTGTGTGTGTGTGTGTGTGTGTGTGTGTGTGTGTTTGTGACACAGAGAGAGATAGATAGAGAGAGAGAGAGAGATACAGAGAGACAGAGAGATAGCAACAGAGAGAGAGAGAGAGAGAGGTATGTTTACATAATCTACTGAACTAGTACATAACATTCTCCTATTTAGGTAACATTAAGACTTAGGTAATTAGGCTAGAAATCTAGGTTACAGCAATAAACCAGAAGTAGAAGCATTGTTGTTGAGCATAAAATTTAGGAGAAAATCTAGAGCAACATGCTAGCACTTCTGATGACACATGTAAGGCACCCTTCAACCCATGTGCCATCTTAATTCATATACATGTTCCCTACCTTCATAAAGTCTAAATGTGGGGTGGAAAAAAGGTAGACTCATCTGTTTTGGGATATTGAGTAAATGGAACTCACTTCTTTTAGGAGTAGATCAGAGTTATCTTTACATCAACTAATTAATGTTTAATTATATACATAATATTACATTTAGTATATATTTAGACAAGTATATATTTTAAATAATATATACCTGTATAAAATTAAATAATAATAAAAGAACAGATAGCTAACAATCTACCTAAGTTTAAAACATTTCATATGTTCATGCTTATAAATATATTTCTGTAGAAACTTATAATAGCACTGTCTGGGGCAGAGGACTATGAAAGAATAGCTTGGTTTCTGGTTGATCACTGGTTAAAGATGGCCAGAGACCCAACCGGTATCCCTGCAAAGGATGGCATGCATTTCACCACACTCCCAGACCCCAAGCTCCTGACAGGAAGCTGAAGACCTCCATTGATCAGCACCTTTCAGTCAAGTAGGGCAATTCCCCTACCATCCCCTCCAAGGTAGAGGGTGTGACTACAAGCCACAGAGCCTCAAGAGATCTTCATATTAATGAGGTACCTAAAGGCCAGAATGTGTAGCCAATTACGCGTTTCTTCCCATTCCCTATTCCTACTCACAAAAAGGTATTTAACCTCAGGCATGCCCTGAGGTCATCGGGTATAGCTTCATCCACTTTATGCCATGACAATAAACCTTTTAAAACAATGGCCTCCCTCTCATCTTTGGGATCCTGGGTGGAGAACTGTGGAGGGAGCCTTCAACTAATGAGCCTCTGCCTAATCTCCTGTGATGGACTTCTCTGCATTCCAGCCATGGAGGCCCATCAACTCAAGTGAGCTAGCTAAATCAGCCATTACCCAGCCAAGTGAGTTGCTGGCTTTTCTCCCTCATCCCTTTTGGCTGCAGGCTGGTCTAGCCTATATGCCACCTCCGTCTCAGTTCTTCTGTGGTCCCCAACAGTGTCTGGATGTCCAAGGGCTGAGACCACCAGTTTCCAGTCAGCCGCTCGGCCTGGAGACCCACAACCTAGGAACTCTGCCCCCCCACCCCTGTTGGGTCCCAGGCTGAGACCTTTTCATGCGTGGACAGAGCCCTGCAGCTTTTCATAGCCCAGGATCTACCCAGTACCACATAGAGTGAACTCAGTCAAATTCCCGTGCTTCTGCCCCCCTGAGCCGTAACAGACATGCAGGATCCACAACTCAGCCCAACAGAACTCACGCCCACACACGAGCTACAGCTCCACAGCACTGCTCCACAAAAGGCCTATTCCAATATTTCTGATAATTCTGTATTATTTATTATAATTTCTCAGAGTGATTAGGGATTAAATAATCTGGAGTAGAAATATTAGACACATGTATTTACATATAAGAACTTTATATTTAATGGAAGACATGAAGAAAAAATTGGGAAGACCCAGCAGATGATACTGTCTCACCAAGTGGAAAAAAAGTTTTAAATAAGCTGCTTGTTTAAGAGCACAGAAAAAAAAATAAGGCCATAATAGATGAAACGTGAGTGTATATTAAAAATAAAAAGAATTTATTAAAAATATCAGAATTTCTTCACAACTTTGAATTGGGAAATGATGTCTCTATAATGCAAAAGTAGAAACACATATATTTTTATCAAAATGAAAGCATTTGATTCACTCAAAAGCATCACTGAAAAACTTAACAGATATAGCATATTAGAAGAAAATATCAGTAATATCAAAAAGATAAGTAAGTCTAGAATCTGTAATGAACTTTTGAAAACTGTGATAGTTAATCATATAGGGTAATTGACAAACAATGCAATGAGGTAATTCTCATCAGCAAACAATATTGAACATAACCATATTGAGTACTACTCAAAGTAAATGTATATATATATTTGTGTGGGGTAATAGATAAGTAAGAGATGGGGAAGGAAGGGATAAAGGAATGAAAAGAGGAGTAGAGAGAGATAGACAGGGAAAGAAAATTATAAAAGCAATAAATTAGCAAGAGACATAAAGAAAGAAAGAAAGAAAGAAAGAAAGAAAGAAAGAAAGAAAGAAAGAAAGAAAAATAAAGATCCAATAGCTAATGGTTGACAGGAGTCAGAGAGAGCCTAGAAATACAGGACCTCTGAAACATGGCCAGTAAGTTCATTGTTGAGTTTATAATCTGCGATCAGATACCATCATTACAGAAGAGATGGTCCAGAAGATTTCCTTCATCCTCAGTAACCTGAGCAATTAAGCGTGCTTGTCAAATGAAATACTAAAAATTGAATGAAAACCAGAGTATTTGTTAATTGAAAATACTATGAAGTATTCACCAGAAGTTAGAGGCAACAAAACCTACTCACATTTCCAGAGTGAGAGTCATGAGCACATGAACACCACAGGAACATAAACACACACACACACATAGACATGTGTGTGTGTGTTATATGTAATCTGGTATTACATTATAATACATAATATATTGTAATTAATGTACACAATTATAAGTGTGTTGCTTATTTACATATAATTTCAGGGCTGACCAGTATATATTGGAAAATCATTTAGGGAACTTCTACATGGAGAAGAATGTTTGTCTCTGAGAATTTTTTAGTTGCCTGTAGTTGTTTGTCTAGGTTTAGGGACTCATGAGCTTTCATTTTCCATGTTATTATGTTTATTATTGTTGTACTAGTTCACATCTTAGTTAGGCAGACATATTGTTAAGGTACCAAGAGTTGTAGTCTCCCTGTCATTTCTAGAAATCATAATCTCCAGAAAATGTCCTGGTCCTCTGGCTTTTTCAACCAATCTTTCCAAACTCTCTTCTGTGATATTTCTTCAGCCTGCGGTGCAGGAATTTTATTGTATATGTATCCATTGTAGCACCCCAAATACTGATGTCCTGAAAGATGACTAAGGAAACACTGGTTATCAGCCTTTGTTGGAAAGGTAGGGAAGCTAGACTCCAATGTCCATGGAGGGTGAAAACACTAGTACCAGCACCAGCAACAACAACAAAAGATAAATGCCTTCATCAGCAGTGGACAAAAAGCAATAGTTTTTTCATAGAACTTCCTTATGTCTATCCCAACTCTTTAAGATGCTACCTATTGGGGAGGGGAATAGAGTCTTCCCATCTTAGTTAAAAGGTAGAAACAATGGCCTTACAGACCTACCCAAAGGTATATCTCTTAGTTGATTCTTTATTCATTCACATTTGAAACCCAGATTAACCATCATAAGCTATGTCTTGTCAATTTAAAAGCTAACAACATTTTTATATAATGTTTAATTTTCCAATAAAAAATAACAAGGTCAGAGGTCTGACTAGCTAGATTATGAATTTAAAGAATGCTGCTCTGCTAAGGTTTGATGCTGCAGATAATGTTGATAAAATTATCCATGGCTTGAGGTCATTCATTATTTCCATTTTGGTCAAGCATCAAGAATGGCATATATAGCTTGATCATGCTAGACTTTTTTTTTTCTTTTTGTCTTGGGAATATTTTTATTCCTGCCCATTATGTGAAATCTTGTCTTTAACAACATCAACATGTTGCCAGCCAAAGTACATGATTTGAAACTGAAAATGGACCTATAGAAAGAGTTAATTTAACAGGCTGGTAAGCCAAAGACGAGTAAGATTCTGCACAGAGTCTTACTAACCTAAGACATAAGTGCATTGCTTTTGATAATGCATATTCCATGACAGATAAGAAAGGCATTCTTGGCAAAACAACCTAAGACAGGCTCAGTTGATAAAATAAAAAAGAGGGAGATGTGGAAAGCTTTTGGGGCTATATCTTAGGAATCTGACATTGGCCAAGGCCAAAGATATGGGCTTCATGTAGAAATCTGACATTAGGCTAGAACAAAAAAGTAATTTCAGGTAGGAATCTAAATATTAGGCTAGAAATAAGAAGCAATTTCAGGAAGGAATTTAATCTCAGGCTAGAGCAAAAATAATTTCAGGCATGAATATAAATCTTAGGCTAGAACAAATAGGCAGGCTTCAGGCATGAACATGACTTTGGACTAGGATAGGGAAGTAGGCACAGATATTTGGGTCATCTTGATAAGCCCTTAGAAATAATAATCATGGGAATGATCATGGGACTTTGTTTATTGCCCTGCTTATTCTTTGACTATTTGTGCTTATTGTCTTGCTTGTTCCTTGACTATTTACATCTATTGTATTGCTAGTTTCTAAACCTATAACTGACCTTAATACTTACATGTAATTGAAATGGTATAACAACCAAAAAGAGGAGGAGGGGTGGGATAGAAGGTTTATGGGGGGGGGTGAGTAAAAGGGATAACATCTGAAATGTAAATAAATAAAATAGCCAATAAAAATAAAAAGAAGTCTGACTAGCATAATAAAACAATCTCAATTTTTAATGAAATAGAATTAAAATATCTCAACTTGAATATAATTTCTGTACATAATCACATGGCATTAGATTGTATTTAAAAGTACATTATTTGCTAAACATTCTGTACTTCCTACATCCTTCATCAGTAAACACCTCAGCATGCCTCTGTTTAGATGACTCATACCTTTATTTTTGAAGGTTTGATTATCTAGTCATGTTGCTTATCTCATTCTAAACCTCTATCACTGGAACCATAATAATTTTTTTCAAGAGCCACTTGATCAATGAGGAGACAAAGGCTGACTATATATAGAAAGTGTCATCCCATGTTCTGGATAAGTTAACACATCTACTGAAGTTGGATTTTACTGAATATTTACGTGAGAAATAACTATCATCATGTTTGCTGTCTTTTAAGAGATATATCTACAGATTTCTTCCTAAAATATTTTTCACAATTTTTCTTAATCATATCCCTTCTAGGTCCCACTGCCTATAGCCTACTATGAACTGGATACCCCAACATTCAAGAGGTTAAGATCTAGCGAAAGCTGAATGTCACAGGCATATCTTATACTTGATTATATATATATATATATATATATATATATATATATGTCCAAGTTGAGTACCAAGGTCAACTGCTGTCACATGTAAGCCCTGGGAGAGGTGTAATACTATATCTCTGACATAAATATATAAGATGCCTGCTGGGTAATATGGGAAGTATGATTTTAGCTTAGCAAAAAAAAAGCAAACTCAAAAAATAATTGTCATTTTTAGTAATGAGTAATGAAAGACTATGTTTTTCATTATTATAGAAAACAGTTTGCATTATAGTTTTGCTACTGTTATCATTGTTAGTATTATTTTAATAACCAAGTGAATGTTTAGGCTAATTTAGATTTTTAATGTGTAAGCTATAGAATTTAATTTACTTCCATGTTATCCATATCTCATCTCTAGGGAAGCATTACAGTGTCAGACCTACCTAAAGTCAGTTTAGCATTTTTTTTTAGAAGTAGTTTTATAACTCTTGTATCTTTTTTATTGGATATTTTGTTTATTTGCAATACAGATGTCATCCCCTTTCCTTATTTCCCCTCCCTAGAACCCCCTATCCTATACCCCCTCTTCCTTTAAGCTTTTATACCATTTTGATTACATGCATGTATTAAGGTCAGTTCTAGGTTGAGGGTCTAGCAATACAATAAACACAAATAGTCAAAGAACAAGCAAGACAATAAACACAAATAGTCAAATAAAATAGCAAGGCATTAAGCCCAATTACATGAACACTCCTGTGATCACTGTTTCTAAAGGCTTATCAGGATGACCAAAGTATTTGAGCCTACTTCCCTATCATAGCCCAAGGTCATTTTCATGTCTGAAGCCTACTTCCTTGTTCTAGCCTAAAATTTAGATTCCTGTCTGAAATTATTTATTTGTTCTAGCCTAATATTTAGATTCCTACATGAAATTACATCTTTGTTCTAATCTAATGTCAAATTCCTGGTTGAAGCCTACTTTCTTGCCCTTGGCCAATGTCATATTTCTGCCAAGCAGCCCATTTCATTGTCCTTGGCTCATGTCAGCTTCTTGTTAAGCAGCCACAAAGACTCTCAACCTCTCCCCCTTTTTTATTTTGTTAACAATATTGAGCCTGCTTAAGGTCATTCTGACAAGAATGCCTTCCTTACCCATCATGGAATATGCATTATCAAAAGCAATGCATTTCTGTCTTAGGTTGGTAAGGCTCTGTGTGGAATCTTACCTGTCCTTGGCTTGCCAGACTGTTAATTTAATAACTCTGTCTGGGGGTCCATTTTCAGGTTCAAACCATGTACTTTGGCTGCCAACATGTTGATGTTGTTAAAGATAAGCTTTAACACAATGGTTAGGAATAAAAGTATTCCCAGGACAAAAAGGGCTAGCCTGATCAAACTCTACATGCCATTCACGAGGTTTGATCAAAATGGAAATACTGACCTCAGGCCATGGATAATTTTATCAGCATTATCTGCAGCATCAAATGTCAACAGAGCAGCATTCTTTAAATTCATAATCTCACTATGCAAAGTTAACACCCAGAGATGTGTTAGGATTATGCCAAATATCCTACAGGTGTCTTTAAACTTCTTGCTAATTATAATGACAATCATTGAGAATTTCAAAAGTAACACTACTCCAATGATATTTGTCATGATATATGGGATGGTTCCTAACTCTCTTTTTTTCTATTTTCATTTTTTTTGGCTCCAAACTCTTGAACCCTGAACCTCTTTCAGATCATTTGAATGGGTTGTAGAGCATCATTTGTTGTTCCAGATACCTATACAAATCCTTTTGTATACTCAATATATTAGTAACATATTTTTGCTAGATGGTTAGCAAAAATAGTTGTCTTAACTCCTTGTGTCAATGCTATTGCAGAAGCAATGGTGCTAGCAATTAATGGAATTAAAGCTTTCATACTAGCAATAATAAAGCTTGCTACCCTCTTGCTTCTGCTTAAAGCCTAACTCACTTCTGCCAGCACTTTCATGCTTTTTTTTTTCAGAAAATCAAGGTTGTTTAATACTCAGGGCAGTGAGAAGAAAGCTGGTTGATAGACACACATAACAGACATGCCAGATTTCAACACAGTAACATAATTGGAAATTATATAGTCAATGCAACTTACAATAAATACTGTAGAAGAAACAAAACTGGTTTTAACTTGACAATTAAAAGAGCCTTAAAACATGCACTAACCCTTGTTTGAAATCCAGATCCTGTTCCAACTTTATTTCTTGCTATTGTAACATCATAACAAGCTACAGCTAACTTCTAACTCTGTCAGAGGTAAATATGACTCTGAAAATGTCCAGATCCAGTCTTCCAAAAGTAGACTGTTATTTCCTATATTGGACTGATTTTTAGACCAGTACATGATTGAATCCTAATAGCTGTTCAACTTTAAGAAGAATACAAGAGACATAATTTCTCTTTTTGATTCTCTATCTCACAAGGTCTAAATACTTAAGTCAAGGCAACTTGTCCCATCTGGGATTTACTCACCAAAGTTGGGTCAGGAACATATCTTCAATAGAGCTCCCCAGTCACCCTTGTCAGGGCATTCAGCAAGCTCACAGGTCAGCATCATTCTTCATCTCAGCAGCAGTATGTCTCACCAATCTTTTTAAATTCCCAGGGGCTTCTTCCAAAATACCTTGTCATTGAAGATTATACAAAATCTGTGTAATAAATGGTTGACACAAAGTCTTGACTGCTGTACTACAATTTCCAGACCCATTATTTGTTTTTTAAATTGGATATTTTATTTATTTACCATTCAATGTTATCTCTTCTCCAATTCCCCCCAAAACCCCTTATCCCATCCTCCCTTCTCCTATTCCTATGAGGGCGTGCTCCTACCATCCTCCTGTTCTGGCCTCTCTGCTCTCAAATTCCCCAACACTAGGGAATCCAAACTTTCAGGGACCAAGGCCCTACACTTCCACTGATGCCTGATAAGGCCACCCTCAACTACCTATACAGGTGAAGCCATGAGTCCCTCCTTTGGTGTTCTCAGACTGAAGGTTTAGACCTTGGGAACTCTGGTTATTTTGATACTCCTTCTAAGAAGGACCAAAGCAGCCAAACTTTGGTCTTCCTTCTTGAGTTTCATATTGTCTATGCTTTCTATCTTAGGTATTGTGGGCTTTTGGGCTAATATCCACTTATCAGTGAGTGCATACCATGTGTGTTCTTTTGTGATTGGGTTACCTCACTCAGGATGATATTTTCCATTTCCATCAATTTGTCTAAGAATTTCATAAACTCATTGTTTTTAATAGCTGAGTAGTACTCCATTGTGTAAATGTACCACATTATCTGTATCCATTCCTCTATTGAAGGACATCTGGGTTCTTTCAAGCTTCTGGCTATTATAAATAAGGCTGATATGAACATAGTGGAACATGTGTCTCTGTTGTATGTTGAAACATCTTTTGGGTATAAGCCAAGGAGTGGTATAGTTGGGTCCTCAGGTAACACTATGTTCAGTTTTCTGAGGTACCACCAGACTGCTTTCCATAGAGGTTGTACCAGCTTACAATTCTACCAACAATGTAGGAGCATTCCTCTTTCTCCATATCCTTGCCAACATCTGCTATCACCTGTGTTTTTGATCTTAGCCATTCTGGCTGGTGTCAGGGGAATCTCAGGGTTGTTTTGATTTGCATTTCCCTGATGACTAAGGATATGAACACTTCTTTAGGTGCTTCTTGGCCCTTCTAGTTTCTTCAGTTGAGAATTCTTTGTTTAGCTCTGTACCCCATTTTTAATAGGGTTATTTGATTGTCTAGATCCAATTTCTTCAGTTCTTTGTATACCTTGGATATTAGCCCTCTATCAGATGCAGGATTGGTAAAGATCTTTTCCCAATTTGTCAGTTGCCGCTTTGTCCTATTGATGGTGTCTTTTGCTTTATAGAAGCTTTGCAGTTTTATGAAGTCCCATTTGTCAATACTTGATATTAGAGCATAAGCCACTATGTTCAGGAACTTTTCTTCTGCGTCAATGTGTTCAAAGCTTTTTCCCATTTTCTCTTCTATTAGTTTCAGTGTCGCTGGTTTTAAGTGGAGGTTCTTGATCCACTTGGACTTGAGCTTTGTACAAGAAGATAAATATGAATCAATTTGCATTCTTCTACATGCTGATCTCCAGTTCAGCCAGCTCCATTTGTTGAAAATGCTCTATTTTGATCACTGGATGATTTTAGTTCCTTTGTCAAAGATAAAGTGACCATAGGTAGGGGGGTTCATTTCTGGTTCTTCTATTCTTTTCCATTGATCCTCCTTCCTGTCTCTGTTCCAATACCATGCAGTTTTTATCACTATTGCCTTGTAGTATAGCTTAAATTCAGGGATGGTGATTCCCCCAGAAGTTCTTTTATTGCTAAGAGTAGTTTTCACTATCCTGGTTTATTTGTTATTTCAAATGTATTTGAAAACTGCTCTTTCTATCTCTGTGAAGAATTGAGTGGGGATGTTGATAGGGATTGCATTAAATCTGTAGGTTGCTCTTGGCAAGACGTATTAAACCTTCCTAACCATGAGCATGGTTCTGAGATCTGCTTTGATTTCTTTCCTTAGGGACTTGAAGTTCTTCTCATACAGGTCTTTTACTAGCTTGGTTAGATTCGTACAAAGGTATTTTATATTATTTGTGACTATTGTGAAGGGTGTCATTTTCATAATTTTTTTCTCATCCTGTAGAGAATGTTTCGAGTAGAGGAAGGCTACTGATTTTTTTTTGAGTTAATTTTATATCCAGCCACTATGCTAAAGTTGTTTATCAGTGTTAGGAGTTTTCTGGTGGAAGTTGTGGGGTCACTTAAATATACTATCATATCATCTGCAAATAGTGAAATTTTGAATTCTTCCTTTCCAATTTGTATCCCTTTGATCTTCTTTGCTGCCTAATTGCTCTGGCTAGAACTTCCAGTACTATATTGAATAGGTAGGGAGAGAGTGGGCAGCCTTGTCTAGTCCCTGATTTTAGTGGGATTGCTTCAAGTTTCTCTCCATTTAGTTTGATGTTGACTACTGGCTTGCTGTATATTGCTTTTACTGTGTTTAGGTATAGGCCTTGAATTCTTGATCTTTCTGAGACTTTTATCATGAAGGGGTGTTGAATTTTGTCAAATGCTTTCTCAGCATCTAGTGATATAATCATGTGTTTTTTTCTTTGAGTTTGTTTATATAGTAGATTACACTGATGAATTTCCATATATTGAACTATCCCTGCATTCCTGGGATAAAGCCAACTTGATCATGTTGGATAATTGTTTTTTCGATTCGGTTTGCTAGAATTTTATTGAGTATTTTTGCATCAATATTTATTGGGAAGATTGGTCTGAAATTCTCTTTGTTCTGTCTTTGTGTGGTTTAGGTATGAATGTAATTGTGGCTTCATAGAATAAATTGGGCAGTGCTCCTTCTGTTTCTATTTTTGAAACAGTTTATAGAGAATTGGTATTAAGTCTTCTTTGAAGGTCTGAGAGAACTCTGCACTAAAACCAGAATTTTTTTTTGTTGGGAGACTTTTAATGACTGTTTCTTTTTCTTTCAGGGTTATGGGACTATTTAGATGGTTTATCTGCTCCTGATTTAACATTGGTAACTGGTATTTGTCTAGAAAATTGTCCATTTCATCCAGATTTACCCATTTTGATGAGTATAGGCTTTTGTAGTAGGATCTGATGTTTTTTTAAATTTCCTCAGTATCTATTGTTATGTTACCCTTTTCAGTTCTGATTTTATTAATTTTGATACTGTCTCTCTGCCCTCTGAGTAGTCTGGCTAAGGGTTTATCTATCTTGTTGATTTTTTCAAGGAACAAGATCCTGGTTTTATTAATTCTTTGTATAGTTCTTTTTGTTTCTATTTGGTTGATTTCAGCCCTGAGTTTGATTATTTTCTGCCATCTACTTCTCTTGGGTGTATTTGCTTATTTTTGTTCTAGAGCTTTTGGGTGTGTTGTCAAGCTGCTAGTGTATGCTCTCTCCAGTTTCTTTTTATAAGCAC
The DNA here is from genome assembly GCF_011762505.2 of Arvicanthis niloticus. Taxonomy (NCBI): domain Eukaryota; kingdom Metazoa; phylum Chordata; class Mammalia; order Rodentia; family Muridae; genus Arvicanthis; species Arvicanthis niloticus. The sequence continues at coordinate 77,171,298 of NC_047662.1, read as the reverse complement.
TAAGAGCTTATAAAATTTCCTCTTAGGACTGCTTTCATTGTGTCCCATAAATTTTGGTATGACAAGCTTTCATTTTCATTAAATTCTAAAATGTCTTTAATTTCTTTTTTTATTTTTTTCCCTGACCACATTATCATCAAGTAGAGTGTTGTTCAGTTTCCATGAGAATATGGGCTTTCCATTGTTTTTGTCATTATTGAAGACCTGCCTTAGTCCATTGTGATCTGATTGGATGCATGGGGTTATTACAATTTTTTTGGATCTGTGGAGGCCTGTTTTGTGACCAATGATATGGTCTATTTTGGAGAAGGTACCATGAGGTGCTGAGAAAAAGGTATATTCTTTTTTTATGGTAAAATGTTCTATAGATATCTGTTAAATTTATTTGGTTCATAACTTCTGTTAGTTTTACTGTATCTTTGTTTAGTTTCTGTTTTTATGATTTGTCCATTGCTGAGAGTGGGGTGTTGAAGTCTCCAGATATTATTATGAAATGTGTGCTTTAAGCTTTAGTAAGGTTTCTTTTATGAAAGTAGGTGCTCTTGAACTTGGCACATATATGTTCAGAATTAAGAATTCATGTTGGTTGACTTTTCCTTTGATGAGTATGAAATATCCTTCCTTATCCTTTTTGATAGCTTTAAGTTAAAAGTCAATTTTGTTCAATATTAGAATAGCTACTCCAGCTTGTTTCTTAGGACCATTTGCTTGGAAAATTATTTTCCAGCCTTTTGCTCTAAGGTAGTGTCTGTCTTTGTCACTGAGGTGAGTTTCCTGTATGCAGCAAAATGCTGTGTCCTGTTTATGTATATAGTTCATAAGTCTATGTCTTTTTACTGGGGAATTGTGTCCATTGATGTTAAGTGATATTAAGGAGAGGAGATTGTTGCTTCTTGTTATTTTTGTTATTAGTGGTGGCATGGATTGTGTGGCTATCTTCTATTGGATTTATTGGAAGAGGACTATTTTCTTGGTCTATCTGGTGTATAATTTCCCTCCTTTGTTGGAGGTTTCCTGCTATTATCCTTTGTAGTGTTGGGTTTGTGGAAAGATCTTGTGTAAATTTAGTTTTGTCATGGAATATCTTGGTTTTTCCATCTATGATAATTGAGAGTTTTGCTGGGTATAGTAGCCTGGGCTGGCATTTGTGTTCTCTTAGGTTCTGTATGACATCTGTCCAGAATCCTCTCAATTTTATAGTATCTGGTGAGAAGTCTGGTATAATTCTGATAGGTCTGCCTTTCTATGTTACTTTGCCTTTTTTCCTTACTGCATTTAATATTCTTTCTTTGTTTTGTGAATTTGGTGTTTTGATTATTATGTGATGGGAGGTATTTCTTTTTTGGTCTAGTCTATTTGGAGCTCTGTAGGCTTCTTGTATGTTTATGGGTATCTCATTCTTTAGGTTAGGGATGTTTTCTTTTATAATTTTGTTGAAGACATTTATTGGCCCTGTAAGTTGGGAATCTTCACTTTCTTCTATATGTATTATTCTTAAGTTTATTCTTTTTATTGTGTCCTGGATTTTCTGGATGTTTTGTGTAAAAACCTTTTTGCATTTTGCATTTTCTTTGACAGTTATGTAAATATTTTCTATGATATCTTCTGTACCTGAGATTCTCTCTTCTATCTCTTGTATTATATTGGTGATGCTGCTTGTGTCTATGACTCCTGATGTTTTTCCCAGGTTTTCTATCTCCAGGGTAGTTTTCCTTTGTGATTGCTTTATTGTTTCTATTTCCATTTTTTATGTCCTGGACGGTTTTGTTCAGTTCCTTCACTTGTATGCTTGTGTTTTTTTTTTTTTTTTAATTCTTTAAGGGGTTTTTGTGTTTCCTCTTTAAAGGCTTCTACCTATTTCCCTTTGTTCTCATTTTTTTTTAGAGTGTTATTTATGTCCTTCTTAAATTTCTCTATTATCATCATTAGAAGTGATTTTAAATCTGAATCTTACTTTCCAGGTGAGATGGGGAATTCCAGACTTTTTATTGTGGAAAAACTAGGTTCTGATGATGCCAATTACCCTGGGTTGCTGATGCTTATGTTCTTGTGCTTGCCTTTCACCATCTGTATCTCCTTTGTGGTACTTGCACTGTCTCTGTCTGGAGCCTGTGTTTCCTACTATCTTGGTTGTGTCAGAACTGTTTGTAGTGAATGTTGCTGCTGGGGTTAGAGCTGCTGCCTAGAATATACTCAGTATGCAGGTGTAGTTGGAAGGAACCAGTGCTCTGGGCCAGGAGTGAATTCCTGGGTCCCAGTGGGTCCTAGTTACTTCCTGTTTGGGGCGGGTGTTACTGTCTCCTCACCTAAGATACTGTCTGGGTTAGAGCTCCTGGGAGGCCTGCTTCCTCTGGGTTCTGTGAGATTGGGTGCAGAGCTGCTGCCTGGGATTTGCTCAGTGCTCTGGTGCAGACCGGAAGGACATAACTCTTATATCTTATGTCTGACTATTTTTGACATTTCTTTGAACTTTATTTCTTTGGCTTTTTTTCTGTAGGTTTTCCTAATTTGTGTTTTGAATGCTAGAATCCATTTTCTGTTGCCCATTGTACATACACTAAATATTTGATTTTTTGCCATGTGATAAGAAAAGAAATGGCAGTACTTCAAATGTTTGCAAAAAAAATGTACTTATAACACAAGTATAGTGGAAAAAAGAGCTTACCTATTGTAGAAAAATAATTCACACAGTATAAATATAAAATGAAAGATTATATTGAATTGCTTTTTTGTGGTAATGTAAAAATTTCAACTTTTTACCAACTGAGTAGCTTCTGCCAGTCACACTGCACTTGTATGCTAAAATGCAACCAAAATACAAGGATGCCATAATGGATAGACAGCATAAGAGTCAGTGGATTGAGGAATACCACTGAAAAATACAAGGGAAGAGACAAAAGGCACAATTCATTACCTTTAGACATGTGTTTTAACTCAGAAATGTGACATCAGGATAGGAAAGAAAAACACAGAAAACCAATGGTGTGTGGAAGAGAAAATGAATACAGCAGAGTCAACCAAATAGTTGAATTCTGAGGAATTTCTTCACACTTTTTTACAGTGAACAAAAGGATCATTATCTCATTTACTGGCAAAGAAGTAGGATTAGTGAATACCAGGGCATCTACTACTCCTTGCCCATTGTAGTATAACATTGGCTGTGTATTTACCAAACTTCTGAGACAAATCTTCTTCTGTTCAAGCTCAGGAACACACCTCAAAAGCAAAATGATTGTATTCACTATATAACATGTCTGCTAAAACTACTTATCTTTCTGAGCATTTCCCAGTGTAGAATGAAGTCACCCTAGCACACATCCTGGCAAGAATGTGCCATGACTTAGTAGTAGTGATTTTCAAAAAAAGTATATAAAGTTATAGGTAGAAAATACAGAAGAGATTAACATGATTTTAGATCAATGTAGAGAAACAGGCCATCCATGGGATTTGTTTTGGATTATCAAACAATTAAGATCTAAAGTCAAGCCTAGGTCTTTTTGTGCCTAGTATATTATTTTTCAATATTTATTAGTGGGTAGAAGAAAACGTAAAAATGTGTTTATTGAATATGAATATATTTTCAAGGCAACTACACTAGTATACTGTAGCCAAGCTTTGTATTTATGATTTGTTAATATTTGGCATTCAAATTACAACACTTGGTTATATTAAAACTATTGTCTAATGGTAGAAGTCAACTAGGACTAAAGGCAAGATTCCTTGAAGAAGCAAAATATCATCTATTTAATCTTATCAACTAGCCAGGCAATGGTGGCATACGCCTTTAATCCCAGCACTTGGGAGGCGGTAGAAGGATTTCTGAGTTCGAGGCCAGCCTGGTCTACAGAGTGAGTTCCAGGACAGCCAGAGATACACAGAGAAACCCTGTCTCGAAAAACAAAAAACAAAAAAAAAAAGATCAACTTTGGCTCTTTTTGCAGAAAGCTGTGAACTTGTGCTCCATAAGAAGAATTTTCTGGACTGGTTCCTTCCGGTCTGGGCCAGGGCACTGAGCAGATCTGGGGTGGCAGCTCTGCCCCCCAACCTTCAAGAACCCAGAGGAAGTGGGGATCCCAGGCGCTCTAACTCGGGCAGTATCTTAGGTAAGCAGACAGCAGGGCCCGCCCTAAACAGGGAGTAACTGGGACCCACCAAGGACTCAGGAAGTCACTCCTGGCCCGGAACACTGGTTCCTTCCGGTCTGGGCCAGGGCACTGAGCAGATCTTGGGTGGCATCTCTGCTCCCAACCTTCAAGAACCTAGAGGAAGCCGGGATCCCAGGAGCTCTAACTCGGGCAGTATCTTAGGTAAGCAGACAGCAGGGCCCGCCCTAAACAGGGAGTAACTGGGACCCACCAAGGACTCAGGAAGTCACTCCCGGCCCGGAACACTGGTTCCTTCTGGTCTGGGCCAGGGCACTGAGCAGATCTTGGGTGGCAGCTCTGCCCCCCAACCTTCAAGAACCCAGAAGAAGCGGGGATCCCAGGTGCTCTAACTCGGGCAGTATCTTAGGTAAGGAGACAACAGGGCCCGCCCTAAACAGGGAGTAACCGGGACCCACGAGGACTCAGGAAGTCACTCCTGGCCCAGAACACTGGTTCCTTCCGGTCTGGGCCAGGGCACTGAGCAGATCTTGGGTGGCAGCTCTGCCCCCAAACTTCAAGAACCGAGAGGAAGTAGGGAACCCGGTCGCTCTAACTGGGACAGTGTCTTAGAAACTAGTTCTTGGATCTGAGGCCTGGACCAGACCTCTGCCAGGTCTGCTGTTGGGTAGACCCTGGATTCCACCTGAGACATACTGGAAGGTCCACTCAACCCAGAGCCATAGAGAAACAACTGAACTGAGAGCGTCAGACAAAATATCCTGAGATATTCTAGAAGAGACACTGCACCCAGAACAGCAGACACCTAGCTGGACTGCTACCTTGGAGACACCATATCCTGAGGCATCCTAGAGATACCACTGTAATCAGCTCAGCTGGAAAAGATCACAGAGACATCTGGACCCCTAGAAGATCAGACACAAGCTAGATAACTGGAAAGGCAGGCTTCAGTCAGAGACAGTAAGTACAGGCAGCAATAGAGTTAACCAGATGGCAAAAGGCAAGCGCAAGAACGTAAGCAACAGAAACCAAAGTTACATGGCATCATCAGAACCCAGCTCCCCCATCAGAGCAAGCCCTGAACACCCCATCACACCAGAAAAGCAGGATTCAGAATTAAAATCACTTCTCATGATTATGATAGAGGACTTTAAGAAAGACATAAATAACACTCTCAAAGAAATTAAGGAGAGCACGAGTAGACAGATGGAAACCCTTAAAGAGGAAACACAAAAATCCCTTAAGGAATTGCAAGAAAATGCAACCAAACGGGAGAAGGAATTAAACAAAACCATACAGGATCTAAAAATGGAAGTAGAAACAATAAAGAAATCACAAAGGGACAATACCATGGAGATTGAAAACCTAAAGAAAACATCAGGAGTCATAGACACAAGTGTCACCAACAGAATACAAGAGATGGAAGAGAGAATCTCATGTGCAGAAGATACCATGGAAAACATTGACACAACTGTCAAAGAAAATGCAAAATACAAAAAGCTACTAACCCGAAGTATACAAGAAATCCAAGACACAATGAGAAGGCCAAATCTAAGGATAATAGGTATAGATGAGGGGGAAGACTCCTAACTTAAAGGACCAGTAAATATCCTCAACAAAATTATAGAGGAAAACTTCCCTAACCTAAAGAAAGAGATGTCCATAAATATACAAGAAGCCTACAGAACTCCAAATAGTTTAGACCAGAAAAGAAATACTCCCCGCCATATAATAGTCAAAACATCAAATGTACAAAACAAAGAAAAAATACTAAAAGCAGTAAGGGAAAAAGGCAAAGTAACATATGAAGGCAGACCTATAAGAATTACACCAGACTTCTCACCAGAGACCATAAAAGCCAGAAGATCCTGGACCGATATCATAAAGACCCTAAGAGAACACAAATGCCAGCCCAGACTACTATACCCAGCAAAACTGTCAATCATTATTGAGGGAGAAATCAAAATTTTCCATGACAAATCCAAATTCACACAGTATCTCAACACAAATCCAGGACTTCAAAGAATAATTGGTGGAAAAATCCAACACAAGGAGGGAAACTACAACCTAGAAAAAACAAGAAGGTAATCTTCCAAAAGTCTTAAAAAGAAGGTAGCTACACAAACATATCTCCACGGCCAATAACAAAAATAACAGGAAAAAACATTCATTTCACCTTAATATCTCTTAATATCAATGGACTCAAATCTCCAATAAAAAGACATAGACTATCAGACTGGATACGTAAGCAGGACCCAACATTTTGCTGCATTCAGGAAACTCACCTTTGTGAAAAAGACAGGCACTACCTCAGAGTAAAAGGTTGGAAAACAATCTTCCAAGCAAATGGTCCCAAGAAACAAGCTGGAGTAGCAATTCTAATATCAAATAAAATCATTTTTCAACCAGAAGTAATCAAAAAAGATAAAGAAGGACACTTCATATTCATCAAAGGAAAAATGTACCAAGAGGAAGTAGCAATTCTGAACATCTTTGCCCCAAATGCAAGGGCACCCACATACATAAAAGAAACTTTACTAAAGCTTAAAGAATACATTGCATCCTACACAATAATAGTGGGAGATTTCAACACCCCACTCTCAGCTATGGACAGATCATGGAAACAGAAACTAAACCGAGACACAATGAAACTAACAGAAGTTATGAACCAATTGGACTTAACTGACATCTATAGAACATTTCATCCTAAAACAAAAGAATATACTTTCTTCTCAGCACCCCATGGTACCTTCTCGAAAATAGATCATATAATTGGTCACAGAACAGGCCTCAACAGATACAAAAAGATTGAAATAATCCCTAGTACTTTATCAGACCACCATGGACTAAGACTCATCTTTGACATGGACAAAAACAACAGAAAGCCCACATACACTTGGAAACTGAACAATGCTCTAATCAATGATAACTTGGTCAAGGAAGAAATAAAGAAAGAAATAAAAGACTTCTTAGATTTAAATGAAAATGAGGACACATCATATCAAAACTTGTGGGACTCACTGAAAGCAGTACTAAGAGGGAAAATCATAGCTCTAAGTGCTCACAAAAAGAAATTGGAAAGAGCATACATTAACAACTTGACAGCACACCTGAAAGAGAACAAAAAGAAGCTAATATACCCAAGAGGAGTAGACGGCAGGAAATAATCAAACTCAGGGCTGAAATCAACCAAGCTGAAACAAAAAGAACTATACAAAATATCAACAAAACCAGGAGCTGGTTCTTTGAGAAAATCAACAAGATAGACAAACCCTTAGCCAGACTAACCAAAGGGCACAGAGACAGTATTCAAATGAATAAAATCAGGACTGAAAAGGGAGACATAACAACAGAAACAGAGGAGATTAAAAATATCATCAGATCATACTACAAAGGCCTATACTCAACAAAATTGGAAAATCTGGATGAAATGGACAATTTTCTAGATAGATACCAGGTACCAAAGTTAAACGAGGAGCAGGTAAATCATCTAAACAGTCACATAACCCCTAAAGAAATAGAAGCAGTCGTTAAAAACCTCCCCACCAAAAAAAGTCCGGGACTAGATGGTTTTAGTGCAGAATTCTACCAGACCTTCCAGGAAGAACTAATACCAATTCTCTTCAAACAATTCCACAGAATAGAAACAGAAGGAAAAAAATTCGTTCTATGAAGCTACAATTACGCTCATACCTAAACCTCACAAAGACCCAACAAGGAAGGAGAACTACAGACCAATCTCTCTTATGAATATCGATGCAAAAATACTCAATAAAATTCTTGCAAACCAAATCCAACAACACATCAAAGCAATCATCCATCATGATCAAGTAGGCTTTATCCCAGGAATGCAGGGATGGTTCAATATTCGGAAATCCATCAATGTAATCCACTACATAAATAAAGAAAAAAACCACATGATCATCTCACTAGATGCTGAGAAAGCATTTGACAAAATACAACATCCCTTCATGTTAAAAGTCTTGGAAAGATTAGGAATTCAAGGTCCATACCTAAACATAGTAAAAGCAATATACAGCAAGCCAGTAGCCAACATTAAACTAAATGGAGAGAAACTTGAAGCAATCCCACTAAGATCAGGGACCAGACAAGGCTGCCCACTCTCACCCTACCTATTCAATATAGTACTGGAAGTCCTAGCTAGAGCAATTAGACAACAAAAGGAAATCAAAGGGATACAAATAGGAAAGGAAGAAGTCAAAATTTCACTATTTGCAGATGATATGATAGTATACTTAAGCGACCCTAAAACTTCCACCAGAGAACTCCTAAACCTGATAAACAACTTCAGTAAAGTGGCTGGATATAAAATCAACTCAAACAAATCAGTAGCCTTCCTATACTCAAAAGATAAACAGGCTGAGAAAGAACTTAGGGAAATGACACCCTTCACAATAGCCACAAATAATATAAAATATCTTGGAGTGAATCTAACTAAGCAAGTGAAAGATCTGTATGACAAGAACTTCAAGTCTCTGAAGAAAGACATTGAAGAAGATCTCAGAAGATGGAAAGACCTCCCATGCTCCTGGATTGGCAGGATTAATATAGTAAAAATGGCCATCTTGCCAAAAGCAATATATAGATTCAATGCAATCCCCATCAAAATTCCAAATCAATTCTTCATAGAGATAGAAAGAGCAATTTGCAAATTTATTTGGAACAACAAAAAACCCAGGATAGCGAGAACTATTCTCAACAACAAAAGAACTTCTGGGGGAATCACCATCCCTGACCTCAAACTATACTACAGGGCAATAGTAATAAAAACTGCATGGTATTGGTACAGAGACAGACATGAAGATCAATGGAATAGAACTGAGGATCCAGAAATGAGCCCACATACCTATGGATACTTGATCTTTGACAAAGGAGCTAAAACCATCCAGTGGAAAATGGACAGCATTTTCAGCAAATGGTGTTGGTTCATCTGGAGGTCAACATGTAAAAGGATACAAATCGATCCATTTCATATCCCCTTGTACAAAGCTCAAATCCAAGTGGATAAAAGACCTTCACTTAATACCAGATACACTGAAACTAATAGAAAAGAAGGTGGGAAAGACCCTTGAATACCTAGGCACAGGGGAAAAGTTCCTGAACAGAACACCAATGGCTTATGCTCTAAGATCAAGAATTGACAAATGGGACCTCATCAAATTGCAAAGCTTCTGTAGGGCAAAGGACATTGTCAATAAGACAAATCGGCAACCAACAGATTGGGAAAAGATGCTAACCAATCCTACATCCGATAGACAGCTAATATCCAAGATATACAAAGAACTCAAGAAATTATACTCCAGACAACCATATAACCCTATTAAAAAATGGGGTACAGATCTAAACAAAGAATTCTCAACAGAGGAAACTCGAATGGCTGAGAAACACCTTAAGAAATGCTCCACATCCTTAGTCATCAGGGAAATGCAAATCAAAACAACCCTGAGATACCACCTTACATCAATCAGAATGGATAAGATCAAAAACTCAGGTGATAGTAGATGCTGGCGAGGATGCAGAGAAAGAGGAACACTCCTCCATTGTTGGTGGGATTGCAAGCTGGTACAACCACTCTGGAAATCAGTCTGGCGGTTCCTCAGAAAGCTGGACATAGCATTACCTGAGGATCCAGCTATAGCACTCCTGGGCATATACCCAGAAGATGCTCCAACATGTAATAAAGACACATGCTCCACTATGTTCATAGCAGCCTTATTTATAATAGCCAGAAGCTGGAAAGAACCAAGATGTCCCTCAACAGAGGAATGGATACAAAAAATGTGGTACATCTACACAATGGAGTATTACTCAGCTATTAAAAATAATGAATTCGAGAAATTTTTAGGTAAATGGATGGATCTAGAAATTATCATCTTGAGTGAGTTAACCCAATCCCAAAAGAACACACAGGGTATTTACTCACTGTTAAGCGGATGTTAGCCCCAAAGCTAGGATTAGCGAAGACCCAACCAGCAGACCACATGAATCTCATGAAGAAGGAAGACCAAGAGGGGATGCCTCAGTACTACTTAGAATGAGAACAAAAATGTTCAAGGGAGCAAATATGGAAACAAAACATGGGACAGAAACTGAAGGAGGGGCTATCAGGAGACCACTCCACCTCGGTATTCATCCCATGTACAGCCACCTAAGCTAAACACTGTTGTGGATGGCTGGAAGTGCATAATCTGAGGAACATGATATAGCTGTCTCCTTAGAGGTCTGCCAAAGACTAACACACTCAGAGGATGATGCTCACAGTTAACCACTGATATGATCAGGGGTTTCCCAGTAGAGAACTTAGAGAGAGGACTGAAGGAGCGGAAAGGGTTCGAGACCCCAGGAGGAAAGCAACAATACCAAAAACCAGAGCCCCCCAGGGTCTAAACCACCAGCCAGGGAACACATAGGGAGGGACCCAAGACTCCAGAGGTATATGTAGGGGAGGATGGCCTTGTCGGGAATAGGTGGAAGAGGAGTTTCTTGGTCCCATTAAAAAAAAATAAACAGAGTGAGGGGGAATGTGAGGGTGGGGAGGGGATAGTTGGGGGAGTAGGTGCGGTCATTGCCTCATAGAAACATGAGGAGGGGGATGGGATGGGGGGTTTCTGGGTTGTGGGAGGAAGTGGGGTTAGGGGATAAAACCTGAAATGTAAATATTGCAACCAATTTTAAAAAGGGGGGGGGAAGAAAAGTTGTTAGAACCAACATCTTTAAAAAAAATGTCAGCCCCGGGGGGGGGGGAATTTTTTTATTTTTATTTTTTTCTTTTTTTCCCTGATACTAAAACTTGATCTGAGAATTGTATATTGCAGAATACACAGCCTTGGTGTATCTACTCATCAAGTATACAGAGCAGACCTGCCCAAACCTCCGATGTCCTGGAATTCCATCTGGATTCAGTGAAGACACAGCATCAGAGGATTATCAACTTACTCTTCCCCCCACCCCTCTTCTAATATCTCAACGCCCGTAATCAGCCTGAAGAAGTTACAGAAGAGTCAGCGCCCCTATTCCCTGGGCTTGGGGACTAATGTGGTTAATAATGGTCTGTCTTTCTAGGGAAAAGTAGTGGTTTTGTTGGAACAGGGAGGATTAGTTAGGACTTATTGCACAGCCATAACCTATTGGTAGAAATCTGTATAATTATTATCAAGATGAAGTTATAATTTCTTAAATGGTACAAAATTTACTTTGATTTCAAATTTAAGGTTTTCATTGGTACGAGCTCCTCATTAATATAAAAGTGAGATGAATATTGATACTCTCATGGGCAATGTGCTTGTATAACACATTTAGGAATACAAGGCCTAGACCCAGTCCTTCCTTAACTTTTTTAACTGATTTGGGACGGTTAGCCTATGAGTTAAGGGACTATAGCAAATTTATGGCTTTGAGTTAATTGTTAGGAGGTTAACCATATTTTATTTAGAAATAGCCAAGAGGAGTGAACAGACAACAGTCCAGGTGACCTTACATGGATAGTTGGTTTTCAAAACGTCAGAAGTCCATAGAATTGACGCTACAAAAATTTATATAAATGTCCATTCTGATTAGAGACCTGTCTGCTCCTGACAGCTTCCTGTTGTGGATTCTAAGAAGAAATTGAGCATCCTTGGAGTTATGCCAGTTGTGTGGTGACAGCCACTAGGCAAGAATTGCCTCTTTCCATCTACAGACTAACTACTGTCCTGAAGAGGACACACATGCAGAATAGTCGACTGATTATATCTGCCCAGACAGAGTAATCAGCCCTTAATAATCCTGCATCACTAAGGTCTGTCAGATGACTCTGGGCCAGAAGGCTGAAGATTTGATGCTCGAACATTCGGTAGTATAGGGGCTTCTCAGGTGTTCAGAGGTCTCTATAAATTGGCTAAGTTTTAGAAGCTATGTTTAGTGCTTCCTATAACTTCAGTTAACTCAGTCATTCTGGATTTCTGATGGGGTTGAAGCCCCATAGTCTCATAGCCAATCCGGGCTATTTACTTTGAGAGAAAAGATCTGAGTAGATAGTTTTCAGCTGACATTCATTATAAAGCCAAAAAAAAAAAAAAAAAAAAAAAAAAAAAAAAAAAAAGCCAGGATCAAAAGTAAGTGTTTTAGTTAGAAGAGATGACCGAGGTTCTGGTTAGTCAACAAAATGATGGACTGGGTATTAGAACTATCTTATACCTCACTGGTACAATTAGGAATAAGTATGCTCTAATTGTATTTTGAGAGAAAAGTTTTACTTTAACAGGAAGAGTGATATGTAGGAGGAGCTAAGTGGGAAGGAGTACTGAGAGGAAGAGATGGAGTAAGGAGAGAAGATGAAGGAGAGGAGAAGCTAGGTGATGAGAGAGAGAAAGAGAGAGGGGGCATGGAGGCAGATGTTCACAGGTCTCCACCAGTCAAAGATAGTCTTTATATCTAGGTTGGGTATTGGATTACCCTTCTGATTGAGCATTACCAAGCTTATAAATCCTTTGATTAACATTTTAAAAAAATTGTATAAAAGCAAAAAGGAAAGGGGTGTATGGGACAGGGGTTTTCTAGGGAGGAGAAATGGGGAAAGGGGATGACATCTTAAATGTAAATAAAAAAATTGAAAAAAAAAAAAGAAGAATGTTCTGTAAGTAGGAAAAATGCTGCAATCAGGTACCTGGCAGGGGAACATGAGTCACTACATGGTCCATTGCTCATTGATTGATGTATTTCCTCCAGTGTATTTAATTAAAGTTTATTTTTGAAGCGAATGAGGAAGTTTTTAAGTTACTAAGTGAAATTTATTATACAAATAATTCATCAAGGGCTCGATGACTGAAGTTGATTTTGAAAATTCATATGAGAAAAACATGTACCTTTGTTTTCATATTCATTCAACTAAAAAAGTAGCTTTCTGATTAATCATAGCTATAGGGCCAATAATATTGCTTTGCATTAATAAGTCATGTATTTTATATCATTAATTATAACTTGTTGAGCAATTTCAGAGTATCTAAATTAGCTTGTTATTTAATGTAATCAATACATTTCTTTAAAGAGTTTGAGAATTACATTTTAATATACTAGTTTTCTTTTGTATGTGCTTGTGTGTGAGTTAACATTTAGGTGTTGTTCTTCAAACACTGTCTACATTTTTGTATGTTTGGAGAAAGGTTCTTTATCTGGTCTGGAACTAGACAAGTAGGGTAGCTTAGATGGCCAGAAAGAGCTAAACCCACCTGATTTCATGCATTACAAGACTTGCTTTAAGGCATGTGCAACCAGGCCCAACATTTTTTTTTTTAAATTATAATCCAAAAATTTGAGTTCTTGTGCTTTCCTGACTGGAACTATGTCTCTACTCCTAGTTTTTCTTTCAATTTTCTACATTTTATGTATTAAAAACACAGTTTGGAATGTCTATTATTGAGAAAATAATCTATTTCACAGGAAAAGCTGATCATGTCTGATACAGTCTAAATGATGCAATCTAAACTCTTACTCTCCTAGGTGAGAATTATCTTCATAATATTTCTATATTAATTCTTTCTCTTCCTATCATTCACTGTGTACTCAAATACCAGGGGAGTCTTTGGAATACATAAGTGCTGTTTGCACTCAAAGTTATCTTATGGTTTCTGAAAAAAACATAAAGTTCAAGGTAAAATTCTACAGCTCATCATGCCATTCTACTCGTGTCTCCTCCCAGTTCCTCTGTCACTATTTATGCCTTATGTTTTCCTTTTATTACCACAGTTCTGGCTTTCTTTTAAGCTGTCAAACTGTGTTAAACACCACTGAAGGCCTTTGGTTTGGCTTTGATTCTAAGTGCAGGCTGAAAATTTGTCCTCTAGCCATGGCTCCATATCTATCTTTGTATGTTTTGTTTACTTTTTCTGTTTCACTCAAAGAAAACTGCCTGAACTTATCACTGTATACTCCAACTAATGGAGTTCCTTTCCCCTGAGTTACTATCTTGTATATTTTGCTTAAGAATTCTTTCTATTACCAAATGTTATTCAGTAACATACCTATTTACATATTTATTATCTGTTCTTATTTTGCCATATAAATTCCAAGAGGGCAAATACTTTGTTTAATTCATTGCTTTAAATCCTGTGGCATACAGTAGAAAGCTTATAAATGTTTCTGACTGAGGAAATGAGCCTTATCATTTTATTGATGAGAAAGCTAGATTACAGTGTGCAAAATAAGACTCTTCATCGAGAAGTGACATGAATGTTGAAAATACCCATGATTAAAGTCTCAGTGGCCTGTTAGCATTTTAACTTTGAATACAGTTGTCTCTCCTTGTGGATGGGCTCTGTTTTCTTGGGCTTACTTAGGCACAGACAGAAAATATTTTGGGGCAAAAGCTATTCTTGCACTAGAAAGTAACAGGATCTTGGCTATCTTTGCCCCCAAGAAGTGCTGCACAGGCACTGTGTACAGAATTATACAGAGTTATAGTGCAGAGATGATTGCATTATATAGAGGAATGTGCACGGTGAATAATTTGCCACATCCTATTGTGTGAGTCTGGGACTGATTCATATTTACATATCCTGAAGAGTAGGTTACTTGGAATCCATTTTCCACAGACATTGAGGGACAATTAAACAGTTAAATGCACCATCCATTATTTAAAAACACAACTCTTTGATATTAAATGAGTAGTAGTTAATTTCTCACATTAACTTGTAACGGATGATATAAACAGAAAAGTAATTTTAAATGATTTTAGCTAATTTTCCTTAAAATGTTTCTAAAATTAAAGCCTCTATTTAAAAATTTGTAGTTTCTCAGGCACATGTTGGGGGTTGGGAAGGTGTATTTTAAAGTATCCTATATGCTCATTCTACATGGGATATCCCCTAAGAAACTTTTTGGAAAATTATTTAAATTTAAATCATTTTTTAAAAAGTCTGCAGTTAAATAAATTTTGGGGTCCTTTATTATAGACAATATTATCAAGACTATTAATCTTTAACAATTTTTTGATATATATGTTTCATTATTTCTCAATTTATTTAGATTTATGGAATTTACAGTTTTGCGTACACAGAAACAATGTACTCTGCTAGACCTTGTGTACTCTCATGCTATATCTGAGTGTCCATGGTGGACTTGAAGCAGATGATCTAATGAATCATGTCCAGCCTATTCTTCCACAGACAAGCTCCCTAAAATGCTAACCATCAGCCATACTCATTCAGAATATAATTTGTAGACACGAATCACCAAATCATTGGAAGTCTATATTTTGGAAAGCAACAAACAGATAAAGTAAGTGGGAATAAACATTCATAGATCAGCTTCTTTCCAACAACCTATTGCTAGCCTGGTGATGTAAATCAGGTTACTGCCTCTCAGAATGAATAGTAAAAAATGTCAGTCAGGCATGTGCAAACCTCAGGATCACAGTGATGACTGATTTTCATGATATAAAAATAGGCTGCTCGTCTGGATGGTAAAAGTGAGTCATGCCAGGGCACATGAGTCAGCACATGAACAGTCTGTACATGTCTGTTAGGAATTCTTCCTTTGCTCTTTTTAGAACCACATGGCTTTTTAGTAATCTTTTGTTGGATAGAATAATAATTTCCAGAAATGTGATTAACTACGTCTTGTTCAGTTATTTCATCACATCAAAAGTTGTGTGAAATAGCTTTACTAATGACAAAAAAGCTGCATTTGGTAGTTAAGAATGTACCAGACATCAAAGGGCTCTATTGTCCAGACAATATGGATGCAGGCCAATAGCACTGAAGTCTCTCCTCTACTGTGCATTCTCTGAAGTGGAGTCATCACCTAGTAGGCTGGAGGGAAGGAAGTGGTTTCCTTAATAACCCACTCTTATAGTCTTTATCCAAACGTTGTGATTAGCTGTGCTGCATCTTCATTAAAGGATGATAAAACAGGAAACATGTTCATAATCTATCAGGAAAATCCCACTCTTTGACACTAGAAAAAGCTGTGAGGAAGCTTCTAATTTAATGCTTCCTGAGAACAAGTAGTACATTGTAGTCAGGATGCTTAACTTCTCTTAACCATCTATGAAATCATTAAGATTCAGAAAAACAGTAGTAGCAAATTGTAGATATTTGATTATATGTATTGCCCACTTAAAAGAAGTGTATGAGTGATATACATATAATAGACTCAAGGGAATTTGATGAGGGGAACATTAATATATCCTATTGTATCTGGGCTGTTTAAAAAATAGGTGAAAGAAGTTATACTAGATTATCATGCTAATTACAGATTTCTAAATTTCTGATTTATGTTTATCATAGTTTTGGTTCACAAGAATCATATTCTGATATAAACATTTATGGCACTAATTCATTAGGAAGTTTTGTGTGAAATAGCTGTTGAGTTGTATGAAATTGTGATGCACAAAGGAAAGAAGCTACGCAAGATCCTTAGAGCAGGCAAAATACAACTTGAGTTCAATCATCTGGAGAAGTCAGGATTGGAGATTCAGACCCTACCTGGGAACCTACTGACAGTGAAATCCTTTAGAGAACTGATTAAGAAATAAAGTGTGCTTTCTGACTGTAACAGTTGTTTTCTAGATTGTGTGAGATGAGATGCCCCTGAACATCTAAGACGTTTTTTAAAGTACATCATCTCACTGTTAAGATCTAAGTCTTAACCATCTCTTACAGCTAAAGTTTTTTTTTTTTTTTGAGTTGGTTCCAATCTTAAGCTGATTATTTGAAGGCTGTGTAAACTTGGGATTAGGGCTCAATGGATATATATATATATATATATATATATATATATACATATATATATATATATATATATATATATATATATATATATATATACATGTCATGTGTTTTGGGCTTTTGTAGGTTCTACAGAGCCCTGATTTTGTGCAAGGTTTCTGCCTTCAGGTTCACACAGTAAATAAACCTCTACTACATGTTCCTGTCATAAACTCCACTATGCCAGCCATGATAGATTAGAAGCTCTCTGAAACTGTAAAGTGAAACACAACTCTTTCCTTTGAAGCTGTTTCTGTTGTACATTTTACTTGTGATATAAGCAATACCCACCAATACCTACTTTACCATCATGCAGCAAGAATTATAGAGCTGGTGAGATGGAAAGCTTGTAAGGTTCATTCACAGAACCTAAGTTTCATTCCGAACCACCTGAAACTCTAGTTACACAGTATCTGAAACCTTGTGGCCTCCATGGGCACCTGTGTGAATGTGCACATAGCTATAAACACACATACACATGCACACAGTTTAAAAAATTAACATCTTTAGAATAAAAAATAATGAGTTCATGAGGGCAGCTTTCAAACTTGAGTCATCATCACCTGCATAAAGGACAGCCACTTCACTGAAGCACAGTGTCCTTTGGTTAACTTGACAAAATATAAAAGGAAAGAGCAAAAGTAGCACGGAACAATGAGATTAGGATTTTCATGCTACTCTTCTTTTAGCCATGTAAAAATAAAGTTCTGGAAGTTATGAACTTGGGCTTTTGAAATGAAGCACATAGAAAGGGAGCCATTCTTATTTCCTTGTGCATCATAGAAGAATGCCAGAAATAAATGATCCTTCATGTTCTTGTAGCATCAACATACCAAAATCACCCTTAATAAATGTTTGCTTTGTCACATTGAACTCTAAGAAGTAAACGTTCTGAGTTACCTTGTTCAAAGACCAAAACCCAACAAAATGTAGCAGAATTGTGTGTGTTATAAGTTTCGTGATTACAATTAAAGCTCCAGATCACTAAATGCATTTCATGTTTTTATTATTATTTTTAAATTGTGCAATTTTGTTTTATTTGTTACCATTTATTAATTAATTTTTATTTATTTATTTTATATCACTACCCACCCTCCTGTTACCCCCTTATAGACTCCCTCTTCCATTCCTTTCTCCTCTGAGAGGTGTTGCCCCACATATCCCCTCCACCCTGGTAAACCAACTTTCTACATTATTAGATGCATCTTTATCCAATGAGACCAGACAAGGAAGCCCAGCTGGGGAAAGAATTCCACATATAGGCAACAGCTTTAGGAACAGCTCTTGCCCCAGGTGTTTGGGGACCCACATGGGTTCTGAGATGCACAACTGTCATGTATGTGCTAGGGGCCTCAGTTCAGCCAGTCCATGTATGCTCTTTGGTTGGTGGCTCAGTCTCTGATAGACCCCAAGTTTTTCCTGTGGAGTTCCTATCCCCTTTAGGGTCCTCAATCCTTCCTCCAAGTCTTCCATAGTATTCACTGAGCTCCATTCAATGTTTGGCTGTGGGTCTATGTATCTGTTTCCATCAGCTGCTGGGTGGCACATCTCAGAAGACAGTTATGCTAGGCTCCTGTCTGCAAGCATACCAGAGTATCATTAATAGTGTCAGAGGTTGAGTGCTTACCCATGAAGTGGGTCTCAATTTAGGCAAGCTATTGTTTGACCATTCTCTCAGTCTCTGCTCCATCTTTGTTCCTGCATTTCTTATATGCAATACAAATTTGGGGTCATAAATTGTAGGTATGTTTGTGTTCTTATCCCTCACCTATCATTTTTATTCATAATCTATTATCTTCATGTAAGTTTTATGGCTTTAAAAGGCTGGAATTTGAGAGTGAGGAGGTGGGAGTGGGGAGTGGGTGAGGGCACACCCTCATAGAAGCAGGAGGAGTGGGGATGGAATAGGGAAAAATGGGGTAAGGGGATAACATCTGAAATGTAAATAAAATATCCAATAAACAATAAACAATAAAAATAAAAGGTTGGAAAATCATCCATCTTTCCCTTTTGCCTGTTTTTATATCGAAATTCAAGTTGACACATGAGCATTGAATAAAAATAACTTTTCCTAAAATTCTTCGAGCATAGCACCAGGAAAAAAAATAGTAAGTTACAACTAGTTAAAATGCAGAGAAGAGCTGAATGCAGTATGCCCAGTACCAGCAGATATATCTACAGTGGAAATCCTATGCTTAAGGCTCAGTGAACATCACTGAAGAGGAGTGCTGGTTGAAAGACTGTAAAAGAGAAAGGAGCAGGAAGTCTGCTGCAAGATTATGTCTTCTAGATATAGCAGAGAATCTGTGTCCAGG
Source organism: Arvicanthis niloticus (assembly GCF_011762505.2). NCBI lineage: Eukaryota > Metazoa > Chordata > Mammalia > Rodentia > Muridae > Arvicanthis > Arvicanthis niloticus. The sequence continues at coordinate 77,152,116 of NC_047662.1, read as the reverse complement.
GAATCTGTATCTCAGCAAAATGACTACTTAACAAGACCTGCACAATGATAACACTAGTTGACATGCCAGTGTATGGGAGAGAAATATCACAGGTTCCATCTCTAGATGAACAGCTACACACAATTAGAGGCTGTTGAGAGAGGGAGAAGTAGTTTTCTCCAGGAATGTGCCACCTAAATGGTTATCCAATCCCAAGTAGTGAGTCTTAAAAGCACACATACCAACAATACTATCTGGGTTAAGCAAGGTTACATTAATTTTTTATTCAAATACCTAACACATTAATGATTAAAAAGTAAGAGGGTGTAGATTTGATAGAGAATGAGAGCATAGCAGAAGTTCAAAGGAGGAGAGTAATTTTGTTTAAATGAATTTTTAAAAAGTAGCCAAAAGGAGCAAGAAAATTTGAAAGCAAGATCCTGAGGGGAAGAAACAGAAGGGAACTTGACAGCATATAGTGATACCTGAATCTAACCTAGTCCATCATGAGACTGACCTCCATCTTAAAAGAAAAAAAAAAGCCTGTGAGCTTAACCTGCAGTTGAACCCAATCTGCACCCAAGTATCAGGAAGGACTCCAGAGCTTGTCCTTGACATATACCCCAGAATTACTTTCTACATACTTCCTAGCAACAATTAATTAAAAATTAGTCTGATTGTTTCAGATGTTCTTTAGACCATTTGTCAGAATTCACAGTCTTTCTTCCTAGCACCCACCTATCAGCTTACAATAGCCATTCAATTGAATGCTTGTCAGGATGGACACCTCCTCACTTGCTCTCATTTCTGATAAAACCTTGTCTTAATGAGTTTGGGGCTGATTCACCAAACCTATCTTGTGCGTTGGCAGTGAGTAAGCCCAAGCTTGAATTTGTAATAAAGAGACCCTGATGAGATTGCATTGGAGTTGGCTCCTTTCATTGACAGAAAGATACTTCCCCCTAATTTTAACATCCTTAAAATAGCTGAGAAGCAATTCTAATAGGCTTGAAGACACCTGTGCCATGTTAAAAATCTGTCAAAGTCACCCTATAATGAGTAGCACAAACACAATTAGTCACAACACACAAAACACACAAGAAAAGTTTTTCCTCTCTTCTCTATCAGGCAGGAAAGATAAATAACCAGAAGGTGATGCTCACACACAAGAAAAGAAACTCTCTATCAGGGAGCAACAGGAAATTACCAAAAGGTGGTCCTAATGGTTGTTTTAGTCCAGCATTCAACTCCAGATTGGAACACTGAGGTCCCCAGATCAGGACTTAGAACTTAAAACATCTTGCAGTCCCGAATGGCTGCGGCCATAGATACAGATGCAAAGCCAATTTTCAAGTCTGATAGATGCAGCATTACTCAAAGTTTATGGACAAACACTGACTCAGACCACAGAACCAAAATTACCGTGAAGCCACCTACAAGCAAAGCTACCATGTGGCTGCCTAGAACCAATGTAGTACTGCATAGACAGGCCCAGATGCTTGGAACCAAAGCTATTGCAGGGCTGTGCAGACAGGGATGGACAACTTGACACAATTGTAGTGCTACACAGACAAATTACCCATACTAAGACCTCCTAGGTTGGCCCTGGAAGTCATAAGGACTTTTCCATGCCAAGGCACCAAAAGGTTGTGCCTCATTCTCAAGCCCAAAAGAGCCACTAGGAGCCAACTTGAAGTTAATATTCACTTCAATTCCCTCCAACATTCTGATGAAGTTGTCCTATTTTCAGTGTTTTTAATTTATAATATTTAGCTACAGTTTGCTTTTAGATAGATGTGAAGTTTTTATTTCAGCCAGTGCTGGGTTGCTTAATTTATCCTGCTTTAAATGTTTCACTAGCTTACTGTTATGGTTTGTATATGCTTGGCCCAGGGAGTGGCACCATTAGAAGTTTTGCCCCTGTTGAAGTAGCTGTGGTCCTATTGGAGTAGGTGTGTCACTGTGGATGTGGGCTTTAAGACCCTCATCCTAGCTTCCTAGAAGCCAGTATTCTGCTAGCAGCCTTCAGATGAAGATATGGAACTCACAACTCCTTCTGCACCAAGACTGCCTGGATGTTGCCATGTACCTACCTTGCTGACAATGGGCTAAACTTCGGAATGGATAAGCCACACCCAATTAAATGTTGTTCTTATAAGAGTTGCCTGGGTCATGGTGTATGTTCACAGCAGTAAAACACTTACTAAGACATTTACCATTATATTAGTAATTGTTAATATTTTATATGAGTGTGGTATAATGACATGGGCACATTACAAAATTTACAAAACTTCTAAATGATGTCTTGCATTCTCATGCTATAGAATTAAAGCCCCATTTCAAGAGAGAGCATGCCTCTGAAATATTTATGTACAGATTGACCTCCTAAAACTTTCATTTTTAACTTGGTTTCATTATGGTGTTTCATGCACAATATTCCCACCTCAGCCTTCCAAATGTTGTGGTTAAGTTGATATCATCACATTTAAACCTGTTGAGTATGTTTTCTCTAAAATTCTTAGGATTAGAAAGGTTTCTGAGTATAGATTTTTGATTATTGTATCCATATCAGAAATCTCGGGGGGGGGGGTTCTGAGTATGAACAGAAAACCAATTTGTTAATTGTATTGTATACATAGCCTAAAGGTAAATTTGCTTACTACTTTAATACACCTTTATTTTCATTTTGAGGTAAGACATGGACTTTTCTACCATAAGTATCTTTGAGCATTTTAAAATTCTTAATTCTGAATTTCACATTAGGAAACTTCAATCTATGTTCTTTTCTGTTTTATAAGATGCACATGTTTACATAACTGTTTTGCACATGTGTTTGTGTATAAACTTCTGTTTGAGTCATTAATAATGATAGTGTAATATCTGTTCTAATTTTATACTAGCGGTTTTATAATATTATTTTTTTGTGTATGGTATGTGTATGTGTGTGTACTCACACGCTCATGCATGTGCACGTGGGTGCACACACAGGTATGCATGTATGTATAGATGTTAGTCTCTGCATGTGGACTTAGGTGAATTCTTCAACTACTTTTTTAGTTTAGTTTTTTAGTCATGGTCACCCACTGAACCTGAGAATCACAGAGTCATCCAGAATGGCTGACCAATCAGTTCTAGAGAATCCCCCTGTCTCTATCTCTGCAGCCCTGGTATTATAGATATACAACACAGTACCTTGCTTTAATTTACTGATTATTTTATTTTACTTCATGTGTATGAGTGTTATGCCTATATGTATTTATATATACCACAGGTATGCCTGGTGCCCACAGAGGCCTGAGGAGGGTTTAGATACTAGAACTGGAGTTGCTTACTGATGACTATGACTTACCATGTGAGTTCTATTACCAAACTTGTGTCCTCTGCAAGAACAAGGGAGCATCACACCTGAATAATCTTTTCAGCTTCACACCTGGCTTTGTACATGGGTGCTGGAAAATACAATGCGAACTTCATGATTTAAATTATTATTATAACATTTTCATTATGTTTATTCCAAACCAGCATACAAAATTATTTATAGGCTTGATTGAACAGAAGTTTGCATTCCATTACAGAGAGTATGCTTATCTTACAGATACAGCACATTATCAATGCATCTTACATTTATTTTCATGGTACACTCATATGCTGCAAAATGACATTTGCTTCCTGACATTACTGTGCCAAATATTCTGACCTGGGCTTGTATGATTGGCAAAACTTGTACATCTTAAATTCAATTCAGGTTTATAATATGAACAATACAAAGCATTTTATAATAGACCTAAAAATTATTATATTCTTTTATGAAAATGTTCATTTTTTTCCATTTTATATGAGTATTCGTCTAGTGATAGATAGTGGTGCTAACTAATGATTTGTCAGTATTCTATAAAATAAACAGTAGTATAACTTTTTATTTAATTATTTGTCTTTAGCTTTTGCTTCTATAATTTTATAGTAAAGTTTTTGAGCTGTAGATAATAAAAATAATTAGTGAGTTTCCTATTCCATTTAGAAATATTTTCCAATTTTTTATTACAGCAAAATTTTAATTTACCTTCTCATATTTAAATATTTAATCATATGGATTTTTCTGTGTTAAATACAAGACATATAAAGCTCTAATTTCCAAGTTGTCCTAATGTATTTATTATATAATTTGTTTTCTTCATTGATGTGAAGTTCAATTGCTATTATAGTACATACAAGACTTTTTTGTAAATTGTCTCATTTATTTTATTGTGTTATATTATATATTACTAGTCAGCAGCTTTATAACCTGCAATCTTTCTTAAATATTCACTTTACCCCTTTCAGACCAGGCACTGGACTCTGTCGGGATTACACATCTTCCTTGAGAGCTCTTCCAAATAAAGTGAGTTTTGCTCTCATTTTCTTACTCAGTCTCCCTCTGTGGCACAGATATTCTCCAGGTTCTTTCTCATTGGCACCATGACAAAGATATCCCTTTCAACTCAGTTGTCTACCCTACCAAGATTTTTTTAAGTATTGCCTAATGTTCCTGCCCACTCTACTCAACTCAGGTGTCCACTAATGCCTGCACAAGTCTTCCCCATCGATGATCACTAAACCCAGCAGTAGTCAAAAGAAACTCTCGGGAGGTTCATACTGCCACATCCATCCTTTATTTCTTTGTTTTCACTGTGTTAATATGGAAGCCCTAACTGTGTTCCCATTCTACAGCTAAACCTTGAGCTACTCACTTAATCCATTCACTTTCAAATACGTAACAACAGTCACAAAATTTATTTCCTCTTTTACCTTATCTATGTTTCATTCTAAACAATTGTAACCATTGTTATGAACACACATTGAAATTCTCTATGCAAAAAAGAAAAGATCTTCAGATCATATCATTTCTGCCCCTATCAAGGGACAAAAGAACATCAAAGGAGAGCTAACTAACTCTAAAAGAAGATAAAAACCTGTGTGAAAACCTATTGTTTTATAAATTGCTATAAAACACCACACACACACACACACACACACACACACACACACACACACACACACACACAAGGTTAAATGGAATTATTTTACACTGAGGATAATATTTCTTCTTCCCAGAAACATGTTACAAAATGAAAAACCTACTGACAAATGTGGGATATATCACTTGAATTGCAATGAAGTCCCAGACCAACCTCCATAAACCATATAGGCTATTGCGATTGCTCTTGGTTGCCTACCAGAGCTTGATGTTAGTATTCTACTGCTAAAGACAACACAAACTTTGGCCACAGGGCTTGAAGAAATCAAACTAGTACTGACATGGATGCATCCTCTTTGATAGCTACTTTTCATAATATTAGAATGTGCCTTTTAGGCATTTTAGGAAAAATATTATGTAGCTGTGGAACCTGTAAGCTACAATAATGATCAGTTTGCAAGTGTGTCATGAATACTATGGCTATAACTAGCTACTTAATGATTGGATTTAAGGTCTACTCCTGTACTGGATTTGTGTGTCAACTTTACACAAGTTGGAATTATCACAGAAAAAGAAACCTCCCTTGAGGAAATGCCTCCATGAGATCCAGCTGTAAGGCATTTTCTCAGTTAGTAATCAATGGTAGGAAGGACTGTTGTGGGTGGTGCCATCCCTGGGCTTCTAGTCCTGAGTTCTATAAAAAAGAAAGCTGAGCAAGCCAGAGAAGTGAGCCAGTAAGTAACATCCCTCCATGGCCTCTGCATCAGATTTCTGACCTGCTTGAATTCTGGTCCTGACTTCCTTTGATGATGAACAGCAATGTGGAAGTGTGACTTCCTTTGTTGATGAACAGCAATGTGGAAGTATAAGCTAAATATATTCTTTCCTGACCAACTTGCTTCTTGGTCATGATGTTTGTTCATGAATAGAAACCATGACAACGACAATTAAACAGGAAAAACCTCATGCATGGTACTCCAAATCTAGCCAAGAACACATGGCTAGGGAACTCAGGGTCTAAGAGTAAACAGATTATCATTTTAAAAAATAGTTATAGTATCAAATTGCCTTCTAAATGTGTGTCTCTATCCCTATGTATTAGGTCAGTTCTTTGTTCTCATTAGAGAAGCATAATAATGCATAATGTCAGTGAATACTTACAACTGGTAAAGAGGCAAGAATAAATGTCTGTGGAAATCTCAGCCATAACTGAGGAATCTACATAGCACACCCCTCCTGACAATGCTCAAAGAATATTTTGCAAGAGTAGAAATACATTAAGAGTCAGAGATAGGGAAAGACAAGGCTGAGACTGTCTTCTGGACTTGGTAGGATTTGCTTCACAAGACCTACACAATGGCGAGGGAGTCAACATTTCTTTATAAATGAGAAAGGGGTACATTTGTACCTGATCACAGCTGAAGAACTATTTTATAGTTATTGGCTACCAATGGAGGGAGAATTCACTTTCATCAAAGGTGTATTCCTTGTTAGATTAAACATGATCCAATGGATACCTCCACATTTCTGTTTATATGGGCAACAAAAATAGATTCATTAAGCTCAATAGATTATAAAATAAATAAAAAACATCAAACTTGGAATATAATATTAAGAAATAATGTGAGAGGAACGAATGGTGGGTATCATCAAAATTCATTGTATGTATAAGGAATAAAAATATTCCATATAAAAATAAATTTGCCTCTTTTCACAGACTATATGTGATGCCTACAATTTTTGTTCTGTCTAGATAGAAGGCTGTTGAGATTTTATTGTCTTTACTGTATAGGATAGTGAAATTGACTCAGAGTTTCTTGTTGGCAAACATAAATCTCTATTGTAAGTCTATGTGAAGACTACTTCTGCTTACTTGATGAAGTTTATCTCTTCCTCAATTCTTCAATAAACTCTGCCACTCACTACACATAAGTCATGCTGCACAAGTTTCTATCATCTTCTTATGTATATCTGTCTTCACTCAGATACAAACAACCCATTTTGATCCTCTAGGCAGCCTTCACTCCTGAGCTACTCTCTATAAAATTCAAGGTTCCCATCATACCTTCCTGTTAAATAATTTGCTATTATGACTCACAAGAGACAACAATAAACCCTCCTTATCATTGCAATTGTAATAACAAAAGGATAAAAATCAGTACCTTTAATGCACATTGTGAAAAATCTGAAAAAATCCAAACAAAGCTTTTTTATCTCAGGACTAATGACTGACCAGGCACAAATATGCACCAATATGCAAAATATTACCAACAGGAAAAATTTCACTAACTTCCGCATCCAAAATTTTTATGGAGCTTTTCTCACATATATATAATGGATTAAATTACTGGTTTCTGAATTATCCAAAGGTTTTTAGCACTCATTCACTCACCAGTGGTCAGCTTGATATCACATGACTCAAGCTTTCCCCAGTCCTTTGCTTTTTCTTCTGATGTTTCTGGGTTAGGCCATTCCCATCTTGAATTATCTTGGGGCATAAACAGCCTACAAAGTTACCATAGCAAAGGTTCTTCCTTCTGTCACTTAGGAAATCCCTAGGATTATCCTACTAATTCTCAGGAATTGGAAACAAATGAACAATAATCAGACTCTACCTGCTTCTGCTTTTTCTATTTTTTGACTGGTGATTTCTCACAGTCTCTTGTTGCAGGATTTAGTCTTGTTTTTCTCACTACTCCACAGTTACCTTATCAGTTTTATATGTTTAATTATGATTCTTTAGCTGAAACATTACTGGATTTCATTCTGTAGCTCAGACGTTCTTTGAATCTACAATCATACAGCAAAGTCCTTACATGATAGTTGACTTGAATGTCTAATGTACATCTCAGACTATAAGCTCCAGAATTCAGTTTTGATCTATTCCCAAGAACATATTCTACTTGTTCATGAGTCTGCCTTTTCCCCCTTCGATTCTTACTGTCTAATATTAAATCATATTTCATTTTATTGAAATAATACTTATTCCCTTGCTTCTTGCTTCTTTCTCTTTCAGCAATGTATTCACAACATAGGATGCTAATGAGTCCTTTTCATTCTTACTTGGTTATGCTGTTATTCTGCTCAAAGATTTTCATTGTATTCTTTAGGAGAAGCTAACATGGGAGGAGTAAGGAGAGGAAGAGGAGGAGTAAGGAGAGGAAGAAGAAAAGGAAGAGGAGGAGCTAGAGAGAGCAGAGATGCAGAAGCGATAGATAGCTATATAGGTATGGAGAGCAGTCACAAGTCACTTTTATTTAGGTTAGCTAATTAGGAACCAACACTCTTTGTATGGGCATATCGTTATTGAGCATTACTAAATAAGCCTTTGATTAATATTTAAGCATTAGAATCTCATTTTCTTACTGGGACTGCATGGATGGCGGGATGGTCTGGGCAATACCCAGCCTTGCAGAGACATTGTGGAAGATTGGCAGAGCCATCTCCCACGCTGGTATCTCCTGGGTGGCAGGGCTGGTGTGTCTGGCTACCCATTTTCTAGCTGTGGCAAGCATGTGGCCTGTGGCCACAGAACATGGCAGCTGAACTAGGCAGAGCCGCTGCAGCTTAGATAGTCGGTTTGACCAGAGGCCATTTTTTTAAAAGATTATTTCAACAGGATTCCCATCAAAGTACAATAAACAGCCAAGATCCTTACAATGTCCTAGAAATATTCTCTGGCTTCATTTCTTAGTTTTCTAACTGTGATTCTTAGCATATCAATTCTCCTTCGGGTAACTATGAAAGTTATCCATCATCTTCCTAACATTCGCTTACATGTTTCCTTAGAAAGCAATGACCAGTGTAGAAAGTTATTTACAAGAATGAAAAAGTGGCATGCTTATCATATCTGATAGGGTAATCACTATCTGTCTAATTAGACTTCAGAGTTTCCCAATAGAAAGTAATTCATGTTTTGTTCTATAAATATAGCCAACTATAGATGACTTGAGAGAGACTCTCCTCTCTCTCCTGGAAAATAACATACCACTACCAGTTTTTAAACCAATATAAGTTCTAACTGCTATAAAAAATAAATTCTCATACACATAGTTAAATGTAGATCTGACTTCTCACTAAAGAAGCTTTTATTTATCTATTTATTTGTTTGTTTATTTATTTATTTATATCAGATGAAGACCAATACACATACCCACAGCTAGCCAATGTTCAGTGAGTAATAGACTGTAGGATACCCAACTGGAGCTGATACATACACAACATAACTCCTACACTTTATCCTCAAATGGCACCAAGGAAGACGGAGAAAAATATTTAAAAGTCAAAGAATCAGATCAGAACATTTGCTGTGATAGTGTATCTTTAATATACAGTGAGAAAGCTATATTCATGAGATCCCAACAACATTCTGGCCAGAACAACACCTAACTAATGACAATACACGTGGACATGTCAAGGTAGAATTGGGAAAATCACACACATGACTCTAGTTTAGATGAAGAACTACAGGAAAGTACTGGATGCTGAAAGAGGAAATATTAGTTTTTTTCAGAGACAGGCAACCTGATAATAATGTGATATCAAGTTGCCAACTCTGAACATATATTCATATGAACAACACTAAATCAACTCAGAAGGTTGTGTGACAGAATCCATGTGGTGTGTGTGTGTGCTTGTTTATGTGTAAAAGAGCAATAGTTTAAAAAGTAGTCAATAATATATAAGAAAGGTAAGGACAAAAGGAGAGTTATAAAGAGGGTAGGGAATGGTAAAAATTATGTAAATATAATATTCATATATAAAATTCTCAAAATTAAAATAAAACTTTTAATAAAAATAATTTTAAAAAGAAAATTAAAAAATATTCCAAGTGTATGTGCAATATAATTTACAGTTGCCTTTTGCGTTTGTGGCCAAATGCCACTTTGCCAATAAATGTTTCTTCATCACACTTTTAATATGTAGCATCCTCTTTAGTGAATCCCAGTCACTCTCCTGAATTATGTTGCTCTTCATTGAATTTACCCTGTGTCAACATTTATTCATTTACATTTTGATATTTTATTATCAATATCCCACAATAAAAGATAAGCTCCAATAAGGAAAATATTTTTGATTGTATTCTGATTCTTATACTGCTTCATTTATATTGCTCCATACTGTTACTAGAAAGAGTGATATCTGACCTGTTGCAGGTGGATATTGGATTTTTATTGAATGTATTAACATCAGTTTATTGGGACCAACTCTGATTTATTGTTCGTTAGCTTACTATTCAAATATTCAAAAGTACAGATATAGAAACATTTGTAGCACCTTCAGATCCCTGAAAATTATTCATGTTTGGTGCATTTTAATGTAAAATTTAGAAGTCTGTTTATTACCTAAATTGTATCTACTTGGTCTTACTATTTGAAATGTATGAAATTTAGAGTCATTTGGAAGAATTGGCACTGATAGTGCCTATACAGGATGAATAAATGAATACACAGGTATTTGTATTAAGTTACTTTCACATCTTGCTGTAAATTGCAAAGAACCTGAAATTTTTCATGATTTCATAGAGTAAAAGCTGACTTTTAACAGCTTTTGATAGATTCGCCAATACTAAGTCTGTTGAGCTGACCAGCATGCTATAGTCTAGTGTGTCAGGGAAAAGGGCCACAGCCATGGGAACCACTAAGCTAGAGCCCAGCTCTGCTGGGTTCATATAATGGTTACTTTTATGAAGTACTATAGGCTATGTTGTGTGTTGAAAGAAGGCAAGCCACTTTATTGTAGATCACAGGGCAGTCTACCTAGTTATTAAAATCAGGGTAAACAGACAGACAGTGACATTTTCTTTCTTGATAATCTATCCTCAATAGAAAAAGTCCTACTCAAGAAGAACTATATAGAGATTTCAATGCATGCGAAAGGCAAGGAAGACACTTTCTGAAGACTGGAGACACACATAAGACTAAACTCAGATGATAAGCATTTGGATCATACCACATGATACTTAATATATTTCATAATTATTAGTTACTATTGTCCATGATTATTTTTCTAAGGCTGTTAGAAGCAGAGCACCTGCCAGGACAGGTGAGCAGCAAAGTTAACAGACAGATGGAAACGTGAAACATTTTCAGGAAATGCTAGAATCAGGGAACTTTGTGACATAAACAAATGAGAGTTTTGGTGGTTTCATGGATAAACTGGGCATTGTTAAAGACTTAGAAAGCTTGAGGTTATACTGTGGAAATCCCTCAACTGAGGTTCACAGTGGAAGAGAGCTGTTTGATTATAAGCTGATTTGGCATAAATTTTAAAATTTGGTATACAGGTTTCACCAAGAAATTGCTCTCATTAATGTTGAACAACGATTTTGTTTAGACTGGTAAACTGTAGGCCATTGGAAGATGGTAACATTGTTTAGTATTGTTTATGAAGGTGTCATTTCCAAGGAGAAACGATGCTAGTGCTAGAAATCAAATTAAAAACGGTATAAAGACAGAGGCAGAGATTCTCAAACAGTACATTTAAGGAACTAGTAACATATTTGGAGTAGACAAAAGACAATCAGTCTTAATATTGTTGCATACAACAAGAGCCAGATTGACTTTCAAATGCAAATACATGCAAAAGACAGAGGAAATCAACTAAGGGAGAATGAGCACAAGAACTATAAACCCACGCTTGGGCAAATGAAAACTATTTTTCTTATAATGCCCATGACAAAATATTTGCAAATACAAGAACCACTAATTTAAAAATTAGAACTACTCATTCATACTTTTACTTTTGAAATATTCTGTGAGAAAACATAAAAGCACTTTCATTCTAAGGTAGATGCATAAAACTGATTTAAAAATAAATACAACCTGAAACCAAAGAAACATGTTTCTTTGTACCAAAGTACAAGTTCCCATGCCTTGGTAAACTGACAGCCTACTTACTTTCTTACTTTCCCAAATATTTACCACTGTCATGTCACAAAACTATTTTAGACCATAAAAAAAAAAACCAAATAAGAAAGGAATTGAATATTATGAAAGATGTCACTATGCAAAATAAGCCCTATCTTCCAAGAACTATTGCACAGGGAAAAGGTGATTAGTTCTGGAAGACTCATGCAGCTCATATATCTACTGCTTAGAAATAGACAAAGGTTTCATAAACAAGTGAGTGAGCATCAGAAGGAGGCAGCGTGAGTCCTGCACAGAAAAGGGGCTTATAGCTCAACATCACCTACAAACTTGGGTGCTAAGACTGCATAGTTACACAAATATGATAGGATAAAATAATAGTTATCTAAATACATTAAAGAATTTCTAGTGTAATATGACAGATTCTTATGTGCATTGTATTGCTTTTTATAAATTTATTTACAATGACTGTACGAATATCCCTGTATGCTAAATTCATTTTCCTAGCTATATTTCAGAGATAACCACAATACCTAATTTATTACAGAAGTTACTATCTCTCTAGAGATTATTTTGAGATTAGGTTGAGGTGGAATCTTGGCACTGCAAGGACACACTTCATTTATACAAAATAATGTAAATAGTACAGACCTTGTGAATTCAATATAGTAGTAAGTCCAATATGAAATAACTGGAAAAAGGAAGATAGAGAAAAGAGAGGATGAAGGAGAGAGAGAAAGATAGGGGAAAAGGGAGAAAGGGAGAAGGAGGAAGACAATGAGGGAGGAAAGGAGATGAGAGATAACAAGGAGGGGGAAAGAAGGATGAAGACAGATAAAGTCAAGTGAAGAAAAGCGAGAGAGAAATGTTATGTAGATATGATGAGCATCCTGCAACTCTAGCCCCTTTGCTGTGTAGGACTCTCTCTTTTATTTTTCTAAAGGGTCAATTAGGTCCTTCTGAACCACATACTGGACAATCTGCATCTGGAATCATGTGCATTTTGAAAGTAGTAACACATAAGTACATTTTAAAGTGGGTGGAGAACAAAACTTGGTAATCTTGTTATTTAGGGAATAAGAACTAAGTTCACTGTGGCTGGTTTTAAATATAGAAAGACTACTATGAAGAGCAATGAATTTTATATTATTCCAACAAGTACTCACTGATTTTCAGAGTTGAGAGGGTAAAGCAGACACCAGCATTTTTTTCTAGTCTCAAAAGTTTGTTTCATCCTTAGTTTATAAAATACTATTTTAGGATAAAGCAGATATTGTGGCTATAACGACTGAATTAAGTACATTTCCAGAAAATTAGCTTAATACAATAGTAACCTCATAGAAAATATCATTAATATAATGAACAAAATAAAGCTTCATTCCTGTTAGTGATTTTTAATTAACTGCTACAAATCTAATTGTATCTTTTTCTTATTAAGGAATGCATTTCAATATAACATCAAATATCAAAAGTTTTATTTACTGAATAGTCTCTCCTAATGTCAGTCCGAGAACCTCACAATATGATTTTGTTTGAAAATATCTTTATATATTTATTTAAATTGACAATTTTAATAAATTAAAGATAGTCCTGAGTCACCCAATTATTGGTGTTTATATAAGAACAGAGGTGCACACTGGACAGAAGGTTGTGATGACCCATCAGAGATTGTAGACTGCAGTAGTTAGGCTATAATCCAGGGTGTACTGAGAACCAGTCTTCTGAAGAGACATAAGAATGAACCAACCATGCCAATGCCTTGATTTTGAATTTCTGGCCTCCTTAACAATGAAAAAACAGATTACCATTTTAGTATATTTTCCTACTCTGCTCAAGAGGGAAGGCGTTGGCCTAGTAGTAAGCAGATGTTGTTCCACACCTACAGCCACCTTTGTATGTCATTCATTCGGACAGGTGAATATCAATTATTTGCTATCATAATGATAGAAACAGAAAACTAAGTTATAGAATTTGAGGAGGAAAAAACACTGAATCAATGATTATAAGGACATAATTAGAATAAAACCAAACTATTTCCAATAAACTGCTTTTGTTTGACTGTCTGGAATTTGTTTCAGATACAGAATTTGTCATAAATTTCTTCAACTTGAAAGACTGCTGAATGTATAGTCAATTCATCCATTAAGCAACATCGATGAAGAGTTTGTTAACTCCCACCTAGATAAAGTTCCCACGTTCTCTGAAGTCAGAAGTAAATGGACTTATCAGTTACCTCTCTGATATGATATTCAATAAATGGAAGCAAACAGGTATTTGAGGGGAGACTGGTTTAAAAAGCAAGCTCTCTTTACCATGGAGCTGTGAAGGTACTGAAGAGATTTATTTCCCAGGTACATAACTATTATCCCCAAACACAAGGGCCATTCTATGTCTACAGGATTTTAAGAGATTTTATATTGATTTTCTGTCATGGCAATATCACCTTCACTCTTATGGAGGTGCAAGGAGAGGGCATATATCTTGGGTAATTTCTGCATTTTTTTGGTATAAGGTTTTCTTTCTTTTTTTCCCTCTTTCCACTTGGTGTTAAGTGTTCTTGTCAAAATTTGTGAGTGATTGCTTTTAAATAGAACTAGTCTTCAGATACTAATTGTTAGTAACATTGTGTACGTTCAATAATCAATGACCACACTGAAATGCTGGGTGACTACTTCACCTTTTTGTTCTTTGTATGAACTCCTGGAGTACCTAAGAACATCACCTGTTATTACCCAGGGTTCTGCTGTCTCATGGGACCCTCCTACATGTTAACAGAGTTAAATGGACAAAACGACAAACTGCACTGTCCATTCTCTCATACTTCTTTGAAAGTATATACTTTCAAATTACTACTGACGTTAACTTACTGTTCTCCCAAATGGCGCACAGAGTAGATTTCAAGTATGAAGTTACACTAAACATAAAAGTCACAATTAGTGCATCTTCAATTTTTTAAGCAAATGATGCAGAAAAGCTCCTTTAAAAATGTTTTTTTTTCCTTTTTCTATGTATAGCAACCATACTGACACCAAGCCACCTTGCACTAACAGTAAATGTCAACACTTGTAGAAAAAATATTAACTAAACATTTTGAATAGTCAGTGTTAGAGGACCAAGAAAATTCAAGAGCTCATAAAACTTGAATGGTGTATATTAACTACCTGGAGCCTACTAAATTATATAAATCATAGTGTACCACATTATAGCTAGATCTCCTTAGTGTGCCTGGTTCATTGTTAAAGTAACTTTTATTTTCCTGTTGAAATTGCCTGTAAAATTAACTTTTATTTGCCTGTTGTAATTATCATTTCTGAAGCTTACTGCTTTTATACATTTTAATCTAGGCCTACAATGTTTTCACCTTTTGAGGTTTAACTGTTGAATAGGCTCACCCTTTCTAGCTCTTTCTGATCTCTGGCTGACTAATTCAGCTCATCTATTCTGGCTCAAACTCTCCTGATCACATCTAACTTCTCCTGCTGTCTCCTGAATTGCTCTGCTTTGTGTCCTACTAACTTTGGCAATATATTCTAATCTTTTGGCTCCTTCTCATTCTCTGGCTCATTCTGTTTTCACCTGGTCTAGCTTTTTCTATCTCTGCAATCTGTCTGTCTCTGAACAACTGTCCTGGTAAAACTGCTCTCTCTCTCTCTCTCTCTCTCTCTCTCTCTCTCTCTCTCTCTCTCTCTCTGAAGGAGCTTCCCTTCCTTCCTCCTGAGAGTTGGGCAAATCCTACGTTGTCAAATCTTTCTCTGATTCATCAGTTTGCCTGCCATGCAATTACATATCACATTCAAATATGAGGCTTACTTCTACAATAAAATTTTACCTTTATTTGAGATTAAAGGTAAACACTATGGGTGTTTCTATTTCTAGCCAGAGAGATTAAAGGTGTGTGTTAAGGGCCAAGCCACACCACAAGGAGAAACAGGTTTTTCTGAATAAATAACACAATCCCAGGGTTCACAGGCTGACCAAATATACTGGAACAGTTCATAGTCACTACCACTTTTTTGTCTAAACTGACAAAACTACTTCTTTTCACTTTCCTTTGAGTTTTATCCTATAGGCTCTGAGCTCCCTGCATACTGGGGACCAAAGAACCAATAAATGCCTATGAAAAAGCAATGCACCAGGGGAGAGGATTAATGACAGTAATAGGCCCACAGTTTTTACACTTGGGACTTTAAGGTATAAAGTACTTTCTGTAACAGTAAATGATAAACATTATAGGATGCTGCAATAACCCATTAATTAATGTAACACGATGTTTCCTTTTCAAAACAAACCCTATTCAGATGAGAAAAGAAAATATTCATATTCTGTATGCTATTTTTATTTAATGAATATTAAAGTTTGACAATGTTTTTTGTTTACTCTTTTAACCATTTTCATTACTTACTTACTTACTTTATATTTATTTATTTATTTATTTATTTATTTATTTATTTATTTATTTATAATCCAGTTGTTGCCCCCCTTATGGTCCACCCTCCAACAGTTCCTCATCCCAATCCTCATCTCCCCTGTCTCCAGGAGGATGGCCCTACCCCACATACCTCCATTAGGCCTCCCTCTCCCTGGGGCCCCAAGTCTCTCAATGGTTAGACATATCTTTACCCACTGAGGGAAGGCCAGGCAGTCCTCTGCAGTATATATGTCTGTGGCCTCAGACCAGCTCATGTCTGAGAGATCTCAGGGGTCCAGGTTAGTTGAGACTGCTGGTCTTACTATAGGGTTGCCCTCCTCCTCAGCTTCTCCCAGCCTTTCTCTAATTCAACCATAGTGGTCCCTGACTTCAGTCCATTGGTGGGTGTAAGTAACTGTTTCTGTTCCAGTCAGTTACTTGTTGGGCCTCTTGGAGGACAGCCATATTAGGCTTCTGCTGTAAGCACACCATAGCATTAGTAATAGTATCAGGTATTGGAGCCTAACCCTTGAGATAGATCCCATCTTGGGCCAGTCACTGGACTACCTTTCCTTCAGTCTTCTCTCCATTTTTGTCCTTGCAGATCTTTTAGGCAGGAAGAATTCTGGGTCAGAAATTTTGACTATGGGTTGGTAACACCAACCTTTCACTTGGGGCCCTACCTATCTACTGGAGGTGGATTCTTCAGGTTTCTTATGAAATGAAAATTGTCCTTTCGTGGTCTGAGAAGAATTGTACTGGAATTTTGATGGGATTCAATCTGTTGGGGGATTTTATTGAGTCTGTACATTACTTTTTGTAGGCTTGTCATTTTCACTATATTAATTCTATTCATCCATGAGTATGAGAGAGCATTCCATGTTCTGATATTTTCCTGAATTTTTCTCTATTTTTGAGGTTTATATCATGCAAGTCTTTCAGTTTCTTGATTAAATTCACCCCAAGATGTTTTATATTGTTTGAAGGTATTGTAAAATGTGTTATTTCCTTGATATCATTCTTAGAATATTTGCCACTTAATATAGGATGCTACTGATTATTTTGAATTAATTTTGTGTACAACTAAAACTATGATGGTGAAAATGTTTATCAGCTGCAGGAGTTTTCTGGGGAATTGTTAGGATCACAAAAGTATACTATCATAACATCTGCAAATAAGGATACTTTGATTTCTTCCCTTCTTGTTTGTATCTTGTTGATCTTCATCAGCTGTCCTATTGTTTTAGCTAAGACGTCAAATACTATGTTGATTAAATAGAGAGTGGAAAGTTTTGTCTTATTCCTGATTTTTGTAAAAATGCTTTGAGTTTCTCTCTAAGTTGATATTTGGCTATGGGCCTCCTGTCAATTGCCTTTATTATGTTAAGGTATGTCCCTTGTATATCTAATCACTCCAGGACTTTTATCATAAGGGGGTATTTTGTCAAGGACTTTTTTGCATCTAATGAGATGTTCTTGTGTTTTGTTTTCTAGTTTGTTTATATTAATCAATTTATATATGTTGTACCATCTCTGTATCTCTAGAATGAAGTCTACTTGATAATGGTGAATAGGTAAATAATCTTTTTGATATGTTCTTGGATTCAGTTTGTGGGTACTTTGGTGAAATTTTTACATCTATGTTCATAAATGAAATTGCTCTGAAATTCTTTTTCATTTTGGATTTCCACGTGGTTTTGGAATAAGCATAACTATGGTCTCATAAAATGTATTGGGCAATGTTTCTTCTGTTTTTGTTTTGTACAATAATTTGAAGAGTATTGATATTAATTCTTCTTTGAAAGTCTGCTTGAATTTTGTGCTAACACCAGATAGATCTGGGCTGTGTTTTGGTTAGGAGATTTTAAATATTTCTATTTCACTAATGGTTACTTGTCTATTTAAATTTTTTATCTGCAGCTGGTGATATGAGTCAGTGGTTAAGAACACTAACTACTCTTTCAGAGGTCTTGAGTTCAGTTTCCAGCAACCACATGATGGCTTATGACCATGTATAAAGTAATCACTGCCCTCTTCTGCTATGCAGGTATACATGACAGAGTATTCCTATATTTAAAAAATACATACATACATACATACATACATACATAAATTTAAATTGCTCATCTGATTAGATAAGGCCAGGAACCTGTTTTGAGGTATACTCTATACTCAGGAAGAGAAAGGAAGGCCTTGCAGAGAGAGGGAGTCCTCCATTTTGTACCAGACTCAGAAAACTGTTCATGGGGGAATTTGACCTTAACAGAAGGGTTCTTCAGCAACCAGGGAATGCCTACTGGATGATGATGAGATGATGATGTCATGACGATGATGATGATGATAATGATGCTGCTGCTGCTGTTAGAATCTCTATTCTTTGCACCTAAAGGAGATAGTGTCTTGATTTTGAATAGTTTGGAAATAAGTGGATTACTAAAACTGCTAGAATTATTTGATGGATTTCTTATAAAAGCATAGTACCTTTTCCAAATGTTCTCACTAAACCAAAGTCTCAAACAAGATATAAGTAGTGAAATAAAATGGTCAAAGAATGCAGACATGATGCTGCCTTCCCATGTTTATACCAGCTTCTGTTTAGACAATATGCTGTCTCCTTGAGTCATTGGAGAGGGCTCTCTGTCTCGGTGACACTCTTCTACCAGTGATGCTGCAGAAAAAAAAAAAAAAAAAAAGGGAGGGGACAACAAAAATGATTGAAATCTTTTCTCTGTAGGTAAGACTTTCTGTTAATGTTGTTTATACCAATGGGAGAATATTTGATTTTCTGCCTCTTTGTAGAAAAACAAAATCAACAACAAAAACCATGGTGTTTAACCAAATTCTAAATCTTATATATTTATTCTTTGAATTATTTAAAGATTATATATTAAATGATGGCCAAATCTGAGTATGCGGGACTAAAACAGCTTGATTATATTAGTCTGTGAGTATTAGAAATGGTTTAGGAGTTGTATTATCTTAAATAATACCCTCCAGCTACTAATGAGACAGAACAATGTTCCTCATCATTATCAGCCATTAGGCCTTATTCTGAGTTATTGGATCATTAATTCCCATTTTAAAATACAGTTTTAAAAAAATGTGTGTATGTATGTGAGACTTCCTGGGTTTATATGCACTGCAGGTCTGTAGGAGTCTGCAGAAGTCAGAAAAGGGCTTTGCTTTCTTTGTCTGTTAAACTTCTCTGATAAGGTCTAAGACATACTAATTCTACTAGATAAAAATTTAGAGGGCTAAATGATTTTATGTTCATTTAACAAAATAATAGTAATCGGTCTATTACTGGGGCCTGTAAGTTTCCTAAACATGTATTCTTGGCAAGATTTACAGTACCAGGTCTGTGTTTCCTCTTGTCAAGTAGGATTTACATTCAATGAAAAATGAATTGGTTACTCCTGTAACATTTGTGCCACCATTGCACACACGAGGATATCTTGCCTTTCTAGGAATTATTGAAGTTCACAGCATTCATAACTTGATAAAGAGGTATAGTAG
This sequence comes from Arvicanthis niloticus, assembly GCF_011762505.2. Taxonomy (NCBI): domain Eukaryota; kingdom Metazoa; phylum Chordata; class Mammalia; order Rodentia; family Muridae; genus Arvicanthis; species Arvicanthis niloticus. The sequence continues at coordinate 77,132,390 of NC_047662.1, read as the reverse complement.
GTGAAGAGGTTTAGGTTGGGGAAAGGATGAGGAATAAACTAGATAAAGCAGTATGGGCAAGAATACCTACTATGTGGGATATCTTCTCTCTCTCTTTTTTTTTTTATTGGATATTTTATTTATTTACAATACAGATGCCATCCCCTTTCCCCATTTCCCCTTCCTAGGACCCCCTATCCAGAAGTGCATTGCTTTTAATAATGCAAATTCTATGACAGGTAAGGAAGCATTCTTGTCAGAATGACCTAAGACAATCTTGTTAATGAAATAAAAAAGGGGAAGAAGCGGGGAGCCGTTGGGGCTACTTTGTAAGAATCTGACATGGGCCAAGGACAAGGAAATGGGCTGCTTGGCAGGAATATGACATTGGACAAGAAAAAGGAAGAAGGCTTCAGGCAAGAATCTGACATAAGGCTAGAACAAAGAAGAAATCAGGGATATCTTTTCTTATGTTATTGGTGGGAAGTGTCCTAGAGACCTTCAAAACCAAACAGATTTTTGACATTACCCTTTATATTGCCTTTTGACTAATGACAACTGAATCATAAAATTATTTTACTGAAAATAATACATACTTTGGTCACAGGTTATGAAGAAACCAAATTGGTACCTACCAGAAAACTTTCTCCCTGATGGCTAGTTTTCATAGTATTAGAAGATACCATGCAGTCTTCTGGGGGAAAAAAGTCATTCATTGTCTTACTAATACGTGATCTTTGTGGACTGCATTATATTCTTAATTATTAATTTTTATTGATTGACCATATAAGACCTTAAATTTTTCATTGTGGATTTCAGTTTCTATTTGCATTTGAAGCATATCTTGATATCATTTATATTTTCCTACTATAGTTCTTGAAATGTGCATTTTTCATTATTATTGAATTAGCTAATATTCTAAATTGATTATTCAGAATAGACTAATTAAGTAAATACTGTAATAAGCTTCTAAATGGTATTAAATTATTATTTAAACATCTCTTTCAATTATATAAAATTATTCTTTAAATGTCAAGGTAAGTTTTATGTTTATTAATCTTTCTAAACAATAATTACCTAAATACATCAGTTCACATGTTTATAATTCCATTTTCATGAAAATATCAATTATTTGAGCAACTTGAGCATTTTCAATTTTAATTGATATAAAAAATTTCAGAGCAGCTCTTATATCATTACAAAGTTAGAATATGGTAAAATTTATAAAATATCTTTGTCATCTTTTGGAATTATTATAAAGCAGTACTCTGTTTGTAAACCTAATGCTGCATCATAGAATGGATGCTACTTTATGTAGCAATTCCCATCTGAATATTTCACATCACTTGATGTAATTGACCATATAGTTTAATATAGTGCTAGAACGTTGTGCTATATTAACACTGTGGTAAATAGGTAACAAGTGTGTTCCTTATGGAAGAAAAAAAAAACCAGTATTTGTTTGCTTTAGGTACTTTTTTTGTGTGTGTGCATGTATGTGGATACACACATACCATAGCATATATGTTAAGGTTAGAGTACAATTTGTGGTATCTCGGTTCCATGGCCCTACTGATAGGCCATCACTAACCCAGATTAAAATTTTGTCTCTGGATGTCTCTTATATATAGACTCACATCATCTAAAAAGTGCTGAGTCTTGCATGGCCATGTGAAAAAAATAGCTTAACACTGATTCCCATCCTTGGAGCAGAGCCAGCAGGTCATCGGCCTCCATGAGCATTGACAGTTGCTGGGGGTAAGGCTTGTTTGTATAATTTACTTTATGTTTCTCCTTTGTGAAATATTCTCTCCGCCAAGCTTATCAGAAAATAGTCTTCCTGTCAAGGTTATCAGGGAATGTCTTCTCTGCCAAAGTTAATGACTCCATGATAATCAGAGACAGCACAAGTCAGAGAGGCAAGTGCATGTCTTAGCAAAATGGTAAACACTATGATCCTCAGGATAGCCCATAAGGCTATTGGAAACAACTTTGAAAACTTAAGTTCAAGAATATATAATTTCTCAACTGTGCAAAATTTAAGGATGCAATATAAATTATATGAGGGGCTTCATGGACTTAAGGAAATTACTCTGTTTTTCTTGAGTAAAATATTTTTAAGTCTCAAATCTTGTTTATTATAGAGAATTTTAAGTTGCTTATGACATCTGGTTACTCTGATAAGTCATGTATCCAAAGATATTAATTTCTTTTATAATTTTAACTAAGTAGAAAATCTAATTAGATAGGTCCCAATGCTTTTCTCAAATGTACTGCTATCTATAATATGTTCTTTTATCATTTAAATGTATTACTTTCTTCTGCTACCCCCACTGCAGCCCCACTCCTCAGCTTTCTAGTTTAGATAAGTGTTTGAAAATTCTGTTTACCTGGAAAAAAAACCTTTCATTTCATCAGCATTTCTTTTAGGTTATTTTTTATTATTATTGTCCTGATGTTGTGATCTTAATTGTTTCTTTCTATGTGCTGATTTAGGATATGCTCTAATCTGTTTGGCCAAGCCTTGTGCATAGTTAAGTTACTTATTTGAGATATGTTTCTTCTTTCTTAAAGTACATATTTCAACACAGCACTAAACTTCCCACTTAGGACTCCTTTCATTATATTGCATAGGTTTTTCTAAGCTGTACTGGGTCTGGCATGGCTTTGGTAGGGGTTAAATGACATGGCTCCTGCCACTGGGACAAAGCTAGCATACATTGGTCTCTATGAGTGTTGACAGCTGCTGTGGGAGTAATGCTTGTTTGTATAATAGTGTACATATTTTCAAATTTCCCCTTCAAGGAATGCCTTCCCTGTTACCATTAATGACTCCATGATAATCAGAGAAGGCATGATTCCAGGAGGTGAAAGGTGTGCCTAATGTTTTAGCTAAGTGTTAAATGCTGGGACCTTCACCATAGCCCTTAAGGTTGTGGAAGAAATGTAAAGGATTGTTTCAATTTTTTTTAATATTTAAGACATTTTTGGGCAAATAAAAGACTGAAGAGAAGAATGTATATTCTGTAAGATTTTTGGATATGTTTAATATATAATGTAATTTAAGTCATGTATTTCTGTTTACTACTTGGTTTGGATGTCCAATTAACAAGTGAGAATGAAATATTGAAATTACCTACTCTATTAATTGGTGATTCTCTGGGGAAACAACTTATAGAATGAATTTCTATATATAAATATAGAAAGAGGATTTGTTAGAATGGCTTAAAGGTTGTTGTCCAACTAAGGCTATTTGAAAACATAAATCCAAGAATCTAGTAGTTGTTCAGTCTATGAGGCTGGATGTCTCAACTAGTCTTCAGTATATGCCTAAGTTTTGAAGACGTGGTTCCTCATGCTAGTGAAAGAATGGACTTCTATTGAGATCAAGTGCAACCAAGCAAGCAGAGGTGTAAAGAGAGAAGGAATGAGGAGGAAGAGAAAAACAAGAAGGGGGAGAGTGGAAGAGGAAGAGGGAGAGAGAGAGATAGAGACAAAGATGGGTGAAACATGGGCTTTTGAAACTTCAAAGCCCACCTCCTGTGACACATTTCTTCCAACATAGCTATACCCTCTAATTCTTTTAGTTTTTTTTCAAATAATGCCACTCCCTGTTGACTAAGGATTCTAATATATGAGCTCATGGGTGACATTCTTATTCAAACTACTACCCAGACTAATATTGTGTTTAGGTATTCTGTAGTTTTATATATAATATTATCTGATCTATGAAAATATGCACTCCTGAGTTAGTTGCATATGTATTTAAAATTGTAATGTTTGCTTTATGTATTGGTTCCTTAATCAGTATGAAATAACCTTTTGCATCTCTGCTGACTAATTTTTGATTAAGATCTATTTTGTTGATATTAAAATGGTGACATTTGCTTCTTTCCTTGTATCATTTGTGTGAAGTGCCTAATTCTCATATAATATTCTCTGATAGTGAAATAAATTTATTGAAGACAACAAACATATATTTTCTGTTTTCAATCCAATATTTTAATATGTACATTTTTGGTGTTGGAATCAAAGCATTAGTATTCAGAATGATTATTGAAAGCTGTATACTTCTATCTCTTTCATATTATTGGTTTTGTTGAGCTTGTTGTTTACCTATTCCTCATTGCTTAACTACTATTATAATGTTATTTACTCTTTTTTGTAGCCACTAGAAAGTGGCTTTCTACTTCTTTCTCTTTGGTCCAAAATTTTCATATCAATGTCTCCCATGGAGATATTTCTTTTTTTCTTTCTGTAGAGCAGGCATAGATTTATTTAGCCTATTTTATTCTGAAAGAGTTTCTTTATTCTTCAATCACAGGAGATAGTATTGCTAGGTAGTATAGACTGGGTTGACACCTACCTTTCCACACTCCAACCCCTGTTGGCTTTTCAAGGTTCTCTTGAGAAATCTGCTATCTGGAAAGCTGCCTTTGTTTATAACTGTTGTTTCTCACTTGTAGCTTTTAGTATAATTTATTTGTTCTGCATTTTTATTGCTCTAACTATAATATGACAGAGAAGATTCTTTACTGCTCTTGTTTCTGTGGTATTATAAATGTCTCCTATCCCTGAGTAGGGATCTTTTTTCAAGTTTTGGAAATTTGGCTGTTATTACTGAAAATGGTGTTATTTTGCATTTATTATAAAATTCTTCTATGTTCATGATTTATAAATTTTTTTTTTAAAGTGAATTGTATATCCCAAATATTTTCTTATTTACTTTCTTTGGTCCTCGGCTAAATGTTTCAACCCCTCTAATTTGTCATCAAGCCTTGATTTTAATTCCACCCACCATATTGTTGAGGCTGTTGATATTCACTTGATCATTGTAATTCATGAGGTTTTCCTTGGACCTTTTGGGTTGACCTATTAGATTTTTTTTCATTTCCATTATTTAAGGTTCGTTATTTTCTATAACATTTCTCTATTGCTCAATTAGACATTCATATATTTGATTGACTTTGCTATTTCATTCAGCTGTTTGAGTTATATTGAAATTCTTTCAGGAGTGTGTTCCTTTTGCTTTTGTTAGACATACTTTTTTTTTCCTTTTTTTAAATTAGATATTTTATTTACACTTTAGATGTCATCCCCTTTCCCCATCCTCCCCTTAGAAGACCCCTATCCCTTGCCCCCTTTTCCTTGTTGCATTTATACATTTTTTAAAAATGTTTATCATAGGCTTTATAAGTTTGGTGTTGCTCAATCAGAGGTGTAACCCACTACCCAACCTAGATATATCAACTATCTTTGACTGGTGGAGATACATGAACATCTGCCTCCCTGTCTCCCCCCTCTTTCTCTCTTTCATCACCTAGCTTCTCCTCTCCTTCTTCTCCTCCTCTTCTTACTCCTAATCTTGCTCTCAGTACTCCTCCCACCTTAGCTCCTCCTACATATCACCCTTCCTGTTAAAATGAAACTTTTCTATCAAAATACAATTAGAACATAATTATGCCAATTTGTACCAGTGAGGTACAAGATAGTTCTAATACCTAGTCCATCATTTTGTTGACTAACCAGCACCTCTGTCGTCTATCCTAACTAAAACATATAGTTTTGAACCTGGCTTTAGGATGAATGTCAGTTGATGACCATTCACTCAAATCTTTTCTCTCAAGGTAAATAGCCAGGATTGGCTATGAGGCTATAAGTTTTCAACCCTGTCAGAGATCCAGAATGACTGAGTTAACTATAATTGTGGGAAGCACATAGCATAGCTTCTAAAACTTAGCCAATTTATAGAGACTGCTGAACACCTGGACAGTCTCTCTATTTCAAAACGTTGGAGCATCTGTTCTTCCACCTTCTGGCCCAGGATCATCTGACAGACCTTAGTGCTGCAGAATTATTAAGGGCTGATTACTCTGTCTAGGCAGATATAATCAGTTGACTATTCTGCAAGTGTGTCCTTTTCTGGACAGTAATTTGTCTGTAGAAGGAAAGAGGCAATTCTTGCCTAGTGGTGTCTCACCACAACCTGAATAACTCCAAAGATGCTCAATTTCTTCTTAGAATTCAATATAGGAAGCTGTCAGGAGCAGACAGGTCTCTAATCAAAATGAACATTAATACAGAAATGTTTGTCATGTCAATTCTGTGGATTTCTGATGTTTTGAAAACCAACTGTCCATGTAAAGTATTCTGGACTGTTGCCTGTTAACTCTACTCAGCTATTTCTAAATAAAACATAGAAAACACCCTAACAATAAACTCCAAGCCATGAATATGCTATAGTCCCTTAACTCACAGGCTGACCATCTCAAATCAGTTAAAAAAGTTAAAGAAGGGCTGGGTCTAAGCCTTGTATTCCTAAATGTGTTATACTGGTACAATGCCTAGGAGAATTATAATATTCATCTCACTCTTATTATAATAGCCAAAAGCTGGAAAGATCCCAGATGCCTTTCAACAGAGGAATGAATACAAAAAATGTGGTACATTTACACAATGGAATATTACGCAGCTATTAAAAATAATGAATTTGAGAAATTCTTAGGTAAATGGATGGAACTAGAAAGTATCATCCTGAGTGAGGTAACCCAATCATAAAAGAACACACATGGTATTTACTCACTGATAAGCGGAGATTAGCCCAAAAATTTGAACCAACAAAGATTCAACTACCAGACAACATGAAGGTCATGAAGAAGAAAGAACAAGTGAGGATGCCTAGGTCTTTCTTAGAAGGAGTAACTAAATACTCAAGGGAGCAAATATGGAGACAAAGTGTGGGACAGAATCTGAAGGACAGGTTATATGGAGACCATTCCACCTGGGTATTCATTCCATGTGTAGTCACAAAAAATAGACGCTGATATGGATGTCAGGAAGGGAAAGCTGACAGCAGCCTGATAAGGCTGTCTCCTTAGAGGTTACCCAGAGTCTGACATACCCAGATACAGATACTCGCAGCTAACCATTAATCTGATCAAAGGTTCCCAATGGAGAAGTAAGAGAGTAAACTGAAGGAGCCTTAAGTGTTGGTGGCCCCATGAGGAGAGCAACAATACCAATCAGCCAGAGCTCCCCAGGGTCTAAACCACCAGCCTAGGAGCACATATAGAGAGAAACATGACTCCAGCTGTACATGTAGGGGAGGATGGCCTTGTTGGGCATAGGTGGGAGATTAGGTCATTGGTACCTTGAAGGCTGAGCACTGAGTGTGGGGTGGGTGGAATCTGAGGGTGGGGAAGGGGGTTGGGGGTAGGTGGGTAAACACCCTCATAGAAGCAGGAGGAGGAGGGATGGGATAAGGGGTTCCTGGGTGGTGGGGGAATGCAGTAAGGGGATAAAATTTGAAATGTAAATATTACATCCAATAAAAGAGGGAAAAAAGAAAAGCAGTTAGAACCAACATCCTTAATAAAATGTCAGCCCTCTTTAAAAAAACTATTTTGATACTAAAATTTGTTGTGAAAATTGTATATTGCAGAATGATCAGCCTTGGTGTATCTACTCAACAAGCAAGCTAGGCAGACCTGCTCAAACCTCTGAGGTCCGCGAATTCCATCTGGAGTCAGTGAAGACAAAGCATCAGAGGATTGTCAATTTGCTCTTCCCCCTCCCCCCCACTCCTCTTCTAATATCTCAATGCCCATAATCAACTTGAAGAAGCTAATGAAGAGTCAGTGCCCCTATTCCCTGGGCTTAGGGACTAAGGTGGTAAATGTTGGGCTGTCTTTCTAGGGAAAAGTAATAGTTTTGTGGGAATAGGGAGGATTAGCTAGGGTTTATTGCATAGCCATAACCTATTAGTAGAAATCTGTATAATTAGTATCAAGATGAAGATATAAATTCTTAAATGGCACCAATTTACTTTGATTACAAATTGTTAGACATACTTTAAATCAAGCCTTGAAAATATGCCAGTGTAATTTCTCCCTAATTTACTCTCATTGGTGATAGAATCAATATACAAGAAACAATTGCTTATCTCTATATAGGATCAATTTAAAGATTGAAATAAAATATTATTTTTTGGAAACAAAAGAATTTAGCTATTGCATTAACAGAAACTATAGAAGATTCCTCTGAAAAATATTTTCTATGAGCTATTAAGGAAAGAAAAAAATATCAAAGATCATATATATTGGAACAAAAACCCTACAACTTTCAAACATTGGAAAGTTGGGCATTATTGAATTTTATATGATGGCTTAAATATAAGAAAGGAGCTGGAAACTGCATATGAGTACAATGAGGTGTTGCTTCAGAGTCATCAACCTAAGATGTGGATATATATTGACATATTTTATAAAAATTCAGATTTTTTTTACAGAATTAGGGTTAAGTAATATATAACTAGAACGAATTGCACATGTGAAACAAAAATTAAAGTTTAATCAGGTTCTTTCTTTCAAGTACTTACGCCTTTCATACTTAGTGTGTTACATAATCCATGAGCTGCAAAGAATAAGTTTGGAAGATCACAATGACAGAAAATAAGAACAGAGATATTTTATATTTTTATTTCTTTTAAGAATGCTCGAAATTCTTTGTTGAGTCCATATGATTATAGGTGTCATAGAGCTTGCTGGTAATTTTGTGGATTTCTGTTAATTTTCTTGTATTTTGTATGAGATGTTCCTGGTTCTTCAGATAAAGAAAAAATTAGAATTTTCTACTGGAGATGAGAAGTATGCCATGAGGGCTGGGAATGCTGCTTACTTGTTAAAAGAACAAACTGTCCAAACTTGATAAAATGAGGTTGATCCCTAGCAATTGTGTAAAAGCCAGTTGTGGTGGCCTAGATGGTCATAACTAAGACACTCATATATAGACAGAAGATACACCCTACCTAAACAAAGTACAAATGGAGAAAATACTCCTAAAAGTTGTTTTTTGTCTTCCATATCATTTCACATTCCCTTACTGATACACATTTACACATATGATGGTGGCTTGAATGAAGATATATAATAAAGGTAAAACAATTTTGATCATATTCTTTTCTTTCCTCAAGTTCTTCAGACCCTCTTCCCCTCCCTACTGTACTGACAGGAGCCTGATATAACTGTCTCTTTAGAGGTCTGCCAGAGTCTGACATATTCAGAGGTGGATGCTCACAGCTAACAATTGAAATGATCATGGGGTTCCCAATGGAGGAGTTAGAAAGAAGACTGAAGGAGCTGAAAGGTTTTGTGGCCCCATGATGAGAGCAACAATACCAACCAACCAGAGCTCCCATGGTCTAAACCACCAGCCTGGGAGCACAGAGGGAGGGACCCATGGCTCCAGCTGTATATGTAGGGGAGGATGGCCATGTTGGGTGTAGGTGGAAGAAGAGATCCTTGTGAAGACTGGATGCTGACTATGGGGGAATTCGAGGGTGGGGAAGTGGGAGTGGGGAGGAGGTTGGCACACATTCTCATAGAAGCAGAAGGAAAGGGGATGGGATAGGGAGTTCCTGGGCAGAGGGGAGAATGGGGTAAGGGGATAACATTTGAAATATAAATAAAATATCCAATAAAAAAACAATATGTTTAGTCCCCAAGGTAGAACTGTTTGGAAAGCATTAGAAAGTGTGGACTTGTTGTAAGTTGTGTGTCACTGATGGTGGACATTAAGATTTCAAAAGCTCACACCATTGTGCTTCTGTCTCTGGCTTTGTCTCTGTCTCTTTCTCCCTCTTTCTCTGTCTTAGTCTCTGTCTCCCTGTCTTTCTCTTTTTCTCTCCATACCTCTTGCTCCTACTCCAATGCCACACTTGCCTGATGTTATACTCTCTGACATAATGGTTGTAGATGAACTCTATGGAATTGTGATCTCCAAATGAAATATTTTAATGGAAAATTAACTAATTTTTAAAGGCAAAAATATATTTTATAAATCAAAGATGTATTTTTGAGATGTTCCTATTTCAATATTCCAGTGGTCCTGCATAAATTCAGAATATGGTTACTTTTAGAGGTCAATGTTCAAAAGCAGACTTGGATTTTCAGTACTCTATAGGATTGTTACACTACTCTGTTCCACTGGAGTACTACCCGTACTCTAACCAAAAATTGGAATGTTTTCAACTCTTGGCTTCAGTCTTCAAACATTTACAGCTTTACTCTGCATCGATGGATGTTTTTTAACAAACAAAATTGTTCATACTTCTGCAAAGTACTTAATATAAAAATTTAGCATTACTGTTAAACTGATAGCCTAATGCATATTTTTTCAATATACTCTCTATTGGATGGGGAAAGCAGATTGCCTCAAATTTGGCCTAGGAGTGGTGAATCTCATCCTTGCCCTGGTTCCAAAGTTGTAGTGAGAGAGAAAAATGAGTTTACCTTTGGACTGTGGGAATGGTATTAAGGCATCTCTGTCTTCTCTCTCCAGTAGCTTTGTGGCTCATGGCCTATGAAAAGAATATGACTGTCTTTGAAGCTGCTTATTCAGCAATAGGTAGCTGTGGTCAAAATAACTTTGTCACCTTATGTTGAAATATTTAATTCCATTTTGCTAGGGGAAAAAAAGGCTTTTCTTCAGACTCAGTTTTTACTTGGTGTGTTTTCTGGCTGCAAGTCTCTCAAGTAGTGATGCTGGAGTACATAAAGTTGTAAATGGCAGCAGTAGCCTGTAGCAGTAGCAGTAGCAGTAGCCTGGATAAAACTGCTAGGCTGTTTTCAGTCTTGCAGTCACCAATGTATTAGCCAAGGTTTGTTAATCTTTCTGTAGTAGTCTATGAAGCTAAGTTTTCAATATAAATTTATTTAAAATTACTACCCAATAATTACAAAAATATACATTAAGAGACCTCCCAAATTGTGAAACTATAAGTAACTCTGAAGTTTAAGAATACGGAAAATTTATTTCTGGTATATAATTTTACCCAGTTTGTCATCAATCTGACTATATGATATTTAGTTTTTCAAAAGTTGAAAATAATACATATTTAGAAATATAAAAAAGATCTTCTAACTTAGCCAAAGCCTAAGAATTCTAATGCAGTCATTTATACATAATGTGCTTTTCACTTATCCTCAGGCCAACAATGTATATAATTTAATATCAGTATTCATTTTCTGAGAGCATAAAGATTATATTATAATCCAAAAATTTAGATATTATGAATTTATGTGAATAATTTACAGCATTTGATACTTAATAATTAATGTAGCCAATATAGAGATTTGACAATCTTTGACTGGCAGAGACACACAAACATCTGCCTCACCTCCATGTTCCCCCTCCCTCTCACTCTTCACCTAGCTCCTCCTCTCTTTCTCCTCCTCTTTTCCTTACTCCTCTTCCTCTCCTTCTCCCACCTTAGCTCCACCTACATATCATCCTTCCTGTTAAAATAAAACTTTTCTCTTAAAATATAACTAGAGCATAACTATACCAATTTGCGTCAGTAAAGTACAAGATAGATCTAATACCCAGTCAATCATTTTGTTGACTAACCAGAAACTCTGTCATCCCTCCTAACTAAATGACTTTGTGACTTTAGTGTTTTGATTATTATGTGATGGGAGGTATTTCTTTTCTGGTCTAGTCTATTTGGTGTTCTATAGGCTTCTTGTATGTGTATGGGCTTCTTGTTCTTTAGATTAGGGAAGTTTTCTTCTATAATTTTGTTGAAGATATTTATTGGCCCTTTAAGTTGGGAATCTTCACTCTCATCTATACCTATTATCCTTAGGTTTGTTCTTCTCATTGTGTCCTGGATTTCCTGGATGTTTTGTGTTAAGAACTTTTTGCATTTTGCATTTTCTTTGACAGTTGTATCAATATTTTCTATGGTATCTTCCGCACCATATCTCTCTCCTATCTCTTGTATTTTGTTGGTGATGCTTGCATCTATGACTCCTGATTTCTTTCTTAGGTTTTCTATCTCTAGGGTAGTCTCCTTTTGTGATTTCTTGATTGTTTCTACTTCCATTTTTATGTGCTGGATGGTTTTGTTCAATTCCTTCACCTGTTTGGTTGTGTTCTCTTGTAATTCTGTAAGGGATTTTTGTGCTTCCTCTTTATAGGCTTCTACCTGTTTAACTTTGTCCTTCTCAAATTCTTTGAGAGTGTTATTTATGTTCTCCTTAAAGTCCTTTATCATCATTATTGGGAGTGATTTTAAATCTGAATCTTGCTTTCCTAGTGATATGGGGAATTTAGGACTTTCTTGTGTGGGACAACTAGGTTCTAATGATGCCAAGTACCCTGGGTTGCTGATGCTTATGTTCTTGTGCTTGCCTTTTGCCATCTGGATCCTCTTAATGCTACCTGCCCTGTCTGTGACTGGAGCCTGTCTTTCCTATTATTTTGGTTGCATCAGAACTGTGTGGGATGGGTGTTACTAGTGGGGTTAGAGCTCGGGCCCAAAATCTGCTCAGTGCTCAGGCACAGACAGGAAGAAATCAGTGCTCCAGGCCAGGAGTGACTTCCTGGGTCCTAATGTGTTCCAGTTATTCTCTTTGGGGTGGGTGTTGCTGTCTCCTTATCTAAGATACTGCCCAGGTTAGAGCTTCTGGGAGGCCTTCTTCCTCTGGGTTTCGTGAGATTGGGGGTGGAGCTACCACCCAGGATCTGCTCAGTGCTCCTCATTTTTATTTTCAATGCATACAAAATGCTGTCCTAGAAACTACCTAGAAAAATTTGTGTTAATATGTTGAATTTTGGTAATAGCTACTACTTACTACACAAATAAGAATTTTACAGACAGCTTACCCTGTGTGAGGTTTTATCACAGAGATTCCTCTTTATACTTATTTGATTTATATTTATGTTTAATACATAATATTAATTTTGCCTAAAGCTTTGATAGATTATATGTAAACTAAGAAGAGGATGTTAGAGCAATTTCAACGTGCTTTAGTTGTGTGAAAAATGAAGCAGATATATGTTATAATCCCCTTCCCCTGCCTTTTTGCAGAACCATATACCATATACCATATACCATATACCATATACCATATACCATATACCATATACCAAGTTATGGCAATAGGACACAAAGTTAGCTTAGTTCTGGAATTTGTGTTGTTTACTATCCAGAGTATAGGTTTGTGATATAGTTCAATAAGATATGAGGCAGGTTAAGCTCATAGTACCCAATTTAAGAAGGGTTTTTAAAGAAAGAGCAGCAAAGAAAGTAGTCTAATTATTCCTTTTATTATGTTCTGAGAATCAGATCTGATGATGGTGCCTTATCCATGGATTTCTTCATTAGTTACTCCACTAGATTCTTTTTCTAATTATGCAGGTTTGATTTGTTTTTATTCAGAAGAAAGTTCAAGATGTACGAGGATCCAATTTACATAATTTTTGAGTCTAAGAACCATGAGATTATAGAGGTTCTGATATATAATATTCTAACATCACATAAATTAGTAGAGTTTTCAGTTGACAAGAAAGTTGTAATTTTTCAAATTAAATTGTAGTCACTAAAGCATATTTTTTCAAAATGTCTGCTGTGCTTGTCTTTAGATTTGTAGGAAACAATTATTTCTAAATTGGAATGGAATCTATATGAAAACAAGAACAAGACTCTCCCTGATTCTCTTTGTTTTTTCATTGTGATGGTTACTTTTGTTAATTTTGTACAACTGAGAATTACCTTGAAAGAACCTCAGTGAGGGACTGTCCACATGAGTTTGGCTTGTAAACACGTAAACACATCTGTGGGGATTATATTAATTAAATTAATAAGTATAAGAAGATTCTATCACTTTGAGCAGTGCCATTTCTTAGTCAGGAAGTCTTGACCTGTCAATCAATCAAGCAAGAAGTTTGTATGCATTTGTTTCTCTCCTTTCTTGACTATAGATATGATGTAATTAGCAGTTTGAATTCCTGTCTTGATTGACCCCTTTTCCTAATTTGCTTTTTGCTGCAGTCTTTCTTACAGCAACATAAAACATACCAGGATGTTCCTCTTCCCTTTGCCTAATTATAAAAATTAACTGCACAGTTTTTTTTTGTTTATCACCATGATATTTTGACATGACTGCAGACAGATTAAGTCATATCTTCTGTGATTGGTACTCACTAAACCTAGTGTTTTTTCCTATAGTTTCCTAGCAAATGATAAGCACAGAAAACAAGCAGTTTGAACTTTACATTTGAATTCCAGCAATAGAAATATTAGCCTTGATATTAGCTTAAGATCAACCAAGTCACTCCATCTAACATCTGGTCACTTTTGTCCCAAACTACATATCTTCAGTTCTTCTGACCCAAGTTCTGGGGATATACTTGATCTTGCTGCATCCATATTCATGCTTCTATAAATAAATAAAACTCTACCAATACGTGGTACTCTGTGGAACTGAAAAATTTGGTTTTTCCCTAGTTTTCTTTAGTCCCATGGCATTTATTCCAGATTCTCACTATGGAGGATCAGCTTTTTATGAGGCATGCACAATAATGGTAATCATTGTAAAATATCTTATATTTTAGGTACATAATCACTTATTGCATTATTTATGCCTAAGTTCATTTCTCATAGATACTTTGTTTAGGTTTGAAAGGAAAATTGAATATAAGAATATAATTTGTGTTATTTCCTTCAGAGGTAAATAAAACACAGTTTAAGCATACTTTAGGATAGTTATATTTAGCTGACACATATTAAATTTAATATAAAGAGAACTGAGGTACAAATGATTTGGTTTGTCAATGTGAAACTTGAGTTCTTTTGGAGTAAGTATGTCACTGTTAGGAAATACCAATACACCTCTTATGGGTAATTTGTGGCCAACTTTGTCATGATTAAATTTAGCTATTAAATTTTTTATTAAAAGATACAGTGCTTCAGTTTCTTTAATATCAATGGATGGTTTTCACAGTTTCTCTCAGTGAAAGTCACTTCCCACCTTTGTGCATGTGCGTGAATATGAATGCATGTGTGTGCTCAAATATCTGAGCATCAAGGTAGTGCTTTTTTGTATATAAGTACATGTGATGCCCATTCTGGGGTATGCCTATCTTTTTCATTAATGTACTGGTATTATAGTCTAATGCTGCTTGCCAAATGCTAGGTGACATAACTTAATTTCTCATTCTCAATAAGCAAGCACTTTACCCACTGAGCCATTTTTTTACCCTAAAAGCAATACTTTTAGGGTGAGTAGTAAATTATCTTCCAGTGGTGTTTAGACATAATTTCATAAATAGCATCACAGCAGTTGTTTATTTATGGAACATTTAAAATTTTTCATTTCACTCTGTAGGTATTAGAAATAGAAATGTAACTAACATACTCTGTCTTTGAGAAAAGTAAGACTTTAAACATATTTTACAATCTACAACCTTATGTAGTTGCATAGAGATTAAGACTGAGTGAGACAGGATTTCATTGCTTTAGAAAGAATATTTATAGCAGTTACTGATGCATGGTATCAAGTCATCACAAAACAGACTAAAGCCTTACAGGTCTACTCACAATTCCCATTGCAAGGGTCTCAAAGCAAGATGTTATTAAGAATGGCTTCATTCTGGAGTTTTGTAAATAAAATATATTCTTTATTTTATGTCATCAAGAGCCCATTTAAATGACTTGGTTCAACCCTTCTTCCTGTCACACTAGACTCTTTGTTATCACATATCTCATATTGCCATGGTGAATAACTCAGGATAGCCTGAAATTTCTTAAAGCACTTCTGCAAGGTTATTTTTACACTGTGAGGAAACATATTCCCAGGATCCAAGGACAGTACAGAGACATCAATGATGGTTCATTATTCTGCTTTTCACAAAGCCTTCGAAATTTACTCTAGATTCTTCTCATAATAAGCTCTATGTTCTGGGTATAAAACATTATTATTTGGCTTTGATTTCCTCAACTTAGCTGTTTTGTCCATGAAGATGATTTCTTGCATGTTCTCTAGCTCTGACACTTGATGTTTCTATAACCACAGCCATGAACCCCATGGCATATGGTGCCCAAAATATTTCTACACAAATAAAAATTTCTATAAGAAACTTTTCTTAAACAAGGGAAGGAATTTGGGGCATTCTACTGTATCGTAGACACACATATTTCATTTATCTTATAAAGAACATGGGAAAATTTAAGATTACTTGTATATATGACCTTATGGCTATTCTCTGATTATCGAGAGAATCTTGAGGGTCACCACTATAAATTTCTAAAATAGTTTTTAGGATCCCATCTCTAACCCCAGAAGCAGAGGGGGCTGATATTAGTTTTTAACTTAATATCTGTTTTTTGTGCCAGACATATTCCTTTATAATATGTGCCTTCAGAAATACAATGAGTTAATGAGATTTAAAAAAAAACAGTGGGTAATTATCTTATTTGTATCCCAAACTGAGGTACATGACCTATTTCCCATAGCCCACATTAGTGTTACAGATAATATTACTCTATCTTTCCAGGAACAGTTTAAATTACAATATTTCATGTCCTCATTTGTGTGGTGTGATGACTGGTGTTAAATATCAACTTGACAGAATCTGGAATCACTTAGAAGGCAAGCCTCCAGTCACACTTCTAATGGATTATTTAGCCTCTAGACATGTCTGCAAAAAACTACATTGATCCTGGTAAGTGAAGTAGAGAGACTCACTCTAAAACTGGGGGACACCATTGCCTGGGATGGAGCATTAGACTGAAGGAACAGGAGAAAGAAATAAATTAAAAACAAAGAGACCAATAAAAACAATCAACAATACCAAGAGCTAGTATGTTGAAAAAAATCAACAAGATATACAAACCCTTAGCCAAACTAAAAGACAGAGAAAGAATATCCACATTAACAAAATCAGAAATAAAAAGGAGGATATAACAACAGACTCTGAGGATATCATAAGAATCCTTAGGTCTTACTTCCAAAATCTGTACTCAATAATATTGGAAAATCTAAACAAAAAAAGACATTTTTATTGATAAATGCCACTTACCAAAGCTAATCAAGATCTGGTAAACAATTTAAATAGACATATAACTTTATTAAAATTTCTCCAGCCCCCAAAAATGAAAATGGTTTTAATTAGAATTATACCAGGTTGTAAACAGCTAATACTAATATTCCCCACATTATCCCACAAAAATAGAAAGACAAAGAACATTGCCAAATGCTTTTTATGAGGCCATAGTCACTTTAATATCTTTACCACACAAGAGAATTTAGAACATTTTTCCTAAAAACATTGATGTAAAAATCATCAAAAGATAAAAAAAATACTCACAAAGAAAATCCAAATCTCTATTTCTAAAATACCCCTTTATAATAAAAGTCTTGGAGAGATCAGGGATACAAGGGACATATTTAAACAAAATAAAGGGTATATATACCAAGCCAGTAGTCAATATCAAATAAAATGGAAGAAAATAAGGAACAAGACAAAGCTATCCACCTTTTCAATATATATATTCAGTATATTTAGCTTTTACTACAGCAATAAGACAACTAAAGGTAATCAAATGGATATAAAATTGGAAAGTAAGATGTCAAAGTATTACTCACTATGCATAGATGATATGATGGTATACATAGGTAACACCAAAAATTTTACTAGGAAACTCCTAAAGGTGAAAAAAACAAAAACAAAAACAAAAACAAAAACAAAAAACAAAAAAAAAAAAACAAAAAAACCTTCAGCAAAGTAATCAGATACAAAATTAACTTAAAAATAGTTCTTCTATATATGAACAATAAATGAGCTGAAAAAGAAATTAGATAAACAATGCCCTTTATGGTATTCACAAATAATATAAAATATATTGGTTTAACTTTAACTAAGCAAATGAAAGTCCTGTATGAAAAGAACTTCAAGTCTTTGAGAACAGAAATTAAGGAAGATATCAGAAGATGGAAAGATTTCCCCTGCTCATGGATCTGTGGAATTGGCATAGTAAAAATAAATTTTTTAATCAAAAGAAATCTCCAGATTCAATGAAATTTCCATCAAAATTCCAACACAATTCTTTACAGATCTTGAAAGACAAATATTTAATTTCATATGGAAAAATAAAACGAAAAATAAAAAACACAAGATAGCTAAAATAATACTGTATAATAAAAGAATTTTTAGTGGTATCACCATCTCTGATTTCAAATTGTGTTACAGAGCAATAGTAATAAAAACTACATGGTATTGGCATAAAAACAGACAGGTTGATTCTGGGACTCAAATTGAAGACTCAGAAGTAAATCCAGACACCTATGGACACTTGAGTTTGACAAACAAAGCCAAAACTATACAATGGAAAACAAATTGAATGTCTGCTGGTATATGAATGCAAAAAGGCCCAAATCTATCACCCTGCACAAAACTCAAGTCCAAATAGATCAATGACCTTAACATAAAACTGACTATACTAAATCTGATAGAAGAGTCGAGAATATTCATAAGTGCATTGGCACAGAAGACAACTTCCTGAACAGAATACCAAAAGCATATTCATTAAAATCAAAAATTAGTTAGTGGGATCTCACAAAACTAAAAAGTGTCTGTAAGGAAAAGACCACCTTCAAAAGGACCAAATGACAGCCAAGAGAAAACATAAAGATCTTTACCAATCCTATATCAGACAGAGGGTATCCAATTTGAGTATTTTTATATTCAATATATCCAATAAACAAACAAACTCAAGAAACCAGATGCCAAAACCAAAGAATCCAATTATAAAATGATGCACTGATCTACTCAGAGAATTCTTGAGAAAGGATAACTAAAGGGCCAGAAACACTTAATGAAATATTCAACATCCTTAATCATCAGGGTAATGCAAATCAAAAAACCTCAGATTTCGTATTACACCTTTCAGAATGGCTAAGCTCAAAAACTCAAGCAATAGCACATGCTAGCAAGGATGTGGAGCAAAGCAAACATGCCTCCATTGATGCTGGGAGTGCAAACTTGTACTTTGGAAATCAGTTTGGTAGTTTTTCAGAAAATTGGGAATAGTTCTATCTCAACACCCAGATATACCACTCCCAGGCATATACCCAAATGATGCTCCACCATCCCACAAGGACACTTGTTTAACTATGTTCATAGAAGCTTTTTTTTTTTTCTTTCATAGTTGCCTGAAATTGAAAACAACCTTGATGTCTCTAAACCAAAGAATGAATTTAAAAATGTGTGGTACATTTACACAATGAAATATTACTCAGGTATTAAAAACAGTGGCATCATAAAATTTTCAAGCAAGTGAATGGAAATAGAGGAGATATGCCTGAGTGAGCTAACCAAAATCCAAAACAACCAACTGTGGGAATCGGCAGCTGGGACGCAGAGAAGTTTTCCAAGATGGGGCCTCCAATAGACAGGTGGAGTCTGGGATTCTAAGAGCTTTATTTTCATAGTGGATGGTAGTTGAATCTGGATGTGCACACCTCCCCGTCCCCCCCACCCCACCCCAAACTCAGGACAGACCTGAGTTAAATAGGGAGGTGGGGGGGAGAGTCTGAGGAAGAATGCTTAATTGGCTATGCCATCTGACCTTCAGGTATCTCATTAGTATGTAAATATCTTGAGGCTGAGGCCTGTAGTCATGCCCTCTACCTGTGCTCTTTGGGAGGGGCTGCATTGCCCTACATTACTGAACGGTGCAGATTAATGGAGATCTCTGCCACATGTCAGGAGCTTGGATTCTGGCAGTGCGGTGGAATAGATGCCTGTCCTTCACAGGCAAGGGACACCTGTTGAGTCTCTGGGCTAATTCCAGCCAGTATGTCTAACAAAACCCAAGCTATCCTAATCATAGTCCCACAATTCCCTCTCTTTTCTTTTATAAAAGGAGGGGCATCATTGTGTCATGTAATGAAAATTTTGGATTAGGAAGTCAAAAGAATGCACTATGCAGGCTGGAGGGAGTAGCACAATTAAGTCACAGGGTAAGAGGAGTCAAGGGTGTGTTGGGAAGACAAGGGATCATTGAACCAATTAAATATAGGTTATACAGTTTGGAGGTAATAACCTCTAATTAATCTAGATAGACATTATGTTTTCCTTACATGTAACTTTTAGCTATTTGACTTTGGCAAGAAAGTTCATCTGTAGCTGGAAGGTCTGGATGTATCTTCTCTGGGTCTCAGCATGAGACTCTGGATTTTGGTGTGTGTCTTGAGTCTTCAGTCAAATGGTGTCTGGAAGAAAGCAGATTGGCATCCCAGGCAGGTTCCAGGAGGTGGCATTGTCTCCACTGGATCTGTGGGTGTACCTGTAGGATAATCACAGCAGGAAAGCAGCACCCTGGCAGGGGGGTGTCTGCAAGGGGTGGGTAGTGAGCATTATGCCATTTGGGAACACACCATTGTCTGTTGTTAAGATCCTAGAAAAGTAAAGGTGTTTGAGGAAATTTCAGTCCTTTGAGTCTGCTTTGGATGGCTGAGGGAGAAAAATATCATGTTAATTATGTATCTGGGACATGCTGGGACAGTGTGTCTGTAAAAGGAAACTAGTTGTTAATTAAGGTTTGAAAAATGATGATCAGTATCTTGATTTGACCTGTGGAAGTAGATTAGATGACTTTTGAACCTTAAAGAAATCTCAAAAGTTGAAAAAAAAATGTTGGCCATATATCACAAGTTTTAGAGAGAAAAAGAAACATTTAAACAAAAAGCAAAAAAAGTTTGGTTGAAAAGCATGAACGTTGTTGCAGGTATTGCTGTTGGGGAGAAAAAGCACTTAATGGTGAGTTTAGAAGCAGTGGATGGAGGGGCTTGCTCTGCCATGTGGGGTCTGGGTACTCTGGCAGAGAGGTCAGGGTATTCCCCATTTGTTTTTCTTAGAAATCCTAAATGTAGAGAAGAAAAGGGCCAACCTTGAAGAAAAACTCAAAGCAAGAAACATAGGGGCTTGATAGAAGAGTCAGAGTCAGAAGGAGTGAGGTTCTGTGTAACAGACTAAGCCATGGTAGAGACACATGGAGGCTGACTTAGAGCTAGCAGCTCCTGGTAGGAGCTGGCAGGCAGCACACAGTTTCTCCAGGCCCCACTTGGTGTTTTTAGCTACGAGAAAGAAACTTGTCTCAAAGCTAAAAAGGGGAAAAGTCACAGACACTGTTTCAGACAAGTGGCTGAACCAGGCAGCTATAGCCTATCATAATGGGAGGAGAGAAGCCAATGCTAGCAAGCTGCGCGTGGAAGTTTAAAGTCAGAGCTCTTGAGAAGCTAGCTAACAGGCTGGGCCGGAAAGACTAACCCCTGGGGGGAGGGACAGAGACTGGAGATTAGGGAGTTGCTGCCATCTTGTTGAGATAGAGAACACGAACACGTGGAGAGAGAAAGAGAAAGAGAAAGAGAAAGAGAAAGAGAAAGAGAAAGAGAAAGAGAAAGAGAAAGAGAAAGAGAAAGAGAAAGAGAAAGAGAAAGAGAAAGAGAAAGAGAAAGAGAAAGAGAAAGAGAGAGAAGAGAGTCAAAGTAGAGAAGCTGACCAGGAACACATGGAGAGAGAAAGAGAGGGGAGGGGAGACAGAGAGAGAAGTTACTCACAGTCCTTGGAGAGGTTCCTCCCACCCCCCACCCCCCACCCCCCACCCACAAGTGCCATCTTGGAGCTGGCTCTGCACCATCCTCTACCACCTGTAGGAAATGATGAAGGCACACAAGCGTGGGTGCGTGGGTGCAGATCTCTGTTGTGTTCTTGGTCCCTGCACGTCTGCCATAGCTTGGTCGGCTGGAACTGCAGCGCAACATGGCAGAAATATGCCTGGAATCTTTGGGCTGATGTTGCTGCGGGGCTCGTGCCTGGCCAGTAGTGAACTCAGTCTAGGGTTCTGCGAGGCAGCACAGGGCTCTTGGGTGGAAATCCCCGGGCCATCAGCTGCCTGGGACTGATTGGTCTAAATTCTGGGATGCCTGAAGGTGGGCACACAAGCACTGCATTGTGAGAAGCAGCTGGCCTGCAGTGCTGAGAGAAACAAGGTGGGGAAGAGAAGCCTTGACCTCTTCACTTTGCAGGAAAAAACTCGGTTACTGTACATGCTTAGCAGACTCAGGCAGCCTGGTTAGCTTGCTTAAAGATGTAGGCCTCCACCATAGGAATGCAGAGAAGCCTTCCAGAAGGCTCAATAGTTGAGACCTTCTTCCTTACCCATGGTATCAGTTCCTGCAGTTGTGTCACTGTTTGAACCCCACGTTGGTCGTGCCAGCTATGGAAACCAGTGGCTGCAATGCAGGGAAGTCCTCCATGAAGTCCACAACATGAGAAAGTCCATAGGTTTCCAAGACGGCTTTAAGCGAGCACTTCCCAGGGAACTTTAGACTGAGTGAGAACTCCCCCTGCTGAGTGGGGCCCTATAGCACCCACCTGGTGCTGTGCATGGAGTAAACTCAGTCAAGATTCTCAAGCTCCAGTCTCCTTGGAGCCTTGGGAATCATCACAACAGCCCAACAAGATTCAGAAACCCACGCATGTGCCTGTGTGTGGGCACATCATTTCCTGCAACCAACTTGGTATGTACTCACTTGTAAGTGGATATTAGCCATAAAGTACATGATAAACTGCTACATTTCACAGACACAAAGATGCCAAATAAAAAATAGTGTCCAGTAGGGTGAGGAGGATGTTTGAGTCTCACTGAAAAAGAGAAATAGAATAGATATGGGTGTGTGTGTGTGGGGGGGATGATTGGCGTGACTAGGTGGAGGATGTGTATGTAAAGGAGAATAGAATATATCAAGTGGTTTGGGAAGGATGGAGGGAGAGAGTACTCAGATGTAACTTCAATGGGGCTAGGGAGCATCTTTGGAATGAGCTAGAAGTAAAGGGGAATGGAAGATTCCAGGAATCTATGAGGGTGGCCCTAGGTAAGAGTCCCAGCAATGAGAGATATGGAGCCTGAACTGGCTATGTCCTTTAAACAGGCAAGGTTTCCAATGGAGGGATTGGGCTACCAACTCAGCCGCAAAACCTTTTATCCTGCCTACAGGATGTGCAGGGGTAAAGATGGAACAGCACTTGAGGAAATGTCCAACCAATAACTAGTCCAGCTTGAGACCGATGCCATGAGAGAGAGCCCACCTCTGACACTCTGAATGATAATCTGCTGGCAGACAGGACCCTAGCATATCTGCCATTAGAGAGGCTTTACCCAGCAACTGATGAAAACAGATGCAGAAACCCAAACATCAGGCAGAGTTTAGGGAATATTGTAAAAGAGGGGGAGAAAAGACAAGAAAAACCAACAGAGTGAATTAACCTGGGTCTATAGGCTGAGACTGAACAGCCAGAGAGCATGCATGGGAATGGAGTAGAACTTCTGCATGTATGTATCAGGTGTGTAGCTTTGTCTTCATGTAGAATTCCTAACAGTTGGAGTAGGCTGTCTCTGACTCTGTTGACTCCCTTTGAGATCTATTCCCCAACCCGTTACCTTATATAGTCTCAATAGGAGAAGATGCACCTAGTTTTTTCTGTAACTTGATAGGACAAGGGTAGTTGATACCCATGAGAAGACTCCCCTTTTCTGAAGAAAAAGGGAGGAGGAATTGATTGGGAGGTGAGGTGGCGGGTAAGAACTAGAAGGAGAGGAGACAGGGGAAACTATAGTTGGGATGTAAAGTAAATAAGTAAATTAATCAACATTTAAAAATTACATGATGTATCTTGTTGACAGTAACATCTGTGAAATACTCTCAGTCCCTGTATGTTGAAGATGTCCAATCTTACAAAGGGTCCTTTCAACAGTCCTAAGATAAACAATAAACTCCTTGAGAATATTGGAAATCCATAACTTGACAATGAAAGGGATGATATGTTAAAGTCTGATTATAAAGACAGAAAAAAAAGAAACAGAAGTAAATGAATAAGAAATAAATGCTAATGTGTATGTCTTTTGAAACAGATAAAGCTGTATCACATGTAAAAATGAAGCTAGTTTGGTTATACCCTTATGATGTGAACCATTCAGATAAATCTTTCTAAATTTGGGATTTTAGTCGATACAAAAGATCTTAAGTAAAACAACACTTGGTATTTAACTTTTATTTTTCTGTATGTTTCTGTAGATGTGCCACAGGGTAAAAATCAAAAGTATACATTTTATCTTTCACTCCTGAAAAATAGAATCTCAAATTGTTCAATGCCACAAGAATCAGAATTTTGTCTACAAGGCAATCAACAGCCAAATAAGTACTGTGTGTGATGTCAGAAATCATGGCAGGTTCTCTCTTTGGCTTTAAGATGATGGCAGCTGAATTTGGTTTATTTTTTTCTGTAAGTGAACACCTCTGGAACTTGTGTCTTCCCAGTTGGCAGAGGTTCTTGAACCTTCCTATATATTTGTAAGAATAAATTATGTTTTTCCTAATTTCCCAGAGTGGCTGGGTCTAGAACTAACCTCAAGGTAGGCAAATCTAAGTCTTCTTCCCTGAAGCTGAAACCCGGCAAGAACAAAGAGCAAATAGAATAAGAGCAAACAATACTCTTGTGTGAATCTGTCACTCAGAAGGGACAGTAGTCACTTCTGCCAGACAGCCAAGCGAAATAAGTAGGGACACTGAAGAAGGGCAAAAAGAACAATGGGTAGAGAAACAAAATAAAGCAGGGCTATTCATCATTGCCCATATAAGATCAAGTTTAAAATGGTTATTGATGGGGAGAAATGAAGTAGATCATATTTCACATACATGAAAATTGCTGTGATGCAACCATTCAATATTAATTTGGGGGAATTTTAATAATTGAGTGTTATATAAATAAAACATAACATTAAATGTTAATAGCTTTCATCTGGATTAATGCATTACTATTTATATCTTCAGTTTTTTCATTTTATCTTCTAAGTTGATTTTTAATAAAATAATGTCTTTTGAACATAAAATACAGATTATTTTTCTCTTTTAATTTTCTAAACTTCACTTGTTAACAAACAGGACCTAAGTGCCCAGAAAAATCTGTTTGAAACTCAAACATTTTATTTTGCATTATGTAATTACTAGCTAGCTGTAGTTTCTCTTACCTTACTTTTAGTATTATTGATATTTTATAAGGGTTTCAGAAGAAATACACAGAATACTAAGCAATGATTTTTGTTAAGTGCTCTGCATTTACAATTCAAAGGAGACGTAAGCATACATAGCCTGATTTTCCATTCCTATAACAGGGTGAGGGACTGCAAAATAGGGAGGGAGATAATGTTCCCAAATGCTAAGTTTTAAGAATAAGATTATTATTTTTTTTCTTAGTTAATATGTTCCTCTGGCAATGTTATGTTGTCCTATGCAATTTTTCCATTAAATAATGTAAAGGGTAATAGACAAAAATTTTATACACACACACATACACACACGTGTGTGTGTGTATGTGTTTGTGTGCATTCAAGTTTCTGTCAAATACATGGTGGAAATAATTGATTTTTACAGTGGAAAGATGTTCTGTTAATGAGTTTATTTGATTAAATTCTTTATAGTGCTGGTGACACAATTGTTTTTTCTCAAATAACAAGGAAAAAATATATATCATTTAAAATAATAACCTTCTGTATATATGGGCCCATACATTTGAATGACCCCTATTTTGGGTTTTTATTACTTTTACAAAACACCATGACTCAAAAACAAGTTGAGGAGGAAAGGTTTTATTTAATCTTACATTTCTAAATTGCTGTTCATCACCAAAGGTGAGGAATTCGATCAGGACAGTATCCTAGATACAGGAGCTGATACAGAGCCATGGAGGCATTCTGCTTACTGCCTTGCTTCCCAGGGCTTGCTCAGAGTTCTTTATTACAGAATCCGGAACCACCAGCCCAGAGATGTCACCTACCATAATAGGTTGGGATATCTCCCATTGATCACTAACTGAGAAAATGACCTACAGCTGGATCTCATGAGGGCATTTCCTCAACTGAAGCTCCTTCTTCTCTGATGACTCTAGATTGTGTCATTTTTACACAATACTAGTGAGTATAGTACCTAGGGAAAAAAATCTTAAAATTTGTTCATTGCCTGAGAATATTTGTGCAATCAAAACAGCAGCACATCTATTCATAATAGAGCTTGAGACATGTTTATGACAAGGGAAGATAACCTGTATTCATTTTTTTTTAAACAGTAGAACAAATATAAAAGACATAGAATGAGGGAGATGACACAGTATTCATAAGGGAAACAGTAAAAAACACTTTGAGATCACCAACTCTGTATGGTGAAGGCAAGAAAGAGACAGAAGTGAACTGAAACACCAAAGTGGGCTCTGGTACCCAATTTGTTACTCTGCATATGGGCTGCTCATGTTTCTTCATTTCTTGTATTTGTACACAATAAATTCTCATCCTTTTATACTTCAAGTAGAAAAACAATGAAGCAAAATTATGTGCCATTTTAGAACTCCAGGTAAAATATTTACGTCAAACAGAGTTTCTCTCCAAAGCAATTAGTTAGGGCTGAGATTCACACATTGACTATATTCTACTTGTCTTCTTGCCTCCACATCACACGATAGCTTAAAACTGAACCAGAAATATTTTTGAATAATCTAGGCTCATTGTGAGCAATTAGGGTAATATTAATGATCACTGGAATATTTTCTTTTAACCTGCCAAGTGATTTTACATGACATAATCTTCCACCAAGCTATTGAAGTAATAAATAATTTATATTGAAGTAATAAATACACCAAGGAGTAAGTGATAGGACATTCAACTCATCCCAGTCTTTGCTTGTCTTTGATGAATTGCCTCAGCATCTGTTTTAGGGCTTGAGATAAAGCACTCTGTGAAGCTGTTTCTGTGTGGCTGACAAAGAGGAAACACCCATCATCAGGATGAATTTTTATTTAAAGCATCCCTTCTTTGTTTTTTGTATTGAATTTAGGAAATAGTCAGAAGCTTCTAAAGGATCAACAATCAAACAATTTAAATTTCATCATATTCATCTCTCAGTAGAGAGTGTGTTACTCTTTCAAGAGATGACTTGCCAATGAGCAATTTGGTGGAGAATTTTCATTGACAACCTGATTGGAATGATGACAACATCATCAAAACTGACCTCAGGATATGTTAATAAGAATGTTTCCAGAAAGTTTTAACTATGGAGGGAAGAGCCACGTTTAATGTGAGCAGCACTGGAGGCTGTGGACCTAAACTGAGAAGATGGGGAAAGTGAAACAAGTATCAGTAATTCATTTCCCTGATTTCTGACCATGGCTACAGTGATAACAGCTGACTCATTTTTCTGTTATTATGACTTCCTGTAATGATGGAATGGACCCTAAAATTGTGAACTAAAACTAAAGCCTTCCTTATTTAAGTTACTTTTTCCAAGTATCTTGTTTAGACATGAGGAAAGCCTCTAACTGAAAGTTGTGGTGGATGCTGAGGTAAATTTGATCCTATGGGTCCTAGGTCCTTGCAGCTTTTGTGTAGGAAACCTGGCTTTTTGGTTCTAGGCTGTATAAGCTGTTGCTATGAGGACATTGACCCTGTGGTCCTCAGGCTCTTCTGCCTGTTGCTGTGAATGAAGCTAACCCTGTGGTTGTCATGTCCTTGGGGCTCATTTGCAGGAGAGTCAAGGACTATGGAACTTTATTCTAGGAAAATACTAAATTGTTCTATTCATAGTTTTAATGGGTAATGGGTCATATGATAGACAGTTGAGGTATCAGAATGTTGAAACAAATGTGGATCCATTCATGAGGCTTCAGAAAGAATATGGGCTCAAGTGAGAACTAATAGATTTAGTCAGGGTTTCTGCTACTAAACTCTAGTAAATATAACTGTAATAAAACACCATGACCAAAACTAGCTTGTTTAGGAAAGGGTTTACTTCATCTTACAGCTTGTAGTTCAATATTAAAAAAAAAAAGTCTGGACAGGAACTCAAGGCAAAAAGTAAGAGACAGGAACTGATACAAAGGGCATAGAGGACTACTACTTATTGTCTTGCTTCTTATAGCTTGCTCAGCCAGCTATAAGCTGGCTTATAGCACCTTGGGCCATCCCAGGAGTGGCACCACTAATCATGGGCTGGGCCCTTCCACATCAATCGTCAATCAAAAAAAAAAAAAAAAAAAAAAAAAAATGCCCTACAGATTGGTCTGCAGGCCAACCTTATGGAGGCATTTACTCAATTATGTTTTTTTCTTACAAGATAACCCAGCCTGTGTCAAGTTGATATAAATCTAGCCATCAGACTAGGCTACCGACCACTGCTTTTGAATTATGTAAAAAACAAGCAAACAAACACCCTGCCCCCCACTCCCAAATTTGGCTTCATTTTGCCTAGCTCCTAAGAACTTGAGAGAGGCTGAATTAAAAATGATGGTGTTAGGTCTCAAACCTGGTGCAAAGGCTATCTGTGGTGCTTATTAACATATCAAAGCAGACACTTCTCAGCCAGTCTCTAAATATGCTAGGACCTGGCATAACTAGCCCCTACCATGAACTCTCCAATGCAGGAACTAGGCTGCTCTTTCCTTCCCCCTTCTCTGATTTCTTTATAACCCAGTCATTTTGATTATGCTGGCCTCTAGGTCTCTTTGCCTCTTGGCCTCTGCTCTTGGTTTCTCCTCTTTTGACTTCTTGATTTCAATCTCTCCCCTTCCCCTTCTCCTCACATGGCCAAGTTTAGTCTGCTGGGCATGTTCTGGACTTTTCCAGGTGCCTCATCCTTTACCTCTGCTTCTGCTTGTCTTTTTCCTTATGTATCTATTATCAAAACCTTGACCCCTTGGGGGCAGTCATGCCCTCTTTCTCCTCCTCCTCCTCCTCCTCCTCCTCCTCCTCCTCCTCCTCCTCCTCCTCCTCCTCCTCCTCCTCCTCCTCCTCCTCCTCTTCCTCCTCCTCCTCCTTCTTCCTCTCTCTCTCTCTCTCTCTCTCTCTCTCTCTCTCTCTCTCTCTCTCTCTCTCTCTCTTTCTCATTCTTCCCATTTTGTGGGAAGCCATGGCAAGGCCGTATTCTTGGCAAACACTCACCCTTGGCTCTCTTATCTACTATTCTTCTTTCTGTTTATCTTCCATTGATTCACTTGCTGTATTTTCAGTTCTCAGAACTTCAAACAAGGCCTCATAGCAACCCATTTTAGTAACCCTTCCTCCTGATCTTTAGATTTAGCCAACATCCTGCTAGATAGATGTTTTTAGAACCCCTGGTAATGGCAAGGCTTTGTGAGAATAACAGGTAGTTAGACCCCACAGCTGCAGCTAATTTCTTCCACCTGCAAAGCCCCCTTTTCCTTCCTGCCCCTACCCATATCCTGTTTTCAGAGTATATAACCTGTTTGAACAATAAAATTTTTGCCAGCTTAATCAGACTTCTTGACTTGCTGTGCCTCCTTATTTTCGTGCATCTCAGTCCTCTCCACAGGGTCTAAGGGTCCCATTTCCATTTAAATGCCAAGATAGCTTTACTGTTTACTTTTCTATTGGTGAGACAAAACACTATGATCAAAACAACAAAGAAAGCACACAACTGGCTTACATGATGGTAGAGTGGAGGCATGACTGCTGGATATAAATGAGTGTTCCCATCTCCAGCCTCAATCAGAGAACAGAGAGAGCAAACTGATATTAGCAAAAGTCTCTTTTCTCAAGCCAGCTCCATAACACATCTCTCCCAACAAGGCCATACCTCACACTGTTGGGTTAAAGGGGTGTCCAGTTTCCACTCTGCCACACTGCTCAGGAAGATGGGCGCCAGGAAGGAGGCAGGCTATGTGAAGCCACTGGGACACCACTCCTGGGGTGGGGAGCGCAGTCTGAGGCCCTGAGGACAGTCAAAGCTGGCTCGGGAGGTTCCTGGGTCTGCAGTGCACCCAAGAACTGTCTTGTTCTCAGGCTCTTGGGCACCCAGGCACAGCTGGAATCTGCAGAGAAGCTGGGAACAAAGTGGTGGCTCATGGGCTGGACTTAACCTGGGGCTGGCCAAAGGGCAGAAGGGGAGAGCATTCCAGCTGGGTTCTGTAGCAGGGATGAGAGTTACTGGCTTGGTCTCAGCCTCAGCAGGCTGGCTTGCTTTAGTTGGTGGTCACTGTGGCTGGGAATGCAGAGAGGTCTTCTGCAGGAGATTACATGCTTCTCTTTAGGCAAAGGCCTGTTCCATTGTTCCCCACGGTGGATCCATATGAAAAGAGACAGTCCATGGTTTTAAGGCATTTATTGTCATGGCAGAGAGTGGCGATGAGTGAGACTGTACCCCATTTTCTCAGGGCAGGGCAGGGTGTCTGGGAAGGACAGCTTAATTGTTTAAGCCCTTCTGACCTTAAGATACCTCATTAATATGGAGATCTGTCTTGAGGTTACATGACTGTGGTCCTGTCCTCTACCTGTGGAGTGGCTTGGGGTATTGCCCTTACATGAGTGATGACCACAAATTTATGGTGTGCTGTGGACCCCTATCAGGAGCCTGAAGTCTAGGAGGATGACGAAATGCCTGCAGTCCCCCAGGGTAACCCGAGGTCACCCCAGGGTTTCCAGCCTGTGCTTGACCAGAAACCAGGCTGCCTTTCACAGTCCAATATCACACCTCCTAAATCTTTCCCAACAACTCTATTAACTGGGGACCAAAATTCAAATATATGAGTCTGTGGAGGTCATTCTTATTCAAACCACAATGTAAAGGGAATATTTGTTCTATGTCATTATAGTTAGAATTCTATCACTTGTTTTTTTTGACTATTATGAGAGCACACAATAATGAGGTTTTGTTTTGATTTTTTGTTGTTGTTCCCAGAGAAGATCTAGGCATGTAGATTTTTTTTGACATTACTGATATTGTTAAAAATTTTGGGAGTTTTAGGGATGTACTTAAATACATTTAGAATGATGAGGTTAAAATGAGACCTTAGGGATCAGAGGTAGAATATGATGATTGAAACTCAGTAATGTGTTTGAATGTTATGTGGAGAAGAATTGTGACATTTAATCCTCACTGTCACGTTGACTGGGTTTAGAATTACCATGGAAACACCTATAGGCATGTCAATAAAGGTATTTCCACTGACTTTTAACTGAAGAGAAAGAAGCATGCTGAATATAAATAGCGTCATCCCATAGGTTAGAATCCTAGACTGAATAAAAAGCAGAATGCAAGTTGACACTTGGTGTTCATCTCTCTGCTTCTTGACTTCTTTCTGTGATGAAGCAATGTACACTCACACTGTGAGCCAATAAAGTCTTTCTTCTTTGAATTTCATTTGTCATGTGTTTGATCACAACAATGAGAAAGCTATTGAATACATATAGCAATTACTTATTTGGATGGCAACTAAACTGTTGCAATAATATATTGTTGTTCTTTAGCAAGACTTACTAAAGTCTTTCAATCCCTGGGGCATAACCAAGGGTGGCTATAGAAGAAAGTGTGTTTTCGGAGTCTCTTAGACAATCCTCACAATGTTGGAGGTGTTAATAAAGCAGGTTTCTCTGCTAATCTTTATCATGATAGACACATTTTAATGTTTCCAGGTATTGGCGTTCAGAATATTATAGTGATGTTACAGCCCTGCCTGCAGAACCTTATTGAATTCTCTGGGTCCAACCTTGTCAAAAGAAAATTGAAAGATTTTTTTATGTCTTATTATACTTCTCAAAAATTAGAAACTTTACTTTGTCCATATAATTTTCTGAAGTTACACTGTCAGCAAGAATATTTAATGTCTCCAGTTCTGAATAGGTTAGCGTTACAGCCCTTCACCCCTTGGTATATTCCATGACAAGTAGAGTTTTTCTGGTAAACTATAAACAAGGTTTTGTCTGTTTTCCCTGGGCTCCTGACCTCACATCATCAGATGTCGTCTTCAGATTACACAATTTAGTTTTTGAAGTTTGATTAAGCATGATTACTGAGTCCTCACTTCCTAGTGGTGTGTGTATATCTTGGCAAACTCTTTCCTGCCATGTGCTCTTTATGCCCTAATGATTGTAATGAAAGTGTAATAGAAAACAATAAAACTTTTTAAGAAGTTTCAAATTGAGTGTAGTAACAATCCCAATTCAAAACATTTGAGAATGAAGCAGTTTGGAAAATATTTTTGGGTCAATTAAGTATTAGATAGAACCTCCACACATAAGGCAAAGAAAAATAAAATCTCTGGGTCCATAAAGTTCAGTAGAAATCATGAAAATAAGTGAAGAAAAAGGCTGTGTTTGTATTTTATGACCTCCACTTGCTCTAGGTCAGTGGTCACAAATGCAAATGACTACAAGGAGTGAAACATATAAAAATAAACCAATCTTTCCACACAGTGGACTGTGCAAAAGGGTAGAGATTAATGATAAAGCAGAACTAGCTATGACTATGATCTGTCTCTCCCCCAGTCCCTTAGACTGAAACTTAAATCTCAATGTAAAACACTAATAATGAGGCTCTGAGAGGTACTTAGTGTTGAAAGGGGTTATGAACCTCTGATCCCATAATGACACTGCTGTTTTTTATAGAAAGAGGAAAAATACATGTGTATTGCACTCCATCTTTCTTAACAATTGACATACTCTAGCATGATATGGCAACAATGTCCACACTGGATGCCAAGAAGGTGTTGGTGCAATTTTCTTTGACTTTCCTAAGCTCAGTTGTAAACAAAATAAAACCTTTACCAAAGCTACATCTTTAGGTTCTCTCATGAAAATCTTCAGAACATTTCATAGAGTTGGCAGAGTAAGCTATGGCTGTAGAATTCAGCAAAGCAATATAAGGCCATCATAGTATGAAAAGTTTTGGTCTCTCCCATTGTTTTCCTCTCCTTCTTTTCTTTCTTCCTCTCTCTTTTCTTACCTCTCCTTTTTCTCTTTCTTTCTGTTTATAACTTGATGGCGCCATGCTTAGTAATCTGGAAACATTTTTACTGCCCTCTCCACAACCAATGCTAATCTGGCATCAACTTCCTCCTTTCCTGGCTTTTATATTTGCACTACTGTTTAAAATTTTTGGTTTTGAATTAAGATGATCTGCCTTTGAAATAAAGTGTCTTCCATTCTATAATGAATAGATATGCAATTGACTAATTATACAATTATTATTATTATAAAATGAAAACCTTTTAAAATATTTTTGTGAGTATTCAAAAGTATTGGCCTCTCTGAGATTAGAGGGCTTACAGATTCAAATTTTCATTTCAGTTTTTTTTTTTTTTAATTTCTGGCATGAAATGGGAAGAAAATCAATTACATGACAAGGAATTCACATCAAAATGTGATATTTAATAAAATCAGTTCATATGTTATAAAGACAAATGATTAGTAAAATGTTACACATTTATACAGCCATCAAAAATTCAAAATTGTTGAGAATTTGTATTTGGTGCAACATTTTCAAACACAAACCATTGAATCTATAAAACTTAAACCTATGATTGGACATCACAAAATTCTGGGACATTTAATAGGTCATATGCCGAGGACATAACTATTTGTTAGGAAGCAATCACACAAAAAGTGTCTGGAAAACTCCATTTAGTTGAAAACTGTTAAAATATAACCCGGTGAACAAAATATCAAATTATCAAAACATATAAACGTGAAAAGTAAATTTATAGCTCAAATCATAAAACTAGACTTGAAAAAATGAGAATATATCATATTTTCAGATATAGTATACAAATAATGTATTGTTTATAAATAAATATGAAAGCTTACATGCTTTTAATAAGAAAAGTAAAATCCTTACAAATTAATGACAAAACAACCCCCCATCTAAATGTCTCCTTTAAAAAGCTAAAATGCATATTTATTAAACAAACTAAAAATGTCCAGAGAGGTAAGAGGAAAAATATAAAACAACAGCAAAAAATGATATTGGAAAGTAATTAAGTTAAAGTATAATAAAAGTTGTAGAAATGACTCAGCTAAATGACTGTTAGCTTAAGGTCTAATAAAATAGAGAAATCAAGATTAAGAAAAATAAGACAAAGCATCAGAATAAAAAAAGACAGTTCAAAATGTTGACATCATGATTTTTAATAAGAGTACCTAAAATAAAAAAAACTCTCTTGAACTTGATTGTATAAATTATGTAACTTCTATGCAGAAGAGCATCATGATACATCTGACATACAGTAAATAAAGCAATCCATTAAGACCCATTTGAGAGTTCATTTGACATCATCAGTAAACCAGTTACTACAAATCAATCAGTTACTACTACTACAATGTTATAAAATTATTTAAAACATACATGGGAAGCATGATAAAAGTTGGCACCCCCCTCTTTTTTTGTGTTAAAACCTCTTTCCAAACTAACATCAGAAGCTA
This sequence comes from Arvicanthis niloticus, assembly GCF_011762505.2. Taxonomy (NCBI): domain Eukaryota; kingdom Metazoa; phylum Chordata; class Mammalia; order Rodentia; family Muridae; genus Arvicanthis; species Arvicanthis niloticus. The sequence goes on along the minus strand of NC_047662.1, from coordinate 77,098,309 downwards.
TAGAAAACCAGTGTCACACCTGGCTTCTGTTTGATTTCAGAGCAGTTTATGCTTTTTTGTACTTGGTTACACATTTCTCTGCTTTTTTCCCCTGGAAATTATACTAGAAAGCAAGAATGCACTTAATCATGGCATGAACAGCCCAGAAAATGCTCAGAATTTATGCACAGTGGCAATGGTCAACTACTAGATTTTAGAATACATGGAAAAAGTGAGTTGATTCAACAAAAATTACAGAACAAAAATTAATTGATTCACTAGGATATAAAATTGTCAGAGGAAGGGTTTGCTATAAAGAAGTTCAAGTATTTTGGCCCACAGTCAGGATCTGATTGAACAGAAAAATGACTTGACAAAGCATAATGCAAAACATTCTTGTGAAGTTCAAAGTTATGTGGATAGACAGCACTTCTGTATAAACTTCTGCAGGAAGACACAAAGATGTGTCTGTTCACCTCAGATAGGGTACCAATGGCAGATCTAATATATAAGTCTACCCAAGCTTAGCCTTATGAGCCAACGTGCTTATTGAGTTACTTACCTGGGTGACCTAGAGGTTACTATAGCACCAAAAAGCCCATTCACCATTGATGGTCAGTCAGGAAACCTGCATCATTGACATTTTCTCCACAGTTGATGGGTGCCTCTATAGAAGACTTCTCTTCCCAGGAGTTATTTCTGTAATCTTGTGGTTGTTAGGCAGAATTAGCTTGTGAGTTTTAAAACTTTTTTTTTTTGGTTTCTTGTAATTATATTATGCATTTTTGTAACTTTTGTGAGTTTTTTAAGCATCCACACATACTTCCCTTTATTAGGGAATGTTTCAAACCCAAGAAATAGCTACGAAACAAGAACCTCTAGCTAGTTAAAACATTTTATATGAAACATTAAAAATAGAGATCAATGTAAGGCATTATGAAAACCAACAGAGTGAAGGATTTAATATTATTTAAAAGAGTCTGTTTTAAAAGAGTCCTTATATAGAACTGTTTGAATGCTAAGTACAATTCATTCAATTGTGGCCAACCGTTTCCAATATGCCAATAAGTCAAATTAAAAGTAGAAATAAAAAAAAAGGAGTTTAATTCCATGTGGTCCATTGGAAAGGGAAAATGAAAGATCCAAAAATGAAAGATCCAGTATTTAGTCAGACACACCATTGATCCAATATTGTCTGGGTTTTAATATCACTCTAAATTTGACAAATAGAACAGTATGAAGTCTCTTTTATGGAGACAAGATTCTTCTCTGCCTGGAACCTTCCGTATTAACATATGATTCATGAAGAAGGTTTATATTTCATTTGGTTCTATTTTTTCAATAGTCTGATGGTCAAATTGAGACACAGTATTTTAAAGTAAAGAGACACTTTAAAATACTGTCATTTCTGCCAGGCTAGTTACACCCTGTTGTAGGTAATTTAATTTTTTAATGATCTAATGAGAATGTCTCTTCATACCCTTCTTTGGTATAGAATAGAGGAGTAGGTTTGCTTCAGATTACACATTGCTGCTTACTTTTGTTTTCGGTTGTTTCCAAACATGAGTTGAACTTTGCTCATAAGCTTAGTGTACCTTCAGAATGCCTCAGAATATGAATTGTTTGTTACCCTGAGAAAAGATTGCTCTTGCATGACACTTTAGTCTGTTCATATTTAGGCTCTACTCTCCCAGGTTCACTCTGCCAACAACAGTGGTAACAAAAGTGTGGTAACAGAATTAGATATTTATATTGATGTGATCACTGGGATAGACCCTAATGAAATATTATTGGTGAGCTTATAAAGAAGGGAAATTTGAACATTTAGCAAAGAGATGAATAGAGGGAAGAATGATAGTAACAGGCACAATGAGTTGCCTAATAGTCACTGCAAGACAAGACATGAAAGATATCTTTTCTTACCAACTCTTTCAACTCCATTAATACATTAGGTTTCTTGCTTCCACAGTTGTGACACAATATATTTCTGCTACTTAAAGAAACAAAAACAGATTTTTTTTTGTCTTGTCAAAAGTAAGGTCATTTTCTTTTATTCTTCACATTTTAATGTGTCAAAGACAAAAACAAAACATGAATTTCAAGAAGTACCAATAGAAACTGCAAAGTAAAGCAGGACAAAGTCTACTCCTTTTAAGACCATCTGAGATAATACCAGAGATTGTGAAACTTTTATTAAATGGCTAGATAATAATATTGCAGGTCAAGTGAACTATGAAGCCTTATGTTAGTTACCCAACTCTGCTCTTGTAACACAGAATCAACCACAGACAATATGTGACCACACAAGTTTCACTGTTTCCAAGTAAAATTGTATTTAGGGACATTAAAATTATAGTTTATCTCTCAGGTTTCTTGAAAAGTAGATTTTTTTCATTACCTAAAATTCAAAAAAAAAAAAAAAAAAAAAAAAACCTTCAGTTCTTGGGCTTTAGTTGAAAGTTTGTCTTAGTGACAATGTTTGCTAATGCCTGATTTAATAGCAAACAGTTGAGATGAAGTTTAGTACAGAGGCCTAATGTACATAAGATTCAATTTCTTTAACTTCCTTCTGGGCACAGTTGGACTTATAAATATCCAGTCTCCTAAAATGAAAATATCTATTTTTTCCAACTTTGGGATAAAGACAATGTAAATGAAAAATGAACAGGAATCTTGACATAGGCACGAACATATTTGCCACATCCTTGTCATCCATTCATATTAATGTTTTCTGGACATGAAAAACAGATAAGTATTGCTGAGTTTCTATTTTTTATGACCAAGGCTGCTAGACCCTTCTCTGTTAGATATGCCTATCATATGTCCTTCATTATGCTACTTGAAAACAAAATACCATGCACTGTGCTTTTTGATTATACTAGACTTGTAACCCCTGCTCTAGTGGCCTCCTGAGCTTTGTATTTGAGAAAAAGGAATACTTCTGTCTGTACTCAGACCAACCAACAACCTGTGTGTATTCCTCACAGTTAATACATAGAGCAAAATAAGGCTAATCTTCCCCTGAAGTTCTCTCATATCTATATTCCCCAGGCTTTGAGTATGGATAGGGTACAGTAGCCTATAAGGAGTTTAGTGAAGGCAAAGAGGACTAAGTAACAAGAAATAATACTAAGAACATTATAATAGACTGTTGAGTCCGGGCTATCTGTCAATGTTCACATACGTTCATAAGTTATAGTTCAGTCTTTAAAGATATCCTGATATACTGCTTTGTGTTGAACTTATTTTTCATGCTGAATGTACTGTCTTAAATAAAATAGATATGGTATGTTCTGGGACATTGAATTCAGAGACTGAAATAATTATCACTCAATCTCAAAGTTAATAATTGAAAACTGACTTTCTCTCTGTCCCCATCTGAAGCTGATCATGAAAATCATCTCTTATAGTCTTTCTCACAACATTAGTGGTTGTGCCAGCTTACAATCCCACCAACAATGGAGGAGCGTTCCTTTTTCTCCACATCCTCATCAGCATCTGCTGTCAACTGAGTTTTTAATCTAAGCCATTCTGACTGGTGTGAGGTGGAATATCAGGGTTGTTTTGATTTGCATTTCCCTGATGACTAAGGATGCTGAACACTTCTCTGGGTACTTCTAAGCCATTCAAGTTTACTCAATTGAGAATTCTTTGTTTAGCTCTATATCCCATTTTTAATATGGTTATTTGATTTTCTAGAGTCTAATTTCTTCAGTTCTTCATATACCTGAAATACTACCCCTCTATCAGATGTAGGAGTGGTAAAAACATTTTCCCAATCTGTTGGTTGCTGCTTTGTCCTACTGATGGTGTCCTTTGCCTTACAGAAGCTTTGAAATTTTATGAGGTTCTATTTGTCAATTCTTGATCTTAGAGCATAAGTCATTGGTGTTTTGTTCAGGAACTTTTCCCCTATTCCCATGTGTTCGAGGCATTCCCCCACCTTCTCTTCTATTAGTTGCAGTGTATCTGGTTTTATGTGAAGGTCCTTGATCCACTTGGACTTGGGCTTTGTACAAGGAGATAAGCATGGATCAATTTGCATTTTTCTACATGCTGACCTCCAGTTGAACCAGCACCATTTGTTGAAAATGCTGTCTTTTTTTCCACTGGTCAGTTTTAGTTCCTTTGTCCAAGATCAAGTGACCATAGGTCTGGGGGTTGGTTTCTGGGTCTTCTATTCTATTTTACTGATCTTATGGGCCATGCACCCCAGAAAAATAGTTAAGAAGACCACCTCCCTTTAAAAACCACTCACAATCTTGGTTCAGGTCCCAATGACCCAAGCTACTGAAACCCATTCTGCCCCACTGCCAGCCTCCACTGCAATGTCCATGTCTCCATCTTGGACACATGATATCAACTGCTCATGCCATGTCAGTCAGAAGAACAGGTACAGAGTATAACAGTTTGAAGAACAGGTATAGGCCATGCCAGTGAGAAAAACAGATAAGTGAAATCAAGTAGAAACTCCCTGATGGACCAGAGAGAAATCACAACTGCTGCCAGAAGCCTAAATATGTGGTAAACCTCAGTGGCAACTTCCTCCCCTCTCTCAATACCCTCACATGATATCCCCAATCTTCACTCCACTCCTCATTACTGGGTCCCATACCACAACATGGGCAGGAATGACCTCTAGCAACTTTCTACACCAAAGGCCAAGCTAGCCACCAGAAAGACAATCTCAAATTCTAATGGAGACTCCCTATTGGACAAAGGTTCATGTTGTACAATAAAAATCTGGGCCAGAAACACCAGAAGACCAAAGAAGAAAAAGAAACCAAGGAATCAAACATCTATCTAATAAAGACCAACTCAGAAATTGGCACCTAGACCTTTAATTATTTAAACCCAGATGCCTAGATGCCAGTGTAAAAACACAATCTACAATATATAAAGAAGCATGATACTGCCAGAACCTAGCTATAATACTACAATAATCCCTGATATTCTAGCACAGCCAAAACATTAAAAATGGCCTTAAAATCAATTTTATGAAGATAACAGAGGTTCCTAAGTGATAAACATATACCTTACAGAAATACAGGAAAACACAAACTATTGGAGAAAATGTTATAGTTAATTTTTAGATAAAAGCAGCCATGTTTTAAAGTGACATCTAATTGATGGCTACACAAAGTGATGAATCAGAGAAATATTTAACAAAATGAGTCAGAGATTGGATACATGCAACTGTCACAAGAACAGGGAGAAAAGAAAGGCAAATTAAAGAGCAGAGAGAGAGAGAGAGAGAGAGAGAGAGAGAGAGAGAGAGAGAGAGACAGGTTTACTGGGGACAGTGTTACAGAGACAGGCAGAACTAGCTAAAGAATGAGAAGACAAAAGATTAAAACATATTGCCAGAGTTAGTTTGAGGCAAATCAGAGCAATTAAGTGAGAAGCTATGTAAAACCAATTAGAATTAGTCAGTGTGGAGAGGAGTTTTGAGCCAGAATAGCTGAGTTGAACAAGTCAGAGTTCAGAAAGATCAAGAACAGGGGAGCTTGTTCAGCAGAAGACAATTACATCTAGTGAATAAAATTTACTTTTACATTAGCCAACCACTGTCTAACTGGATTCACATACCATTCCTTGAGATAGAACCCATACCAGATGCTGTAGTATGACTAAAATCCTGAGACTAAATAGGATATAATTCTAGGAGAAATTTAAATATAACTGTTCTGCTAAAGGAACCTAGCAGTAAAATGATCCATAAAGACATTCTTCTATACTCTATGATCCATCTCATGCTCAGCCATCATCAAGAAATCTTACTCCTGCAGTAGGTGGAAACAAATACAGAACTGTTGCGGTAAATCTTTTGCCCATAGGGAGTCCAGAGAATAATGACACAAGTCAATAAGTATCAAATGAATGCTGCATGCCTAGATTGGGCAGATTTACCATTAAACTACACTATTCCCCGGCTATGAGAGCTCTTAACAACTTGCGGTTTCCTAGGTCAAGGCCTTCTTCGTCTTCTCTCTCTCCACCAACTGCCCTCTAGCTTCGACCAACTGCCAACTCTGCGCCGCCCTCCATCTTCTCTTCTCGTCTTCTCCTCTTTTCCTGCCTCTGGCTCCTCCCACTCCTCTTCTACTGCCCAATCACTGGCTGTAGTCTTTATTTAACAAATTTGATTGGACAGAAGGTTTACAAGATTCACTCCTCCTTCGCAGCCCCTCCCAGGAGTGGAGTTACCATGACAACAAGAGGCTAGGGCTATCCACCACACAGAACCACAACTGGACAATGTACAGAGAGTAAGAGACCTTTGAACAAACAGGGCTAAATAAGATACGTACAACAAATTCTTTCTTCTCAGGACTGAAAGAACTCTGTGTACAAGGGGGCAAAAGATTATCAGAGCCAGAGGAGACAGAATATCAAGGAACCACAGCCTTCTTCTTCTCTTTTTCCTTTTTTTTTTTATTCATTTATTTTTTATTTAATATTTTATTTACTTACATTTCAGGTGCCATTGCCCTTCCCCATTCTCCCACCCATTAATCCCCTATCCCATCCTTCCTCCTTTTTTTGCCTTTATAGTGTTTAAATAACATGCAAGTATTAAGGTCAGTTCTAGGTTGAGGAACTAGCAATACAATAGATGCAAATAGTCCAGGAACAAGGAAGACAGTAAACTCAGATAATCAAAGAACATGCACAACAATAAACAGAGTCCTGTGATCACTCCTGTAATCACTATTTCTAAGGGCTTATCAGGATGATCAAAATATCTGAGCATACTTCCCTGTCCTAGACCAAAGTTGTTTTCATGCCTGACGTCTACTTCTTTGTTTTAGCTTAAGATTGAGATTTCTGTCTATAATTACTTCTTTGTCTCAGCCTAAGATTTAGATTTCTCCCTGAAATTACTTCTTTGTTCCAGTCCAATTTCAGATTCCTGCCTGCAGTCTATTTCCTTGTCCTCGTCCTATGTCAGATTCCTTTCAAGCAGCCCATTTCCTTGTTCTTGGCCAATGAAAGATTTCTGCCAGGCAGCCCCCAAAACTCTCCACATCTCCCCCTTTTTATTGCATAAAACAGACTGAGTCTGTCTTAGGTCATTCTGACAAGAAAGCCTTTTTTTACCCATCATGGAATATGCATTATCATAATCAATGCACTCCTGTCTTAGGTAGGTAAGTCTCTATGCAGAATCTTACCTGTCCTTAGCTTGCCAGCCTGTTAAATTAATAACTTTGTCTGGGGGACCATTATCAGTTTCAAGTCATGTATTTTGGCTGCCAGCCTGTTTATGTAGTTACAGACAAGCTTTAACATGATGAGCAGGAAAAAAAGTATTCCCAGTACAAGAAGGGTTAGCCTGATCAAGCTATATATGCCATTCCTGAGGTTTGACTAGAATGGAAATATTGACCTCAGGCCATAGATAATTTTATCAGCACTATCTGCAGCATCAGAGCTCAACAAAGCAGCATTTTTCAAATTCATAATCTCACTATGCAAATTTAACACACACAGAGAGGTGTTAGAATTATGCCAAACACCCTACAGGTGTCTTTAAACATTTTTCTAATTATAATGACAATCATAATGACATATAATTGTCATAATGACAATTTCAGAAGTAACACTACTCCAATGATATTTGTCATGACACTTGGGATGGGTCCTAACTCATGAACCCTGAACCTCCCTCAGATAATTTGAATAGGTTATCGAGCATCAATCCTTTGTTCCAGATATCTAAATAAATCCTTTTGTATGCTTACTACATTAGTAACATTTTTTTGCTAGATTGTTAACAAAAATAGCTGTCTTAACTCCTTGTGTCAATGCTATTGCAGAAGCAGTGGTGCTAGCAATTAATGAAATGAAAGCTGTTATACCAGCAATAATCAAGCCCTCTACTCTCTTGATTCTGCTTAAAGCCTAACTCACTTCTTGCAGCACTTTCAAGCTTTTTTCAGAGAATCAAGGTTTTCTAATACTCAAGGCAGTAAGACAAAAGATGGTTGATAAACCTTGTAACAGACATGCCAGGTTTCAACACACTAACACAATTTGAAATTATATAGTTAATGCAATTTACAATAAATACTATAGAAGAGACAAAAACGATTTTAGCTTGACAATTAAAAGAGCCTTAAAACAAGCACTAACACTTGTTTGAAATCCAGATCCTGTCCCAACTTTATCTCTTGCTATCATAACGTCATAGTGAACTACAGCTAACTCCCAAATATGTCTCTGAAAATGTCTAGACTTCCAAGTGTAGACTGTTATTTCCCATATTGGATTGGTTTCTAGTCCAGTTCATGATTGAGTCCAAATAGCTGGTCACCTTTAAGAAAAATACAAGAGACATTATAATTTCTCTTTTTGATTCTCTGTCCCAGAAAGTCTAAAAACTTGAAGCAAGGCAGCATGTTCCATCTGGGATGTAGGCAAGCAAAACTGGGTCAGGAACATATGTCCAACACAGGTCCCCAGTCACCCTGGTCAGGGCACTCAGTAAGCTCACAGGTTGGCATCATTCTTTGTCTCAGCAACAACGTGTCTCACCAATCTTTTTAAAGTTCCATGGGCCTCTTCCACAATATCTTGTCCTTGAGAATTACATGGAATCCCTGTAATAAATTGTTAAAAAAAAAAAGTCTCGACTGATAGACTAAAATTGCCAGCACCATTATGTATTTTTATTGCACATTTTATTTATTTATCTTTCAATGTTGTTATTTCTTTCATCCCCCCCAAATCCCTTATCTCTTCCCCATCCTCCTTCTACTATGAGGGTGTACCCCCACCCATTCACCCATTTCCTCCTCCCTGCTCTCAAATTCCTTAACACTAGGGCATCTAAACTTTCAGGGACCAAGGCTCCCCTCTTCCACTGATGCCTGACAAGGCCATCCTCAACTACCTATACAGGTGGAGCTATGAGTCCCTCACTTTGTGTTGCAAGGCTGGAGGTTTAGACACTGGGAGCTCTGGTTGAGTATTTTGATACTCCCAAGAAGGACCAAAGCACCCACACTTTAGTCTTTAGTCTTTTTTCTTCTTCTTGAGCTTCATGTGGTATATGAATTGTATCTTAGGTATTGTGAGTTTTGGGGCTAATATTCACTTAACATTGAGTGAATACCATGTGTGTTCTTTTGTAATTAGGTTACTTTACTCAGGATGATATTTTCCAGTTCCATCTTATTGCCTAAGAATTTTATGAACTTATTATTTTTAATAGCTGAGAACTCCATTGTGTAAATGTACCATATTTTCTGTATCCATTCCTGTGTCGAGGGACATCTGGGTTGTTTACAGCTTCTGGCTATTATAAATAAGGCTGCTATGGACATGGTGGAGCATGTGTCCCTGTTGTATGTTGGAGCATCTTTTCGGTATATGCCCAAAAGTGGTATAGCTGGGTCCTTAGGTAGTGCTATGTCCAATTTTCTGAGGAACCACGAGACTAATTTCAATAGTAGTTGTAAAGCTTACAATCCCACCAACAATGGAAGAGTGTTCCTCTTTCTCCAAATCTTCACCAGCATCTGCTGTCAACTGAGTTTTTAATCTAAGCCATTCAGACTGGTGTGAGGTGCAATATCAGGGTTGTTTTGATTTGCATTTCCCTGATGACTAAGGATGCTGAACACTTCTTTAGGCACTTCTCAGCCATTTAAGTTTACTCAGTTGAGAATTCTTTGTTTAGCTCTGTATCCCATTTTTAATATGGTTATTTGATTTTCTAGAGTCTAATTTCTTCAGTTCTTTGTATACCTGAAATACTACCCCTCTATCAGATGTAGGAGTGGTAAAAACATTTTCCCAATCTGTTGGTTGCTGCTTTGTCCTACTGATGGTGTCCTTTGCCTTACAGAAGCTTTGAAATTTTATGAGGTTCTATTTGTCAATTCTTGATCTTAGAGCATAAGTCACTGGTGTTTTGTTCAGGAACTTTTCCCCTATTCCCATGTGTTCGAGGCATTCCCCCACCTTCTCTTCTATTAGTTGCAGTGTATCTGGTTTTATGTGAAGGTCCTTGATCCACTTGGACTTGGGCTTTGTACAAGGAGATAAGCATGGATCAATTTGCATTCTTCTACATGCTGACCTCCAGTTGAACCAGCACCATTTATTGAAAATACTGTCTTTTTGCACTGGACAGTTTTAGTTCCTTTGTCAAAGATCAAGTGACTATAGGTCTGGGGGCTGGTTTCTGGGTCTTCTATTCTATTCCATTGATCTTCCTTCCTGTTTCAATACCATGTAGTTCTTATCACTATTGTTTATAGTACAGCTTGAAGTCAGGAATGGTGATTTCCCCCAGATGTTCTTTTATTGTTGAGAATAGTTTTGGCTATCCTGTTTTTGGTTGTTGCTGCTGTTGTTGTTGTTGTTATTCCAAATGAATTTGAGAATTGCTCTTTCTATTTCTGTGAAGAATTGAGTTGGTATTTTGATGGCGATTGCATTAAATCTGTAGACTGCTCTTTGCAAGAGAGCCATTTTTACTATATTAATACTTCCAATCCTTGATCATGGGAGATCTTTCCATCTTCTGAGATCTGCTTCAAATTCTTTCTTCATGGATTTGAAGTTCTAGTCATACAGATCTTTTGTTTGCTTGGTTATATTCACACCAAGGTATTTTATATTATTTGTGACTATTGTGAAGAGTGTCATTTCAATAATTTCTTTTTTAGCCTCTAGAAAATCTTTTGAGTAGAGGAAGGCTACTGATTTGTTTGAGTTAATTTTATATCCAGCCACTTTTTAAAGTGGGGAGACTTTTAATAACTGCTGCTGTTTCTTTAGGGTTTATGGGACAGTTAAGATAGTTTATCTGGGCCTGATTTAACATTGGTAACTGGTATTTGTCTAGAAAATTATCCATTTTATCCAGATTGTCCAGTTTTGTTTTGTATAGGCTTTTGTAGTAAGGTCTGATGATTTTTAAAATTTCCTCAGTTTCTATTATGTTACCCTTTTCAGTTTTGATTTTATTAATTTGGATACTGTCTCTTTGCTCTCTGATTAGTCTGGCTAAGAGTTTATCTTTATTGTTGATTTTCTCAAAGAACCAGCTCCTGGTTTTATTGATTCTTTGTATAGTTCTTTTTATTTATACTTGGTTGATTTCAGCCCTGAGTTTGATTATTTCCTGCCATCTACTTCTCATTGTTGGTTTTGCTTCTTTTTGTTTTAGAGCTTTCAGGTATGTTGTCAGTTTACTAGTGTATGCTCTCTCCAGTTTCTTTTTGTAAGCACTTAGAGCTATGAGTTTTCCTCTTAGCACTGCTTGCATTGTATACCATAAGTTTTTATGTGATATGTCTTCATTTTCATTAAATTCTAAAAAGTCTTTAACTTCTTTCTCTATTTCTTCCCTGACCACGTTATCATTGAATAGAGTATTGTTCAGTTTCCATGTGAATGTGGGCTTTCTATTGTTTTTGTCGTTATTGAAGACCAGCCTTATTCCATGATGATTTGATAGGATGCATGAGATTATTTCAATTTTCTTGTATCTGTTGAGTCCTCTTTTGTGTCCAATTATATGGTCTATTTTGGAGAAGGTTCCATGAGGTGCTAAGGAAAAGCTATATTCTTTTGTTTTAGGATGAAATATTCTATAGATATCTATTAAATCCATTTGGTTCATAACTTCTGTTAGTTTCACTGTATCTCTGTTTAGTTTCTGTTTCCATGATCAGTCCATTGCTGAGAGTGGGGTGTTGAAGTCTCCCATTATTATTGTGTGAGATGTAATGTGTGCTTTGAGCTTTAGAAAGGTTTTTTTTTTGTTTGTTTTTTTGTTTTTTTTTTTTTTTGAAAGTGGGTGCTCTTGAATTTGGTGCATAAATTTTCAGAATTGAGTTCATGCTTGTTTTTTCCCTTTGATGAGTATGAAATGTTTTTCCTTGTCCTTTTTGATAGCTTTAAGTTGAAAGTCAATTTTATTCAATATTAGATTGGCTACTCTAGCTTGTTTATAGGACTATTTACTGAAAAAAATTGTTTTCCAGCCTTTTACTCTAAGGTAGTATCTGTCTTTTCACTGAGAAGAGTTTCCTGTATGCAACAAAATGCTGGATTCTGTTTACATATCTAGTCTGCTAGTCTATGTCTTTTTATTGCGGAATTGAGTCCATTGATGTTAAGAGATATTAAGGAAAGGAGATTGTTGTTTCTTGTTATTTTTGTTATTAGTGGTGACATTGTTTGTGTGGCTATCTTCTTTTGGATTTGTTGGAAGAGTACTTTCTTGCTCTTTCCAGGGTATAATTTCCCTCCTTGTATTGGAGTTTTCCCTCTATTATCTTTTGTAGTTCTGGGTTTGTGGAAAGATATTGTGTAAATTTGGTTTTGTCATGGGATATCTTGGTTTCTCCTTCTATGGTAATTGAGATTTTTGCTGGGTATAGTAACCTAGGCTGGCATTTGTGTTCTCTTAGGGTTTGTATGCTATCTATCCAGGATCTTCTTGCTTTTTAGGATTCTGTATTACAATTCTGTATTAACACAGTAACAGTTTCATAATAGGATGTTTAAACTTTACTTGCAGATGAAGAAGGATTAATACACATTAATGGTTTCTTTTGCCAAAGGATTGCTGTGAGCACATGAGTAGCAATAATTCAAAAGAGCCAACAATTGATCATAGTCTATATTAATGTATCTGTTGATAAACTAACAGTTATTCTTCTTTCTGCAAAGCTATTCCTCCTTAATCAGTTAATTGTTGAAAAGAATTAGGATTTGCATCCCCCTTGAGAATATCAAACAGAGGCTTAAGTCCTCTTGTGGTGAGCTTAAGATGAGGTCTTAGCTAATTAATATCTTCTAACAACTTTTGAAAATCATTAAAAGTAAACCATTTTTTTTGCATGCACACCTGCAAGCCAGAAGAGTGCATCAGATCCCATTATAGATGGTTGCAAGCCACCATGTGGTTGCTGGGAATTGAACTCATATTTTTGGTTGTGAGCTTAGCCTTTAACGGATGAGCCATCATTCCAGCCCCAACTATCTTTTCTTATCTGAATTTTTTGTGCCACAATTTGTTTAGGAATATAAGGGGTGCCTCAAATATTGAAAAGAAATTGCCAAATTGCCTTTGAATCTTTTCTGGAGAAAGAAGCACTCCCCAAAATTTTAAAGCTCATTATATGAGAGCAAAGGATTGCAGAAAAACTCCTTCAGAGGGATCAGCTAATAAAACATCATATAATGAATAATATACATGGAAAGATTCAAACTCTTAACTTTTTGTATTAAAGCAACAAATATATATATATATATATATATATATATATATATATATATATGATATAATATATATAATAGTCTCTCTCTCTCTCTCTCTCTCTCTATATATATATATATATATATATATATATATATACTATTAGTCATTTCTTGAGGCAAACCTTTCTTATGATATCACTTCATAGGCTCTCAAAAATTACAGTCAAATTCACTGATTACAAACCTCCCACCTTCACCAGAATGTAAAGGAATGGTATTAAAACAATCTTCTAAATCTATAATAATTCTATATGCATTTACTGGAATGGCAGCAGGAGTAGGCAAGTCAGGCTGTAATGCCCCACAAGTTTCATAAGTCTTAAGTTTGAACTTAGTTTTAGATTAATTGAATAACCAATCCCTGTAGCTGAGTGATAGTATCAGATAAAGGCCAAGTTGAAGACAAATCTTGTCCTCTCTTATTCTTTGAGCAATTCTTTTATTAGCAGGCACAGCTATAATGCCATGGAGGAGAGCAGACATAATTTTAATTTCACCAGCATAATCATTATCTATAACTCCTGGACCATAAGCTGTCTGTTGTGAGTGTCTTTGGGTCTGAGGCTGACACCTCCCCCACAAAAAAAAAAAAACAAGCCAGGCAATAAACAAATTCTGGAAAACACCTTTCTAGGGGCTGGTCAGCATGACCATAACAGCTTCAGCTGAGCTCACTCTGCTTTGTCTTTACTCAAATTTAAGTGTTCTTAATCTTGGCCTATTTCCTGAGTCCTGGCCTAAAGATTATTCTTCCTGCTGTCAGAAGCCAGGACCCTCACTGCCTCTTACCCTCACCCCCTACCTCTCCCCACCTGCACAATGTCCCCTGCAGCTTCATCCTGCCTGGCAACCACAAGGTCCAGTCTGACAGTTACAGATAGACTTATAGATTCAAAGCAATGTACTGTATCTTTTGAGAAAAGCAGGTAGACCGCACATTGTTCCAGGGCACAGGCTGAGAAGATTTTGTACTTTCCCACCACTTGGCCCCTCTTACTCCCTCCCCTTGTAAAATGTATTATAAAAATGTGCTTTTTGTTTTAATACACGACTCTTGACAATCAATTGCTTCCTTGAGTCCATTTTCTCTCTCACCCGTTCTTTTTTCAGGTTGCAGTCCTCCTTGCCCCCACGAATTACTAAGCCCGAAGGTCGGGTCATCCTGCAGGCCTCTACTGTGCCACAGCTGTTTTTAACACTTATATTCAATTCTACCTGCTCAATTCTCTTCTCTATAAACATGGGTGGGTGAGTCAAAATCTGAAGCTCACAATTGAACTGCCAACTGCAGTCAATGGAATACTGACAGTTTAACTGTATTTTTAAGGTTTTTTTTTTTTTTTCAATATTAGAATATAACCATAATTTTGGGAAACAAAACCAATTTTTAACAATGTAAACAATCTATTTTTTCTAAAATCAACACCACACACATTACTTTAATGTTACAAAGTCTGGCTGCCAGTACTTTTATATGAATGCATGATAATGCAGCTTTTAATATCTCATTAAAGAGACATTATTTTAAATCCTATCTTTATACATCTGGTTTCTGAATAACTCCAACCCTGAGTTACCAGTTTGAAGCTAACTTTCTGTTACCAAAGTTGCAAATTTTTAATCATACCCAATAACTTATAGGCCAATAATCCATAACCAAGACATGCAGAACATATTCATACTTTTAAAACCAGTCAAAAACAAAAATGAAGTGACTACACATCTTATATATTTAGACTAAACAAAATTTTCTTACCTTTTCTAGCTGTAATTTCAACAATCAGTTCCTGAAAAGGCTTCTTCAGCTCATCTTGATTCTTAGCTACAGGTGTAGGGTAACTTATCAGCTTCTTCTGTGAACATTAAAACTGCCTTAAAAACAAAGTTAAACTAGATCAAGGGGTGGATACCTAGCAGTTTTAACCATTTTTTCTTTTGAACATGAAACATAGAACACCAATCATTCAAACAATGAAACAAATCAGACAATTGACACATGTGGACAGATTGGTGTGCCAAGGACAGACAATAAACAGAGAAAGCAGAACTAAGGATTTCTCCAGTAGGAGCCAGAGAGAAAGCAGGATGTCTCCTGATTTTCTCCTATTCCTAGAAGAGCTCTGAAATAACCTTTTCCTTCTTTTTGCTGATGCAGCCCAGAGAGAGGACAACTGCTTTTCTGAAACCCTTTTTTTCTATCATATTCAAGGTCTACCTCTTCATCTCTTTCTTTGGGAGGTGTAGTGGTGGCTATTAATAGTTACTCCTCAGTGACCTGCTTTCTTAATTTCCCAATTTTTTCCAACCCTGATCCTCTTGCCTGAGTCAGATCTTAGGCTGTGGACAAATGCCTGTTTAGAATTCTCCTGTCCCATGTTTTGCTGTCATTCCATAGGTGAAGTCATTATCAGGTCAACACCTATTCAGCCTACACTGTAATCCCTTAAACACACTTCCTGCATACACAGCCTTTAGAAAATAACTAATACTAGCATCAGTGCTGTTCATTGCTTACCAAGTGTGGGATACTCTTCTTCTTCCATTTTCTGTGGAGCTCCACCTAAGACAGCTTTTCTCAGCAGGTCCCCCATTTTCAGGCCCCTCATTGATGGTGCCACCTGTAGCCCCATGTGGCCACAGAAAAACTTGGTTCACCTGAAAGGGGGCTGGAAATAAAAAAGTGGGGATAGAGAGGTAAGAAAAGCATGGAACCAAGACAAAGTTTTCTGATCAAGGCTCAAAATTTAATATTCAGCTCTTCTAATTTAAAAGGAAAGCCCCATCAAACCCATTCTTGTTTCAGCCAGAGATGTTGCAAGGCAAGCTCAGCAGGCTGTCTATTTTTCTAAGTTTCTGTAGGAAACCTACCTAGGTTCTACTATTAGATCTATTGTCATAAACAAGGTCTTTCAGGCTTGCTCACGGCTGGAGTAAGGCATAGAACATAGTAGAAAAAGTCACTAATTTCCTATGAATATGAGTTTTCTCATTTGTGTATATTGTGTTTTCTCTTTTATGCACAAGTACTGCTCAAAAAGACTTTTAGAAACTTTCCAAACATCTCAAGTTGAAGATTCTGTAGATATTCCATGGGAAATAGTTGGTATTAGTATGCAGTGGAATTTTGCAGCTTTCAAAATCTACAGAAAGCATATAGCTCAATCAGAAATTTTGTAAGTCAAATAACTTATCATGGCTGCATTAAATGCTTGGTTTTCTACTGGGCTGGGACATATGTTTAATTATATTGGATCTCTTTCTAGCATAAATACATGTTAGTATAAATTTTCATTGGGTAAGACAAAGGTATTTATTAACTCAATTTTAAAAATTTGGAATATAAGAATTATTTTATAATGATTTCACAAACAAAAACTTTAGAAGGTATAATGTTTGCTTTAAATAACTTGGAGAGGTAAATTCCCTTTCTTCAAAACTACTTTTTTATTGTATATATTTATTTTGATGGCTGTTGAATTATTTTCTAAATAGGCAGATGCGAAGTAAGAGAAAAATAATAAAAGTTTCTCTGAAATTACTCTGGTTAATTATTTTAATGTCTATAGTTTTAGAATAGCATTTAGGTTATCTCAATGAGAAAGAGCAAAATCAGTTTGATCACTTATTTGAATTACTATTTAAATTATTTTTATTTTGAAAACATTTTACATTCTTAATGGAACTGCTTCAATTTTTACTTGAAATTTATAATATTTGACTATTTCGTAAGATGTACTCCCAGCCTTAGCCTCTACATCACAATGACCTGCATTTGACTTATGGGGAGCTGACAGAAGGCAGCTATCATCCTTGTAGCCATCTTGAGCCATATACCCTGAAAAGAGACTTGATTACATTAGCCTACAACAGCTGAGCACACTCTGATAACATCTTGCTTTAGATACCCAGGATTTTCCCTTGGGTGTGTGAGAGTTAAAGATGTGTGACTTAAGGGCGTGACTTAGAGATCTGATTTAGAGACAAGACCCAAGGGCTTGATTAAAGGCATGACTTAGAGGCGTGGCTTAGAAGTGAGACATATAAAAGGTGAGAGGCAGACAGAAGAAAGGAACAGAGAATCAGACACTTCAGAGAGTACAACTTGGAGTAGGAATTAGGCATTAAGACGGAACAAATTACAGTACAACTTGGAGTACAACTTGGAACTAGGAATTATGTTAGAGAGTATAACTTAGAGTACAACTTGGAGTTAGTTATTAGACATTAGGTACTTAGCACTTGGAAGAAGTAACTTGGAACTTGGAGGCACTAGGGACTAGGAACTAGAGACTAGGAACTCAAGACTTGGGACTTGGAGAGAAGAAGAGAGACCGAAGAATAAACAGGATTGAATCACACTCTTCTGGTCTCCATTCTTCCAGTCTGTCCTCACTTTCTCTCTTGCTGAACCCCGAACTGCAGACTGAAGCTGCTTGGGGCAGTGTGGGCTAACAAGCTAGTCCCCAAGGCTTTTGGCAGTGTAGGTTCAAACATTGATAGAGTGGTCCTCAACATTGACTAACTTCTAAACAGTCTATTCTTACATTTGAAATCTTCCCAACACTAGGCTACTGTTCTCATATTTTACCTACAGAAATGCCTACAGTTGAATCGGTCATGAAATAAAATGTTCATATTGCTATAAAACTGAGAATCTACTTAGGGTATGTGAAAACTTCACAAAAAGAAGCTGAATAATAGATTAAATGTGCAATGATATGTAGGGGTTTTTATTGGACCTAAAACCTGCTCTATGAACTGGAAACCATACCTCACTCTATAAATTAAGCCAAGAACTGGAGTCTAGATATGTTATGGCATCTAGATTTTCTTCTAATGTTCTGCTAAACAGAAAAAGGAATGAAATGGGTCCCAAATTGTTATACTGATTGATCAACCCTCATCAGAGATGTTACTTTGTGAAGTACATAGCATTTACAAACCCAAACAACTGATCAACATGAAAAGACTTCACAGTGCTCATCCCTAAATGTGGTGTCTATGTCATGACTCTGTTGCTTCAAGGCTCAGATATCTATATATACAAGTGACCAAAAAGACTATAAGAACCTATCTATCTTAGATACATTATAAATGTAGCATATGCTAATCTTTTTGTTTTAGAGAAATGTTTTAACACTACTTATACACTAATATAAGAACTATGAAAAACAGAAAAACTAAACATTCAAAGAGACAACAACCAAGATACTTTACATAATAAAGTAAAAATGTTTTATGGATATTCTAAGGGATAACATACTTTAATCATATTCTTATAAAATAGAACTTCAAAATTTTAAACAATTTTAGTCTGCTCATTAGAAAGCAAGTTGTTCATTCATCTATTTATTAAATCACTAAATATTTATTGAGTTTCTAAATATTGCCAGGCAATATGCAATGCTTGAGAGCTCATAATTGTGAAAGACATATCCACTCTGTCTCCAACCTAATGGAAAAGAGAAGATGTTTATTAATCACATACATATTTTTAATTTATACTGATAAAGGTTGTTGTCTGTTGAATAGTGATTCTATTTTGGGGTGGGATTCAGAAAGGATGTGTGAGATGAAAGGTAACACAGCAAAGGTGAGCTGAACGATAAAACCAAAGCTTTTTTTTATGTGAAAGGGCATAGTCACTGAAGGGCATGGATATGGGTTTGTCAGATAGCAGAAGGCAAAGAGATGGGATGAGCTCCAGTCATAATGAATAGTTGGGCATGATTATGTAAATATAAGGGAATTGTTCAAATTTGGGCCTTCATACCAGAAAACATGGAATATTTTTGTTTGAGTTAATTAATTAATTAATTGGAGAAATTGTGTTACTAAGGAGTGCAGGCTTGATTGGAACATGTGACATTTCTGTATCAGTTTCTTGAGTGTTAGGACCACACAGGCATACTACCAAGCGTATATGAATTGGAGACATGGCCCTAGAGGCCACCATTGATCTGTTTAATATATTAGCTTCCTATATGAGCTCATCCTATTTCAAGTCATCTTTTCTAAGACATTGTTAGTTTCTTTGCCTCAAAATTACAAAGGGTTAAAGTAGTCCTTTAAGATGTAGCTGGTCATAGTTTGTCATAGATTATTATCTTCCTCTTCATCTGCTACCAATTGTAGATGACCATCTTCTCACTGAGAAACTGAACTTGTTTTAATGGTTTGTCTCATACAGTTATTATTTGTTAGGGAACCTGGAGCTGGCTCAAGATATCCCAAGACAAAATTTGCAGCCCAAGGTAGATTTACTTGCCCTAGAGGGACAGAGGATAAGGATAAAGGAAAAGAGGATAGAGGAAAAAGGATATTGAGAAGGGAACACTGGAGAAGGGTAGAAGGGAGTAGAGAAAGGCTGAAAGGATATTTGTCCCAGGAAGAAGAGAAAGTGTCAGGAAACCCTGCTGCTAAGATGGAAGTCTGACATTACAGAAAAGCCATAAGGTCAGTGCAATCTGCTCACCTTTTTTGTCAGCAGGGATTTCTCTTCTCTTCTAGGGTCAGGGGTTCCTGACCCTACACCACACTGACTACCTGAATAACATTATGTAGTCCTACACTTGAGATTCCTGGAATAACTCCCAATGGAATACACCATAATGAGGTGTCTCATTACTTTAGCTTTCATCCAATGACCTCTGCCTATTCTGGATACTCTCATCCCTCTCCCCCAAAGTATATAACCTTTTTTGACACCAAATTAAGCATATGCATGCAAACTGTTTCATGAAATACCATCTGAGAGAACAGTTTCATCAAACATTGCCTAAAAGAGCTGCAACATTAAAGAGTTGTAACACAGATCTCCACAGGGTATATCTTCCCATCCTCTCTGTGACATGCACTGCCTGACCAGTATCCATTCTGGACTTTTGTTCATCCTTTCCCACCTCATATGTACTGGAGTTCAGACACACCAAGGAAAGACTTGGACCACAGTATTCAATTCCACTGCATCATTCCCCATTAGGTGTGCAGCTAAGCTTGCACACTACAGGTAAAGCGGTTCAAAACAAAGCAAAGCAAAACAAAACAAAATAAAACAAATCAGAATCTTGGTGAGAAATAAAGATACCCCAAGAACAAGGTCTCAGCCCAAGGAAGATTTACTTGCAACAGAGGGACAGGGGGCAGGGTAAGGGACAAGAAAGTAGAGGAAAAAGTAGAGGGGAAATAAACAAGGGAGATGGAGGGAGGGCAAGGAAGATAGGGAAGGAGTATTTTTTTCTACAAGGGGCACAAAAGACTGCATCTGGGTAAGGAGGAGATAGACATGGCCCATAGGAAAATGGGGGTTTAAAAAGGTAAAGGAGAAACTTGGTGTTAGGATGAAATGTTTAATTTTAATTGGGCATGTTAATTAGGTGAGTCAAAGTGGGCTTTTGATTGCTAGATGTGAATACTTTGATAGCTGAACCTTGGCCATTTACTTCAGGAGGAGAGAATTGGCCAAATAAGGGAATGGACCTTGGGGCTAGCTTTAGGAATGTAATCTAATGGTTTTCAGCGAGGCAAAGGAAATCAGGGAGAAGGGCAAGACCTACCAGAACCATGTTTCCTAGGACAGGGCTGTCTAGGAACCCTTGATTATTCCCTTTTCCCTGACGGATATGAGCTTGTCATCCTCATATATTCCTATTGGTATGACTGAAACTCTCCTTTTGTTTTAAGATTGGGCAGACAAGTAAATATAAACATCCTGGATGAAGTATAAAGCATAGAAGAAGGACATGTTAACTATTGGTGAATTGGTTTATGGAATCAAGATCTATTATTCTTATAATTTTTATCTAAGACTAAAATTATTGAGAGAGAGAGAGAGAGAGAGAGAGAGAGAGAGAGAGAGAGAGAGAGAGAGAGGTTTATACATGCCTTGTGGCACACTGCTTAATATTTACAACTATGCTGTAACCATAGCTGCTTTGATGATCATTCCCACTAACTAAAACTGCATTAGCTGCCAGTGAGTTTCTGTTATAAGTTGACTTTGCCTATTATGTAAATGACTGAGTGGGAAACAACATATGCCAAAAAGAACACACATAGCTTTTGCAAAGCAATGACCTCTGGATTATCTTCCAAGAAGGGATAGTGTATAACTTCTATAGCACTAGAAGATTCACATAAGCAGGAAAATTCAAACCTATTGCACATCATAATTTAAGTATCAGCATTCTTGTCTCAGACTCCCTCTGTTTCTTATCCTGTCATTGTAGCAAATAGAAGAGAGTTGAAAATTGAAAAAATTCTGCATTTACATTATAATCCTAACCCTAATTATTTACACTATTCTGGTTGCATGAAATGTGAATTTCCATATATTCTGCAACAAATAATTAAAACTCTCATAGTTTTTAATTACAGATTCATTCCTATTAGTTTTTTATTCATTTTATTCTTCAATGCTCAAACACAGAAGCACTTCTATTAACAATGATAGAGTAATCTAATCACAAGAAAATAAAAGCCTAAAATAAATGATATCTTGGGTAGCATAAATGAATACCAAACATGGAAAGGCATCCCAATGTGTGTCTCATAGCTGTTGAGTGTGAAATCAGCTTACTAGCAAGAAAGAAAAAACCAAAATGTACACAATAATGTGACTGCAATCCACACAGAAGAAAGGTAATGAAAAGTCAGATCCCATAAGCAAAAAGGCGCACCATCTGAGTACTACTAGGGCCTAGTGCTCTTATTATTATCAATACTGCCTAATACTGTTTAATCTTAAAATAAATAAGTCAAAGCTTATATTCTTAGTAATGATTATTAAGTATTCTGATTAAGAAGCCCAAACTCATTTGCCCTCAGAGCTCTGATTTAAGAATCAACTATGTATAATATTTATATATTCTCTTGATCTCTTCAATGGAGTTGAATAAGCCATTAGCATATTGTGAAAATGAAAGTAGCAAGGGCACAAAGGAATCAGATGCTTTTACATATACATGCAAGTAAAAGTAAGCACAATTTCAGTATCACACATGGTGACTTATGGATACTATTTCAAGATTGAGTTGTTCTGGCCACTTATTTAAATAATCACACTATATTCTAGTAAGAATTTTTTACTTTTCCTTACAGGAAAATAATAAATAATCCTAACCAAATACTTGGAATGCTCAGAAGATTTCACATTGAACATTTCAGGGCATGCTAAAACATAATTTAAGGTGAGACTTAAAAGGAATGCATGTCTTCTCACTAGTCAAAACAAGAACATTCTATTTAATTCCTGAGAAGCCTTAGATAACATATCTAACACACAGGAATCTTCAGTTTCATAATTTGTGCAAAGCTGTTTGGTGCAAGTAGGCTCAACCAGATTTGGCAGTTTGAGGAACTTCCCATTTGAAGTACAAGAAATCATTTTCTGACAATGGCAATGGAGGAGGGAGCTTTGGTCTTCTTGCTCTGTTAGCTTCATTATGATCCTAATGTCAAGGGCTCTGGATTAAAATCTGCCTGTAAGAATTACATGTTAATACCGAGCCCTTATGCCTCCTTTTGCCTTCTTCTGCTTCTTCTTGTGTTGTTGTTACAAAGGTATGTTTCTGCTGTCTTGAGGATACAATATTACTTTGGGCCAGTTATTGTTCTGACACTGCCAGGTCTTGGTGGGCAAACTGTTCGTAAATTTTCTGCTGTCCAATTCAGAAGAAGTTCCTGTAGTTGCTCCCTATGTTACTTTCCAGTCTGGTTCATCTTTGTACCCTTCTTTTTTCCCTAGGTAGTAAGAATGCTCTTGCATAGGTTGCCATCATTCTCCACGTAGTTACTTTGGGGTCATAATTCTAAGGCAGTTTTTCTTGTTGCCATTGATTTTGTTGTTGTCATCATTGTCCTTCTCCTCCTCTTCTTCTTCCCCCTCCTCCTCCTCCTTTCTCCTCCTTCTTCTAATTTCTTTGTCATTGCTCTTTAGGTTGATTTTTCTTCAGTAAATTTCTCATCCCTCTTTGATATGCATGTAGCAAATGATAATTTTCAAGAGTCTCAATATCTACTTTTAAAGGCATATTATGTTCTGAGGCCAACAGTTTTGGTAAACTGCTTTCACTGGGTTCTGCAAGCAGAAATAATTGGGAACAGGGTATAAATATCTTTGGATTTGTTTCCATAGTTGCTGTAGGTTAGTAAGTGCTTCCAATTTCTTTGTATATTTAGGCTTAAACTTTTAAATTTCTCTCATCAAACACAAATTATCAAGAAGTTAGGGGTTGGTAGCTTTGGTACCATTGGATGATTTGTGAAAGACCTCAGAGAAGCTATCAATATCTCCCTTGTGGCTACATATGCTCAATAACATAGATACTGTGTTTGGTTTATGCTTTACCTCTACCTCCTCCACTCTTCTCAATATTAGACAGGTTTAAAAATATTATCTTGAGAAGATTTAAATTGTGGCATTTTAAACTTGATTTCAGCTTTATTTTCTGGATGTTTGTCAGAAAATTTCTGAAGCAGCTCTATTGTTTTTGACAGTTGCCTTTCATGACACAGCTGAGGAGCTTGTATTAAGATAGGCAGGAGATGCTCAGGACATTGGGATTGCCAGTTGGCAGATATTTTGTGATATTGTTCTATCTAGGTTGTATAGATAGCAAGCAAACTTCATTAAATCCCACAGATTGCAAGTGTTCCTTTGAAAGCTTAAATGTTACTCCTGCATTGGTTAATTTTACTTTTTTCTTCCGGTTAAGACATTTTGGCCCTTATTAATTATAATGATGCTGTTTGCAATCAAGGCCGGTAGTGTCACAATTGTTGGCTTTAATTTGCAAAGTTGAAGAGCCTCCTCTGTTTGTCCCTGATACTACAGGACATACCCATTTGACCATGAATGATTGACAGTTTTCTCTCCCTCTTTACTTTTAGAATTCAGCTTTTGTGCCAGAAATAGATCTTATTTTTAATGCCAATTTTTAATTCTAAGTTCCCTAGAAGCTTCATATTTACTGTGGGCAGTAGCTTCTACTAGACAGCATAAGATTATTATACTCTCTTTTTAATTCTATTTTGTTACTTATAAAACTGTGAGTCTGGGTAAAAAGGTTAAAAAAGAAAAAGAATTGTAGCATGCTTTTCAAAGACAAAAACAGTACTCCACTGTTTTTATAATTAAAGAACAATTCATTTTCCAAATACTTTAGCATGATGGTCACTAACTAATGTGTATGGACGATATGGAGATTTGATTTAATTAAATACTTAAATTTGTGAATGAATTGGTGTGTGATATAAGTGTAAAGTAAAATAAATATGGGATCATAAAAGCTTAGTAAGAAAAATATAACATTCCTCATGATTAGGTAGATTTGATTTCATGTTGAAGTTTAAACATATGTGATAAATAAAGTTTATGTTTGAAACAACTCTTCCTATTGTTTTTATTTTATTTTTTGTAGCTACTAGGAAATTTTAATTAACATACATGACTGATATTGGTAACTGCATGCCTATAAGTTTCACAGTCTGCCTTCCATTTATATCTACCCCTGTTACGTCTTTGTCATATTTCTACCCCTGAATGATTAGGAAAGTATTTGAAGGCAGGTGATTATTATAAATAAATCAACACTATACTACTAATAAAATGGAAAAAAAAAACTAGTCAACATCTGAAAGAACAAAATGCCAAATGGTTAAAATACTTTAATTACAATAATGCTAAATTAAGGTTAAGTGCTAAAGTCTAAGAAGGCACCATATCACTTAAATTAATCATTTGATATTAGTTATTATATTATTATTTTGTATTGAGATTCTGGTGATATCTCATAATCACCATTTACAGAATGTAGTAATGCCTGGAGTATATTTTTAAGGAATCCAAAACTTCCAAATTAAATATCTGATGAAGTGACTAAACTATAAATAAGTCTCTAGATTAAATATGTGTACCATCTAAGGTAATTACTGATGAAGAACAGACATTTGTGTTCTCTAGGCCCAGCTTCTAGTTGTACTAGTGTATAGTCATTTCTTTGGCCATTTCCCCTGTCTACCTGAGCTGGCACACCACTGCCAATGGAAATGTCAGCCTGGAGGGCTCAGTACAGAAAATCTTTCCTTTGTGTCTTTTTTGTCTCGGATGCATTGACTTTGTTTTGGCTTTCTCTGTTTTCAAAACATCAGTGGTAATTAAAATTATGCTCAACTCTAATTCAGCTTCATTTACCAAATAAATAGATTTTCGTAGAACACAAATCGTTTTCTTGCACTCTCTAACTGCCCTTCTAACACAAGGTGAATGTGTTCAGTTTTCCTTTGTGTTCATAATTTCTCCTTTTATTAAATCTCAAATTGTATGTAAGTAAAGAAGACACTACGGTTTTGTCACTACATTTCATATAATGATTCTATTTTTGTCCATTCTGCCCCTCTTCAACACTATCTCCTTTCCAAATTAAAACATTAGATATTTGTTGCTATTGATCTCTGTGTTTCTGGAGAGAATACAAATATATTGGTCACTAGTTTTGATGATCTTTAATGTCATAGCTTTTACATTACATGACAAGAGTGCCAAGCCTGTGAGGGATATCATTGACACATTGATTTGCTTCTAGTAATATATATATACACACATATATATTACTTATATATATATTATATATAATATATATTATATAATATATATATCCTCTGACCTCTTCCATAAATTCATATACATATGTATATACACACATATATGTATATACATATATATGTATATATGTATATGTGTATATATGTATATATGTATATGTGTGTGTGTGTGTGTGTGTGTGTAGTGTGTATATGTGTGAGTGAGTGTACTCATGCACTTGTACTTGCAGGAGTACTTGTGCCAAGGAGCATTTATGGAAGAAGTCAGAGAACAAATTTCAGCAGTGGGTTCTCTCTTCCATCATGGAATTTGATTACCAAATTCAGGTTGTGAGGCTCATACAGCAAGAACATTTACCTGCTGTGCCATCTTTCTGGTCTGTATGTTAACAATTTTTAACATTAGTCTACAGGAAAGTTGCAGTTCTCAAATGTTGTCTATGATTTATATTTTCCTTCAAAGAATAAAAATCACAAAGTTTAAGTAAAGATTATGAGCCATGCTATGGTTAAAATAAGGTCATATTTTCTTCATGTTGCAACGTCAATGCTAGAAATCTGTAGAGTTCTGCCTTAAGGGTTCTGAATGCCAAAGCCTTTGGGCTGGAAGAAGGAAAAGTCACAGAAACAGATTTTTTTCTTCTCATTTCCTCGGTTTTCAAGCTCAGGAAGCTTCAAATGAATAATCAGAAAGCATGAAACCGTGCAAAGTGACATGATAATTAAGTCTATCTATCCTTCCCAACACTGACATCCACACAGTGAACAGATGGAATCTTTCTAACAAGAAACAAAGCTTTCTGTTCTTTCTCTCTTTTCCTGGTACTTTCTCATGACCAACTTACTTATTTCTACTTTGGCATGCTCAAGGAGATGATATTATGAAGACCATAAGGAATTAGGGTGTCATTAAGCTGTTTTGACCAAACTCCTGAGCAAGTTCTGTAAAGGTCACAGACATACTGAAAGATTCACTTCATTAATATTAGGGCACAACTCTGAAGGTTTCTTGCAGATTTCCTTGGACACAAGAAAAAAATGTTTCAGAGTGAAGCAGAGTTGTTTGGATCACAACTCTGAACTCTGAAATCTGACATGGCTTCTTTCTCACATGTATTTAGATCACAATGCTTTCTACTTCTCAAATCTGAATCTGAGATGTAGGTCAGGTTTTAAGAGGAGTTTGGATGCTGACTATTAGAACTGGGGAAGTCAAAGAATTCATGAACTTAACACACTAGATCATTGTATCACATGAGACAGAATGGGATCTAAAGGTACTTTGAGGCAATTCAACATGCCCATTTGATTGGTGGCCCAAATATAATCTAAACCATAAAACTATTAGTCTTTCTTTTCTGGTGTGTGTGTGTTTGTGTGTGTGTGTGTGTGTGTGTAACTAGAAAAAAATTTCTGCACCTGATTATGTAGCCTGAAATGGTCCAAGGTGTTCCTTCTTTACAATATACTACCTTTAAACACTGGGAAGTAGTGTTTCTAGGACTATAATTCTCCAAAGGTCTATCTGCCATCAAAATGTCAAAAACACTCTGACAGACATACTCTCACAAGTTAAATATTTCAACATGAATTATTTTAAGTGTTTTTGTGTATAACCCACATTTTAGGTCAAGGTGTTAACTACTCTCAGAGTCTGACATTGGACTCATATGCTGATTGGAATCTTCCCCTGTAGCTTTCATATATTAAAAGCCTGGTGTTCTAGAAAGAGTATACCCAAATCTTTTTCTCCCTATCTGTAGGACCCTAAAGGGCTGCTATGTCCTGGCTGAGACTTTCCATATGATGCTCTCTGCAAAATAACATTCTACAGTTTTTCTAAGAACAAAAAATCCTGTTGAAGGATGATGTCCCAGGAAGGGAATTTACAGTTGACATCCTATTCCCCCCCCAGTTGAGTTCCTGTTTTTTTCCTGAGTTTGTGTTTTCTCTTCCCTGTCTTGGTGTATATATTAAACCTGTCCAGTAAAAGCATTGTCATTCTCTCATAATGAATGACCCTAGTCTGAGTTGTTCTTTAATTCTCCAGACCTATGCCTGGGCTCGGTACCATGGGCAGCGCCGGTGCTGTCAAGTGGAGATCCCACCAAGATCGGGAAAGAAGAGAATGTGACGGGATAGTTCCTGGAAGAAGCCGCAGGACGGCTCAGTGAGTAGAATATATTGGAGAGTCTTTCTTTAATTCCCCAGTCCTATGTCCGAGTGATACTGTGGGCAGTGCAGGAGCTGTCAAGTGGAGGCTCCACCGAGATTGAGAAAGAGAGGACAACCTGACAGGATCGGATCGTTCCTGGAAGGAGCTGGCTGGCTGCTCAGTGAGTGGAACCTATTGAAGAAGAAGTATGGGATCAAACTAAAAGTAGTAAGTAGCACAATGAGAGTTTGATCATTTTGATCGCACCGTGGGAACAAGGAGTTCCTCCCTACAAGTAGTAGCACAGGATGATGCAGCTAAGAAATCCTTGCAAGAGGTGGAGAACAGCTCCATTTCTGAGGATGAGGAAGAAATTTTAGAAAAGGGAAAATTGAAGAAATGCAAGGTCAAATAGTTGGAAGAGGAGCCTGGAAAAGGGGAAGTGAAAGCATTTGAGCAACTTAGTCCCTGGGTGGTGGCAGTGGCAGCTGAGATGGCATGATGGCCGGGCTGGGCTGCTGCTGCAGCGGCAGGGGCAGCAGGCCGTTGCAGGAGTTGCAGAGGCTGTGGTCCGCAACATCCATGCCGAATAAAAACAATAAAGAAAAAGAACCACCAAAACTGGTGAAAAGTGGAAAAGGTTCAGAAGAAGGACAAGATACAGCAGAAGCAGAGATAGCCAGCAGGAAAAACAGCCTCGAAGGTGTCCAGTCTTTGACATCTACTAAAATAAAAGTACCAGTCCCTCAGCCAATCGTAGTCCCTATGAAGAAAGACAAATGGCAGAACTCTTCACAGTTAAATGCCAGCAATAATAGAGAACTGCAAAAACTCCCATCTTTATAAGATGTTCCTCCTGCAGGTCAAGAGAAGCTTTCATCCAGAAGCTACATCAGTGTTGTGTCCTCTTTGACTTTGCTTCTGACCCACCAAGTGACCTGAAGTGGAAGGAACCTGTGCTAAGCAAAATGGTGGAACATATCACCCACAACTGGAACGTGATCACAGAGCCCATTTACCCCGAAGCCGTCCACATGTTTGCAATTTATATGTATCGAACCTTGCCACCTTCCTCCTATTCTACGGGAGCAGAATTCGACCCAGGAGGAGATACACCAATGTTAGAAGCAGCCTGGCCTCATCCGCAGCTTATTTATGATTTTTTCTTAAGATTTTTAGAGTCTTCAAATTTCCAGCCCAATATAGCAAAGAAATATATTGATCAGACATTTGTATTGCAGCTTCTAGAACTCGTAGACAGTGAGGATCCTCAGGAGACAGATTTTCTAAAAATGACCCTGCACAGAATCTATGTGAAATTCTTAAGCCTGCATACTTACATCAGAAAACAGATTAATAATATATTTTATAGGTTTATTTATGAGACAGAGCACAAGATTTTCCTGTTGAAGGTGTTGCTGCCCTTGCACAAAGTGAGGTCCCTAAGTGTCTACCATCCTAAGCTGGTGAACTGTGTCATGCAGTTTTTAGAGAAGAACAGCACCCTCACTGAAAAAGTGGTAATGGCACATCTCAAATACTGGCCAAAGACTCACAGTCCAAAAAATGTAATGTTCTTAAATGAATTAGAAGAAATTTTAGATGTAATTGAACTATCAGAATTTGTGAAAAAGACTATAGTAGAAAGAACACATTTAACTTTGAAAAATTATCTTTATAAAACAAAAAGGTAGGAGTTTACCTCACCCATGCAAGAATATCTTTTATTTTATATATTTTACATTTTTTATTAGTGGATAAGAATGCATTGACTGCAGCAAACAGACATTGGAAATGAGTCCAGAAGTCACTGGGCTTAGTGAAATGGAAAGAATTGTCATCAGGTGTATGGAAAGGCCCTGACTCTGTGTTAGTCAGGGTGAGAGGTTCTCTTTTTGTTTTTCCTAAAGATGCTGAAAGTCCTGTTTGGATTCCTGAGAGTTGTGTGCACCCTGTCACTATCGAGCCTTGCCCAGGCAGAGATCTACTAGAGCTTTGTGAAGAACCCCCAGTTCTAATGTCAATGGGGATAAGCAGCTCTACCTGGCTGGTCAAAGTTTCCACCAACAGGATTGCTGAAAAAAACTGCAGAGGGATTGATATTTCTTTGCTGCTTTTGCAGACAGTAGACCCAGTCCCAGGCAATTACTAAGCAGGTGCTTGTGTCACTGGCATGAGAGAACCCTACTGCCCAGGTTTGTCTCAGTCTTTACAGAGAATAGTTAGTCAATGACTGGCAACTCCTTTGCAGTCCTTACCTACCTAAGACAGGGGCCCTGAGGCTGGCAGGGATTCCCAATGACAGGTAATTGGTATTGATAAAAGGTGACCTAAGACAGATGCTATCTGCCTATAAAATAAAAACAGGGCACTTGTAGTACCCCAAAGGGCTGCTATGCCCTGGCTAAGACTTTTCATGTGCTGCTGTCTGTAAAGTAACATTGTTCAGTTTTTCTAAGAACAAAGCATCCTGTTGAAGGATGATGCCCCAGGAAGGGAATTTACACTTTACTTCCTATTGCCCCCCCCCCCCCATTGAGTTCCTGTTTTTTCCTGAGTTTGTATTATTTCTTCCCTGGCTTGGTGTATATATTGAACCTGTCCAGTAAAGGCATTGTCATTCTCTCATAATGAATGACCCGAGTCTGACTTGTTCTTTAATCCCCCAGATCTATGCCTGAGTTTGATACTGTGGGCAGCACCGGCACTGTCACATATCTTCAGTACTCTAGCTTGGCTTCCACAGCCAAGACTCCTTACAATTAGCTTTTACAAGGTTCTATAATCATGATTACATCACCATTTCTAAGAATATTTACAAGTTATTATCTGACTGACTGCCCTGCATACTTAGAAACAACTGAACAGCCAGATCTTCTGAAAACTGCCTTTACCATGGGATCCATATGCAATTGGAATTTGGCATTTTGGCTCTTATTTCTGTGAACATATGTTAATCATGTTTTACCACCTATCACTAAATGGTACTGCCAGTGAAGAGAAGGATTTTTCTTCTTGTTTTCTTCAGTATATCGCCAGCACTTACTGTAAGAAAAAATCTGGTAAGACACTGGATAACTTTGTACTTTGTACAACTTTGTATACTACATAGCAAACATATACTAGATAACTTTGCATGCATAAATTAAGATAGCATTTACTATGTTGTATAGAAATGATGCTCCCATGTTGATCCTATTTCTAATATGTTTTCAAATGACATGAAATAATGGGTTATATAATACTTATTCTCCCAAGTCTAAGGCTTGACTTCTGAAAGACAGCTAAATTTTGTCATGTCATGTTTAATGAATTTAACAGTTTGTCATTCCTACAGCATGGTTTAATTCAGTCCTCCAATAACTTGGGAAATGCAGCAGGTCTTCCTACTTACAAGTAAAGAAAATGAGACAGAAATGTCACAAGTATTTATTAAACAGCACTATTCTCTATCAGTGGATTCTGAAAAGTGAATAAACACTAACTTGAGGCTGGAAATTTTTTAATAAGAAAATGAACCCCATTTCTTCTGCATTTAGAGATGTACTTCCCTAAGTATGTCATCATATTTTGGCAAATTCAGATCTAAAAACAGCCTGTGTATGAAGGCTTTCTATTGTTTGTACTTTGGTTCCTTACCTCATAAAATAAGGAAAATGTTTAAAACAATCTGTTTATCCAGTTAGTCCACAGCAATGATTAATTCATTTTTTCTTTATATTTAAAATATGGTCATTCTGAATGTATTTACTCTACACTCCTGGTATAATGTCTGGCACAAACAAATATTCATTAATAAATAAATTACTTGATTGATTAGTTGAGATTTTTTCTTGGTTATTAAAAATAAAAAGCAACTGGAGCTGGAGAGTTTGCATGGTGATTAAAACCTTTGTTGCACTTACAGAGGATCTAGGTTCAGAATCTACATAGTGGCAATGTACATTCAATTCCAAGGAATCAAAAATCTTCTTCAGACCTCCTCAGGTACTGCACATATATGAGGAAAATATGTACATTAACATACATACAATAAAATAAATAACTATGAAAAGGAAGCTGCAATTATTCTTTTGTATTTTCATGATATAGTTTCCCTTTGGAAAATATTCAAATGTATAGACACCATTAAGACTATAACCTGACTATGCAGCTGCCCTTTACAGTTGGTGCCAGTAATGACAATCCATAAATGACAATCCGGTGGATGTGGAGATTATATATATGTATATTATATATATATACATATATATATATATATATATATGTATATATATAATATACATATATATAATCTTAATATGTATATTATATATATATATATAATATACATATATATAATCATCCTTCTGTAGCAATTAACCACCTTTTACTTATAAAGCAAACACATTATAAATAGCTGTTATATTCTATGGTTTATGGAAGAATGACTTGAAAATAAGAGACTATGCATGAAGAGAACATACTTCCTGATTAACATTTACCTCTGTAGTTGTTTAAGTTCACAAGGAATACATGTGTGCACACACGTGTGTGTGTGTGTGTTGCATGTAAGGTTTTCTTTATATGGTTGTAGCAGTTTCAGACTTTGGGTTTGATTTCTGTAATTGAAACTCTAGAGAATAGGGATGAAATATGGTTTAAAACTTTTAGTCCATAACTTGCACTTTAAGATGAGAAAAAAAGTTTATTGATTATTCACTTGGACTAAATGATGTAAGTGATAGCTTCATAAATTTTCCTGAGCAAAAACTAACCCGAGAGAAACTATCAAATGTGATGTCATAAACTACAAAGTTGGAAAAACACCAAGGTTTGTGGAAATGACCCTTACTTTAAAGCTATAGTCTGAATGTCTCTTAATATAAGTTTGTGCTTTCCTCTCTACCTACTGAATTAGGGTTCTTTTAAAATTCTGTCCATCATGTACAGATCAAGAAGGAAATTGAAGACCTTAGGAACCAATTAGTGGCTAACTTGCCTCCTCTTGACCATCTCTCAGCAGCTGTTCCCAGAGAAAGCTGGAAAGAGCTCAAAGAAAAGCTGCCCTGGAACATACAGACTTGCCTGGAACTCATCGACTCAGATAAGGCTGACCTGCCAGCCATCCTGGCATCTCTCTGAGTGGTGATTCCATTTAGCCTTTGTGCAGTGTTGTGTGTCTGGTGCTAAGAAGAATTTAGAGCATCAGTTAGACAGGGTTTGCACTCTCAGGAATTTCACAGTGTAGTGGAAGAAATACGATAAGTAGCCAATTAGGAGAATGTAGATACACATGTACACATAAGAATATTTAGTTTGAAAAAAGGGAAGCCATGATTAAGATGCTCTTTAGGGAAGTCTTACAGATCAGGTTTTATGTGACTCTACCAGAAAGGAGAATTTCTGAATGCCATGAGGTACTTACTGCCTTCAGGGAGAGATCTCCTTCTCTTTCTCCTCTTTGCTTCCCTATCTTGGTTAGGGTGAAAAGATACCATGACCAAGGCAACTCTTATTAAGGACTACATTGAATTGAGTCTTGCTGATAGGTTCAGAGGTTCAGCTCATTATCATCATGGTAGGAGAATAGCAGTGTCCAGGCAGGCATGTTGGAGGAGTTCGGAGTTCTACGTTCTGTTCTGAAGACAAAAAAGAGAAAACTGGCTTCCAGGAAGCTAGAAGGGTCTCAAAGTCAACCCTCAAAATGGTACACATCCTTCAACAAGGCCACACCTCCTAATAGTGCCACTCCCTGAGCCAAGCATATTCAAACCACCACATCCCCTTCCTTATCTCTCTTTACATCTGCTTTTCCTCATTTTTTTACTTCTTTCTTTCCAAAGGCCTACTTCAGAAAGAAACCACTCTGAGTTCAAGGACTGAGAAAGGCTTCCAGGGGATCTGACCTTTGTTACTTAGAATGATGTCTAGGGCTACATTCATTGGTTGTTACATGATCTGAGGTTAGCCTACTTATGTATACTGTGTCTGTCCTTACATCTTTACCTGTAAAAGGAATTTGTCCAATATATTTTCTCTCTTTCATTAAAACCATCATACTGACAAGTTAGTAATTCATATACAAGAATATCAAACTATAATTTACTTTCTAAATATTTTATTTGTACATAATTTATGTTTATTCCCAAGCTCTATTTTTACTTATGGTGATATACACAGAGAAAGAGAGAGTGGCTATCTAGAGTTTCCAGAATCAGAGTAGTACCCTGGGAAGTCCTGAAAACTCTGCATGGTCCTCTATCTCTCTGTTGTTCTCATTCTAGTAGGGTAAGATAATTTCATACTCTTGGCACATAAAGAAATGCAGTCCATTTTTGGATGTCTGTAATTTCTTTTCTTTTAATTTCATTTCCAACATTGATGGCATTAACTTTTTCGCTTTTACTCTTGCAATCTTATCAGAGATTGTTTTGTCTTCCCATGTAGTTAGGGGAACCAGGGGAAAAACACAGATGGTAACACTTGCAAAAAGAAAACTGAGAAATTTCACATACATCTTTCAGCTTCATGGCAAATATGATCTCAAGATTCTTGCCTGGAATGTGCAGTGTGATATGGGCTGAGGCATATTGGAGAGGGTGAGGCCAGTGCGTGGAGGGCAGTGCAATAAATCTCAGTGGGCAGATCCAACCACATAACATGTGAGCTCTTAAACTTCTTGCAGCTATTTTCTTTCTTTCTTTCTTTCTTTCTTTCTTTCTTTCTTTCTTTCTTTCTTTCTTTCTTTCTTTCTTTCTTCCTGTATGGAGTTTTTGACCTCTCTTGTACAGTGAGATAGGTTTCATCTGTTTAAAATATGTGTCATATTTAAACTTTCTTTAGATCTGTGGAAATGAAGGAAAAAAAGTAAAAATAAACCTAGCATAGCCCATAACACACTGAAATGATGCTGGGGTGGGAGAGGGGCAGTAATTGTGCCCAGATAATGTTGTCATACTTTGTAAAGCCTTTAATGCTGGAATTTATTTATTAATGATGCATGGGTTATTACCTACCATCTGTCTTGTGTTAGCAGTGGGCTGTTTCAGATTATGGTAATGTGTTTCTGATTTGAGCTGTGTTGAAAGCCAGAACAAGGCATCTCATGTGCAGTCCTCTTTGAGGCCTGCTGTTTTCAATTCCTTTTCGCCGAAAGAGCTTTTATTTGATTTGTTATGGGGATTTTTTTCTTCTGTTGCCAAAACAGCTGCAAGCCTGGAAGGGAATAAAACACAGAGCCACATCAAACTTGTTAGCTTGTAAAAAAAAAAAAAAAGAATTTAAGAAAAATGAAAGAAAGAAAGAAAGAAAGAAAGAAAGAAAGAAAGAAAGAAAGAAAAAGAAAATAGAGTGTTCCTACAATAATGAATGTGGGACAGGAAGTAGAAAGGGGCAAAGGGAACAGACATAATTTGCTATTTATGTATTGTAAGTTGAATTGCAGTATATTTAATTGATATCTATACATACCAAACAGAATAACTTTCCTTTGATTACTTTTAACTTACAAGTAATACATACTAGTCTTTAATGAGCTGGCTATCCTCTTCCAACCATTATGGTGGTGAACAATCAATGCTTGAAGCTTTTATATGTTTAAATTATTTGTTAATGAATGGAATATAAAGAATTACTTAACAGGATTCCATCCTTACTGACTGTATATTTGCCATGATAGGGTTCTTTGTGTCTCAATTCTCCCTGTTGTGTGGACTATGAGGTCAGTAAACTGTGACTTCTGTGTAGCATGCTCATGGAATGCTTTTAGTCTTTTCTGCTTGAGATGATCACTACAAGCGACACACAAGCTATTAGATATGTGTCTGGAAATACTAAATATTGTTTAGTTTTAATTCACTTTTTAGTTATTTTCAATTTAAGTAAATATATGAACTAATAGCCACCATTTAGAGAGTAGAATTCTAGGATTAAAAAATGATGAGCTTTCAATTACAACTCCAAATTTATGTGACTAGAACTTAACTTTAACCCAAATAATTTGTTTGAAGATTATTTTCTTTGATAGATTCTTCAAAGTTTGCATTAGTAAGTGTTTCTTTCTCATGGCCAATGACGGGTTTTATCTTGAAGTACATTCATAAATGCTCGGTCTATTGAAAAATTGTTTTATAAAAAATTTTTCTCATGAGAAACATAGTTATAAAGAACTGTAACCACAGCTGACAAGCCTCCTAATGTTGAGTATGTTCAATTTAATGACTACAATTGTTGCAATTTATTGTAACTACATTATATTTATATAATGTAATGTAGTCACAGAAAAGCCCTAAGCCACCTACAACTGACTTTGTTTATATATACAGCCTCTTTGTTCATATATTTCTCAGATTTTATCTAATCAATGTTTTATAAGCTGTATTTGTTAAAACCTAGGAAGCACATTTTGGATGATTTTTATTATTATTATAAGTA
This sequence comes from Arvicanthis niloticus, assembly GCF_011762505.2. Classification (NCBI taxonomy): domain Eukaryota; kingdom Metazoa; phylum Chordata; class Mammalia; order Rodentia; family Muridae; genus Arvicanthis; species Arvicanthis niloticus. The sequence goes on along the minus strand of NC_047662.1, from coordinate 77,061,873 downwards.
TGCTTTTCCATAGCTTCTTGGTTTCTGGAGAAAAGGTTCAGCTTTGTCTATTGGCAGTCCTGCTTTCATGACCTAGGTGTACCTCAGCTGGATGAACTGTATGGCATGTTATTGGATATTATCTGTGACCTCCAATTCCACTTTGATAAATAAGTAAACTATGTGCTTGATGTTAACTGAACTGAAATTCTGATTTGTAATAATTATGACAAATGATTATATCTGTGAACCTTCCCATGTGTACCATAACACAGGTTTAAACTAAGTAATTGTCAGAAGTTGCCAAGAAAGTTTTATTGACTGATATTCATTGACTGATATATTGAAGCTCTAGTTTCCAGACTGATGGTCTTTGGAGAGATGAACTTTGGAATGCATTGAGATGAGAAAGGTAAAGCCCTTATGATGGGTGAGTATTCTCATCTAAAGCCACCAAAAAAATCTTGCTTTGTTTGAAAACCATAATTGCAGAAATGTTTGATGAAGAACTGAGATAGTGACTATAAACCCAAAGAGGAGGCTGTACTGTGAAATCTACTTTGCCAGAATTTTGATATTGACACGCCGGTGTCCAGACTTGTAATAAATAAATTTCTTTTTGTTTCAGCTATCAAGTTTATTTTACTTGGTTATAATAAACAAGAGGACTAAATAGGAGATGGTAAAAATGAGAAAGGTTGTTCCATTTCGTCCTGATGATTGCTGACAAACTGAAAGTACATACAGGACATTTAGAATGCCTTATCCATCTTCATAACTGTCTTATTTTTCAGTTCTGTGGACGTGTTCAAGTCTGGTTCTATATTCTTTTATATTCTAGACATGGGATTCACCACAATTCTTATTACTATGATTTTTATGGTTATATTCTTTGATAAATTTTATTTCATTTTATTTTTTCTATCAATAACTTCATCTAATATATTAGGATAAGATATTGATTACAATCATTAATATCTCAGTTTTGTTCAGATAATATTATGGTAGATACTATCTCACATGCAAGTATTGAGCAAGGCCTATTATATTTTAATTGATAAGATGCTTTATAAGGCATTTAGTATTTTGTATGTCTTAGTTCTTATGGCCAATAATACAATCATAATATGATGTGAGATAGAGCACAAACTTGCTAATATATTAAGGATACCTAAGAATAATTTTAAGAACCAATCTGAAAATTACAACATTATCCTAACTAGTGAGATTATTCTGGGAAGTTCAACACAGAACATTTTATTATATAGATATGTAATGTTACCAAATGTGCTATGATCATGAAAGAGCAGTTTGTTGGAATAAAAATTCAATTTAAAGATCAAACATTTAAAGTCTGGAAAGATCACGTAGTTGCAATTTTTAAAACTATGTATCAAATCATAATACACACTGAACAGTTCGAGGCAGGAAACCTTAGGCATCTGTGAGAAAGCAATAGAAACCAGAAGTCTAGAACCACGATTTCTCTGAAGGTTATTGGTATATTAGTAGCAATATATTAGTACATATATTATGCTTCAAACTTATTGACATTTTTATATTTACAGAATAAATACTCAAAAGTGTCTTGTACTAAATTCATAAGTGAATTATTTAGACAACATTTTTACCATTTTAAAATTTCTTTTTTAAATATTATTGAAATGTTAAAATCCTACAAAATCCCACAGTTAACTAAATACAGAAATAGTAATGAATTTTAAGTCTAAAATGTTAGAATTAAAACACCAAAGTAGTCATTCCCATAAGAACCATGTTATGTGTGTCTGAGTTATTTGTTTTACTTATTGAAATGACCAAATGGAGCTGAAAAAGAGATAAGGCCAACAGTGTATCAGAACATATGTAGTACAGATAAGATTGACCACACCCACTGCAGGTTGGCCATGCTCTTTGCTCCTCTTGTACTCAGGTGTCAATTCCTGTAGCTGGGTATCCTGAAACCTACTAAAGTTTAGTCCCATCAAAATTTTGTCCTTCTCTTTCAACAGCCACTTAACATGCTTGTTTTTTTTTTTCTCTATAATTTGCTTTTTACCTGGCTAAACATGCCAAAGATTTAGTTACTTCTGGAGTCATTGATCCATGGAGAGCCTTGAGATATATTTTATTTTTATTTAAATGTTTTTCAAACAGTATATTTTGATAATATTCTTTTCCTTATCCCAACTCTCCCCAGACCCTATTAATCATCTGACCCTCCTAACTTCATGCTTCATGCTCATTCTCTCAAAAACAAAAACAAAATAAAATAAAACAAGGAAACAAAAAGTGAAAATTGAAATAGACAAACAGTATCTTTTGACTTTTAGTCAGATGTAGAAATGATCTCACAGAGACAGTTACAGTGACAGCATGCACAAGATCTAAAGATTCAAACCAGGCAAAATCCCAGCACTGTCCATGGGCAGGGGGAAGTAGATACAAAACACCTCTCTATGTAAATAACTCTCACCCATGAAAAATATATTTGCAATTGGTACCTGCTGGGAAAAAGAAAATCAACTTTCTCTAAAGGAATATCTCTGGAAATATCATCCACATTCCATGGCAACCTCAGCTCAAAAGTAGTTGGTCCCTAATTAGCTTCTCTCTTACCACTTCAACAGAACCTGAAATATCTTCTTGTTTGTCCAATCTCTAAACATTTTTAAATTGTCCCCAATTTATACCTGAATTAAATTCCCTTAATTTTCAATTATTATTGAAGCAGCCAAGCTTTTTCAGTTATATTAGGATTTATTATACATATTTTCTGTAAGATGAAGATGTTTTCTATTTACTAACATTCACTCCTTTAAAGACAGATTTAGAGACAAACTACACATTTGAAATAAGTTAAAAACAAAATAGTTCTTTAGTATTGGAGAACTTATGCACTCAGGTCAATATGTTGAATATCTAGATTATGTGTAGGTTGTACTTATTTCCTTCATATACTACCATTTATTAGATATTGAATAAGCCCATCATTAATTTGCTTCCAGGTATTTCCAAGCTCAAAAGACTCAGCAGCATTTATTTTATAATACTCCCTACCCTGAAACCACCTGTGTGGTATAGATAGTTCAAGCCATTATCTGATATAAATTCTGAGGGTAACAATTCCTTCTTTGCTATAGATTTCACTCTGGGCCTTGTACATGCTCAGGTTGACCCTGGCACAAAGATATATGTAAGATAGTGTGATGGCTTGTAGGACCGTGAAAGGTAGCTTAGTCTCCCATTGAGCTAAGGCTGGAAGCACTGGAGATTCTGAAGGGAAGGTTGGTGCTTTGCCTGTTCACAGGCACCAGGCCCCTGTCACTAGCCAAAGTACCCATGGATTTGTGGCCTTCAGTCACAGAAAGGGCAACACCCTAACCCCTCTACTTGTAGAGGACAAGTAGGCTCAAGGCAGATCTCCATTTTAATGAGGTACCTAAAGGCCTGGAGGGCTTAGCCAATAAGCTTTCCTTTCCAGACATTCCTACCTCCAAAAGGTATTTAATCTCAGGCCTAACCTGAGATGGGAGGTATGGTTTTATACATCCACTTTTGCTGTGACACTAAATGCCTTAAAACCATGGACTGCCTTTTTCCATCTAGATCCACCATGGAGAGCCATGGAGAAGGGTGCCTATAGAGCAGCCCTCTAGTCTCCCATAGAAGGCCACTCTGCATTCTCAGCCATGACTGCCACCAAGCTCAAGCCTGCCATCATCAAGCCAAGGACTATCCCAGAAGGACTAGCAGGAGCTTCCCCCTTATATTCCACCATACCTTCAGCACCAGGCCAGATACAGCCCTCTTCCCTGGCTCCCAGCGGCACCTGAGTGTCCAAGAGTCTGAGAATCAGATGGTCCTGGCCTTATTCATCACAGGCTTGGGGACCCCCAAGACAGCTCTGGCTGTCCCCCACCTCAGAATGTGCTTCCTCACCTCTGGAGTGTTGTCCTGGGGCTGCCCTATGGCCCAACACCCATTCAGTGACAGCATCAGGTGAGGTCAACTTCCCATGTCTTGCCTCCCCAAGCAGTTGAGCCCACACAGGACCCACAACCTATAACCCACAACAATGGCTATTCTTGGTGTCAATTTGACTACTTCTGAATATAATTAAAACCCAAGCACTTGTATATTACTGTGAAGGATATTTATTTTCAAGGAATCATTTGAAACGTAAAGACTCACAAAAAGATCTTTTGAGTTAACACATTTAAATTAGATCATTTGAAGTGAGATCTACCTTTAATCTGTTCTATAAATACTTCTGTGGACAACTTCTATACAGGATGTGGAAGACGGGTGCTTTAGCTCTTTGCCTGTTTTTGCTCTCACTTGCAAGTCCTGTCTTTACTGACATTGATGGCATATACTGATACATTCACCATTGTGGTCAGATTATTTGGTGAATTCTTGGAAGTTCTGTTGATAGACAGACAATATTGCATTAGCTAGACCTCAGCTTATAAGCTATTATAATAAATTTCCATGTGCTGGGGATAAAGCTAAGCATGTACAAGTCTGACAGTTCAATCTAGAACAAAGAAATATGTATATATTTGTATATATACAAATATGTATATATATATATACATATTTCAAAGTCAGTAGAGGATAAAAGTATGAAAATGGGTGTCAGTAAGTTGCATAAGTTGCAGAACTCTTAAATGTATAACTAACAAAATATGCCTAAGTCAAACAAAATAATAAAATACAAAAATATGTCATGGGGTTCAAATGCAGTGTAGTAGATGAGTACACTTTTGTAGCCCTTTAGCATTTTTACCCTGATATAAACTATAACAAATGTTAAAAAAAAATCATGAAAAATGATGACTCATTAAAGTATCAATGGACAAACAACTATTGTGACTTTTGAGACATACACAACATATTGCAAAGCTTTTGACAGAGCCCTCTTGAAAATTAATTATGACATGTAGACATCTATATACTTTAAAGCTGTTGGCCTTTTGCTGGGGCAGTCTTTCAGCTAGCAAATGACTTATCCTGCCATCTCCATTTTGCCGTTCCACATGATTCTCACTTCCTGCTTCCCAGCTCCTTCCTGTCTCCTTCCATGTCTGCCTGTATCTGTCTATATCTCCACTTTTATCTCCACTTGCTCAGAAGTTCTCCTCATACTCCCTGCCTCAGCTTGGATCACAAGCTCTTAATTATGTAAAAAGCCACCTTTGAGCCTGAAGTATTTAGTGGAAGAACAATGCCTGATCCCTCTCTTTGGGTTTCCCTTTGCCATGGTAGGCTGCTTGATCTTCACTGCAGCAGCTTTCTTTTTATTATGATAACTTCAGAGAATAATCTTTTGGGCAGATCTAGAAAGCAAAAGCATTGACATATAGAAGGGTTGTAATGGGCCATTGTAATGAAAATATCAAACATTCTGCAAGCATTCTGTCTACATAGCAACCATAAATTGAAAATGCAAGGACACATCTTCTTATAATTAGGGGTGTAGATCATCCCGAATCTACCAAATTCAGTTCAAGAAATACCATTATTTTTTTAACAACAGTTATATGCAATAAGAATTATGAGAACTATTAGGATAATATTATATCCACATGTTTAGTTTATTTATATTTGGCATCTTTGGTGAAAATATTTTAGTATCTACCTAAAATAGTTTATTCCCTGTATATATCTTAAATAATTTTCTTATCATCATTTAAGCTTTCATATCCTCTTGTTGGGGGCCGACTTTTAGCAAAAAGCGGCTATTAGCTTTGCAGCCATCTTGAGCCATATACCCTGACATGAGACTTGGATTACAATAGCCTACAACAGCTGAGCACACTCCGATAATCTTGGTTTAGACACCTTGAGATTAAAGGTGTGTGAGGTTAAAGGTGTGTGACTTAAGAGTTTGACTTAGAAGTGTAGAGATCAGATTTAGAGACAAGACCTAAGGTCATGATTAAAGGTGTGACCAAGAGGCGTGTCTTAGAAGTGAGACATATAAAAGGCAGAGACAGAACAGATCAGAATCAGACACATCAGACATTAGGTAGAAGACACTTGGCTCTAGAGAGAATCATCCGCATCAGACATTAAGGAGACACAGCAAAGAGAAGACAGGTAGCAGGCACTTGGAAGAGAACTCGGAAGAACTAGGTAGTAGGCATTAGGTACTTAGCACTTGGAACTTGGAGGCACGAGGGACTAGGAACTAGGGACTTGGAGAGAAGAAGCAAGACTGAAGAATAAACGGGATTGAAACACATTCTGTCTGGTCTCCATTCCTCGCGACTGCCCTCACTCTCTCTCTCTTGCTGAACCCCGACCCTTGGACCAGAGAGGCAGCTTGGGCCGGGATACAGTGGCCGCCCAAATGTGGGTCGGCCCCGGCCTCAACATTTTGCTTGGGCCACGACATTTTTTGGCCGCCCCAACGTGGGGCTAGTGTGGACCCCAACATCCTCTAACCTTAACAACTTGTATTACCAACCTTAGAAGATTTTTTTAAAACACTAAAACACTGTTTAAGCTTTTATGTCTTTAAACCTCTATAAACTTTACACATCTTTTGTGAGTTTTTCTTTTCTGAATCTGGTAACAAGGAAAGCTGTAAAACTATAACTATCTAGTTTTCAACACCATCAGAGACTTGAGAAAAATAAATTTTCCTAAACAAATATGAAGTATAGAACAAGCAGTTTTGAAACTATAAAAATGAAAGAGATTTACTGGCTACCTGAACAGACACCCATGGTTTCCTTACGTCAGTTGGGCATCCATCTTTGGCCACCAGGCCCAGAAGATCTGATAGACATCTCTTTGAAGAGGGAACTTGGGCAGAACTCTCCTCTCTTGTCTAGGCAAAGTAGGATAATTAACTTTCTATTGTCCTACAGTCCACAGTTTGTATGGTGTGCTTTCAGCAGTATAGTTAAAATCCAGTGTTTTTCAGCAGCTGCATTACCTGTCTGATTGACACTTTAAAAATGTAAAGTTAATAACACATTATATAATCTATCTCTGGAGATTACATATTGTCCTTCTGCTTTATGATTATTTCCTTTAAAGTGTAGTTAGATCTTGCCAAAATTCATTGACCTGTAGAATGTTAAGATATGCCTGTGACATATTTTATCCTATTATATTTTAAACATTGTTTCATTTCATTTTATTTGATACACATGCAGTGTATATACAAAGATAATCATCATGTCTAATGTGGAATCACAGACTTAAACTTTTCAAATTTCAAGGCACAAACTCAATGGAATACTGAATAGGTATCTATTGTGTGATATAAGTATTTTAATTTTCCAAACTCTGCAAAATAAATCACATCCATTTGCCAAATTTCATTTCTTTGTGTTCATTTAAGGTTACTTCTGGCATGCATTGAAGCTTGGTTATATAAAAAAAACAAGTAGGGAAATTTAAAAAATTTTCTTTGGCTTTTCACAGAGTTATATAAAAAGTCCTTAATCTTCTATTTGTTATATGATGACTTTTATGCATATTTGAAGCTTCTACTATATTTCTATTAATAATTCATCTATTTTTTTTTCATTTGCATGTGCCAATGGTTTTGGAACCTGTATGATACTGAATATTTGAAATATATAATAGATGATCTCTTTTTCAAATTATTTATTGTAGTAGTATAAATAACAAAATTGGTTCTAAATCACCTGAAATAAGTTTATCAGTTTCTCTATGCAAAACAATTATTTCCATATATTAAGAGTCAGTCAGTTACTATATTAAGACATTCTGGAGATTCTTATAGAAACATGAGAATAGCATTTAGTTCTGATTTTTGAACAGAAGCTTGTGTGATGTAAATGACTTTTCCTGAATTTTCTGATTTATAACTTGCTATTACTAATGGCATCTGAATAAAAGCATTAGAAATTGGTGTTCCTCTTACTATTGAAGGATGAACCCAATTAGTTCTCTTTACAAACTGATATTGTTTGCTTTTGTGGTATTTGTTGTTCATTTATCTCTGCAAAAATTACTGCATAATTTTTGCCAGTCCTCACTGATTACTGATAATGAGGTAATTTCAGGATAAATATAAGGTACAATTGACTCTGCTGGGTCTGTTTCTGCTAATTTACAAAGTCTTATTTTTCCCTTCACAATCAGACCAGTAACTTTTCTACATAGTTTTAAATTTTTTATTCTATGTGCCTAAAGTATCTATTCTAAGATACTATCTTCCTTTTGCATAAGAATTCCTGTGGCAATGAATAGAAGGCAAAGGAACAAAAGTAAAATATAGCTTGGTATCCAAGCAATCCACATGTGAATACTGTAATCTCTTTTTTAACAAAGACAATTCTCACTCTGTTTCAGAGTGTCTAAATCACCTTGAATAGTTGGAATTACAATACTTAATTCTTAAGTAGTTAATCTAATTATGGACTGTAGCCAGTTATTAACTCCCTGCAACTTGTGAAAATAAGCACTTGTAACTGATCTCTTATTTGTACTTCTGATGGTTGGACTTTCTACTTATTTTATATCTTAGATGATGTATACACTCTCTACTTTGTAGTTTTTTTAGGAGAAATTTATAATCCCCAACAAGTCAAAATTCTTGTTATATCAACACTTTTTTTTTTTTTTACAGAACCAGCCAATAAGATATTATCTGTATAATGATAAATTATAGATTGAGGAAACTGTTTATGAATTATTTATAATAGCTGTCATACAAAATATTGATACAATGTGGATCTGTTTAACATTAAATGTGACAAGGCCTTTCAATATGCTTTTTAAATTTTTATTTATTTATTTACATTTCAGATGATATCCCCTTTCTCAATTTCCCATCTCTAGAAACCACCTATCCCACCCCCTTCTCTATTTTGCTTTTATAGCATTTTAATTGCCTGCAAATATTAAGGTCAGTTCTAGGTAGAGGAGCTAGCAATACAATAGATGTAAATAGTTAAGGAATAAGCAAAACAGTAAACACAAATAGTCAAAGAACCAGCAAAGCAATAAACAAAGTTCCATGAACACTTCTGTGATCACTGTTCCTAAGGGCTTATTAGGATGACCAAAATGTCTGAGTCTACTTCTCTGCCCTAGCCTAAAATCATTTTCATGTCTAAAGCCTGCTTCCTTGTTCTAGGCTAAGATTTAGATTCCTACCTAAAATTACTTCTTTTTTTTTTAATTTTTTTATTAAATATTTTATTTACACTTCAGATGGCATCCCCTTTCCCCATTCCTCCCCCACCCCCCTTAGGAGACCCCTATCCCAAGCCCCCTTTTCCTTTTGGCAGTAAAATTACTTCTTTGTTCTAGCTTAATATCAGATTCCTGCCTGAATCTGACTTTCTTGTCATTGGCTAATGTCATATTTCTGTCTTAGGTTGTTCTGCCAAAAATGCCTTTATTACCACTCATGGAATATGCATTATCAAAAACAATGCACTTCTGTCTTAGGTTGGTAAGGCTTTGTGCAGAATCTTACCCGTACTTGGCTTGCCAGTAATTAATTTAATTACTCTGTCTGGGGGTCCATTTTTGGGTTCAAACAATGTACTTTGAGACAAGCTTTAACATGATGGGCAGGAATAAAAGTATTGCCAGGACAAAAAGGGCTAGCATGATCAAGCTATAGATGCCATTCTTGAAGCTTGACCAAAATAGAAATACTGACCTGAGGCCATGGATAATTTTAAAAACAATATCTGCTGAATCAACATTCAGCAGAGCAGCATTCTTAAAATTCATAAGCTTACTCTGCTGTTGGGTTGTGGCTTGAGCATGGGTATGGGTCCTGTTGGCTGAGTTGTGTGTCCTGAGTGTCTGCTGCCCCAAGGGGATAGGGTCATGGTTCAGGGAAGCAGAGACACAGGAATTTGACTGTGACCTCCAAGCAGCATCAGGCAGACATCAGGCTGTTAGAAGCCACAAGGCCCTGTTCTTGGCATGGGGAGAACATAGTTTGAAACCCTGTGGAGGCTGGAGCTCTTGAATTGGGGATCCCCAGCCAAGGGGTAGCCAGGAACTAAATGATCTCAAGCAGTTGGGCTCTCATGCACCACTGAGAGGCCATGGAAGGGTTGAGACTGGTGCATATGAACTGGATTGTCCTGCAGCCAAAGGGGTGAGGGAGAAAAGACGAGTTCAGGCAGCACCCCACAGGGAGAAGGCAACTCACTTGGCTGGGTCGTAGCTGGGTCTGCATGCCTGGAACGTAGAGAGGTTGTCAACAGGTTAGAGGGCAACTCTATAGTTGAAGACTTTCTCCATGGTCCCCTACAATGGGGCCCCAAAGATGAGAGGTAGTCCATAGTCTCAGAACATTTATTGTCATGGCAGAAGATGGATGAAGCTATACCCCATGTTCTCAGGGTGGGCCTGGAGGTAAGTACCTTTTGCAAGGAGGTGGAGGGTCTGGGAAGGAATGCTTAATTGGTTACACCCTCTGGCCTTTGGGTACCTCATGAATATAGAGATGTCTTGAGTCTCTGCAGCCTGTGTCATGCTCTCTACCTGTAGTACATGACCGATGGCCACAAACTTCTCTTTGGGAGGAGCTGTAGAGGACTGTACTATGTGACTAAAAGGTAGGAATCGATGGAGGTCTTTAGCCTCATATCAGGAGCCTGGAGTCTGGGAGCATAGCGAAATGCATACTGTTCCTTGCAGGGAAACCTGTGAAGTCTCCAACCAGCTGGGTCTCCTGCCACCTTTAGACAATGCTCAACAAGAAACCAGGCTGTCCTTTAACGGTCCTATACTATGCAAAGTTAAAACATCCAGAGAGGAGTTAGAATTATGTCAAATACCCTGCAAGTCTCTTTAAACTTTTCCTAATTATAATAACTACCACTCTAAATTTTAGAACTAACACAAATCTAATGATATTTAGCATGACACTCAAGATAGCTCCTTACTTTTAAATTCTGACCCTCCTTCCAATAATTTATATAGGATAAAGAACATCAATTCTTTGTTCAAAATGCCTATCTAAATCCTCTTGTGTACTCAACACATTAGTAACATTTTTTTTTTTGCTAAATGATTAACAAAAGTAGATGCCTTAACTGCTTGTGACAAAGAAATTGCAGAAGCAGTGGTGCTAGCAATTAATGTAACTAAAGCTGTTATACCAGCATGATCAAGCCCACTACCTTCTTTCTTCTGCTTAAAGCCTGACTCACTTCTTCCAGTACTTGCAAACTTTTTTCTGAATGCCAAGGTTCTGTGATATTCAGGGCAATAAAACAAAAGGTGGTTGATAGACCTCTGTAACTGGCATGCTCAGTTTGAAACACAATTAGAAAGCATGAAATCAATGTAATTTACATTAAATGCTGTAGAAGAAACAAAAGTAATTTTAACTTGACAATTAAAAGATCCTTAACACATGTCCTAACACCTGTTCCAACTTTATCTCTTGCTTGCATAACATCACAGAGAACTTCAGCTAACTTCCAAATATGTCTCTGAACATGTACACAACCAACCTTCCAAATGAAGATTGTTATTTCCAATATTGAGTTAATTTTTAGACCAGTCCATGATTGAGTCTGAATAACTGGTCACTTTTAAGAAAAATACAAGAGTCAATTAGCTTCTCTCTTTTTTTGATTCTCTATCCCACAAGGTTTAAAAACTTGAGGGAAGGCAGTTTGTGCCATCTGGGGTATAGGTAAGCAAAGGTGGTTCAGGAACATATGTCCAATATAGCTTCCCAGTTACCATTGTCAAGGAACTAAGCATGCTCACAGGTTAGCAACCTTCTTTGTTCCAGCATCAGCATGTCTCACCCATCACTCTGGCAGCTACCATGCTCCTTCACCATTCTGCAGAAAAAACACAAACATGTCCTCTTTCATCTGAATAGTGGCAAATTAAATTGTAATTGTGGAAATAGCCAAGGTGTCACTTAGAATGTAAATAGATAAACAATTTGTGGTCCATACTGATGATAACACTTAGCTCCAAAAAGAAATTACCTTCCAAGCCACAAAAGTTGTCTTAAATGCATACTGCAAAATGAAAGAAACCAGTTTATCCAGGCTACCTGTTATCTAATTCCACTGTGACTTTTCAGAGTAGGGAAAATCTCTTTAAACAATAAAATGAAGAGCTATGTTCAGGGATGAAAAAATGAGAGAAGTAAATGAAAAAAAGGCAAAATATTTTTATGGTAAAACAAACCAGTTTTACCCCATTCTGTCTAATAACTGTGTCAGCATTATACACTTTTGTATGGTGTGCTTAAGGTGAAAAAAAAAAGTGTATCAGTGTCCATTTATTAATTGTTATAAATGTGCTAATCCAGAACAAGATCTAACTACTTTATTTAGTTGACACAAACGTACCATCTTTTGAAAACTACAAAAACCAAGGTCAGAATTATACTGTGTAGTTAGGGTCAAAAAGTTCACTACTGGTATAAGCACTTGGTAAAGTAACTCAGAATTGCATATTCAATTGAATTTGCAATTCCAAGTATACAGCTAATCAGCACAGTCTATGTTTTCTTCAGCTAAAGCAGAATGTTGGTTTTTAGGAGAGAGAAATTCAACTAGTGATCACTAGTTGATCAAGTCATTCTGAAGACTGCAGACAAAAAGTTTCTCCATGTGTGTTTCATCAACTATACTATCTACAGTAATCACAGACTTGCTTGTTTAAAATCGAAAGTAGTCTTAGTACCAAAATTGTGCCTGAACCATACCTCATGGGCTTACTGGTATTATTTTCTGGCAGTTTTCCTATTCTTGTTTCTATTTCATTTTTGCACAAAGAACAATTTGTATTAGTGTTTCCTAGCTTTTAAAGTCATTGCATAAAAATAATTGTTAAAAGTTGCCTTTAAATGTTTCTTGCAATTTCACACTAATGTAAATGTAGTAAATCTAAAATAAAAAAATAAATTAATGTAATTTCAGAGGGAAAACAATAATTTGTATTTGAAAGCTAAATTTTTTGTTTCCTCTTTGTTCAAACAATATCAATGTGAACATGAATTACAATTACATACTGAGTTATTTTACTAACTGGTGTGCAAATCAAACATGCTTGCTTTATGCTAAAATCAGAAACAGGTAAAACAGCAGTCCTGTAGCATCTTAGATTTCTCAGAATATGTCAATGGGCTATTTTATCAATTCTTTAAAGCATTTTTCTTTCTATGTTCTGCTATGTCCCCCTGGGAAGACTTCCCCTTTTCAGTAAATTGATGGGCAATGTCTTAGAAGGGAAAAATTGTTGAAAATCATGTGCTAAAATTTTTCTGAAGATTCCATTTCTCCTTGACTATTAAATTTTCATCAGCTTCAAGTCTGGTGATTGTTCCAATTTCAGATGACAGGTTGATAAAAATTGAATGATAAAAACCAGAAAGTCTCTTTTTCTTCTACCTCCCTTTATTGTGATGTTCCCTGAGTCACAGGGGAACAGGGGAACAGGGTGTGATATATATATATATATATATATCTCCCATTTAGTGCTGAGTACTACATAGACATGTATTCTCTATATTTTGGTCAACTGGGACATTCAATATCACATCCTCTCCACTGCAAAAAGAAGTTTCCTGATGAGGAATAAGAATTATACTAATTATAGTTATGCAAATAAGTATTTAGAAAAGACTATGCAGTGTTCCCACACCTTCTCCACTACCCTACTCCCCCAACCTCCTTTCTATTAAACCACTCTTGCTGGAGAGGTTAATTCATGTTAATGAAATGTTAGTTCTAAGATTCTGAATTCCGAATAAAATTTTCAGTTTGAAATAGTTTCAAGACAAGGCTAGGGTGAACTAAAAAGGGGAGACAGTATTACAAGACTTCACAGGAAGATAGTATGAGCTTTCTGTTTAGTGTTAGTTTCAGCATGAAGGAGTTGAAGAAGAGTATAATATCATGTTGTGAGGTTAATGGAGGTCCTAAATGATAAAAGCAAGAATCATGAGGTCAAGAGGATGAGGACTGCTGGCGGGTACTGTAGTTATTTCCATGGTTCATTGACTAATAGTATTATAGAACTCAGGTCTGCTTCTAAAGAGAAACAAATCTCTAGAATAAATGTCAGCAATTTGAAAAGGAAAGCACTCGTCTGGTGGGGGGAAGTGAGGTAAGGGGATAAAATCTGAAATGTAAATATAATACCCAATAAAAAAAAGAAAAGAAAAGTTATCACACAATAACCCATGGACAAAATTCAAAAGAAAGAAAGAAAGAAAGAAAGAAAGAAAGAAAGAAAGAAAGAAAGAAAGAAAGAAAGAAAAGGAAAGTACTGCCACATACCAAACTACAGTCAAGAAACCAGCTCAATAAAAGAAGGGGGTGGGGGTTAGTTGATAGACAGAGCACAGAGTATCCAGGAACTCCTAATTATATAACAGTTTACTTGCCTATCCTAGAGAGAGAACATCTAACTCAGTATACATTTTCAATTTTGTTTCTTTTGATTTCAAACTATTTGCTAACTGCAAAGCATGTTCAAAGAACAGACTTTATTATTATGTTTTTAAAACATTTTACTTAACACCTATTGTGTTTCTAGCACAATTCTGAGTTATTAACATTCATTGTCATTCATTTGTCAAACAAAAATATCTTGTTAATGTAGAATACTATAATTTGAATGATAATAAATCTATAAGCATGCTTCTTTATGTATAAACACTTATAATATATACATAAGCTTGGGTTTGTTTTTGTGTATTTTAATAAAATGTCAAGATGGGTAGTACAGTGTTCAGGATAGTGTTGCTGTAGATTTGCTGTCAAAGAGGAAATTATAAAAGCTAGACTTCTTATTGATAAAACACATGAGCTAAGTCTAGACATTCCAGAAAATGTGCATTCCAGCATTTTAAAAGAATTAGTAAGAAATGAGAAAACGGGTGGGAAGGTACCTGGAGATAATGAAGAGATTCGCAATTCTGGATGTCAAGCAAACGTTGACTTGTGCAGAAATAGAAAACTTGGTTATAGAGGAACTGAAGGCTATTGAAGTCTTTGTAAGTTCTCAGATGCCTTAAATATGATTTAGTCTTTGTACAGACTGATCAGAAGAGAGTCCTGATTAAGGTTAGATGCTATGGTCAAAGTTTCTGTTTTGTCAAGGATCAATAGAATTTTACAGGGATGGTATTAAAAGGAGACTATTATAGTAACCCAATGGAAGGACTTGGTAGGAAAGTGTAGAATAGTTAGTAAGAACTGGTTGATACTGAATACAGTTATAAATGATAGTTATCCTTTTAAATATAATACTTTTACTAAATCCTTGACATTTTCATACATGCAATTCATACATACATGATTTTCATGTATGATAATATTTACTACTTCTACTTATCTCCTCCTAGTTCTTCATGAGTCTATCATTTCCTCCTCTGTCCCCTTCCCAAATTTATGACCCCCACCTTTTAAAGTAACTTATTATATCCAATCTGTGCTGCCCATAGGTGCGACATCACCAACTGGCAAATAAACATTAAGTTTCAAAAAGTCTTCATCTAAGGCAAGAAGAAATTTGAATTTCTACCTATCTATGCTGTAATATTGATTGGACTGATTTTATGCAATTCTTGTGAAGGCTTCCATAGATGCTGTTAGTTTATGAATGAAGCTCTTTTCATGTCTGAAGGCACTGTTTAGTTTTAGTTCTTGTCAACCTCTAGCTTTTGAAATCTTTCACTATTCAATAATTCTTAATAATATTCTTAACCTCCCAGCAAGGGTATATAATATTTGTATCCCATTTATTTCTTCACATTGTGAAGACATTTATTTGCACTACAGTTTCTTCAGTAATAATTGAATATGGGGTGCAAAAGAGTGAAAGGTAAGAACAATTACTTTTTCTGTATTAAGGATTTAGAATTCCTTTCTAGAATTGTAAACTCTATAAAAGAATTAAGTTTGAATGTAGGAATAAATGTAAAAAAAAACGTTATTTTCCAAAAAATATAGGAGCAAGACATCTTTATAGGTTTGGAGACACATATAAGATGAAATGGAGAACTATACTCCAGAAAATCTAAGATTATAAAGAAGGAAACAACACCAACATGAGAGAAGATTAGTAAGAGATGCCAGTTTTATGTATGTTGTTTAGAAGCTATCAGAGCAATTGCAAGAGAGTTTAATAAGAACTAATCAGTGTTTAAGACAGAGCAGAGATATACCTACTGATTGGTCTGGAAAGACAATTGGATTGGGAATTTTGTAATCTGTTCAAGATACTAGATACTGTTCTAAAAATATCACAAGAAAAGAAGAGAATTCAAGTTCAATAGTTTTCTTTTATATTCCCATAATTATGACTGAGTGACTTAAATGCCTATATAAAGTAAACAAGGCCAATCATGCTGTCAGGAGATTACATTTTCATTTGGATAAACCTTGAATAAAAGAAATGCTTTTTGTTGTTAAGTGGAAAAAGAGCAATCCTGAGAAGCAGTAATTTGGAAGATTTCTGATATAAAAATACTTATAAAGAATGATTCACATTGACTTTTAAAAATAACTGCTTTAGCTGCCATTCTAAGTTGAAAAGAAACTTTATCTGCCAATTTGTTTACTTTAATAAGATCTAAACAGTTGGAAGCAGACAAGGGACGATATTGGTTATATGCTCTTAAGAACTGTTTTAGGTTGTATAAAATCAGAATATGATTTTTATAATATGCCAATTATCTTCTTATAAGCTACTTTGATTTTTTTTATTCACTCTATTGAGTAAGCAGATGTCTTGAATATTCTAGTTAAAAGTGAAGTGCTAAACCTAAAGTAGTTAGGAGTGTATAATGTAGAATAAACAATAAGAGACAAATATAATTGTCCAATATAAAAATATGTAAATTACATTTTGAAAATTTGTAGCATTACCACTTGAAAAAAGTATTTTGTATGAAAATATATGAAGTTTTTACACTAATAAATTATGATTATGATATTAGTTTTAAGCCTGATTACTGTACATTTTAATCTCTCCAACTGGTTGACTTTATTGAAGGTAGGATCTTGTTATGTTCTCATAATATATATGTTTTGAACTCAATAGTCTGCTAACCTTATCATTCTGCCTAACTGTGGCTGGAGGCACACACTGCCACTCCTTATAACATTTCTATTTTAAATGTAGGATGAAATTTTTAATTATGTTTAATGTTTTTTTCTATTTTATATTAGAAATAGATATTAAAACTGAAAATATACAGGCTACTGAATTTTTGGAAGTGAGTGGAACTATTGTTTAATTGAAAATGTGTATGCCTTTGTGCATTTAAATTTGACACCGTGTATACAGGAAAATGTTTTTTTTTTTTCCTAGTCTGTTTTCACAGCTTAAAACAACTGTCTTCCTTTTAAAAACTGTGTCTGGCTCTGCAGTAGAGTTCTTAAAGTCAGTTTGCAGAACCATGTTTACAATAATGGCAATGCATCCTCTGATCCTGCTTAACAGACAAGAATGGAGATAGTCAAATCACAAAGATCACATGGATTTTTGAGAAGCCAGGTGGAATTTTAGAGAAAAAGATGGCATTAAAGGGACCAGGGAGCCACTGAGGCTGAAAAGGGAAAAGGTCACTCAAGTTTGTATTTCACATCTCCAGCCTTTCAAGTAGATCAAAGGTGCTTGTCTTTGTGTGACTGATTCTGAGGGGTTGCCAGATGACCACATATGGCAGGCAGCCTGTTTTATGAGCCTGTCCTGCCTGCTCTTCTCCCTAAGGGCTCTGACTTTCTATTCACCCTGCCTGCCTATCCTGCTGCTTTGTGCAGCATGAGGAGAAAAGGAAAACTTGAATTTGCTTTGGAAATTTTGGATAAACAAATTGAAACTTCAAGAGTGTGCTTTTGTTTCATTTTCCTAGAGATTACATGGAAGTTTTAAGAAACAAATGCTTTTTAAAGCACCATTTAGATTCTTGAGAAATCCCACCTTTGAAATATCTTGGGTTTGTAACACAGTCAAGCATTCCTACTAGTTCCAGTTCATACAACCTGCCCTCTTACTTTCTAAGAAAGGAAATAGAATAATCTGGGCTTACACTTGGAAATGCAATGAAGAATGGAAGGGATCAGGGAAGAAGAATCAGCTGAAAGTCCCTTTACAGGACTGAAACAACTAAAGTTGCAAAGCATCTTTGAATAAAATATTTACAGTTGTCTTTAGCTTGAATGTTTGTGGTATCTTGAGAGTTATTCAGTTTTAACTCTATTCTCAGAGACATTCCCAAGTCTGACATCCTCACTGTGGATACAGTATCACAATAAACAGCTGTAAATTGATCACTTTGAATATATTTCTGGGTTTAAACTTTCCTATGGGTACACTTGGATTCCCATAGCATTTCTCTGATTCTGTCTTATATTTTATACTTCTATGTAGGATAAAATTTCAATAATCAATCCTTAACATCTAGACTCAGAAAATACTGTGCATAGATTTTTTAACTCATGTGAAGGTGTTCTTTCTTCTTCATTCTATACTAAGCAACACACAAGACTCCTGACTTGCACCCTGTGACTCTACACAGATTTTCAGTGCAAGCTTGAAGGGCTACATGAGCAGAAGTGCTACATGTGGTGGAAGGTTGCTATAGATACCATAGATACCAAGCTTTAATATAAAGAGAATGTGCTAATAACCAGTATTGGACATATGTGTCTTATGTCAAGGCTATCTTTAGAGTTTGAAGATATCTTTCCTTTAGAAACACCAGTGAAAACACTGAAAAATAAATGTGAAGGCAATAACAATATTTAAAATATTAAATGAACTAAGTTAAAATAGAGGCAACAAGAGGATTAAAAGAATAATTTCGGCACCTTTTAAAAACTAGGTTTAAGTCTTACTCCATGAGTCAGAATCCATATCTGACACTGCCACCGAATCCAAGTGTTAGCATTGTGTCTAAGCTCCAGCCCACAGTTACCTGGCAACAACCAGGTATGCTCTGCCGCACAGTTACCTGGTTATGGCCAGGTAGGCCTGATGCACTATAAAGGGGGCTGCTCGTCCCCTTCTCACTCTTACTCCTCTCTTGCTCTCTTGCTTTCTCTTGCTCTTGCTTTCCCTTTTCCCCTCTTTCCCCATTCTTTCCCCCCTCTCGCTCCATGTGCTCATGGCTTGCCTCTACTCCCTTCCCCCATACCTGACTATACCTTCATAGAATATTTCCCTTATCTCTTTATCTTTTTATAAACACATCACCAAAAACCTGAGAAATCATGTTACTGTTATTCTATTAAATGAACATAACAAAGACAAAACAAAACCAAAACCAAACAAAAAACAATAAACAATAAACAATCCATAATGACATACTACTAGATGCATGGACATATGCATCATTCAACTTTCATTAGAGCCAGTTCCAGATGGTAACTAACTCAAATATCTACAATTGGTTAATATAACAAGAATTAATGACTATGAGGTAATTAGCACTTGAGCTGTCTTCTTCATACCTTCCCCTCAAGAATCAGAGACCTATATGGAAGAGGGAGACCAAAGGTTTTAAGAGCCAAAAGTTGTGGATTACACCTTTGAGGAAATAACATCTTTGAGATACAGATTTAAGATAAACATAAATTCACAGAGACTGTGACTAAAAATCATAAAACTTGCACGAATTCAAACCAGACAAAATGGTAACACAAAAAAGGAAGTAGTCACAAAGTTTCATTTTTAACTAATAAGCTCTTAGCAATTGAAAGCTGTGGGGAAGAGGGAGGAGGAGCAAATCAGTTATCTTCAATAAGATGACACTGGTTATATCAACCAATCTCCAGGAAGGCCTCATGTTTAAAAGTAGTTGGCAAATGCAAAATGGATTCCATGTTTTTCTTGATTCTCATGTGTGTGTGTATGTGTGTTTCAGTTTCGGTTGGGTTTATTAAAAGCAAGAAAAAACATGAAAGTGGGTGGTAGGAAGAATGGGGGCAATCTGGGTGGAATTGCTGACATGGAAAAATATATGATAAAGGTATATTATATTTTTAATTTAAAAGTTAAAAGATAGTGTTGGAGTACAAAGTACAAAAAATTAATAAATGTAAAATAAAAACCAAGTAAGTTATAACAAAGAAATTTATGTTCTGTCCTATAAAGCATTGCTGAAAAAAATAGTTTAAAAATTTTGGATGATACTTCAAAAACAGTAACATTGGGGATTAAAAAAATAAAGTTATTAAACTAAACTGGTATAGAATTACAAAACATCCATATGGTCTCAGAATTTCACAGTAGTAATATTCAAGGGTAAATTTTTTTTTAAATGTGGCTATACATTTTTGAAAGAGATAGTGTATCCTACAGTTTTCATACTGAAAAGAACCCTCCAATTATAAAGGCAAAGGGCATATCAAGAATTTGTGAATAATTATGGGTGTGGTGGTGCACACCTGTGACCTCAATATGAGAAACTGAGGCAGGAGGATAAAAGCTTAAGGCCAAACAAACTAAGCTACACACTGAGAATAAAGAGTTAGTAAATAATGTAAAATAGCCAAATATCCCCACAAGCCTTGTGTGAGAAGGAAGTAACTTTTTTCATGAGGTCTGAAATTAAAGAATCCAAATATCCAAATATCTATCAGTTAATAAGAGAATCTATGTAGTATACTACATTAACACATTGAAACATTATTCAACAGTAAAATGCATGAAACATCAGTACATGCGACAATATCTTTGAACCTCAAAACATCAATCTTCCTGAAGAAAACAGACAGTAGAAAAGTCTATTTTCTGATGGTCACCATATCAAAAATCCAGAGAAGAAAAAGAATGAAAACAAACATCAATTTCTCTCTCTCTCTCTTTCTCTCTCTCTCTCTCTCTCTCTCTCTTTCTCTCTCTCCTCTTCTCTTCTCTTCTCTCTCTGTTTTAAATGAAAAGAGATGTTATAAAACGTTCTACGGTAATGGTCATACAATTCAGAATATGATTAAAGAAATTATTTAATTCTACACTGTAAATAAATAGATTTTCCATTATGTGACTTACATATTAATAAAATTTTCCTTTCTAAATAAGCCCTATATATTTGAACAATTCTTTTGAGTTGCCACTTCAAAGTTCATGCGTTTATGCACAGATAAAAAATGGAAAATGACCTGCTATTTATTTAAAGAAATGGCTCAGAATTGAAAGATCAAGAGAAAAAATATTTTTGCACTTTATTTCTTTCAATCATTTGAAATTTCAAAATAATATTTGTAAAGAAGATAAGTAGGGACTATTGAAGTTATCAGAACTGATGTTGGGACAGTTAATGGGACAATAGAACAGGTATCAGCAGAACATCAACTATAAAAAATGCCATAAAAGCCAAAGCCAAAGTCTTAACACAGCAGAAATGAGTAACTAACGTTGTGTGGGACCCTTTTTTCCAGTTATGTGTAAAACAGACATGTTATTTTTTACAAGTATTTAGACAAATGTATTTTCCCTCTTGTACAGAGTTCTGTAGGTGAGATCAGCAGAAATAAATTCCTTGGCCTTATGTTGAGTGTTTATTTTCTTGGGTTAAACTCCTTGATCTAAATATTTTTGCATTTAATGTATTTTGCATATTTTTGTACTTATATGAATCAAAATCTAAAGGATTCTCCAGTTTACTTTCATCAGAGAAGCAATTCAGGAAACATACATATTCTCTAGCTTGTCAGTAGCTTGTTGCTCAGGTGCTATGGTGCACACACAGCTTACTTATACAAAGAATAGCCATAGGCAGATGGGTTTCTCATAAAATTTTCTCCAGAGCCACATTTTTTCAGCAGGAAGACCCAGTACCCTAGTAAAGAGAAAAGTAATGCTTCCCTATTTCCAAGACCTGGTATTTATCTTATCTCTTATTACACAGACTACTATCCAGTCCTCCCAAAACAGCACCTCAACACTCTTTTAGCTGTTTTCCCTTTAGAAAAACACATGATTATGAAAATAATTAGATGCAGTAATCCACTCTTGTTAATATACAATATAGTAAGTTTCTACGAAATGTAGATAATCATATAAACATCAATACATCTAACGCGCCCCCCTCGAGCCTTGCATCCGTGGGAGAGAAAGCACGAGACGCAGAGATCAGGTAGTTACTGCAAAACGAGGCTTTTTAATCTTTCTCACACACTTGGGGAAACGCGGAGAGGCGCGGAAAGGGAGAGCTGAGGAAGGGGTCCGGCTTAAGTACAGTCTAGAGTGACGTATTCACTTCTGATTGGCTGTTCGCTCACCACCCAATATTATGCCTCGGGATTGGCAGTGACTTTTGCACGCCTATCAGCCTAGCAAGTGCGCAGATAATTGTTTACATCTGGAGAAGACACGCGGCCAGCGCCATCTTGGAAATGCAAATGTATAGCCACTGCTAACAGCGGCTTCCTACAAATACAAATGAGCAAAGTACACATTTTATATATTTTGAGAACTTTATACATGAATGCTGTATTTATAACATTTGTAGTCTTCCCTTTCCCCACTCCAGCTCCATCCATGTGCCACATTTGGGTTTCTCTTTATTTAGTGTTGGTAACCTATCTGCAGCTCCTCCCTAGAGAAAACTGATTTTCTCTCTCTTAGAAGCCATTAGTTTTCTATAGACTTTCATCGAGAAATGGGGACTTCTGAGATTTCTCTTATCCACAAAGGCGTGTCGACTTGTATTGTCATTTGCTGATCTTATTTAGATGATCATACTGTAAAGATTTATGAGTAGAGTTCCCTATCAAACATATACGACATTGTCTTGTAACAGATCTTCTGGTATGCTAGCTCTCACAATCTTTAGACCCTTTTATTTGTTGTTCCCTGAGCTTTAGAGGTTGCATTGTGGAAAGATGAGTTTTGGTGAGGAAAGATCACCACCCTGTTAGTTGTTGTCAATGATAGGAAAGACATGGATTTCTGTGATGATGTCAGCCTGTTGCAAAAAAAGAATATTCCTTGATCATCTATACTTATTTGTAGATATAAGCATAGGTATTTAGAATACAGTTAGTAATTATGTCGGTTTAGGAAAGTGGCAATAGTGGATTCTCCACTGAAGTCAATGGGCTCACCAACCATACATAGTTGGCTGGGTTTACAGTACCAGACATGAATTTCCTCCTACTGAGTAGTCAATTTAGTCCAATTAGATGATTATATCTCTAAGATATAAGTGCAACTGTTACATCCTTAAAGATATTTTTGCCATGCTGGTTTTGTTGTAGGTTTTAAGATTTACAGAAATACTATCAATTGTTTTCCCCCCTTGGCAGCTTATATAGCACCTTCTAGTACTATGAGTACCCAGGGAGAGAAGGCTTCTAAGTCACACCTACCTCTATTTTTCCAAGTCCTGTGTTTGAACCATGTGATATTTGTAACAATAAGGTATTACAGTTTTTTTTATCTGAATGGTAAACAAAGGCTAAGGAAAAGCAGGTATTATTTTGGGAGTTGTTAACAACTCAAGGGGAGATTACCCATTCTTAACACAGGTCTTTGTTAGTTATCTATGGCTTCTGGGGGAGGAGTATATAACTTTATTTAAATTATTTATATGTGTATACACATAGACTTATATATTATATATGTATTGTAAATAAATATAAGATAATGTTTCTCTATAGTGTTTTAAATCATACTTAGTATTCTTTATACTTCCTTCCTGTTCTTCTGAACTGCTCTTCCTCTCCACACTAATATAGTCTACCCAAGCACATCCAGATATTTGTTGCATCCGCTGAATTGTAACCAGCTCTCTACTTCCAACCAAAAATCAATACTGAGTGTATACATTTCCGCTACTACAAAAATCTTGTCCATTTGAAATTAACATTCTTTCTCCTCCAAGCTCCGAGCTTGCACCAATTTGATTGTTTTCTTCTTATAATCTTGCCATTTTTATAATTTTCTATAAATGATTTTTGCTATGTATGGACATGATTTGTCTGGTGTTCATGCTGCTGTGCACTTCGCAGGTTCATTCATTTCACCACCGAGTGATAGTGGGCATGTGGATGTTTGAAGTTTGGGGACATCATAAAGAAAGCTACTGTGAATATATCTTCTTGGACATATTGTTTTATTCCTTTGGGGTAAATATCAATGAGGAGTAATGTTGAGCTACAAAGTAAATGTATGTTTCAATTTATATGCATTTTCCAAATGTGGCGGCTTGTATATGCATGGCCCTGGGAGTAGCGCTATTAGGTAGTGTGGCCTTGGAGTAGATGTGTCATTGTGTGCATGAGCTTAAGACCCTCATCTTAACTGCCTGGAAACCAGTCTTATCCCAGCTTCCTTCAGATGAAGATTCAAAACTCTCAGCGACTCCTGTACCATTTCTGCCTGTATGTTGCCATACTCCTACCTTGATGGTAATGGCTTGAACCTCTGAACCTGTAAGCCAGCCCCAATTAATGATGTCCTTATAAGAGTTGCATTGGTCATGATGTCTGTTCACAGTAGTAAAACCATAACTAAGACACCAAATGTCTCCCAAAATATCTTGACCATATTTACACATGTGGGCCCCTTGTTCTGGAGGGTGTCCCACGAAGGTCTCCTGACTGGGGACAAGGTGAGAGCAGGGAGGGCTCGCTACTGTCTCCACGCTGTCTCCGGCCTGTGTCTCCACTGTCTGTAGATCTCTGGCCCGGCCTGATGTGGGAGGTCTAGGCCAAAGGACACAGAGTGCGAGCAGTAGAGGAGATTGCCTGCCCCTGCTGCTGCCTCTGCTCCAGCTGTCGCTGACCGTTCTCTCCAAGGTGCTGCACCTGTCTCTCCGTGCTGAGCCTGAGCAGGTCCAGGCCCCGGGCTGGGCTGATAAGGAGCCAGCTAGCTGGCAAGGAAGCAGCCTGGTGTCCCAGGCAGGTTCCAGGAGAACAGAGCTCTCCCCAAGTGTTACAGCTCTTGTGACAAAAACTCTCTGACACCAGGATGATACTCGAGCACACTACTTCCCCTAAATAGAACCCTTATATACAGTTTTGGGGTGGGTTAGGGTCTGACAGCAGATAATATCTATTGGCTTGACCTCAGAGCTTGGGGATACCTCATATGCATGTGGGAGAGCCTGAGGGACCGTTCCTTTTGACTGATGGTCATAAACCTCTCTGTGGGAGGGATTGTTGGAAGACTGAAGCTAAGTGAAAAGAACCAGGGCCTGCCAGCAGAGCTGAACTCCTGCCGTCTGATAAAGGTTCCAGGGTTCGAAACTCATGCTCAACCAAACACCCAGCTGCTTCTCACAGCCCACTGCCCTACACACACATACTCACCAGGCATGTGATTGAAGTTTATGCTATCTGTACCAATCTGTGAGGCTGATCACTTCAATGTATACCAGTAAGTGGGTGTGTCTCCTGTGCATTGGAGAAGGTGCACATTGGATGTTTGTTGTGGGTCAAGTGCATTTTTCTAAAGAATAATGTTGATAATGTTGTGTTATGCATTCATTTCCCATCATTATTTATCCTGGGTAAATATTTGTCCAAATTTTTTTCCATTCTACCTTACTGAACTTCTCATTACATTGTTCATATACAATGATAGTTCTTCATGTGTCAAATGAAAATCCTGCACTAAATATGTATTAGAAAAGACCTTCAGTTTATGGAATGTACCTTTGCCCTCACAATTAAAAACAATATTACTGTAGTTTTATTTCAAATTCTACAAGATTATTTTTCTATTAGTTACTTTGATTATTCATTTAAACCTGAGAAAGATTATCAGTTTCTAAGAAAGAGCCTACTAAATTGATTAAGGCTTGATTAGTTAGTAAGAAATTTATATCTCAACAAACTGAGTATGGCAGTTGAAGGTTATGATAAGTCTTGGTTTCCCAGCTCAATGTATTATGTAACTCAGATATGTTTAGGTATGTTCACCTATATGCATTTTATACATTAGTGATATTGTGGATTTAATGTCAACTTAATGTCATTTTCTAGAGTTGTGGTTTATTACATATTTGAAAACTTTTATCTGTAGACCTTCATACCATATGAATAAAGATAAGGAATTTTTTTTGTCTTATTTACCAACTGAAATGACAAAATTTGTCATCTAAATGCACTAGTGGAAACTTATAGGGCTGCAACTTAGAGGATGGAATGCCAACAAATCTTAGTCCTTAAACAATCCACTGGATGAATTCTGTCTTCATGAATAAACAGTTCATTTTACTTTTATGGTCATCACATCTTAAGGCACCGTATGAAGAATGACCTGTGTTGCTGGAAGTCTAGTGATTTAAATATTCAGTTTTTAAAGGACCCACCACATAAATGGTCTTTCTATGTACTAAACACAGCCACATCAATGGGTGAAGTCATCCTTCACACACCATGAACTGAAATGTTGCGGTATAGATTTATAGCCTCTGTACTGGCAAGTTTCTTGTCAACATGCCAAAAGCTAAAGCTGTTTCCAAACAGGGAAATTGAAAAATGTCTCTACCAGTTTGGTTTGTGGATAAGCCAGTGGTACTTTTTCTTGACTGATGATTGATGTAGGAGGATGCAGCACGGTGAGAGCAGTGTCACTGATCAGTTGGTGGTCCTGGGTTTTATAAGAAGGCAGAGATAAGCCATAAGAAACAAACCAGTAAAGTAGAATTATCCTTGGGCTCTGCATCAGCTTAGGCTTTCAGGTTCCTGCCCTGTGTGAGTTCCTGCACTGAATTCCTTTAGCAATGGAGAATGATAAACTGAAATAAACATTTTTTTTTCCTCAATTTTTTCCTCAAATTGATATTTTCAATATCAATTTTCATGATATTTCATTACAGCAATAGAAGACACAAAGTAGTTCCTATATATAAAAAATAATATTCACTGACTTAAGAAATATTAATAGATTTAACGTATGTGTGTTAGTGTGTGAGCAAGTACATATGTGAGCACTGTAAAGCTATGTATCTAGCGTTACAGGTAGTTATGAGCCATCTGATATGGTGCTGAAAACTGAACTTGTAATCTCTGCAAGAACAGAATACCTCTTAATGAATCTTTCCATTCCTTTATTGATTTCCATAAAACATAACTTTTAGAGATTCACTCTGTAGCCAGTTCTGCCCTTGAAGTCCTGATATTTGGCCTCCTAAGAGCTGCAATGACAAACTTGAAAAACAATGTTTGATTTATGTTAAGCCTGTATTCAGTGATTGTCAAACGCTGAAACAGAATGGTCTTAGAATAAACTACACTTGTTTGTGTCCAGATTTGATTCACAACTATTGCTAAGTATGGCCTTTGTGGACTTTTACTACAAAAGATACAAGATTTAGCCTTTGAAAAGAGTTTTTACCCTGAAGTTGGGAACTCAAAAGTCAAACAAAGATCTTACTAAATAAACTTTAAGTATCAGGAAATCTATGTACTTCCAAGAGATTCTGTTCTCCTTACAAGTGTTCACACACATTTTCTATATTCTTAGTGGAATATTTTAATATATTACTTATAACTCTCATGAAGTTACTTTATTCTAAATGGAGAGATATGTAATTCCCCTTCTTTTTGCTTTCTGCCTTGCAAACAAATAGACTTTCCTCACTATTTTTATGTGATAGTCTTGAAATGAACTATAGAAATTATATGTTGAGAGAAAATATGGAGTTAAATTATTTAACTTCTAGAGATAGACATACCTCTTCTGTTAGGCCACAATAATATGTGAAGAAAGTAAGCTGATAGAGTTAGCCATTGAATGAGGCATTGTTTTCCCCTCATTACTCTCTGTGAACCATTTGCTTTAGATCCCTTCAGAAGTTACCTCTAATCCTACTACTGATGTGGACCTGATGCTCTTTGTCTGTTTTTTCTATTCCTACCTTATGTTTAGGCAGTTTTTTCTTTCTTTCTCATTTTTGGATATTTATTTACATTTCAGATGTGATTCCCTTTCCCCATTTCCCCCACACACAGGAACCCCATATCGCATGCCCCCTCCTCCTGCTTCTATGCGGATGTGCCACCACTCTCCTGCCCACTCCCACCTCCCCACCCACGAATTTCCCCACACTGGGGCGTCCAGCTTTCACTGGACCAAGGAATTTCTCTCCCACCTATGCTCAACAATGCCATCATACCTTCCTTACATATACAGCTGGAGCCATGAGTCCCTCTCTATGTGCTCCCAAGCTGGTGGCTTAGACCCTGGGAGCTCTGGTTGGTTGGTATTGTTGCTCTCCCCGTGAGCTGCAAATCTTTTCAGCTCCTTCAGTCTTCTGTCTAACTCCTCCATTGGGAAACCCATGATTAGTTCAATGGTCAGCTGTAAGCAACCACTTCTGTATATATCAGGCTCTGGCAGACCTCCAAGGAGACAACTATATCAGGCTCCTGTCAGCATGCACTTCCTGGCATCCACATCAGTGTCTACCTTTGGTGGCTGCACATGGGACACATAAGTAGGTGAAGCAGTTTCTGGATGGCTCCTCCTTCAGTTTCTGTCCCACACTTTGTCTCCATATTTGCTCTCAGGAGTATTTCATTACTCCTTCTAAGAAGGACTGAAGCATCACACTTTGGTATTCTTTCTTTATGAGCTTCATGTAGTCTGTGAGTTGTATCTTGGGTATTTTGAGCTTTTGGGCTAATATCCAATTATCAGTGAGGGCATACCATGTGTGTTCTTTTGTGAATGGGTTACCTAACTCAGGATATATTTTCTAGTTTCATCCATTTGACTAAGAATTTCTTGAATTCATTGTTTTTAATAGCTGAGTAATACTCCATTGCATAATTACCACATTTTCTGTATCCATTCCTCTGTTGAAGGACACCTGGGTTCTTTCCAGCTTCTGGCTATTATAAATAAGTTTGATATGAACATAGTGGAACATATGTCCTTGTTACATGTTGGAGCATCTTCTGGGTATATGCCCAGGAGTGGTATAGCTG
This sequence comes from Arvicanthis niloticus, assembly GCF_011762505.2. Classification (NCBI taxonomy): domain Eukaryota; kingdom Metazoa; phylum Chordata; class Mammalia; order Rodentia; family Muridae; genus Arvicanthis; species Arvicanthis niloticus. The sequence goes on along the minus strand of NC_047662.1, from coordinate 77,033,005 downwards.
GGTCCTCAGGTAATGCTATGTCCAGTTTTCTGAGGAACCACCAGACTGATTTCCAGAGTGGTTGTACCAGCTTGCAAGTCCACCAACAATGAATGAGTGTTCCTCTTTCTCCACATCCTAGTCAGCATCTGCTATCACCTGAGTTTTTGATCTTAGCCATTCTGACTGGTGTGTGGTAGACTCTCAGGGTTGTTTTGATTTGCATTTCCCTGATGACTAAGGATGTTGAACATTTCTTTAGGTGCTTCTTGGCCATTCAAGTTTCCTCAGTTGAGAATTCTTTGTTTACCTCTGTACTCTATATTTTAATAGGGTTATTTGGTTGTCTGGAATCTATTTTCTTGAGTTCTTTGTATATATTGGATATTAGCCCTCTATTGGATGTAGGATGGGTAAAGAACTTTTCCTAATCTGTTGGTTGCCGCTTTGTCCTATTGGCAGTGCCATTTGCATTACAGAAGCTTTGCAATTTTATGAGGTCCCATTTGTCAATTCTTGATCTTAGAGCATAAGCCATTGGTGTTCTGTTCAGGAATTTTTCCCTTGTGCTTAGATATTTGAGGGTCTTTCTCAACTTGTCTTCTACTAGTTTCAGTGTATCTGGTTTTATGTGAAGGTCCTTTATCCACTTGAACTTGAGCTTTGTACAACTAGTTAAAAATGAATAAATTTGTATTATTCTATATGCTGACTTCTAGTTGAACCAGCACCATTTGTTGAAAATTCTGTCCTTTTTCCACTGGACGGTTTTAGCTTCTTTGTCAAAGATCAAGTGACCATAGGTGTGTGGGCTCATTTCTGGATCTTCAATTCTATTACACTGATCTTCCTGCCTGTATCTGTATCAATACCATGCAGTTTCTATCACTATTGCTCTGTAGTACAGTTTGAGATCTATGATGGTGATTTTCTCAGAGGTTCTTTTATTGTTGAGAATAGTTCTCGCTTTCCTGGGTTCTTGTTATTCCAAATGAATTTGCAAATTATTCTTTGTATTTCTATGAATAATTGAGTTGGAATTTTGATGGGGATTGCATTGAATCTATAGATTGCTTGGCAAGATGGCCTTTTTTGCTATATTATTCCTGCCAGTCTATGAGCAAGAGAGACCTTTCCATCTTCTGAGATCTTCTTTGACTTCTTCAGAGACTTGAAGTTCTTGTCATTCAAATCTTTCACTTCTTTGGTTAGATTCACACCAAAGTATTTTATATTATTTGTGACTATCATGAAGGGTGTCATTTCCCTAATTTCTTTCTCAGCCTGTTTTGCATGATGATGTCATCCAGGTTATCCTATGACCTTTACCAAAGATCAACAGATTTCTAATGGATAGTTAATAGTTTTGTTTCTTAGAGTACTCTTATTTCTGCTCTGATTTCTACTTTGTATTTTATAACCCTTTAAAAGTGTTAAGTCCATTTTTTTAGTTCTGCACCATTGACAATATAATCTGCTGTGTGGAAGTGGCAGAAGGTGTTCTATAACCCTTTCCTTGAATTCTAAAGCTGAGGAGATATCTCATGGCCTCCTATTTAGTGCTGAGTCTGCAGTTATGAGGTAGCTGCCTAGTTTCTTGCCCCAATTCTCACTATAGGTGTATGTTTTAGACTTGGTAATCGGAGCAGTGGCATTTTAAAGTCTCTTGTCCTTTGTCCCTAAGGTGACCATATTTTACCTTGTATCTTTGTTGCAGAAAAAAAAATCATTCTTTCCCTGTATCAAAGTAAATCTTGTAAGTTTTACCACTTTTAGATTGGAAGGCTCTTCTTGTAAGTAGTAGCTTTTGCTTTCTAAGAGTGAGAAGTGGCTTTGACACTTCCCAAGAGGCAGAGGTGTTTTGATTCACCACTTGACACTATGGACCTGGGAATAACAGGGTTTCTGAGCAAAATCATGTCTCTCACTCACAATGTGGAAATGCTGAGAATAGGACTCTACTCAGTTCAGGATACTGGAGAGGCTCTAGCCAGTTTTCATAGTGACTCTGATTAAGAGCAATCATTTGAAGCTACTTATAGGAAACTGTGTAGCAAATGTTAATTTGGATTATCTGGGTATTATAACACACTATTCCAAGTTTAGCCTTTTAAATCTCATAAACATTTTACTTTATTTCTTCTTGCTTGCTCTGCTCCTACTACAGCCATCTCTTTCCACCTTCCTCTTCTAAAAATAACATAGGAATGCTTAGTATCTCTTCCCATAAGTGCCTGTTCCCCTTTGGAATTCAGTTCCTTTAGCTTTGCTAGGATCTTTAATCTCTGGTAGCACTACCAATGGTTTCAACATTTTATATTATTTATTCCCCTCTTAGAGATTACTTTTGTGGTTTTCTATACCCTTCAAGATGCCACTTTCTAGCAAAAAAGGGAAAATGAGTACTTAGTAATTGGGTCATGGTTTAATTTTTTTTTTCTTTTTCAGCACAAAATTGATTTTGATTATTTGATGTATATGAATTCCATAAACACTGAGAATAATTTTTAAAAATATCAGTCATTAAACGTATCTGGAAAAACAAACTGAGTTTGAGCAGTAGAAAACTGTTCTCCTAATTTTATTGTTAATAAAATTAGGAGTTCTCCTAATTTTATTGTTAATAAAACTCTGGTGGAATACAGATGAACTGGCAAGTATGTTTAGTAAAAGTTATGTTATTGTTTTTATGCATTCAGATTAGAACTCTTCCTTAATAATGTAACACTCACTAGTTATTAAGATTAATGTTCCACATTCATAATAACAAATAAAAACTGAACTTATTTAAAACGTAAAACTTATTTAATAGCATGACATCACAAATGGAAAATTTCAAAACCAGTCTCATAGATGGGTCTCAGTGAAAGTACAAGCACATATTTCACATCTAATGTCACCAGCAACGTTATCTTTAGCTAACTAGGCACAGAACTTTTGCACACTCATCATGAGAGATTATTTTGGGTTACCTACCTGGAATTAATGTCTGATCATAAGGCAGGAAGTACCACAAGGCCACTCTCATTTTACTATGTAATAGATGAATAGCTAAAGAAATGGTTTATGTCCCTGAATGAAGACCTAAAGTGTGTGTGGTCTACTTCTGGTACATGCAGCCAGCCCCACCTTATCCCTGGGATAACAGTAAGCCGTTCATCACCTCAATAAAGCAAGTGAACTATTCCAGCTTGTGACTAGTAGTTTCATGGGCCACAAGAAGAGATATTGTCCTTTTTCTAGATTGTTGTCCCTTTTGGCATTCATAGAGTTACAACTAGTGACTTTTTCAACAATGGCTTTTGATGGATGACTGAAATGCTCTGAATGTATAGCTAAAGGTTATACTTAGGAAGGATGTTATAAATTGGAAAGTTTCATTCATTGAAGATTTTGATTTATTGGTACTTATAAATTTATTCTTTTTGTTTTTAGGTGTTACAAAGGGTATTTTATAAACATCTCTATTTAAATAAATTGTCTTCTACTCAATTCGTCAGCCAGAGTCAAATAGTATGAAGTCTGTTTGAGGTTCTCTATTAATTAACAGGGCTAACCTTTACCCAATGACTAACTGGGGTAATGTATGCTTTCAGCTAAAAAATAAACAAGGCAAAACCAAATGAAACAATGTGGAAAAAGTATCATCTCATAATAAAATTATATCAAATCAAATTCATTGCTAGATAAGTAATGATGTACTTGCGGGTGTTCATCGCTGGCCACATACATACAACTCTTCTTTTAGAAGATAATGATAAAATAAAATATTATAAGATACAACAAAAACTAACACATTGGAATAGGACAAAACAGACATAAGTAAGAAAAAGAGCCTAAGAGAAGACAAAAGAAACAGATGCCCACTTGTTCCCACACTCAGGAATCTTGAAAACATACTAAACTAGAAGCCATTATAGAAACATAAAGGACTTGTAATGTCAAAAAAATGGAATAAAAATACATAATAAAATATTTTCATAATTTTAAAATTAAGGTAAAATTAAATTTAAAAAAGGAAAAAGAAAAGTCCTGAGAAGCCATGAGATAAGGAACCTCCTGAGATGCCATTGAGTTTGTTATCAGCTGAGCAACTACTGCTAAACATGCAGAATAACCTCCAGAGTGGTTTGTTTCCCCAATGAGCCTCTTTTGAAGAAAACCAATTTTTCATTTGCAAGGGGCTTTCAATCAGAGAATTTCTGGGTTAGGGATGGAGATACATGTCTATTTCTTTCAGCCTATGCAGGTCCTATCCATGCTGCTTCAGTCTCTATGAGTTTATATATGCATTGACCTTGTTGACTTAGAAAGCTTTGGTTTTTTAGTGTCATCCATTCTCTCTTGCTCTAACAGTTTCCACCTTTTCTCCCCTGGGGTTCCCTGAACCATGAGGGGAGAATTATGATGACTGATGATGATATCTCTTTTAAGGCTAAGTGTTCCAAGCCCTCTTATTCTCCATGTAATATCTTACTGTGGGTCTCTATATTTGTTTCCTCTGCATCAAGAGAAAACTTATCTGATGATGGCTCACCAAGGTACTGGTATATGAATATAGTGTACTATTTTTAGGGGTCATTTCATTGCTACATTTTGTTGTGGTGGTTGATGTTTGTTTGTTTGTTTGTTTTGTTGAAGGATAGTGCTTGGTTTTACTTTAAGTCCATGTACTTAAGGCCAAAAGCAATTTCTCTTGCTTTTGGTCACCCTAGCAGTAGGAGAATGAATTCCATCTCCTGAGTAGGACTTAAGCCAAATCATATATGGTTGGTAACTCCCACAAGTTTTGTGCCACAATTGCATTATTATATCTTGCAGGCAAGACACCATTGTAGATCAAAGGCTTTGTGTGTGCCTTGGTGTTTATGTTTCTCTCTTAATAGAATGCAAAATACCTCCTGTATCAAAACCTCTAAAATGTAGAAGTGAAAGCTCTATGTAGGCACCGACTCAACTTCTCCATGTTTAATTGATTATGTAGATGTTATCTATAGCAATGGGGTCTTACTCTCAGTTTGCAGACAGCAACTATACTCTTGGCAATAGCCTGTGTTATTTCTGGGCTCCTATGGAATTCCTTTGGCAAAAATCTCAATTAGATGTAACCCAACCTCTGTACTAGAAGCTTTGTTTGGTGTCAAGAGATGGTCAATTCGCATTACGTCTTCCCCCATTATCTGACAATTTTGTTTAGATCACCTTCACATATGCATATACTTCTGGAAGCTGCTACTGTATTAGTTTTTTATACAAGCCCTCAAATGCCCTTTAATTAAGGTGTCTCTTCTTGTCTTCCCTCCTTTATTTGCCTATCTCCCCAAATGATCTTCCCACTCCAGTCCTCTCACATTCATCTATAACTTATCTATTCTATTTTTCTTTCCTATGAAGAGCTATTTGTCCACCAAACGAAATACTCTATAGCTAAGCTTTGTGGTCCTACCAATTGTAGGTTGGCTATCATTGACTTAACAACCTATATCCATATATAAATAAATACATATCATATTATTTTTACTGGACATTAGTTACTTCAGTCATGATGTTTTTTTCTAGTTCTATTCATTTTCCTGAAAATATCAGGATAGAATAATTTTTCAATGTAAATTGTATATATCCAATATCCAAACATGTGTCAAGAAACCTTTAGGTAATTTCCAAATTATAGCTATTATGAATAGAAGAGCAATGAAAATGGATGAGCAATTTCTCTGTGGTAAGGAAGAATTATTCTTTGTGTATATGTGCAAGAGTGGTATTGCTGGATTTTGAGGTAAATAAACTCATATCTTCCTGAGGAACTACAACACTGATTTTCATACTGGGTGCCCAAATTTGGAGTTTCACCAGCAGTGGATAAGTATTCCATTTACTCCACATCCTGTCCAGTATGAGCTATCACTTCTTTTATTGATCTTATCCATTCTGATTATTTAAGATGAAATACTAAATTAGGTTTGATTGTATTTTCCTGTTGACTAAGGATGGTGAACAGTTCTTTAAATGTTTTTCACATATTTGAGTTTCCTCTTTTGAGAATGCTGTTTAAATCTGTTCTATATTCTCAATGTGTTTGCCTAGAGGATCTTGACTTCTGCTTTTTTTAACCTGCAAAATAGTAATATGAGTTGACTTTGACTACAAATGCCATAAACACTGACAAACTAAGATAATGTGAATCACCTTTATAAACATAAAAGTAAACAAATAAGGCCATGCTTGACACTAAAGAATGTAGGCACAAAAGTAAATGTTGATCAAAATTACTTTCAAGATATGTGTGTTAAGTGTATATGAGAAATAAATAATTACATTTAGACTTGGGTCTTACCCCACCTCACGAAAACCTTAAACCTGAAACCCTTCTAATTACAGACTACACGAATAAGAAATACTTTCTGTATATTCTTCATTCTTGTACCAATGTTTCTGTATGTTCTGTTCTATGTTCTGTTATGTATTCTAAAAGTGTGGGTTGAACAACTGCAATTCTTAGGTCAGATCTAGTCCAAACTAAGGATTCCCTTTATATTGTTAAATGATACTAAAATATGACATTCAAGGACAAACACACATGTGTTATCACAAAACTAAAACAATATATACCATAAAATCCTTCACAGACTATATTACTTGATGTCTATTTTTTCCTTTTTATTGGTTATTTTATTGATTTTCATTTCAAATGCTATCCCTCTCCCCAGTTTTCTTCCCACAAAACACCTATCCCATACCTCTCCTCCCTGATTCTATGAGGGTGCTCCCCTACCCACCCACTTACTCCTGCCTCAGTGCCCTAGCATTCCCCTATGCTGGGGCATTGCTTGTTCTCTATTTTTGAGGCAGTAAATGTTGCTTGAGATAATCACTCTGAGTGCAAGGGTCTTTTACTCTGGCAAAATGAATCAGCTATTTATATGAAAAAGTAAGCTGGAATTATAACATAGTCTTGAAAAAGTGCCAGGCACCATTGTATAATGAAATAGAAAATAATTACATTCAGCCAAGAAATCCAGGAAATCTTACTGATGAAGACTGTATTTTAATAGCATGGTACAACCTATTAGTCTATGTAGTTAACTAAATATATATGATGAGTGGTAGATACTCCTGGTTAAACAAGAAGACAGATTTTAATAACATTTGAAATAGGAAAACAATTTGTTTTATTTTTTCCTACTATTGATCATTAGTTTTTTCTTAATAAGAGCCACTCTCAGTGATACTTCTTTCAGTTTTTAAAATAATTTGACTTGGACTGTCCCTCAGGAAACCACTAAAGATGGCCATAGTTTAATGTTTTGCTGATCCACATAAAGAGAATGGATGAACTGTACACCTGGCATACATACATTCTCAGGTACCTGTCCCAGGGAAGAAGCAAGTGTATAGACCTAAAAATAAATCAGGCATGTGAATTGTTTGACATTTTAATATTATTGAAGTGTTTCAGATATTTGATGTATAAATATTCAAGATTCAACATAATATATGCCCACTTTTAGCTAATATTTTTCATGAAAGCCCGAGTAGCAGAGTATTTTCATGAACCATATAAAAAATAAGGGATTTTTTCTAACAAAAACTATAGTATTTTTGCAAATTAAGAAATATATTATCTTTGTGCTAATTACAAACACAGCATGCTATCTACATCACATGTGGACTGGTGCTGGGATAAGGCAAAGCTTTGCTAATGTCAGTGGCCCTCAAGGCTAACTAATTCTTTTCTACCCAGTAAGTTATAACATGGAAGTTTGAAAATTAGTCCGTCATCTCATTTAAGCTTTCCCTTTATTTTATAGATTAGTATGTTAGTCTATAAAACCGTTGTTTCACGTTGTTTTAAATGAGCATCCACTGGCTCTTCTGACACATCTACATTCATTAGAAGGGTTTATGTACCAAGAATGGATTTAGTGATCTTAAAAGTTCCTCCCATGAGATGATCTTGCTTAGATTTGGTTTTGTTTCTTCATTTATTAAGAATCTGCCTTCTATTCCAGCTGTTATAAAAGAAAGTAGAACACCAAAGACAAGACCAAGACTCAGCAAAGCTTTAACTATGAAGATGTTTTCTGATGACTGATCACTTAACGAGATTTCAGCTGCAAGGGATGCAGCTAGATGAAAGGGATAACTTTCTCATCATACCTGGTCCTCCCAGGTAATGTGTAAAGATAGCTGCCTCCACGTGAGTCCTAGTGATCTCATGGTGACTAAACTGTGGCTGCATCAAGAGTTAGTCCTTCTCCATACTTGGCTTCTCACATTTCTCTTCAGCCTCGTCACTTCTAGGACACATGGAAATATAGATGTTGGTGTCTATTCTGCATGGTCCAATGACATGGGAAGAATGCTTACTCCATCAGTTATTTCTTTTTCATTATAAATTCTTGATTTGAAATCTGAAAAACTCAGTATTATTTTTTTAAAAAATTAAAATCCTGCCTGTCAGCCAGGCAGTGGTGGCACACACCTTTAATCCCAGCACTTGGGAGGCAGAGGCAGACGGTTTTCTAAATTCGAGGCAAGCCTGGTCTACAGAGTGAGTTCTAGGACAGCCAGGACTACACAGAGAAACCCTGTCTCAGAAAAAAAAAAAATCCTGCCTGCCCAGGCACAAATGTTTTCTCCTAGCTACAAAACAAGTCAGCAAGAAAAACATGAAGATCAATACTTTAACCCATAAACTAAGATTTCTGTGAAAATAACTAATTTTAGCTAGGATCTCCATCAGAGTGAATTTAGAGGTCATTATATTGCAAAACTAACTTTGTTAATTTTCTACCATCAATAATTTGAGAAGCATATGAAATATTGGTTTAGTAGAGATAGAAAAATCAGAGCCTTATGACTAATAAATTTATATAATTAAAAGAAGATTAGAATACCACTAGTGAATATTGAGCTTACTCAGTAAATATATTTGCAGAAAATATTACATTCAATAAAAATTAAATTATTTGATATAGACTGAAAAAAATAACTCATAGCACTCTTGCTCTTTTATAGAACATGGGTTTGATTCCAAGCATGCACATGCTGTCTCACAGCAATCCCTAGCTCCTGTCCCAGAGGATCTGATACCTTCCTCTGAACAGAAGGCATCAGCCACACATGTGTCACATATAACTATATATAAGTTTAACAGTCATAAACAAATATAAATCTATAAAACACATAAGAAGTATTAAAATTATCCTATAAGTACTAGACAACAGTAAAATAAAATATTTTCTAAGTTTATTTAAAATAAGTCTGTACTTATTTTAAGAAAGAATAAACTGAAAACCCGAAATTTATTCATCAAATAAACCCTTATGATAAAACAGTCAAGTTTTACCACTTTTGTACCAGCATTTAAAACCCAATAAGTACACCTTAAGGAATACTTTCCAGGAGTTTCCAATACACAGTTTAGGAGACTTTTCTTGAAGCAACTCAACAAACACTCAAATAAGCAAGTAATATTTCAAAGTTCCCTTTATAAGGTCATTTAAAAATAATATAAAAGATAAAGCTCTGGTAATGTGAGACTGCTTGACAGATTCTTGTAGTGGCATGGTTTAGGATCAAAAAGAGGCAACTAAGCTGAAAAAGGTGTCCGTATCAAGTCCTGAGAGTGGTAACCTGCACTGTGGACATTACTCATCCTGAATGACACTGCAGCTGCTGCACCATTTACCAAGAATACTAGACTCAAACAGTATGCCTCAAGATTTCCTCAGTGTGCTCAATAGGGTAGTGTAGTGAAAATGGAAAATTTTAACTTTAACATGTCTGGTGATTTGAATGATTTATTTATTTATTTATTTATTTATTTATTTGCAATCCTAAGTGACTTTGAAAAGGCACTGCATAGTTTACCACTAGTTTCTTTTGGAAAACAGCAATCTGGATGTCTAGGAGGGTAGAATGTGTGTTAAGTCATTGATGGCAATGACTGTTTTTTTTTTTTTGTTTTTGTTTTTGTTTTGTTTTTTTTACTGGAAAGGAGAATTAAGATGTTTAACCAAAGGTCAGACTTTAGAGATACTAAATTAAATCTTTTTGTCCCAAATAATAAATGGCATTTGACAATATTAACTTAGATGGCATATACTTTACAAATGCTAAATAATCTCAATCAATAACTGCAAGATCAGACTCAAAGTCGTCATCATATCTGACAAGATCATTTAAATTAAAATAAATGTTGTTTGTTGAGATGGGATAAAGCTTGTGCTAATGAAGAGTTGTCTGAATATTTTAATTCAATTAAAAGTAATGATGTTTACAATGCTTTTAGTAAAGATAAAAATAAAATCATCTTTCATCTTTCTTTACTGAAGAGGAATCAAGTGAGTAAACCAACAAGGGAAGAGAAGAATAGTCAAGGTACAAGAGATGTTTTAGGCTTCCATACGACACAAGCATAAAGATAATTCAAATATTTTCTTATGAGACAGTGTGTATATAACATTGTTTTGCACTATTTGGAGATGCTCATGGTGTTTTTGTTTAGTGATTATTACAAAAACCCTCTTATGTCAGTAAATGGAGAGTATTGTTGTCCATGTCCTTTCCATATCCATACATGTATGGTGGAATCTTTGCTGAAATACAAGCTTCACCTTCGCAGTTTCACAGGTATCCAGCTCAGTAGCCCCATACAACATATCAAGACTATTCCATATCACCTAATTTCAGTAGGCAATGACCCCGGGACTCTTGCATTTAGCACACCTACAAAGCCAATACTATGTAAACAACAATACGAAGTCCTACTGTCAGTTCAACACATAGCTTGACTCTTTTCACCAAACTGGCACTGGTATCTGAACACTTTCCTAAATAAATCTGGGAAAACATATTTCTGTGCAGCCCTAATAGACAATAAACCTTGAGGCCTGCATCCTCAGCTAGGCTCACCACTTAAATGTTCTCCATCCTCCCAAAACAACACTAGCAGGTGGAAGCCACATGTTCAAATACATGAGTCTATGAAAGCATTATATAACTAAACTACAATTGCCACAGACATGATACTTATAGCCATAAGGCTGCCTATTCCTCCATATTTAGATAAAGTAGTAGAGTCTTTCATAGAGAATTTTTTCATCACATTAAGAGATTAGTGGAGAGTCACACAGCTGATTGGCTCCCCTGAGGAAACTGCATCCAGAGGCATCCTAGAGAGGTCAAGGACCATCACAGACCTCAGAGCTGCAGGTAGAAACACCCACACACTGCCCTAAGCCCCAGAAGCACAACTGGCAGTAGGGAGCCCCCAGAGCACACCTGGCATCAAGAGCAGCCCCTGCAGAAAACCACTCCCCTTCTGCCCATTGCCCAGATCCCAGAGGCTGGAGCAGTCACACAGCTGATCTGCTCCCCTGAGGAAACTGCATCCAGCGGCATCCTAGAGAGGTCACAGACCACAGAGCTGCAGAGCAGGGGACACCATATCCTGAAGCATCCTAGAGGAGCAACTACACTCAGAGCAGCAAACACCTAGCTGGTCTACTACTGTGGAGACACCATATCCTGAGATTTTCTAGAGGAGCCACTGTACCCAGAACAGCTGGAGCTCAGGATCATAGAGACACTGGACCCCAAGGACTTCTGACACAACCAAGATAACTGGAAAGGCAGACTCCAGTCAGAACCAGTGAGTGTGAGTAGCACTACAGCTAACCAAATGGCGAAAGGAAAGAATAAGAATGTCAACCACAGAAACCAAAGTTACTTGGCATGACCAGAACCAAGTTCCCCCAACATAGCAAGTCTTGAACACCACATCACACCAGAAAAGCAGGATTCAGAATTAAAATCACTTCTCATGATGATGATAGAGGACTTTAAAAAGGACATAAACACTCTCAAAGAATTTGAGGAGAACACAGGTAAACAGGTAGAAGCCCTTAAAGAAATGCAAGAAAACACAACCAAACAGGTGAAGGAATTACACAAAACCATCCAGGATCTAAAAATGGAAGTAGAAACAATAAAGAAATCACAAAGGGAGAATACCCTGGAGATAGAAAACCTAGGAAAAAGATCAGGAGTCATAGACTAAGCATCACCAACAGAATACAAGAGATAGAAGAGAGAATCTCATGCGCAGAAGATATCATGGAAAACATAGATACAACGGTCAAAGAAAATGTGAACTGCAAAAATCTCCTAACACAAAACATCCAGGAAATCCAGGACACAATAAGAAGACCATACTTAAGGATAATAGGTATAGATGAGGGTGAATATTCCCAACTTAAAGGGCCAGTAAATATCTTCAACAAAATTATAGAGGAAAACTTCCCTAACCTAAAGAAAGAGATGTCCTTAAATAAACAAGAAGCCTACAGAACACCAAATAGACTAGACCAAAAAAGAAATACCTCCTGTCACATAATAATCAAAACATCAAATATACAAAACAAAGAGAAGATATGAAAAGCAGTAAGGGAAAAAGGCAAAGTAACATATAATGGCAGACCTATAAGAATGACAACAGATTTCTCACCAGAGACTATAAAAGCCAGAGGATCCTGGATTGATATCATACAGACCCTAAGAGAACACAAATGCCAGCCCAGACTACTATGCCCAGCAAAACTCTCAATCAATATTGATGGAGAAACCAAAATATTCCATGACAAATCCAAATTTACACAATATCTTACCACAAATCCAGCATTTCAAAAAATAATTGGTGGAAAACTCCAACACAAGGAGGGAAAGTACAACTTAGAAAAAGCAAGAAAGTAATCTTCCAACAACCCTAGAAGAAGGTAGCTATAGAAACATAACTCTACTGCCAATAACAAAAATAACAGGAAACAACATTCACTTTTCCTTAATATCTCTTAATATCAATGGACTCAATTCTCCAATAAAAAGACATAGACTATCAGACCGGATACATAAACAGGATCCAACATTTTGCTGCATACAGGAAACGCACCTTTGTGAAAAAGACAGACACTACCTCAGAGTAAAAAATTGGAATACAATCTTCCAAGCAAATGGTCCCAAGAAACAAGCTGGAGTAGTGATTCTAATATAAAATAAAATCATGTTTTAACCAGAAGTAATCAAAAAAGATAAAGAAGGACACTTCATATTCATCAAAGAAAAAATGTACCAAGAGGAACTCACAGTTCTGAACATCTATGCCCCAAATGCAAGGGCACCCACATACATAAAAGAAACTTTACTAAAGCTTAAAGCATACATTGCACCTCATACAATAATAGTGGGGGATTTCAACACCCCACTCTCAGCTATGGACAGATCATGGAAACAGAAATTAAACCAAGACACAATGAAACTAACAGAAGTTAGGAACCAATTGGACTTAACTGACATCTATAGAAGATTTCATCCTAAATCAAAAGAATATACTTTTTTCTCAGCTCCTCATGGTACCGTCTCCAAAATAGACCATATAACTGGTCACAAAATAGGCATCAACAGATACAAAAAGATTGAAATAATCCCTTGTACCCTATCAGACCACCATGGACTAAGACTCGTCTTTGATATGGACAAAAACAACCCCAGGAAAGCGAGGACCATTCTCAACAATAAAAGACCTTCTTGGGGAATCACTATCCCTGACCTCAAACTGTACTGCAGAGCAGTAGTGACAAAAACTGCATGGTATTGGTACAGAGACAGACAGAAAGCTCAATGGAATAGAATTGAAGATCCAGAAATGAACCCACACACCTATGATCACTTGATCTTTGACAAATGAGGTAAAACCATCCAGTGGAAAAAGGACAGCATTTTCAACAAATGGTGCTGGATTAACTGGAGGTCAGCATGTAGAAGAATGCAAATCAATCCATTCCTATCCCCTTGTACAAAGGTCAAGTCCAACTGGATAAAGGACCTTCACATAAAACCAGATACACTGAAACTAATAGAAGAGAAGGTGGGGAAGACCCTCAAATGCATAGGCACAGGGGAAAAGTTCCTGAACAGAACACCAATGGCTTATGCTCTAAGATCAAGAATTGACAAATGGGACCTCAGAAAATTGCAAAGCTTCTGTAAGGCAAAAGATGCTGTCAATAAGACAAAACAGCAACCAACAGATTGGGAAAAGATCATTACCAATCCTAGATCCGATAGAGAGCTAATATCCAATGTATACAAAGAACTCAAAAAATTAGACTCCAGACAACCAAATAACCCTATTAAAAATGGGGTACAGAGCTAAACAAAGAATTCTCAACTGAGGAAATTCGAATGGCTGAGAAGCACCTTAAGAAATGTTCAACTTCCTTAGTCATCAGGGAAATGCAAATCAAAACAACCCTGAGATACCACCTCACACCAGTCAGAATGGCTAAGATAAAAAGTTCAAGTGATGGTAGATGCTGGCAAGGATGTGGAGAAAGAGGAACACTCCTCTATTGTTGGTGTGAATGCAAGCTGGTACAACCACTCTGGTACTACCACTCAGTCTGTAGGTTCCTCAGACAATTGGACATAGCACTACCTGAGGACCCAGCTATACCACTCCTGGGCACATACCCAGAAGATGCTCCAACATATAATAAGGACATATGCTCCACTATGTTCATAGAAGCCTTATTTATAATAGCCAGAAGCTGGAAAGAACCCAGATGTCCTTCAACAGAGGAATGGATATAAAAAAATGTGGTACATTTACACAATGAAGTACTACTCAGCTATTAAAAATAATGAATTCAAGAAATTCTTAGGTAAATGGATGGAACTAGAAAATGTCATCCTGAGTGAGTTAACCCAATCACAAAAGAACACACATGGTATTTACTCACTGATAAGTGGATGTTAGCCCAAAAGCTTGGAATAGCGAAGACTCAACCCACAGACCATATGAAGCTCATGAAGAAGGAAGACCAAGAGGGCATGCCTCAGTTCTACTTAGAATGAGAAACAAAAAATACTCAAGGGAGCAAATATGGAAACAAAATATGGGACAGAAACTGAAGGAGGGGCCATCTCGAGACCATTCCACCTGGGTATCCATCCCATGTACAGTCACCTAAGCTAGACACTGATGTAGATGGCTGGAAGTGCATGCCGTCAAGAATATAATATAGCTGTCTCCTTGAGGTCTGCCAAAGACTAACACATTCAGAGGATGATACTCACAGCTAACCACTGATATGATCAAAAGTTTCCCAATGGAGAAGTTAGAGAGAAGACTGAAGGAGCAGAAAGGGTTTGTGACCCCAGGAGGAAAGCAACAATCCAACCAACCAAAGCCCTCCAGGGTTTAAACCACCAGCCTGGGAGCACATAGGGAGGGACCCATGACTCCAGCGGTATATGTAGGGGAGGATGGCCTTGTCGGGCATAGGTGGGAGAGGAGATTCTTGGTCCCATGAAAAACAAACACAGAGTGTGTGGGAGGGGGGACTTGAGGGTGGGGAGAGGGTAGTAGGGGCAGGGGGTAGGTGAGGGCATAGCCTCATAGAAGCATGAGGAGTGGGGATGGAATAGGAGGTTTCTGGGTGGTGGGAGGAAGTGGAGTAAGAGGATAAAATCTGAAATGTAAGTATAATACCCAATTTTAAAAAGAAAAGATGAAAAGAAGAAAAAAGAAAAACGAAAAAAGGAAAAAGAGAAAAAAGGAGATTTAATAACACAAAGGTAAGGATTTAGAAATTTAGGAGACAGTTTATGTTAATGGAAACAGCATCATAGAAACAGGAAAATCGCACCCTCATAGAAGTAAAAGGAGGAGGGATGGGATAAGGGGTTCATGGGTGGTGGGGGGAATGGGGTAAGGGGGTAAAAATTTGAAATGTAAATATTATAATCAATTTTTAAAAAGGGAAAAAAAGAGAAAAGTTGTTAAAGCCAACATCTTTAATAAAATGTCAGCCCTCTTTAAAAAAAGAGATTAGTGGAATTAGGAGTCAAAGTATTTTTGACTTTCTCCTAGGAAACTAGATACTTCAACAAAGCTGAGTTAATTTTATATTTCTACCCCTGAATTTTGTATATTGATCAAGCTGTAAAATGCAAAAAACAATAAGGTAACTCATTCCAAATTGAGTGCATGAGGGCAGTGACCCAATGGTTTTGAGTTTGTTCTCCAGTTAGACATCCCCTCTTTCCATACAGTCCTGGGAGCAAGCAGTCTTACAACCTCACAGAAAGTCTATTGTGACTTTTTACCTATGTGAGAAAAAATAATGAGCAATACCAATTACTTTAGTAATATTGTAGAGAGTTAGTGTCTTGCATTGTTCTCCAAATGCATCTTTTAGTAACCTACAGTGCTTTAAGGGGGAGTAGTGTAAGGGTAATTGTAAATAATGGCAGTACTTTAATCTTGTCTCAAGAGGAATGTTTCCTACTGAGAATTTAGGAAAAATGCAAAAGATCTGTGCTCATGTGCTTCTTTTCCTTGCATTTCAGAACTGGCTGGCCATTTATAACTGCAGTCTTCATGGTGTGCTGGCATAGTCACCAATTTATGAGGAAACTGACTTTATTTGTTTATTTATTTATTTATTTATTTATTTATTTATTGCAGATGTACCCTTTATCTGTTTGGAGCCATTTGGTTTTTGATAGGACATGCTACATCAGCAGTTCTCAAAATGTGGTCCCTGTAGTAACATTATTTGGTGTGATAATTTTGAATTACTGTTACTAGTAAAAACTAAAAGTAGAAATGATTTGGCTCATGTTTTCAAAGAGTTTTCTGTCCAGCATAGAGGGGAAGACTTGACTGATTAGCTCAGTTCATAGAAGCTATAGAAGTTGGACTAGTAAGGAGAGAGCGAGGCAGGAAAGGCCAACACCTAGTGACTTACCCTTTCAGTCTTTACCTCCTAAATGTTCCCCAATCTCTAAAATTAATGACACCAGGTGTTGATCTGTAGTTAAAAGATGAACCTATTGGAGACAGTTCAGATTGAAAGCATAAAGCTTGGGAAAACTGTTTACAAAACACCTTCTGGGATCCCACTCTGAAACTCTGAGGATGGAACAGCTGTCTGTAGCTTTCTAATGCACTCTGGCATGTTTGATGCTTGGTGAGGTTTATTGACTTTAAACTAAATAAGGACACTGACTAGAAAGGGGTGCCAGGCCTCACTGACTGTCTTGCTAAGATAAAAACGGATCCTCAAGGCATCCTCTATGGCTTTTGTCCTAACTGATCTAGAGACCTCCTTCTCTTTATGCTCCTGGCTATTCTTTATCAACGATCTGATAAGTTAGAGAAATGCTCACTAAGGATGCGGGATGTCTAAAAACGGAGGATTGGTCATTATGTAAGACCTGATTCCTCATTTGATTGTTTTATTTGCTTCATAGGCACATCTCACACTGTAGCTGCCCACTTACAGGGAACCCAGAAAAGTATTTTCTAGTGCTCCAGTGCCCTACTTTCCCAAGTACGTCTTTAACATTGTGAGAAATTCAGAGCTAATGTATATAGTACTATAGTAACTTTTAAAAATGAGAACTATCTTCTAGTGGAAAGGGCTGCCCAATAAATGAAAAGTGGGAAAATAAAATTTATAATCTAACACATATCCAGAAACATGATTTATTCATTCCATCCACCAGACAATGTGGTGAAATAAGTCTAACAGCTACAATGAAGAAGATGGATTCACAGCTCCTACTGAATTCCTCTTTTCTACTTAGAAAAGATCTGTATAAAAAAAACCATGACCTTCAGTAGCACTTCCCAGTAAACCAAACAGGTGAAAGCAATACTTCTCATGCCCTCCTAATCTGAAAATCTAATTGTAATTTTTAAACTCTTTGTTATATGAACAATTTTTTATTCCAAATATCTTTAACATTTAAAAAATTAGTTTTAACAAGTCTGGGATGAATGCCAAGTAGCTTCAAAACTGCTATCAAAATAATACTTTGAATGCAGGTTAGAAAAACCAAATACATAATCTTCAGTATTTTATGGTTATTAATTTGAATTATGGAATTTTAACTGCCTAGGAGCTTGTTTATAAATCACCCCCTCTTCACTAACAGGATGGAAAAAAAACCAAGTATTCCCTTCAGGAAGGCTGAAAGCTTTTCAGAAACATCATGTTTTTCAAGCTTCATGACTTCTTCCAGAGCCTTGGTTCTTTTGCAAGTCTTCTAATCAAAAGGTAAGCATGAACTCAGAAATATAAGTGTGTGTGTGTGTGTGTGTGTGTGTGTGTGTGTGTGTGTCCCATACATTTGGCTTTTTTCTAGGCATACCTATGCACATTAAAATGGCGACAATTTAAGAAGGTATGAATATGCCAACCTCTCCAATATCTGAGGTGTGCTTGTTTCAGAATAACTGAGATAATTTGACATTTTGGATTCTGTGTGTACATGTACCTGTTTGTTTTCTTCTGTGTGTGTGCTGGTAGCTGCATATGTAAGTGTCACTTGGTATATACTCTCATTTTTCCTTACTTTTAATTTCAGCCACACAAATATACAAATTGACACAAATTTGTTTCAGATATTAGTAATTAATCCTTTGAGTTTGCAATTCCTGATTCAATAAAGAATTTTTTATAAGGGGTTAGTTTTTTTTCTTTCTTTTTATTTATTTTTTTCTTAATCATTCCATTTGTTTAATGATATCCCACTTCCTGGTTACCCCTCCACAAGCACCCCATCCTAGAGCCTCCCTCTCCTCCCTCCCCTTTGCCTCCATGAGGGTGCTCTCTCACACACCTTCTCCTATCCCATCCCTCCAGCATCCCCCTACACTAGGACAATAAACTTCCACAGGATTAACAGCTTCCCCTCCCACTGATGTCAGACAAGGCCATCCTCTGCTATATATGTATCTGGAGCCCTGTACACTCCTTGACTGGTGGTTTTGTCCCTGGGAGTACCTGGTGGTGGTCCGGCAAGCTGATGCTCTTCCTATAGGGTTGCAATCCCCCTCAGTTCCTCCATTCCTACCTCCAGCTCCCCTACCAGGGTCCCGGAGCTCATTCTGATGGTTTGCTCCAAGCATCCACATCTATATTGGTCAATTGCAGGCTGAACCTCCCAAGGAGCAGTAACATCAGATTCCTGTCAGCAAGTGCCTCTTGGCAAAGGCAACCGTGTCTGTTTTGTTGTCTGCTGACAGGATGAATCCCCAAGTGGGGCAATCCCCGGATGGCCCTTCCTTCAGTCTATGCTCCATGTTTTGCCCGTTTTCCCTTTGGACAGGAATATTTTTGGGTTAAAAACTTTCTTTAAGGACCTAGTCCTTGCTGGGTCAACCACCAAAGAGTCATTGAAAGTTCTAATTGGACTATGTAGATTTAAGAAAAAAATCAGCGCGGAAGCAAAGTTTGGTTTATATGTAATAGTGGGTAGATCTGGGGAGAGATAAAGAAGGATGGTGTAGATCAAAAAGTAAGATAAAATATTTTCAAAGAATTAATAAAAGCCTGTAAATAAAGAAAATGAATATTTTATGTAAACAAGACATTCATTTACTTATTTAAAATATAATGTTTTAATCTTAAAACATTAAAATTACCAGAATGGTAATTTTATGTTTTCACTTTTCTAAACATCAGTTTTCCTGAGATTTTATAATCCGTATGATATGATTTTTACTTGCCTTATCTTATCAGTTGATTGATGCAGATGCTTTCAAGTTCATGTTATGAAAATCAGCACATGATGCTTTCATTTTATCTGAGTTCTGTGCTCAGGGTCAGCACTGGACATGTGTTGTACCACTGGCCTATAGCCCAGCCCAGCCCAGACAGCTAATTTTTATAGTGTCTATAAAATGATTAAAAACGTTCATCTCCAAACCATAGAAGATGAACACAGTGGGGTTTTTTGAGGGGTGCATAAAATAGGGATCATTTACAACGTTTGTCAACCTAACGTCAAAATACAAATAACATAAACTCAAAGAAAAAATAAATATAAAAAGTGAAGAGAACAATTTGAAACAAAATATTACAACAAACACCATTAACTAAAATAGTTTATAAGCAGATTCTACTTGGAATATTGAAGTAGATCACAAATGCTAATTAATTTAAAAATAAACACTGGGAACTCCCTGAACAAAATGAAAATATGAATATAAACCCAGGCAGGTTACAGAAGTTCAAAAATGTGTTAGTGAAAAAGGACAAGGTATTCATCTGTGTTTTCACACAGGTGGGCAGTTCACTGCACTAACCCAAAGCTTCTGCATGTTGAGAACAAACAATCCTCCAGCTGCAGTGCTTCTTAATAGGTTTGTTTTGGGTGTTGAAGTAGATTTCCTCCAGTGAGTGGGTGGCTCAGAGAAAATCCCCAAAGAAAACAACATTTAAAAAGGCGTTTGGTACTTAGAGGTTTTGAAAAATGATGAGAAGCATTTTTCCTAAAATAAATATTATTCCTTAGAACAAATCATGGTATTGACTCTAACAGCAGTAACAACAAAAATGATACCACAAATTCTGTACAGCAACCACTGGGTAACATCTGAGAAATTATTTTCTAGGGACATTAAAATATAAATATCTATCCTGATTTATAGTGGTGCTTTCTTTTGACTAAAAGTATGTGATGTGTGTGGTTTGAATATGTATTCATGTCTCAAGTGTTCTGCTGCACACATTTCTACCAACTGTGAAGGCAAGCACATTTTGACTAAGGTTATTGCTTATGAAAATTTTTCCTATGACTTGAGGTCCTTACTCTGTGTTTTTTTTTTTTTCTTCAAAGTCTCACATTTATAAATGGGCAATTGTTAAACCACATGCAATTTCTCTTCAACTTAACATTATATGGGGGATAAATTCAGAAATGTGGCCTTTCAGATACTATGAATTTTCCATTTTTTATTTGAAAATAGTACTTAGAAAGAAAGGAATCCTTGAAAGTGTGAATAAGAAAGAATGATTCTTAGTTGCCAAGGCCTCCCATTAACATCTCTCCAATGAGAGTGCTTCAAGTCATCTAAAGTTGTTTTATATAGAAAAACAACTTAGGTAAACTTGTCTGCCCTAACATTTTATAACCCTTGAGAAATTATGTGCTCATTTAGGTTGGTAGAGGTTCATGATACATAGTAAAACTGTGCCAGCGTTTGCTATTAGGATTATACATAGAATTTGGCTATAATGCCAAGTTAAAGTAAGAAACTATTCTCAATAGTTATTTGTATATGTGGTGTTTAATACCATCTTATGAGAAGTTGATTTTTTTTATGAAAAAGTCATAATCTCAGTGCTGGCCAAGATATGTGAGCATATTTCTCTGATACAGTTTATAGTTCATGATAAAGTACTCTGGACATGCAAAGAACTTAAGAAAGCTTTAGAGCTTTTGCACCTCTGAAACATAAGCCAAATGGTGCTGTATATCATGATGTATGTCTACGACAGGCTCCAGCAGCCTTGGAACAATACAGTTTAATGAATTATCCCACAAAACAATAGAAAAACTATATATGAAAGCAAGGTTCAGGTGAGGTGGCTGCATGATACAACCTGGAGTTCCAGTTCTGCCTGATAATTATTGATTCTATGTCCCTAGAAGTCTTAAAAGTATCATACATTTTATGAATAAAATGTTTGTTCTAGTTATGCCACTGACTAAATTCTCTGTGAACTTTGCAGTGCCAATGAAACTGTACAGCTGAAATCACCTTTGAACATTGCAAAGGTTTTTATTCCTTTGTCAATTGTCATGTCCACATAAATAGTACAATGATGTAGCACTTAAGTGCTGTTATTCTAATACTTTAGTGAGTAGAATTTATAGGCAGAGAGTTGCTGGAGGATATCTTTGTGCACTGTGTAAAGCTTTGCTTTGTATTACTCAAATCCTGATTTCTGGATTGGCAGAGAGTTGAGTACAGGCCAGACTTTGGTATTGTTATTTTTATGAAGCATCACCTGTCCAAGTGTTTTGTAAACCTTCTCCAACACCTACTGATTGGTTAATAAAGAGATGAATCAGCCAGTTAGGTGGGCAGGAATGAATAAAGTGGGAGTTCTGATCCCAAGCAGGGGGGTGCTAGAGAAAATGAGAGAGAAGCACTACCATGAGGAGAAAAGATGTGGAAATACCATGTGGAGAGACCAAAAGGATTCCCCATGAGGTCACAATGAGAAAGTACATGAAGATACAAATGAACCAGGACAAATGAGGGCAAGACTCAGATTGAAGGAAAAGGACCAAGTGGCTGGGAAATAGGCAGCCATAGAGGTATAGAATAGCTCAGTAACTGCCTAGGTTAGGCTTGCATCTTGTTAATAAAACTACCAAGTCTCCATGTCTTTATTTGGGAGCTAAAAAGGGCTAGAGCAGGCATAGAAATGCCAGCATTTATTTGAGAGCAAGGCAGGGAGGGTATAGAAAACCCCACAAGAATTACTTTTCCTATAAGCCAGAAGATACAATGACACTCATATATGGCAATGCTTTTTGTTTGTCTGAAATTACCTTTTCCCCACAATATACTTGACAAACAACAAACTATTTCTGTGGCCAAGTTTTTGACTGGTTCTTTATATTTCTTTCCTATAACAAAGGTACAGAGATTTTGAATGAAAAATAAATACTCTCATAGTAATGATAGGTCCAGTAATAAAAAATGAAAAATGTTATATAGCAACTACAAATAAACAATAAGGGACAGTGTTTGCTATGATTTCTACATGCTGAAGTACCTCCAAGTATGCTTTACCATCAACAAAAGCAAAAGAGGCCTATGCAGCAAAAACTTTCTTGGCTGCATCTACTTTGCAAAAAC
The DNA here is from genome assembly GCF_011762505.2 of Arvicanthis niloticus. Taxonomy (NCBI): domain Eukaryota; kingdom Metazoa; phylum Chordata; class Mammalia; order Rodentia; family Muridae; genus Arvicanthis; species Arvicanthis niloticus. Next base: position 77,010,297 of record NC_047662.1, on the reverse strand, counting down.
ATGCACTAATGGCATATTGCCAATGAAATGTCATCAATCAATCTATGCTTACTTAAAAGCTGGAACATATAAGTTCGTAAAGTTCCACGTGAAGATTTGGCAATGTAGATACCTCTTGATATGAAAATCTATCATATTAGTAAGAAACAATTGAGTTGAAATTACAAAATATTCGCATGTTGTTAAAAATTATTAGCTTTCAAGTTTGGGGATAGCTAATTGCTTAAGAGTACTGGCTGCTCTTGAAGAGGACCTGAGTTTGATTCCAGCACCCACACAGTGGCTCACAACTGCATGCAACTTCAGTTTCAAAAGATCTGAAACCCTCTTCTGACCTCCATCAGGGAATATGTAGCAAACAGACATACATGAATGAAAAACATTCATATAATAAAAATAAAGATATCATTTTCAAAGAAATGTCTATTATTTTTTAAAAACAAGAGCATGATTAAATTTCAAATTTTAATTCCTAAATTGGCTTGCACAAGTTTTCGAATTGTCTAACAATGTAAAAATTAAAAATTGAAGCTAATAACTTTTAGAGTTTTTTTTTTTTATATTCCAGATAGACGATAATCTAGTTAACTTTAAACTAGTTATGATTTTACCGAATGCTAACATTTAAAGCAAGGAACGTTGCTTCTGATTGTGCTTATTGTTTTGTCTTAGTTGTCTCCTGGTAGATGGATCCTTGTGATTATAATGTAACCACCTTAATTAATCAGAAGAATATTTCCATCTCATTCAGTAACTCAGTCATGTTGGCAGCACTCTTTTTTCTCTGTTAAGCCATATTTACTCCGCTCTTCCCTTTTGTGGGAGTGGTGGGGAAAAACACTTGAGAGATACATCATTTGAAATCTAATAAATGACATACAATCCTGCCAATCACTATGGAAAACAGCATTATAGTCTTAACATATTTATTGTTATATTTATGTGGCTTCACATGATAAAGATACTTTGCTTATGTGACTGAGATGGGGGAGTCATCAAGGAGGACAATTATAAGAATATTTAAGTGGATATGGGAGACACAAGAGAAAACTAGAGAAAGTATGACTACAGGAATGGATGTCTTGTGACGTGATTTATGTTTTTGAGGTTGGACACAGACTGTGAGTCAATGAATGAAGGAAGCCTTGAAAATCTAGATATGACCTGTGCTCACTCTCTGTTGTAACTTCCAAACTGAGTGCAGCAGCTCTACCAATAACTTGACTTTTTTTTTCAAAGACTCTATACAGACTCTGCAGTCCAGAACAGGGAAATAATACATTAACATTGCATTGTTTTTGTGTTGGCTTGCTTTTTATTTTTCTATACAATGTTGGTCTCAAACTCATGATTTTCTGGCCTCAGCATTCCATGTACTATGATTAGTGGTATGTCTATATACACCCATACTATACACAGCTATTAATATTTTAAGCTATCAGCTTTGTGGTAATTTGTTCGAAAGCAATAGGAAACCAATATAATAGTAAATTTTTCATTCAGTTAATTATAATTTAGCATAGTTCTAAGATTTCTTCATTGTTGCTACACAGTGAAATCTGTTGTTTCTCATTGCAACAGCTGTTCTATTTTCCCATGAGGCAGAACAGAAGTAGGTAATCAGTGTAGAGTGGTCATGAAATTGGTTTGAAGACACTGTTCCATTTCCATTAGTGACAGCTTAATGCAGGACCAGGAGAAGCTTTTATCATTCTTCAGGAACTGTTCAAACTCTTAGGAGTCACTGCTCCATTGAAATCTCAATAATAATTTCTCAGCTTTGCAGTCAATCTGAAAAATTGATTGGGAATAATTTAAAACTCTGTAAGCTTGATTGTAAAACCAGTATGGGGCACATGTCAAAATTCTCTTCTTGAAAAGAATTGAATTGGTCTGACCAAATAACGTTTAGTGCATGTTATAAGAACGCATCAGAGATGTCATTTACTGTAATTAAATATATGAGTCAAAACAAAATCAATAAAATGAACATTGGTATTTGATATTAAGGAATGTCACTTTGAAGTAAACAGTTTCATACCACTTCTGCTTCACTAATTCACAAAGATTCATAGTCCTCTAAAATAGTGTGATAATCTAAGTATATATGTTTGTGATAAGCAGCATATAGTGAGAGATATGTAGTTATAATCGTTTGGAGGATAGTTCTCTTCACTGCTTTACTAAATTTTTAGTCTTTAAAGCATGTCTATCTTTAGTGAAATATTAATTTTATTTGTTTTTTTATGCCTGACACTCCTGTATATGATACTTTTTCCAAATGAAAAGTTTATGTCATATTTAACTTGCCATGATACCTGATTAGTGTTCAGTGATTGCTGGCCAAGAAGTAGATATTCTACAGGGTATATATCTTGTGCAACCACTTAAAAGCTGTTGAGGACAAAGTTACTACTCTACTAATTGATTTGCAAACTTCTAAGAGGCTAAGGAAACAGAACATCTGGAAGCCTGTGCTTCAGTTTTCTCAGACCTAAGTGGAAAGGTGCAGATAAGAAAGACTCAAGGAGAATCTCATTTTTTAATTTAACAGGCATGAATTTTGAGGAGCCTGGAAACTTCTCTAAATTACATCAGTGTTGTTCAGTTTGTTGACTGTACAGTGCTATTAGTGTACATAATAACCGGGTCCAAATCATCAGATATGAGTACACAACCTTTACTCACTATAAAACACAGAAAATAAAATGTAACCATCTCCAGGATAAGAGAGTTTGGCAGCAATAGAGATGGGGATAGCAATGTGTAAGCGATCTGATCAAGAAATGGGAAAGAGGAGATCCCTAAAGAAGAGCATAAAGGGAAATGTCAAGATACGTGTGCTCTGATGGCAAAAGAGGAGGCTCTGTGGGGAAGGCAGAGTAAGGAAAGCGCAGAAGGATGATAAAATAACAGCCCCAAGTAATCATACTACTGATTTACCTAAAATAAAATACTATATAATACACATGATTTCATATACATGTATACACATATACATGTATATACATATTACACATACATATACATATACACACACACACATATGTGTATATATATTTTTTTTTCCAAAGAACTTTTTTCCTCTGGGCTGATAACAAAACTTTTTTCCTCTGGGCTCCAAGGATCAAAAATCACCTACCAAAAAAAAAACAAAAAAAAAAAACAAACAAACAAACAATATAAAACAGGAGAAGACTATTTTAAATAATACAATTTTTGTATGTCTAATTAATTGTATTAAAAATTGATATCTAAATTAAACATGATGATGCATACCTATTATCCCAACTCGTGGGAGGCAGAGGTACAAAGATCATAATTTTAAAGCCATACTTGACTACATTGCAAGTGTAAGGTCAGCCTGGGACACACTATACCCTGTTTTACAAAATAAAGAAAACCAATTTCAAATTTAATTGTGAGGAATGAAATAGCAGTTATAACTGGAGATGTGAAGATATTGCTATAATCATGAAAACATAGACAAATATATTCAGCAAACCAGATAGCTTGTCAAGTTATTTTTAAAGCTTTTATCAAAACTGACTCTGGAAGAAAGAGTAAACAAAATACTGCAACTATAAAGGAAGTTGGTCATCTTTTATATTTAAAGAGATTTCTACTAAAATCAGCTAAAGAGATAGCTGTTAAATTCTGTTCAACACTTAAGATGTCTTCAAATACATATAAAAACTCATTAAGAAAATTAGAAATTAAAGGAACATTTTTTGTCTCATATTATAAGTCCAGAATAGATCTGATTTCACATTAAGAGAAAGACTATATGTAATAATAAACTACTGATCCATAAATCCTTACACTGCAGGAAAATATTGGATGTACAATTCACTGAATAGATGATAAAACAAAGTTGAAATTCAAATGTGATTATAAAGTAGATTTATTTACCATTTGAAAGTCAATGTAATTAATCAATTTTATTCATGTAGCTGATTTTTCCTGACAGTAATCAAACTTTGTTTTAAAACAAGAACAGTTTTTTTTCATTTAAACCACAATTCAAGTAAGCGGAGCTGCACATTAAAAAAGAAATTGTGTTTCGCAGTATGAACAGTTTGGGAAATGTCAGTGTTTATGAGGTACAGACCTTGTCCTCCCCTTTCTTCAATTTCAGGTATACTGTAATTGCTTATTCCCACTCACTTCTGCTACCTGTGTGATGGAAGATCAAATGTGCTAAAGAAAAAAAATTACTCAGGGTTCTAACTTTAGTTTCATATTATAGTAGTAATCAATACACAGTTAACACATTGACAGGTTGAGTGAATCATAAATAAGCTTCCACTAGCTTTGTGATTTACTATATGGAACATTCAGTTAATAGAATTAATTTTATGTCTTTCTTCCTCTATGTAAGATTGGATATTAGACACACCTGTTTCTCTTTTTTCAGAGCCCTTATTTTGTTTGCATAAATTAGAGAATATATGATTTAACTACCAAGCTTCAAAGATGTCTGTCAACTTCTTGTGTGTCTCAGTGTTATTCTGATGGATACCCCTGTTATTTCTTTTGTACTTTCTTAATTGATCATAAATATATAAAAACAAAACTGTAATGTTCCTTTTCTATGGGCATCTACATAACTACAGAATGGCAGTGTGGGTTGCTGAAGTTTACATAATGCTAAGAATAAAAACTTCTGTTCTATTTCTCATTTTTGTCCCAAGCAAAGATGCAGCTGGCTTGCATAATTTCTCTGACATGGAATTATCCATTTGCACAACTAGAAAATTTACTCAATAATGATTACCAATCTGATTTCGAAGTGTTTTTGTATATGAGGAAGGGCGCAAAAGCAAATTCTCCAAAGAAAGAATGGGCAACATCTCTAGATTCAACAGAGCCTGAATCACAGTCACAACTTAAAATTATTAATATTGTTTTATTTCAACATATACCTGTTTAAAGTCTCTGGAAAAATGTAGCAATTACTTTTAACATTGTGTGTGTGTGTGTGTGTGTGTGTGTGTGTGTGTGTGTGTGTGTGTGTGTGTGTTTATACTGGTGCATGCATGCCACAATGCATGTGTAGAGGTTAGAAGAGTTTAGGGGAATCAGTTCTCACCTTGCATCATGGAGTATAGGGATATCAATTCAGGTCATAAGAGTTCATGGCAAATGTTTTAACTCACCAGCCTGTTAATTAGATTTTAATATGAGAAAGTAAGCCTGGGGATATAGCTCACCATAAAAAAAAAAAATGTACTTAACATTGCATAAGGACCTATAATGAACTAACCAACACCAAAGGAGAAAGAGAGGAGAAAAAAGGAAAAGTATACATTGGCAAATGATCACGTGGATGTACTGTAATAACCCAGAGATATAGTGTACCTAGAAATTAATATGAATGCATCTAAAATGAACATCAGGATTTTTATGATTAGGTAAATGTATGTAGATAATACTATGAGACTTTCAATAAACTCATGATCATATAACATTTTGCCTATTCCTTTTAAAATGAATATTTAGAGTAACTAATTTTCTATTTTAATAAATTATTTATGAATGTGTTCTTTCATGGCTGCATGATATTTCACCATGAAGGCTGTCATATTTTTGAGGTTATGATTTGAATATATAAATTTTCCCCAAAATTTCCCTTCCAATTATAGTGATACAATGAATGAACACTTGGAAGGAAGGTTTGAGGGAAAAGGCTCAGAATTTGATTCTCGCTATTGGTATGTCTTTCCTGTCATTATTAAATTAATCTACCAATCCCTGGGCATTAGCCCATCCTATTGGGCAGATTTTCTGCAGATCAACAAAGATTTACTGTCTTATAATAATGCAATACAGACATCTGATTTCCTTATTCCTAATGATAATTTTATAAGAATTTCTAATATTATGCTAGTGATTATTAACCCATTTATAATAAGTACTGCAATTATATTTCTCTGGAATATGGAAGCTTCAATTGGGACTCTCCAATTCTTCATATGTCTTGGCTAATTGCAATAAATTTATGGTTTAGAAATACATTCCTTTAGGCTGTAAAACAATTAAAGGCCATAAAAAGGAAATGATTGATTTATTGTAGATAAAGAACATAGGTAAAATATCGATTGGGTTTATCTACACAAACTCTTCAAGGTTAACTTACACATAAGAATTATAGTTAAATTTATATTTTTGATTTTTAAAAAAGAACTAGCTCTTTGTTTTGTTAATACTTTGTATAATTCTTTTGGTTTCTTCTTGGTTGATTTCAGTCCTGAGTTTGGTTATTTCCTCCCATCTATTCCTCTTAGGTGTATTTGCTTCTTTTTGTTCTAGAGCTTTAAGGTGTGCTGTCAAGTTGTTACTGTATGCTCTCTCCAGTTTCTTTTTGCAGGCACTTAGAGCTATGAGTTTTCCTTTTAGCACTCCTTTCATTGTGTTCCACAAGTTTTGGTATGATGTGTCTTCATTTTCATTAAATTCTAATAAATATTTAATTTCTGTCTTTATTTCTTCTTTGACCAAACAAAGAACTGGTTTAGTTTGATTTCATATTTAAATAGCCAGTTTGCTTAAAGTTTAATTTACATTTTTTGAATTTCTCTCTTGATTTAGTCTATTTTGTCTGACTTAATACAGCAACTTCGGCTTTCTTTTGTGCAGTATTTCATGGTGTAAATGTTTTTATTCTTTGAGTTTTTAATTTGTATTTTTACACTCAAACTGATTTCTTCTTTAAAGTTTTACCCAATAAAAATGAGAACTACAAATGTGCAGATAGATAACTTTTAACCAGTATTAATACATATTCTATAAAACTTATACTTGAAATTTATTTTAGTAGGTAGTAGAGAAATATTTTACAACATTTCAACTTAGACAAAAATTTTTGAAATCAAACATGTATTTTATACTTAGCTCAGATTTTACCTTGGCTTAGACGTAATCAAGCATTTCATGGCCAAAAAAGGTGACAGTTTCAGTTCACACATGATGTGGAATACACATCCCAGAATGTTGAAGTGAAAGATGTCTGCCATTTTATTTTCCATTTGTTCAGCATTTGTTTACAGTGTTTTACCTCTGTTAATTTCTTTGCTACATAAAAAGTTTAACTTTATAAATATACTATATGTCTACAGTTTGTCTACTCCACTGCTTTGTTTTTATTCATTTCTATAGGACCTATATTTTCTATAGACACACACACACACACAAATACACACACACATACACACTCATTTAAACTATTAGAGAACCAATGTAACTTTATACAGAGTGCTACAAATGTCTCTATATATTCTCTCTTCCTCTTAATCTTATTATTCTATATTTAATTTTAATGAATGTTGTAACATTCATCATGCATTGTTAAAATTTCCATTTCAAATGTGAAAATACCCTCAATAGAAATTTAAAAAAAAATTAAATTTATTATGTTTAACTGAGTTTCTGTCCTGATTATTTTCTACCAGCATTTTGGATCTGTGGTTTGGAGAATATTGCTTCAATCATTTCTCCTGTTCTGTTCTGGTTTTGATCCTTTTGATACTCAGTTCACATAATATACAACCATGGCTCATTTCTTTGTTTTGGGCTTCTCTTTCTCACTCTTTGTCTCCTATAATTTTGAAGTTGGACTTTGCATCGAGTATACTCCAGTTCATATGAAATTTCCTCTGCTCTCATCTGTCCACTGTACCAAAGCACTTTTCTTTCTGTTTCAGTTATTTTCATTTTGGTTCTTATTAGCATGTTCATCTCTGCACACACTGCCAATCTTTCCTTGCCCTTTGCTCCTTATTTAAATTTTTTCAAATGTGTAGATTTTCAGTCTGATAATTCTATGTATCTCCTATACATGAGTTTGTTTCTGTTGTTTCCTGTGTATACCATCACTGTTTTTTATTTGTTTCATTGTTTTGTTTGTTGGTTTATATTTAGTCTATAATCTTTTCTCAAAAGCCACATATAATGTTCTTAGTTAAATTACCCAAGATAAAAGCTTCTAATATGAGGTTCTAGGATATGGCTTGGAGTGAGGTATTTATTCTTTATTTCAGCTAGAAATTACCCATGCTGTTCTTGGGATTTGTTTGTTTTGTTTTGTTTTTGTTTTTCTTTTACAACTCTCAAAGTGTCCTCAGAAAGTCCTTCTTAAATCAAGATATGAGCTGCTTTTACCTGTAATCCTCTGTTCTTATAGAAAACCTCATAATGTGACACTAGTACCTGGGATCTTCGAGTTAAACTAGAGCTTAGTACTTCCCGAATTTGTAAATTGACTTGTAAGCTTCTTTCCTTCACATGTTGATAGAACAGAATAGATAGTGGGAGCTGAAAATGACTGTTTCATTTCTTTCCTGTAAAAACCTAGGAGTGGGTATCTCCTCTATTTGTGAGGCTCTGACAAACTTAATTTTAATAGAAGCTGTGTGTTAAGGGGAACTGAGGATACAGAATATCTTTCAAAGTATTGATTTTCATTGGCGACTGTGTAAATACAATGATTTTTTTTCAATTTTTACAGTAAGAATTTTGTGAGACCAATAACTGTAAAGCACTCACTGATATGAAAAGCCATAAGCCTGGCCATCCACAGTCTATCACTGTCAAGATAGTTCAAATCAGCCCCCAGACAATACCTATATTGAAGTATTCCTATCAGAAATGACTTCTGTTCTGAACAAACTATTCTTCTGTCTTCATTGAACTTTGAGTTGTCTCATGATATAACTTGTGTCCACAATTTTCTGATGGATATATAAGGATATTTTCCTTTGCTTCTTTAGATTTATTTTCTATTTGGAGATATAAAGGGATTTTATCCTAGCCAATTTATTATACTTTATTAAAGACTTTGTTTATGGACTCCATTGAATATATTCATTATGTATTTATCTCTGAAAAATGCTACAGTGCTGCAATTTCCACAAAGAATTCCACTAAATCATTTTTAAATCCTCTTTTTCCCATTAAAATGTGGCAATCCACATTTTCATCTGCCTTCACAGAACTTCTAAGATGTTCATACTTTTATTTTCTTTATTTCTTTATTTCTTTATTTATTGCCATTCTGGAAACAGTCATCCCAAAGGGTGTGCAGTGATGTATGCTCAACTTTAAATTTGCCTCCATCTGAGCAAGTAGTAGGTGGAACAGCTTATGTCTCTTTTCTATGTTTTTGTTTTCCAGAGGTAACATACTTCTATAACAGTTATCTCTCTGAAGACTTAAGATGTTTCCATCCCTACTTAAAAAAATAACTAAGTAGATAACCACTTTAGAAACTTACAAAAAGTATATTTGGAAATTAGAATTGTTTGTTAATGATTAAGAGTAAATAAGGTTTACATGTCACTTTTAATTCATTATAAAATGTCTTTATTGAAGAGCTTATCAAAATAGTTATTCAATATTAATTTACTTATCTAATTTGTTCATAGTAGAGGATATATGATGTTTCCACCATTTAGAAATTAGAACATTTCTTTACATTTTATTTTTAAAAAAACTAGCAATGTACTTAATCATTTTACCTTTAAATCTATTGCTGATGTGAAACTATAGGGTTTTGGGTTGGTTGTTTGGATTGTTTGCTTGCTTTGTTTTCATTTGCCTATGAGACTTTATAAAAGGGATAGAAAGATAGCTCTGTCATTACAAGACCCCTGGGACACCCTTAGCTCTCCTGAGCAACTTGCTGTCCCCACTGACCCATATTCTCTACCCATCTTCATCAGACCTGCAGATCCTGAACTGTACAGACTTGCTGATCTTGAACTGTAGAGCTCAAGGATATGCATCAGAGGTCTGCAGCACCAAGATTATCAAGGTTAGACCCCTTCTCAATATCTACTACAACAGAAACATCCAGTGACTAAAACTACCTAGATGACTAAAGGCACTCAAAAGAAAACAATTAATAAAAGACAGGGCTATATGGCACCTTCAGAACACAGCTACCTTAGTATGACAACTGCTGGATATCCTAACACAACTGAAGCAGAATAAAATGTCCTTAATAACCAGTCTTAAAACGATGGTAGAGGCATTTTTAAAAATTAGGAAATTCCCTAAAGAAATACAGGAAAATATAATGAAACAGGTAGAGGCCTTTAAAAATAAAATAAATAAATCTCTTAAAGAGATACAAAAAATATAATTAAAAAGATGAAGGAAATAAATAAAACTGTTGAAGACCTAAAAATGGAAATGGAATCAATTCAGAAAACACACAAGTTTAAAAATTCCTTACACAAAATATCAGGAAATCTGGGATACTGCTGACAGACCTAACATAAAAATAAATAAATAAATAAGAATAGAAGAAGGTAGAGTTCCAGCTCCAAGGACCAGAAAATATTCTCAAGGAAATCATAAAAAAATTTTCAACCTAAAGTAAGCGATTCCTGTAAACATACAAGAAGCTTATAGAATAGCAATTAGACTGTATCAGAAGAGAAAATATTTCTACCATATACTATTCAAAACAAAAAATCTATAGAACAAGGAAAAATATTAAAAGATGCAAAGGAAAAACATTAAACAGACTTATCATAATTACATCAAACTTCTCACAGAGACTCTGAAAGCTAGAGAGGCCTGGACAAATACCTTGTAACCTCTAAGGATCCACAAATGCTAACCTATACTATTATATCCAGAAATTCTCTCAGTCAACATAGATGGAGAAAACAAAATATTTCAAGATAAAACAAACTTCAAGCAATATCTGTCAATAAATCCAGCCATAGAAAGACTAGTAGAAGAAAAACACTGACCTAAGAAGGGTAACTGCACCCAAGGAAACACAGGCAATATGTAATTCTATAACAGCACAAACAAACCAAGGAAAGTATACACAAACATACACAGACTAACACCACCAATATTAAAATAACAGGAATTAAAAATCACTGATCTTGAATATCTCTCAACATCAGTGGACTCAATTCTCCAATAAAAAGACCCAGGCAAACAGAATGGATGTTAAAAATGGAACCTATCATTATGCTGTATGCAAGAAACATACCTCAGTAATAAAGAAAAACATTACCTCACAGTGAATCTCTGGAAAACCTTTTTTTTTTTTTTTTTTTTTTTTTTTTTTTTTTTTTTTTTTTTTTTTTTTTTTTTTTTTTTCAAGCAAAGGGAGCAGAGAAGCAAGCTGGAATTGTTATTTTGATATCTAATAAAATTTCAACCGAAATTAATCAAAAGAAAGATGGAAGGACAATTCATCCTCATCAAAGAAAAAAATCTACCAAGATGATATCTCAACATGAATATTTATGCCCCAAACACAAGGGTACCCATATTTGTAAAAGAAAGGTTGCTAAAGCTTAAGTCACATATAGAATATAACACATTTATAGTGGGGGACTTCAAAATTCCACTCTCACTAATCCACAGGTCATCCAGACAAAAACTAAACAGAGATAATGAAATTAACTGATGCTATGAATCAGACCTAACAAATATCTGACAGATATTTCACAGAATATTTTCCCCAATTACAGAAAAATATACCTTCTTCTCAGCATCTTATGACACCTTTACCAAAATTGACCATATAGTCAATCACAAAACTCAACAGATACAAGAACATTGAAATAAAGCACCATATCTTATTAGATCACCATGGATTAAAGCTGCATTTCACCAGCAGAAAGGCAACACAACCATGGAAACTGAACCACTCTCTATTCAATGATCACTGGCTCAGAAAGAAATAAAGACAGAAATTGAAGTCTTTCTAGAATTCAATGAAAATAAAAACACAACATACCGAAATTTATGGGACATAGTGAATGCAGTGCTAAAAGGCCTCCATAAAGAAATTAGAAAGTTGTCATACCAGCATCTTTAATGTACATTTGAAACTCTAGGGGGAAGAAAAAGAAGCGAACACACCCAAGAGCAGTAGAAGACAGGAAATAATGAAAAATCAGGTTTGAAATCAATTACTTTGAAACAAACAAACAAACAAAAACAATACAAAGAATTGGCAAAACCAAGAGCTGATTCTTTGAGAAAAGCAACAAGACAGGGAAATACTTAGCCAAACTAGCCAAAAGAAAAAGAGACAATATCTACATAAATAAAATCAGAAATGAAAAGGGAGACATAACAGAAAAGTAGGAAATGCAAATAATCATTAGTTGCTACTTCAAAACCTTATATTCCACAAAATTGGAAAGTCTTAATGCAATGGATGCTTTTCTAGATAGATACCACTTATCAAACTTAAATCAAGATAAGGTAAATTATTTAAACAGCCCTAATAAACACTTTTAAAAAAATAGAAGCAGTCATTAAAAGTTCCTCCATCAAAAAAAAAAAAAAAAAAAAAAAAAAAACCCTAGATTCAGATGGTTTTTAGTGCAGAATTCTACCAGACTTTCAAAGAAGTGGTAATATCAATACTCTTCTCAAACTATTTCACAGAATAGAAACAAAAGGAACACTGCCAAACTCATTCTATAAAGCCACAATCACCCTGATAACTAAACCACATGAAGACACAACCAAGAAAGAGAATTTCAGACCTATTTTTCTTATAAACTATGATGCAAAAATACTTAATAAAATACTCCCAAACTGAATCTAGGAACACTTCAAAAACATCATCCACCATGATCAGTCTTCATTCTTAGGATTCAGAAATGGCTCAATATATATATAAAAAAAATATTTATCAGTGTAAACCACAATAAAAGCTGAAAAAAAAAAACACCATTTAACTAAAAGAAAAAATTACATGATCATCTCATTAGATGCTAAAATAGCTTTTAGCAGAATCCAACTTTCTCTTCATATTAAATGTCTTAGATCAGGGATACCAGGCATATAACTAAACCAGGCACATAGTCATTAGGGAAATGCAAATCCAAACAACTCAGATTCCATCTTACACCTATCAGAATTGCTAAGATCAAAAAGTCAGAATAGCTAAGTCAAGTGATAGCACATGCTGGCAAGGATGTGGAGCAAGGGGAGCAGTTCTCCATTGTTGGCCATTGTGCAAACTTTGGAAATCAATTTGGTGGTTTCTTAGAAAACTGGGAATAGTTCTACCTCAAGACCCAGCTATGCCACTCTTAGGCATATACCCCCAAAATATTCCATTATGCCAAGGAACATTTGCTCAGCTATTTTCATAGCAGCTTTATTTGTAATAGCCAAAAAGTGGAAACATCTTAGATATTCCTCGACTGAAGAATGGACAAAGAAAATGTGATACATCTACAAAATGAAATACTATTCGGTTATTAAGAACTATGACATCATCAATTTTTCAGGCAAATGGATGGAACATGAGAATATCATTCTGATTTAGGTAACCGAGTCCCACAAAGACATGCATGGTATGTACTCATTAATATGTCAGTATTAGCCATAAAATACAGAATACATGGGTACATACTACATGCCACAATCCTCCCTCCCCCCCCCAAAAAAAAACTAAACAAGAACGAAGCCCCAAGGGAGGATGCTTGAATCTCACTTAGAAGGGAGAATAAAACAGTCCCAGAAAGTAAATGGAGGGAGGGAACTAGATGAGAGAAGAGATGAGGAAGGAAATGGTGAGGGAAGAGTTCAAGATCGAATATGGGGAGGCAGAGGAGTGATGGCAAGATAGATGGCCATGAGAATGAATGGAAAGCTGAAACTCGTGAAGGTCAGGGGTGGGTGGTTAAAGCACATCTTAATGATGTGCCAGAGACCTGGGATGGGGAGGCTCCCAAGAATCAATGGGGGTGACCTTAGCTAAGACTCACAGCAATGAGAATATGGAACTTGAAGAGGCCACTTCTTGTATCCAGGCAGGAACCCCAGTGGAACAACTGGGACACCAACCTAGTGACAAAACTTTTAACCCTAAAATTATCCTGTCTACAAAAAATGCAAGAATAGGAGGTGGATCGGAGACTGTCGGATAGTCAAGCAAGGGGCCAAACTAGATACCTATCCCATGGGCATGTGCCTGACACTATTAATGATACTGTTTATTTTCAGACAGGAGTCTAGCATTGCTGTCCTCTGAGAGGTTCCACCCAGCAGTTCAGACACATGAAAAGACCCACAGTCAAACATTGGGCGAAGCTTGGGGACCCATATGAAGGAATAAGGGGAATGATTGGCTGTGGGGCTGTTAGCTCATGTGTGGGTCCTGTTGGGCAGAGTTGTGGTTTCTGAGGCTCTGGGGAGCAGAAGCCTGGGGCATTTGACTGAGTTCACTCCATGCTGCACCTGGCACGCTGTGGGGCTCCACCTGGGAGCAGGGATATCTCAGTCTAAAGTTCCATGGGGGCAGGGCTTCTAAGAGGGGGGTTTCAGGGATGATGCGGCTAACCTGGGAGACCGGTGTTCTCTATGGTTGGGCCCACAGATGCCCCTGGAAGCCATAGAAGAACAGAGACATGAGGCAAATGGACTGGACTGGCCCACAGCTGAGAGAGATGAGGGGGAGGGAAGCCCCTGAGAGCGCCCCATGGATGGAGACTCTTTGTTATCGGGACTTGCTTGTCTGGGTTGCTGGCTCCACTAGCTTGATCAAATTGTCGTCCTCTGCAATGGGAATGTAGAAAAGTCTTCTGGCAGAGATTAAGCAGTGGCTCAGTAGTCAAGGCCCTCTCCAGGGTTCCCCATAGGAGGGCCCCAAAGACATGAGAAAGACCATGGTTTTAAAGGGTTTATTGTCATGGCAGAAGGTGGATGAATCTGGCTGTACCCCCCCTGAAACTCAGGGCAGACATGAGTTAAATGGGGATGGAGGAGGGAAGATGATCTAAGAAGGAATGCTTAATTGGCTACACCCTCTGGCCTTTAGGTATCTCATTAATATGGAAATTTCTCGAGGCTGAGGCCTGTAGGCATGCCCTCTATTTGTGGAGGGGCAGGTAGGGGCATTGCCATATGTGACTGAAAGGCGCTGATCAATGAAGGTATTAGACCATGTGTCAGGAGCCTGGGGTCTGGAGTGAGGCCGAACACCTACCATTGTCCCATTAGGGTCCGGGGTTCAAGGCCTGTGCTTGACCAGGAACCAAGCTATCCTTCACAGTCCCACAACTGAGGGTTCTGAAATGGTAGGAACTCAATAAAAAGACCAACAGAATCAACTATATTGGACACTTGGGGGTTTCAGAGACTGAACAACCAAAGGAAGAACTTATGCAACTCCCAACCCATGCATATATGTAGAAGATGTGCAGCTTGGTAAGTCTTCATGTGGGTCTCAAAGAAATACAGTGGGGGCATAAAGTTCCCTAAAGCTGTTGGCTGTCTATAGAATAAGTTCTTATAGCTGGGCTTCCTTGTGGGGCTGCAGTGAGATGGAATGCACCTAGCTCTGCAGAGACTTGATGTGCCAGAGTAGAGGATATGGGGGTCTACTTTTTCAGAGGTGAAATGGAGGGGAATGAGGTAAGGGACTGTGGTAGGGAGAGCTAGAGGATGTGGCAACAATCTATAATAAAGTGACTAAATAAATTTAATTAAAGAAAAAAGGTATATAATGAAAATTTTCGGAGCACTTCAGAATTCTTTCATTTATTATATAGCACGTGAAAAGCTGAAGTAAGGGCATCATTTGATTACTCTATTAGAATATACTGAACCCCAAACAACCCACCCCATGGTTTGGTAAGTCACATAATAAATTGCTTATAAGCAGCCAGAATACATTCTTCAACATATCTAATTATATGACAAAGAATGGTATTTTAACAAGTGATCTGTGGTTCCAAGTTACTAGAATAAAAATGAAAAAAAATTTACACCATGACTCTACAAAACTTTTTGAAGTGAAAGTAATAATTAGACAAGCTGTTCTGCAATGCTTTTGTGAGAACTTGAGTGTCATTTCTCGCTGTTCAATAATATGCAGAAGATCTAAACTGTAGGAAGAAAGTTTAGTGGAGAAGAATAGACATCAGCTCAGTGAGTCAATGTATTGGGTTGATGATTGGAATTTGTTCCATTTTATGTCTCCTCAATAGAATTTCTGAGTGCTGTGGCACTGCATGCCAATGGTAAGGACACATGTGCTATCTTTTTTTTTTTTTTAATTGGATATTTTATTTATTTACATTTCAAGTGTTATCCCCTTTCCCAGTTTTCCCTCTCCAAACCACTTATACCATCCCCCATTACCCTGCTTCTATGAGGGTGTTCCTCCACCTACCCACTCCCCCATCACCGCCCTAGCATTCCCCTACACTGGGGCATCAAGCCTGCACAAGACAAACAGCTTCCCCTAACATCAGGTCCTTGCAGCTCCTTCAGTCCTTCCCCTAACTCCTCCACAGAGGTCCCTGTGCTCAGTCTGATCATTGGCTGCAAGCATCTGCATCTGAATTGGTCAGGAGATGGTAAAGCCTCTCAGAAAAAAGCTGTATCCAGCTCTTGTCAGCAAGCACTTCTTGACATCAGCAACAGTGTCTGAGTTTGGTGTCTGCATGTGGATGAATCCCTAGGTGGGGCAGTATCTAGCTGGCCTTTCCTTCAGTCTCTGCTTCACTCTTTGTCTCTGTATTTCTTTTAGACAAGAACAATTCTGGGTTAAAATTTTTGAGATGGATGAGTGGCCCCATCCCTCAACCAAGAGCCATGCCTTAACTCTGGATATGGTCTCAACAGGTTGCTCCTCCCTTTTGTGGGGTATTTCAGCTAATAGGGTCCCTATAAGGTCCTGGGAGGCTCTTGCTTTCCTGGCATTTGGGACTTTCTGGTTGCTACTCCCAGGTCCCCATTCCCCATTGCTAAACACCTCTGTTCAATTTCGTGACCCTCTGTGCATCTCCTTCATCTCCTCCCATACCTGATTCTTCCTTTATTTCCTCCCTCCTCCTCTTCTCTTCCTCCTGTGGCCCTCTCAAGGTCTACTTCTGTTGATTATTTTGTTCCCCCTTCTAAGTAGGACTGAAGCATCCACTCTTTGATTTTCCTTCCTCTTCATGTGGTTTGTGAGTTGAATTGTGGGTATTCTATACTTTTTGCCTACTATCTACCTGTCAGTGAGTACATACCATGTGTGTTCTTTAGTGACAGGGTTACCTTACTCAGGATGATATTTTCTAATTCCATCCATTTGCCTGTGAATTTTATAAAGTCATTATTTTTAATAGCTGTTAGTATTCCATTTTGTAAATGTACCACATTTTCTGTATCTATTCCTCTGTGGATGGATATCTGGGTTGCTTCCAGATTCTGGCTATTAGAAATATGCCTGCTATGAACAAAGTGAAGCATGAGTTATATGTTGGAGCATCTTCTGGGTATGTGCCTAGTGTAGAGAGCCTCAGTTAGCGGTGATAACATCCGCCATTACAAGATAGCGCTGGCATCCTGTGTTCTCACAAATAAACAACTAACTGCGCAGGTGCAAAGAGGCAAAAGCGGGCCAAGCCACTGCCAATCCCGAGGCATAACAAGGGGTGATGAGTGAACAGCCAATCAGAAGTGAACACGCCACACTAGGGTACATATAGCAGTGCCTCTTCTGGGTTCGGGGCCTTCCACTTCAACTGGTATGAGAATAAAGCCTCTCTGTGGTAACTACCTGAACACTGCCTCTCGTGTCTCTTTCGCGGGAGAAGGGGACTTGGGGCGGCGTGGAATAGCCTAGCAGTGGTATAGCTGCGTCCTCAGGTAGTACTATGTCCAATCACCTGAGAAACTGCCAGACAGCTTTCCAGAATGGTTGTACCAGCTTGCAATCTGACCAGCAATATAAGAGTGTTCTTCTTTCTCCACATCCTCACCACCATCTGCTGTCATCTGAGTTTTGATGACATTAGCCATTGGGACTAGTATGAGGTGGAATCTCAGGTCATTTTGATTTGCATTTCCTTGATGACTAAGGACGTTGAACATTTCTTTAGGTGCAAAAAGGGCATTCAAGTTTCCTTAGTTGGGAATCATAGAATCACAGGATCTCAGGAACTTGGGCATACCAGGATTTCAGGAGCTGAGAAGCAGCCTGACTCCCAGGAGCTATCACAACCAGGTTCTCAGGATCACAGTATCACAGAGACAGCTGGACTCTGAGGAGTTCTGACACAGCCAAGATAACAGGACAGACAGGGTTCAGTCAGAGATAGTGAGTGAAGGTACCGTAGAAATAACCAGATGGTGAAAGGCAAGCACAAGAGTATAAGCAACAGAAACCAAGATTACTTGGCATCATCAAAACCTAGTTCTCCCACCATAGCAAGTCATGAATACCCAATGACACCAGAAAAGCAAGATTAGGACTTAAAATCACTTCTCATGATAATGATAGAAGACTTAAGAAAGACATAAATAACTCCCTCAAAAAAATACAGGAGAAAACTTGTAAACAAGTAGAAGCCATTAAAGAGGAAACACAAAAATCCCTTAAAGAGTTATAGGAAAACACAACCAAACAGGTGAAGGAATTGAACAAAACAATTCAGGACAAAAACCAACCAACCAACCAACCAAACAAACAAACAAACAAATGGAAGTAGAAAGAATACAGAAATCACAAAGGGAGACTACCCAGGAGATAGAAAACCTAGGAAAGAGATCAAGAGTCATGGACGCAAGTGTCACTAACAGAATACAAGAGATAGAAGATAGAATCTCAAGTGCAGAAGATACCATAGAAAATATTGACACAACGGTCAAAGAAAATACAAAAGGCAAAAAACTACTAACCCAAAACATCCAGGAAATCCAGGACACAATGAAAAGACCAAACCTAAGAATAATAGGCAAAGAATGGAGATTGAGTGAAGATTCACAAATT
This sequence comes from Arvicanthis niloticus, assembly GCF_011762505.2. Lineage (NCBI taxonomy): Eukaryota > Metazoa > Chordata > Mammalia > Rodentia > Muridae > Arvicanthis > Arvicanthis niloticus. Next base: position 76,991,540 of record NC_047662.1, on the reverse strand, counting down.
GAAGGGCCAGTAAATATCTTCAACAAAATTATAGAAGAAAAGTTCCCTAACCTAAAGAAAGAGCTGCTTATGAATATACAAGAAGTGCATATAATTCCAAATAAACTAGATCAGAAATTTTCCCTGTCACATAATAATCAAAACACCAAATGCACAAAACAAAGAAAGAATATTAAAAGCAGTAAGGGAAAAAGATCAAGTAACATATAAAGTCAGACCTATCATAATAACACCAGACTTCTCATCAGAGACTCTAAAAGACAGAAGGTCATATAGACCCTAAGAGAACACAAATGCCAGCCCAGGCTACTATACCCAGCAAAACTTTTAATTAGCAAAACATCTCTAGTATACAGATGAAGAAACCAAGATATTCTATGAAAAACCCAAATTTACACAATATCACTCCACAAATCCAGCCCTACAAAGGATAATAGAGGAAAACCACCAACACAAGAAAGAAAACTATACCCTAGAAAAAGCAAGAAAGTAATCCTCTTCCAACAAACCCAAAAGAAGATATCCACACAGTCATAACTCCACCTCTAATAACAAAAATAACAGGCAGCAACAATGACTTCTACTTAATATCTCTTGACATCAATGGACTCAATTCCAAATCAAAAGACAGACTAAGGGACTGGATACAAAAACAGTACCCAACATTTTCCTACATACAGGAAACACACCTCAGTGACAAAGACAGACACTACCTCAGAATAAAAGAGTACAATTTTCTTAACAAATGGTCCCAAGAAACAAACTGGAGTTGCCATCCTAATATCCAATAAAATAGACCTTCAACCAGAAGATCTCAAGAAAGACAAGAATTGACACTTCATACTCATCAAAAGAAGAATCAACCAAGATGGAATCTCAATTCTGAACATCTGTGCTCCAAATACAAGGGCACTCACATTCATAAAAGAAACCCTACTAATGCTCAAAACACATATTGTACCTCACACAATATTAATGGAAGAGTTCAACACCCTACTATCATCAATGGACAGATCACAGAAAGAGAAACTAATCAGAGACATGGTAAAACTAAGAGAAGTTATAAACCAAATGGATTTAGCAGATATTTATAGAAAATTTCATACCAAACCAAAAGAATATACCTTCTTCTCAGCACCTCATGTTGCCTTCTCCAAATCAGACCATAAAGTTAGTCACAAAACAGGTCTGAACAGATACAAGAAGATTGAAATAATCTCATACATCCTATCAGATCACCATGGGCTAAGGAAGATCTTTAATAATGATAAAATCAATAGAAAGCCCACATACACATGGAAACTGAACAATGCTCTATTCAATGAAAACTCGATCAGGGAAGAAATAAAGAAATTAAAGACTTTTTAGAATTAAATGAGAATGAAGACATATCATACCCAAACTTGTGGGGTACAATAAAAGCAGTGCTAACAGGAAAACTCATATCTCTAAGTGCCCACATAAAGAAACTGGAGAGAGCACACATTAGCAGCTTGACAGCACACCTGAAATCTCTAGAACAAAAAGAAGCAAATGTACCCAAAAGGAGTAAATGGCAGCAATTAATTAAACTCAGGTCTAAAATCAACCAAGTAAAAGCAAAAAGAACTATAAAAAGAATCAACAAAACCAAGAGCTGGTTCTTGGAAAAAAATCAACAGGCTGGATAAACCCTTAGCTAGACTAACCAGAGGGCACAGAGACAGAATCCAAATTAAAATCAGAACTGAAAATAACAACAGACATAAAAATATAACAACAGAAACTGAGGAAATTCAAAAAACATCAGATCCCTCTACAAAATCTTATACTCAACAAAACTGGAAAACCTGGATGAAATGGACAATTTCCTAGAAAGATACCAGACACCAAAGTTAAATGAGGATAAGATAAACCATCTAAATAGTCCTATAACCACTAAAGAAATAGCAGCAATCATTAAAAGTCTCCCTACCAAAAAAAGCCCAAGACCAGATGGTTTTAGTGCAGAATTATATTAGACCTTCTAAGAAGATCTAATACCAATACTCTATAAACTACTTCATAAATTAGAAACAGAAGGAACACTACCCAATTTGTTTTATGAAGCCACAATTACACTAATACATAAATCACACAAAGACCCAACAATAAAAGAGAACTTCAGACCAATCTCCCTTATGAATACTGATGCAAAAATATTCAATGAAATTTTCACAAACGGAATCTAAGAACACATCAAAACAATTGTTGATCATGATCAAGTAGGCTTTATCCCAGGAATGCAGGGATAGTTCAATATATGGAAATCCATCAATGTAATCTAATATATAAACAAGCTCAAAGAAAAAAAAAGCCATACAATCATCTCACTAGATGCTGAGAAAGCATTTGACAAAATTCAACACTCCTTCATGGTAAAAGTCTTAGAAAGAACAGGAATCCAAGGCCCATACCTAAATATAGTAAAAGCAATATACAGCAAACCAGTAGCCAACATCAAACTAAATGGACAGAAACTTGAAGCAATCCCACTAAAATCATGGACTAGAGAAGGCTCCCCTCTCTCCCTATCTATTCAATATAGTACTGGAATTCCTTGCTAGAGCAATTATACAAGAAAAGGAGATTGAAGAGATAATACTTGGACAGGAAGAAGTCAACATATCACTATTTGCATTTGATATAATAGTATATTATAAACTAATATAAACTAAAACTTCCACAGAAAACTCCTAACCCTGACAAACAACTTCAGCAAAGTGGCTGAATATAAAATTAACTCAAAGAAATCAGTAGTCTTCCTCTACTTAAAAGATAAGCAGGCTGACAAAGAAATTAAGGTAACAATACCCTTCACAACAGTCACAAATAATATAAAATACCTCTGTGTGAATCAAGCAAGTGACAAATCTATATGATAAGAACTTCAAGTCCCTGAAGAAAGAAATCAAAGAAGATCTCAGAAGATGGAAAGATCATGGACTGGCAAGGTTAATAGAGTAAAAATGGTTATCTTGCCAAGAGCAATTTACAGATTTAATACAATCCCCATCAAAATTCCAACTCCATTCTTCACAGAGATAGAAAGAGCAATTCTCAAATTCATTTGGAATAATGAAAAACCCAGGATAGTGAAAACTATTCTCAACAATAAAAGAACATCTTGGTGAATTGCCATCCCTGACCTCAAGCTGTACTACAGAGCAGTAGTGATAAAAAACTGCATGGTATTGGTACAGAGATAGGCAAGAAGATCAATGGAATAGAATAGAAGACCCAAAAATGAACTCATGTACCTGCAGTTACTTGATCTTGGACAAATAAGCTAAAACCAAACAGTGAAAAACAGACAGCATTTTCAACGGGTGGTACTGGATTAACTGGAGGTTACTATGTAGGAAAATGCAAATCAATCCATTTTCATCTCCTTTTACATAGCTCATGTCCAAGTATATCTAGGACCTTCATGTAAAACTGGACATATTGAATCTAATAGAAGAGAAAGTGGGGAAGATCCTAGAAAATATGGGCACCGGGGAAAAGTTCTTGAAAAGAACACTAATGGCTTAGGCTCTAAGATTAAGAATTGACAAATGGGACCTCATAAAATTGCAAAGCTGCGGTAAGGCAGAGGACACTGTCAATAGGACAAAATGGCCACCCACAGATTGAAAACAGATCTTTACCAATCCTACATCCAATAGAGGGCTAATATCCAAATTTTACAAAGAACTCAAGAAATTATACTCCAGACAATCAAATAACCCTATTAAAAATGGGGTACAGAGCTCAACAAAGAATTTTCAACTGAGGAATGTTGAATGGCCAAGAAGCACCTAAAAAAAATGTTCAATATGTTTACTCATTGGGGAAATGGAAAATAAAACAACCCTGAGATTCCACCTTACATCAGTCAGAATGGCTAAGATTAAAAACTCAGATGCCAGCAGATGCCAGAAGATGCCAGCAAGGAACTCAAGAAAGAGAACACGTCTCCATTGTTGGTGGGATTGTAAGCATGTACAACTACTCTGGAAATCAGTCTGGCAGTTCCTCAGAAAGTTGGACTTAATATTAACTGAGTATCCAGCAATATCACTCCTGGATATATACTTCCAAAATGCTCCAACATAAAACAAAGATACATGCTCCACTATGCTCATAGCAGCCATATTTATTATAGCTAGAACCTGAAAAGAACCCAGATATCCTTCAACAAATGAATGGTTACAGAAAATATGGTACATTTAAACAATAGAGTATTACTCAGCTTTTAAAAACATTCAATTCATGAAATTCTTAGGCAAATGGATGGAACTAGAAAATATTATCCTGAATGAGGTAACCCAATCATAAAAGAACACAGATGGTATATACTGAGAGATAAGTGGATATTAGCCCAAAATCTCACAATACCCAAGACAAAACTCATAGACCACATGAAGTCCAAGAAAAAGTAAGAGCAAAGTGTGGGTGCTTCGGTCTTTCTTAGAAGGAGTAACAATATACTCACAGGAGCAAATATGAGACAATGTTTGAAGCAGAAACTGGGGGAGTGACTATCCAGAGACTGGCCTACCTGGAGATCCCTCCCAGATGCAATCACCATATGCAAACATTGTTGTGGATGTCTGAAAGTGCATGCTGACAGAAGCCTGATATAACTATCTCCTGGGAGGCACTGCCAGAGCCTGACATATACAGAGAGGGATGCTCACAGCTCACCATTAAACTGACCACAGGATTTCTAGTGGAGTAGTTAGAGAGAATACTAAAGAAGTTGAAGGGGCTTGTGGCCCCATGGGGAAAGTGACAATACCAACGAACCAGAGCTCCCTGGGTCTAAACAGCTAGCCTGGGAATACACATGGAGGGACCCATGTCTCTAGATGTATTTGTAGAGGAGGACAGACTTTTTGGGCATCAGTGGGAGAGGAGGGTCTTGGTCCCTTGAAGGCTGGATGCACCAGTGAGAGGAAATTTGAGGGAGGGGAGGTGGGAGTGAGTGGGTGGGTGGAGACACTCCTTCATAGAAATAGGAGGGAGCATGGGGTAAGGAGTTTCTGGGGGTGGGGGCGTCGGGAAAGGAGATAGCAATAGAAATGTAGATAAAGTACCCAATAATAAAAAAACCAAGCAAACAAACAAACAAATAATGGAACTGGCTATGGCAGTTGAACATTTGAGACTCTTTAGCAGCAATTTAACATTACCCATATTACGGGGATTCCTTATAATTTTCAAGGACAAGAGACTGTGGAACAGGCCCATGGAAGTTTAAAAGATCTTCATAAAATAAAAAAGAGAATATATACCACTGTAAACCATGAATTTATTTAAATTATATTCTTTTTATTTTTTACTTTAAAGGGTTTTGTTTGTTTGTTTTTTTGTTTGTTTTAATTTGGATTCCAAGGAACGTTCTGCTGAATGTCTATGGTGCTCTACAACTAGGCATACTTATGCACAGGTGAAAGAGAAGGATCCACTTACTGGCATAAGGCATGATCCCGATCAGGTATATAATATGGGGAAGAGGTTATGTTTATGGTTTTATCTGCAGGATGCTGAAGGAACATGGTGGCTGCCAGAGCAATGGGTGAGACATGCTGATTCCAGTACAAAGAATGATGCTGACCTGTGAGTTTGCTAAGTCCCCTGACAATGGTGAGTATGAAGTTGTATTGGCATAAGTTCCCGAATCACCATTGCTTACCTATACCCCTGATGGGACAAGCTGCCTTGTCTCAAGTTCTTAGACCTTGTGGAACAGAGAATAAAAAAGAGAAGGTATAATGCCTCTTGTATTGTTATTAAATGTGACAAGATATTCAGACTCAATCATGGAATGGTCTAGAAATCAATCCAATATTGGAAATAACAGTCTTCATTTGAAAGTCTGGTTCTGGACATTTTCAGAGACATATATAGAAATTAGCTTCAGTTCTCTATGATATTATGTTAGCAAGAGATAAAGTTGGGGCAGGATCTGGATTTCAAACAGGTGTTAGCACATGTGTTAAGGCTTTTTTAATTGTCAAGTTAAAAATAATTTTGATTCTTCTACAGCATTTAATGTAAGTTGCATTGATTGTACATCTTCTAATTGTGTTTGTATTTTGAAATCTGGCATGTCAGTTATGGAGGTCTATCAACCAGCTTTTGTTTTATTACCCTGAGTATCACAGAACCTTCATTTTCTGAAAAAAGCTTGCAAGTACTGGAAGAAGTGAGTCAGGCTTTCAGTAGAAGCAAGAGGGTACTGGCCTTGATTACTGCTGGTATAACAGCTTTAATTACATTAATTGCTAGCACTATTGCTTTTGCAATTGCTTTGACACAAGAAGTTAAGACAGCTAATTTTGTTAATCATTTAGCAAAATATGTTACTAATGCGTTGAATACACAAGAGGATTTAGATAGGCATTTGGAAGAAAGGATTGATGTTCTTTATCCTATTCAAATTACTGGAAGGAGGTTCAGAATTTAAGGGTAAGAAGCCATCTTGAGTGTCATGCCAAATACCATTGGGTTCATGTTTGTCCTACAATTTAAAGTGGTAGTCATTATAATTAGGAAGAAGTTTAATGACAAATGCAGTGTATGTAGCACAATTCTAACACCTCTTAGGATGTTTTAATGATGCATAGGAAGCTTATGAATTTCAAGAGTGCTGCTCTGCTGAGTGTTGATGTGGTAGATACTGCAGATAAAATTACCTGTGGCCTCAGGTCAGTATTTCTATTTTGTTCAAGGTTCAAAAATGGCATATATAGCTTGATCATATTAGCCTTTTTTGTCCTGGGAATACTTTTTTCCCTGCCCATTGTGTTAAAAGTTTTCCTCAAAAACATCAACATATTGGCAGCCAGATTAGATGGTTTAAACCTGAAAATGCACCCTCAGACAGAGTTATTAAATTAGCAGGCTGGCAAGCAAATGATGGGCAAGATACTGCACAGAGCCTTACCTGCCTAAGACAGAAGTGCATTGCTTTGGATAATGGTATTCCATAATGATTAAGGAGGGCATTCTTGTCAGAACAACCTAAGACAGGCTCAGTCTTGTTAATGAAATAAAAAAGATGGCGAGGCAGAGAGCCTTTGGGGCTGCTTGGCAAAAATCTGACATGGGCCAAGGACAAGGAAATGGGCTGCTTGGCAGGAATATGACATTGGCCAAGGACAAGGAAGTAGGCTTCTGGCAGGAATCTGACAGGGTAGAACAAAGATGTAATTTCAGGTAGAAATCTAAATCTTAGGCTGGAACAAAGAAGTAATCTTAGGCAGGAACCTAAATATTAGGATAGAACAAAGAAGTAATTTCAGACAGGAATCTAAATTTTAAGCTAGAACAAGGAAGTAGGCTTCAGACATGAAAATAACCATGGGCTAGGACAGGGAAGTAGGTGCAGATAGTTTGGTTATCCTGATAAGCCCTTAAAAACAGTGATCATGGTAGTATTCACATAATTGGATTTAAAGCCTTGCTTTTTCTTTTACTATTTGTGTTTATTGTCTTGCTTGTTCATTGACTATTTTCATCTATTATATTGCTAGACCCTCAACCTAGAACTGACCTTAATACATGCATGTAATCAAAATGGTATAAAAGCAAAAAGGAGGAGGGAGATGGGATAGGGGGTTCTAGAGAGGTGAAATGAGGAAAGGGGATGATACCTGTATTGTAATGAAATAAAATATCCAATAAAAATAAAAAATAAATAAATTCATTGTGTCTGGTTTTATGAGGTGGTCCTTGTTCCACTTGGACTTGAGCTTTGTACAGGGAGATAAGATTGGATCAATTTTGATTATTCAACCTGACTATCAGTTTGAACCAGCACCATTTGTTTAAAATTCTGGGGTTTTTAATCTCCTATTGGATGGTTTTTAACTTTTTTGTCAATGATCAACTGACCTTAGGTGTGTGGGTTCATTTCTGGGTCTTCAATTTTATTCCATTGATTTACCTGCCTATCACAGTACCAATACCATGCAGTTTTATCACTATTGCTCTGTAGTACAGTTTGAGGTAAGGGATGGTGATTCCCCCAGAAGTTCTTTTATTGTTGAGAATAGTTTTCACTATCCTGGGTATTTTGTCACAATGTCTGACATACATAACTGTTCACTCATGTTAAAAGCCCATTATGTATGTACAGAAGGTAAAATATTTATGCTGAAAATTAGGCAATAAATCCAGTATCAGAGAGTTGGACAAAGCCAGAGTCAATAGTCTTCCTTGTTGTATTCTTTTTATTCTTTATTATCTAGCATAGCTTTGTTTTTCTAAAATCTTCTTGTGCCTATTGGTTCTAGAGTAAATAATATAACTCAAGAAATTAATATAATTGAACAGTATCATACAGGGTAAACATAGTAGATAGAGATATAATGTATCCATCTCCCTAGACATTGTCTTGTGGAGTTACATCTTTCCTGTGCACATCTGCGCATTTCCCTTTCATGCATGAAGTAGGTGAGTGGGCAATTCTAGTGTAATGAGAGGAGGGAGAACGAGGAGTGCAAGTAATTTATTACTATTCTAGATTATTAGTCATTCATATTTTTGTTATATTTTCATAGTGCATAAACAACAGAAAAATGGAGCATGTCTTTATTACCAAATTTGGGCAGAGTAGAGTTTGCATGAATTAAGTCAGTTCTGTCTCCTCTCTTTATTCCTCTTTAGTTACTTGGAGTTCTTTAGAGAAGGTGTAGAATTTTAAAAATCTTTCATGTGAAATGTCAAAATCTTTATCTCATAAGAGGGGCAAGTTTAAAATAGAGAGTAATAAAAATATTTCTCAAACACACACTATCATCTCTCATTAGTTATTTTAGTATAGTTTACTTTGTAACATATTCCATTCACTTACTAAAATATCACTGGTAATACATAATATAATTCCTGGACTGTGGTTCAAAGTTTGACAGGAGTCTACCCATAACACGCCCCCCTCTGCAACAGCCCTTTATGCTATAATTCATAACATGTGGCTTTCTTGGCTTACAAAAAGACCTTAAGAAAGCATGATTCTTGAATAATATACCACAGAGAAAATGTTTTTCAAGCTATGCTTTAAGATAAAATAATCTAATTTTGTAATTATGGATAGAGAAAGAATTCGATGTGGTTAGCCTGACTTTTATTATCATAATATGATTTTCAGGGACTTGGCATAGCTTACTAACTGAGACCACAATTACTGGACTGCTCATCCTTGGTGGGCTTTTGGTAAGATTTTAATCATGAAGAACCAAAGATTGCATCAAACCAACTAAACTTGAAATCAAGCATGTCTGTGTTTCCTTTATTAAGTGTAATTTAAAGAAACACCACGATTGATTCCTATGTAAGTCTATGGCAAATGTCTTGAAGTTACTTCTGGATTTATTTTCCTTCCTTAATAGTGGAGATAAAGAGACTTTTTTTCAGTGGGAAATGATACTGAAGTTCATGGGTTTAGAGACTTGAATCCAGAAGATAATTTAGTATATTCTTATATGATGTTTAAAGTCTCTCAAAGAAATGTAGAGGCTTTATGTAATCTAACAAATAATATTCAAAAGACATGTAAAATTTAAAAAATGTTTGTTTTTGTAAATCTTTTATTGGATGAAATATCAAATAAAAAATATTGATATTTAAGAATTCCATTTCAATTAACAAATTCTTAGAATAAGAATAACAAGAATATATATTAAGAAACTTAGTCTGGGTTTTAATTTATACTTTTATATAAATTCACAAAATATGGAATTCATAAATATTTATTACTATAGAATATCAATGTGCCATTGTTCAATTCATGTAAAACAATGGCTATGTATTACATATATATTTGCCTTTCACATTTTCTTTTTTCACAGAAACTTCAAGCCAGTGGATAAGGATATTTTAGCTAATAATATTACAGCTGAAAAAAGACATTAAAAGAAATTACAACATAGCTGAATGAGTTGTACTTCCGTCCAAACTTAAGTGACACTCCCTCCCAATGTCTAGGACTATTCAAAAAAATTTCAGTGAATGAAGTTTTTTTTCTCCCCATATACAAATTTACTATTGATCAATGGCTAGAAAGAGCCCACCATCCGATAGATCATTTTGGTGGTGAGTTGTTTGAATACTTAACTTTTTGAAATGCTTGTATTGAGTATATCCATTTAGGACAAAAATGCCTATGCTGGATGTAGAACTATTTAACAACTTTTCTAAAAAATAAAATTCTGAGGAGAGGAAAAAAAAGATTGTGTAGAAATTAGTAGATTTTGGTCAAAGGAATACAAGCCCCATGATTTTAAAAATTAGAAAAATTGAATTTCTTGACTCATATTTGAGAATGGCAGCCATCAATCAAGACTACTGGTAGTTTTTCTTTCACCTTGCTTTTGTTGAATATTATGTTGGTAAAAATGATTGAAAGGAAGTTTCTTCTATCCAGAAATTGGAGAGACTAACTCAACTGCATATAAAACTTTAGTTTTAAATGTTATTTGTGGAAAATAACAGCAAAATTGTAAGTAATTTAATAGTAAGGCTAATGACAATAATACCATGTGTAAATGGAAGCAGCAGTGCTATCCAGGGTGGATGGCCCTTTACCTTCTCACACACTTTGCTCCATATCACCCACAAACCTGCAATTTAGTAAGTTTGTAAATGTGGACCCAGGTGGCTAAAGTAATAAACAGAATAAAAAATAACAAAAGAAATAACAAGGTTACCATTGTGTTTAGGGATGACTCAACACAATGAACACTGTGGGTAAGGTAAAAGCACCTATAATACAACATTCAGGACATACAGTGCATAATGTTTAGTCATAAATAAATACATTGCTATTTCCTCTTAGTAGTATTTCATGATATAGAAGTAGAAAAATCTGATACAGTGACTCTCAGTTTTAAAGAGAACTTGACCAACTGATTTTAACAGCATTTACTGGGAACAAGGATAAAAGAAAAAAAAAAACCTATTTGAAGGGGCTTTGAAATTGAAGGGGCTCAAGCAGACTAAGTAGCATAGAGATGGTGAGAAGTCATCAGATATGGAGTATATTTTAAAGAAAGATTAAGAAAAATGTTATAATACATTAGAGAAGAGGGTGAAAGGGGAGCAAAGTGTGTTTTACAAGACCATAATATAATCAACTGTCATGGAGCAATAACACATAGTTCAGATTGTGTGGCATAGATGAGTCCATGTGAAAGGTTGAGTGGAAAACTCAGAATAGTAGGATGACTATGTAATATGAGAATCAAAATTTTTGTGTTAATAAAACAAACAAACAAAAGCTAGAAGGTATCTGAGCAGTTCTACTTTCTTATAAAATAGATTACAGAGAACAAAGAAAAATTTGACATGATTTATTGGTACCATTTTGACATAATTTATTGTTAAAGATGCAAAAAAAATTATGATAATAGATAGAAGAAAAAGGATAGATAAAATTTCTTTTCAGATAATCATATAGCAATTTGAAAGTAATGAAGAGGACAAAAAACATATATAGCAGGGATAATTTATGGCCATATATCTAAGTAAAGTTAAGGAAGCTAGCAACGAGTGCACAGCTTGGGAAACAAAGTTTAGAGCCATGCTGTTGGAGACCATGATGCTGTAGGCTTTATTACATGGGAGACACAGTAGTAGATGTCTGTTGACAATCTCAATTGCTCAGATAAAGAATAAGGGTAAAAATGATAGTTTAGAGACAGGTATTAATAGTTCTTACCTAATGAACTAATCTAGGAAGAAATTTGTACTTGCTTGAAAATCTAGTTAAAACAATATAGAAGTATCCACATGCATCACTCTCAATATATGAAAAACATAATAAGCCTTAATAATTAAGACCAATATGACTGTTGCCTATGGTAGTGCAGGGCTCATTTCAGTCATTCTTTTTGTGCAGCCACCCTGTCCTTTACATATATGATGTTCTATATACATTATTTAATATAAAATATTTCTTCCATAAATATCTCTAGATACAGGTATTTTTTTTTTCCTAGACATGTCTTAATCATCCATCTACAGCACAAATGATAGAAGTGGTTTGTAGAGTCAGGCCAGATTTTTAAGTCTAGTCACTTTTCTGACTTATTCACTGAAGAATAACTTTTATTTTTCTTCTTCCTCTCTCTGTTTTAAGCATGCTTTATTTTGTACTTTGGGATTCCTTAAACTTTCTCTAAAACTTCTATCCAAGCTATATTATTGCTTGTCCCCCATGTGGCTAGTGGACCTCCATGCAGCTTAGCTCAAATAGTGTGGCAAAAAAACCAACTCGAACAAACAAACAAACAAAACAAACAACAAAAAATCCTTTTCATTAACCTTCTCTTTGCTCTTGTCCTTTAGGCAGTTGCTGAAGTTTTCAGTTTTCATACTTTGGGTTTGTTTTTATTTATTGGTTTTTTTCCCTTCTTTTCTTTAATATTTAAAAGAACTTTAATAGCATTGTCTTTGAACTCTCCTTTGAGTATTTTATTATTGTTTTATATTATTAATGAGACAAAAACCCTAAAACAGGACCCCAGTTTCTCTGGAATCATCTGATTATTGTAAAGAGACTCTCCAAATTTTCTGGCAACATAGTAGGCCACTAGTGGATGTTAACAGAGATCTTCTCCAAGGCAGAAAGACAAACAAAATTATACTAATGCTCACTGTTATGTCCTCAGAAGATCTCTTTTTTGGTTTGAGACATATGTTTCTTTGCTTTGGTATTTTAGGCTATTTTCCTACTTCTTTGTAGGATGCTGGAGATGTGATTTCTCACAGCCGTTTATGTTTGTTAACTAGCATTACAGTTCTGTTTTTCTCTAATTTTTATAGCATTTTATTTACCCTTTCAAGACTCCTTTAGTCTACATTTGTGTCTGATTTTTTTTCTATCCCATTGTGCCATGGTTCACTTCTTTCACTTTTCTGTTGCAGTGACATTGACAGGCTAAGGAATGGAAGAATTCTAATACACCAATTCTTTTCAAATTCTTTTGTATTTTCTGTGCTCAGTATTCTCAAAATTAGGGAAACTTAAATCAAAGGCACACCTGATAAATTTTAACATATCTGTCTTAATTTAGGTAGCTGATGGTCTTCTTTAATTACAAAATTCACCTTGAGCAATATAGTTCTGAGTTATTATATTGACAGAAGAATGTAATATGGATTGGCAGATGACTAATTTGAGGAAAAGGGCCAGTGTGAATGCTTAAACTAATATGGTAGTCCTATCTACAAGGGAGCCAAAATTCTTCCCTGATTTATGTATATAGTCAGAAAGAGGTTGACTAACATTAATTCCACAATTGTGTCTTTGTTGGTTTGCTTGCTATTTTATTGATGAGTTAGGCATAGACACACTAAGAGCAACTAGGACAGATGCATAAATAATTCATCAGTACCGCAAGGCGTTAGAGTCATGTTCAGTCAGGACAGTAAGAGTGAATAGGCTTCTCTTTTCCTGATCACCACTATTGAGGAAAGTCAAGATACTGGAAACTTAGGTCACCTTAGTGATTCACTATACAGATCTCTCTTTTTCTTAACCATACTGAAGGGAAGAGGGACGAGTAAGGGAAAATGCCAGAGGCGCTCCAAAGGGGAAAAAAAGGAGATTATAATACATTTTAAATATATTCTACTTGTCTTAAAGGGATGTAACATGGTATCACTAGATTATATCAGTTTGAAACAGACCTTAAAGGAGGAAATACCTGATGATTTTCTACATCCAATTCTGGCCTCAAATTAGAACTGGCCTGCAGTGAGAAAGGGCAATCAGAATGTTATATTCTCATACAAACTTGAACACATTATAGGAGGAAAGTAGTTGTAAGTCTCAATTTGCAAGCATTTACTGACTGTGGATATAGACATTCAATGAGTTTGTCACCCCTAAACTAGATATTAGGATAATATTAGGATAGGCATTGATAAATGAAGATATTTCTGTAGGTTTGGTCTGTTTAGATATTGGATGCTAGCTGCCATTCAGTGACTCTAAAGTTGAAGGATATCAGGGGTATCTGTTTAAAATCAAATGTTCTGTCACTGATAACACTTGAAGGAAGACAAAACAATGGTTTCTGACTCCTGTTAATACTCATTTCCAATACATAGCACTAAATTAATGGTAAACTTGGTTATTAACTTGACACACCTGGAAAGAGGGATGTTGAACTAAAGAACTGATTTTTATAAGATTGGCCTGTGGACATATCTTTGTAGCATTTTCTTGATTGTTTACTGACATTTAAAGTTGAACTCAGTGTAGGAGATGGCATCTCTAGCAGGAGGACCTGTGGTATGTTAGAAAAGTAGCTGGAGGTTAACCTTGGAACAAGCCAGTAAGTAACATTACTCAATGGTTTCTGCTTCAAGCTCCTGCTTTGAATTTCTGTCTTGGATTCCCTTGATGATGGACTATAACCTGTAAGATGAAATAAACCTTTCCTCCTCAAACTGTGTCTGGTCATGGTGTTTATCACAGCAAGAGACAAGCAAACTTGAACAATCCCTCAGCTCATTGACTCATCTAGTCCAATCTATGCAAACTATAAGGAAAACAACTCCTTTGGGTATACCACTCTATTCAACAGCAAGTCTTGTGTCTAGTATACACACTAAAGAATCAAATGCCTTTTATATATGTGATATATTGATAGCTTGTTATGCATTATTTGAGCTCATCAAGAAGCTACCTGGAGATTCCTTCCCCTTCAGACTCAAAAAAGTTTCTTTAAAATATCTTTCAAAAATCACCTTACCTGAGTCAGGCAGACTCACTGACTCCTAAATAAAGAAAAGGGATAACAGTAAAACATCCCAAGAGGAAAGGCCTTGTGCCCTAAGTAGTGAACTATTTCCAAAACTGGGTCACTATTGTTTATCTCATGATAAAGATGCCTAAAAACAGTGGAAACAGCTAATGGGGTCCTTATCTATGGAGAAGGCAGAGAGAATCTTCTGCCTAGAAATGCACAGTGAATTAACCAAAGCATCACTGTAATTTTATTAAGGCTTACTTGGTTGATTTCTCTTGGATATTAAAATGTCAATTTGATGACTTTTTTATATATATCTTGTACTCTTCGTTTATTCAGTGCCAAAAGCCAGCAATGGTAGACCATTATGTTGACTACACAAAACATTAAATCATTGTTGAGTATCTTGTGTTTCTGCAGTGTTTGCCTAGAAATTAAAAGTCTCGTAGTTTAGCAGTATGTATGCAGGTAATATTAATTCATTCCAGTATGCTATATATGTGGTTTAGATTCCATTTTTTTAATAAGATGGTATATTTTGTTGTTAATGCTTCTCATGGTATTATTAAAAGATTGGTGGGAACCTATAAATACGAAAAAAGAAATGTTAGAAAATGCAATGAAATATTTTTAGTAAAAAAAAAAAAAAGATCTGTATATGAAGATTAAGTTGGCTACAGGTCCTTCCAGATTGGGAAACAAAATGAAAACATAAGCCAGTTATAATGGTGTGAGTACATATAAAAGACAAGAAAAATATCAGACTTAGAGATACTATATATGATCTTAAAGCATCTAAGCTCAAGATTGATTCATTGATATAAAAATTCCTTAAATTAAGAAGTTGTTTTAAGTTATTAATCTTTTCATCAGAACAGTTATAAGTACTGGTTTCAAAAAAAAAAACAAAAACAAAAACAAAATACATGCCTAATTGAGGTATATTGAAAAGTGTTTTTTTTTTCCTCCCTAGGCTTCATCTAAATGTTAAACAGTAGTTAAAAATACCACATTGGTATAACTATACTTAGAGCCTATATTAACTTTGCCAAAGGGACATTTTGATTCTTCTTTTCCAAGGTCAGCAGAGTCCCAGGAAACTATGAAGTGTCTCCCAAAATGTTTTGTTTCCCTGGTAAGTTATATGTCTTCTTGCTCAGGAACATCTTGGAAATGCCACTGGATGGATACTAGCCAGTCTAGTCTACAAATAGGGTTGTCAACACAGGAAAATGTCACCATTGCCTCCAAGTGAAGCCATAGTCAAGCAATACTATTGACTTAATCTCCAGAGATGGAATTTTTGAAAAGAAATAACAGATGCTAAAGGAAACTGATTCTCGATCAAAGCCCAACTGACTCCTGAGGATCATATCTTCTACTGGTCTGGAAAGAAAAAAAATTAATCTTGGCTACCTGCATGGCCATAAACAACAATCCAGAAAGTCTACCCAAAGACTTAAATGATTAGGATATGTTTTTAGAAATTTAAGGAACCATAGCTCCCAGGAAACACATATAAATCTGTATAAAGTACTATTTAGACAACTCTTTCTCCATAATGATTTCCTTCTTAAAATGAATATATTGTTTAGATATAGGATATCATGACCTTGGCTCAATTTAATACTGTAGTGTATACTTTATGGCCAAGGAAAACAAGCCTGCTATTGTTTCAACCTAAAAGATCAAATGTCAGTTTAATTTCCATTCTTTCTCCTTCTCTTGAAACCACCTGGGAGATACCTCAAACTGTGATTCTAGACATTGTGAAAGAAATCAAAGTGCCTCAAAACAGATGCTGCATTCATCACTCTCAAATACAGCCTATGACACCAAAGGGAAAATGAGGACAAGCACAATGGAAGGATGTGATATGAGCCTATCAAGACATTCTACTGGACTTTAATTTTAAAAGTTTCAAAAGCACCAAGTGTTCTGATTTCTCTGGCTTCCTATTTAAGACATGCAATGACAATGATTCTGGCTTTATTTCTCCCTCACCCCACTAGGCAAATATTTGCCAAGGATTTCCTTCACTCCCTATACCTGACTGCTCTATATAAGTAATTTCAATTTATTCCCTACAGCAGACTATTCCATAAAAATAACCCCAAATTTCTAATTGTGATTAGAGGTACTTCTCTGTGGGAACAGTGTTGATAAGGAGCCAGAAGTTAGGCAACTAAGGGCAGGTACGCAAAAATCAGCATTATTGGAGATGTCCTTGAATCTTTGACCAGGAATGACAGGAGATCTGATTTCTTCTCTCTTCTTAAAGGACCACTCTTGCCTAAAGTGCTATTTATAAAAATGGGGAGTTTTGATTGCATATCTTTCGGTCTCTCTCACTATGTTTTTCAATTGTTTGTTGCTGTTGTTGAAGTAATATTCACCATATATGTTTTGCCACCCTATCATTTTTTATTGCATGTCCAAGATAGATTTAGCATCTATCTTCTTTTATCTTTTAGTTATCTTATGATATGTCCAAAATCTATTCTTAAATGGTCATCTTAAATTTTATTATGTTTTCAGCCTGTTCACATCAATTCTGTTTTATCATCCTATTAGAGGTTACATAACATCCACTGTATCTTTGTATCTTCAGACATCTATAATAATGAATGCCTACATTTATTATTAGATGAAATAATAGTGCAATGAAATCACCAGATGAACTAGTCTATCACCTTGTAATAGTTTTTTGAAGAAAAGACAATTCTCTCTCTCTCTCTCTCTCTCTCTCTCTCTCTCTCTCTCTCTCTCCCTTTGTGTGTGTGTGTGTGTGTGTGTGTGTACTGCTAGAGATAGAACCCACCTTGCCCTTTTTATACAAGAATAAGTTATAACTTCAGTTTTAAGAATATTATCTTGATTCTTTTGTTTTGTATTTATGAAATATTGAAAATACTGAATTAGTTCTTTGACATCATTGTTGATATCCTATAATTAGTAGCTTTGGGGATCTGGATGTAAAAACATGGATGCATTCTATCCATTGGCTCAGTTCATATCTAATAAATAAATCTCTCATGTCCTTGCTTTACTCTTTTTAATTCAATTTGCTTCTGAGTATTTTTGACCTGTGTATATTAGAAGAGTCATAATTTTCAAGCAGTAAAAAAATCCCAAATTTTTTCCTATTGTACAATAGATATAAATACAAAATATGATTTTATTTGGTTGATTAATGCTTTTAATTGTGTGTGTGTATATGTGTGTGTTTTTGTGTGTGTTTGTGTGTATATGTGTGTAGTGTTGATACTTCTGTGGTAGCTTTTTTGATTATTTGGTTTTTCATTTTATATTTAGATCAGAGACCAGCAAACACTGCCCTCTGAGCTGCCCTTTGATTCTAAAAAGTCTGTTTCTATAGCTTTTTAAATACAATGATAATATATTAGTTGAAGCAAAGGCAGACACAAAGAAAGCCTTAAGTATTTACTCTCTGGACCTTTTGAAGAGAAGGTTTAAACAACCAACACAATTGTAAATTATACCTTTTCTCAGTATTCACTGGTTCCCACAAAAATTCCTATTATGTCAAATTTCAGCCACCAACAAGATGTCTCTGGAAGCGAAGTGGGTTGAATTGTCCCCCAATGACTTTTGTACTATTTTCACTTTGTTATATGAATGTCACAAACAACTCCACAGTTATGGATTACAGTGACAAGGATGAACATAATTTGAACTGAAAACCCTTAAAAATACCTTTAAAAAAGATTATTTAATTGCAAGTTGAATGCTGAATAACAGTTGTATTTAATAGTTCTGATAGGCTGATATAGCCAGCTTTGCTAAACTGCTTATTGCATCCTGTTAATTATTTTCATAATTGAAGTCTAGGATATTTTTTTCACTCTTTAGTAAAGCCATGTTCACAGGCTTATCTGTCTGTTCTCCATTTTTTGTTAGCTAGCAAGTTAACCACAAATTAGAAACCTTGTATTGTACTTGATTACATAAAAGTTAACCTCATATAATATTTGTTTACATTACATAGTATTTAAACCCAAGGAACTTATCATGAGTGCATTACAGTGTTATAAATATAGTCAAGTGTGCATCTTATAAAAGAATATCTTGAGCTTAAAAGAAACTTTTGGCATTAAAAGTACTATTTGTAGGCATAGCATTGTGGTGTACACCTTTAATCCCAGCACTATGAAGGCACGAGAATCTCTATGAATTTAAGGCTACTGTGGTCCTCATAGAGAGTTCCAATCCAGTCATGGCTATACTGTGTCTCAAAACAAAACAAAACAAAATAAAAAGAAAATATATTTGATAGGTTGTATTGGTGAAGGTGACAACACCCAGCATGGATCTGTCATTTGATATGTTGCTTTACCAGCCAGTTGTTATATGAACTTTTAACATAGATTCAAATAAATGTCTCTTATGGTCATAGATGCTAGTAAGGAACACAGAAGTGGTCTTACCTTCTGTCCAAATGAAAATTATCATACTTTATACAATAATTTTCACTGTTACAGGTGGCCACAAACTCATTAATCACATGAACATTGAGTTCTAAGTCAGTTACTATCAACTGATTTGCACTGAACAGGGACCTGACAAGTCTAGCCTTGGACAAAGGTTTCTGTAAATATTTTTCTTTCTTGTTTTTAGTATATTTCAGACATTCTAAAGAATTCTGAGTGTTTTCTACACTCAGAAGTAGTTTGCACTTTGTATGAATCAGCCCCTCAGCCTAGTGCTATTGGGAGGAGTGGTAGAGTCTTCAAGAAGTGGGAGTTAGCAGGATACCTTCTTGTTATCGTGGGGAAGAAATTTTAAGCAGAAAGTGAGGCTTTATACAGCTTTGTATTGCTTTCTACCCATGAAGTGGGCATTGTTGTCATACCATGGATTTTCTACCATAATGAGACACCTTATCACAGTAACCAAAAGGAAGCCAGCTCATTCAGGACATCAATTTCTGAAAGTGTGAGTCAAAACAAAATACATTTACTTATGTCACTGCTCATGGACTTTACTGTAGTAATGTAATAAAAGGCTAACAGAGTATTTTTAACATTGTGTCTTGTTACAATTAAAATAATATGCAGAGCTCCTGAATGTAAACATAAGGAAGGTGTAGATTTATGAGACTAACCAATTCTTTCACTTAACACTATAGAAAAGTAGGTCATTATTGGTGCTTGTGAAAGGCAGTGTCCTTCACTGGTACCTCAGATTGGTTTATAAGAGGTCTAATTTTTCACTGGTTACACAGCACTTAATCTAATGACTTTTGCTGAAAGCATTAAGAGTAACTCCAGCAGAATATATGACCTCTCTGAAACATGTCTTCTGGTCTAGAAAAATCCCAAGGGCAGCAGCTACATAGTAGTGTCCTTTGACCAAAAGTGGGTTCCAGAAAAGAAAATGTGGTCATGGAGAATCTAAGGAAGGGGGATACTCAAATTCTCCCAGGGTCTGGCATTCATAGAGCACCTGAAAAGAAATTATGCAAATACAAAGGAATTACCATGTGAATGAGGCTTCTGCATAATGTCTGCATATGCCGCCTTGCATTTTTATCAACTGCAAACATAAACTGCGTGAGAAAGCAGGTGCCTTTTCCCCATATCTTTTGAACATCAGTATTTCCCAGCAGTTAACTGCATGTGATAATGGCCGCAGCACAGAAATGTTTTTATTTGGATCCAAACTCTTCACCCAGAAGCAGCTTTTTGTCTTATATTTTAAGCTTGGAGGTTTTGATCCAGATTCATTAGATGACAGATCATTTAAATAAGAACACTGGAAGGCAGACTGAGGGGGAACTTCATAAGATGTTGGGGCTTCAAAGAATATTAGAGCTCAGAGGGATTTCAGTTTTGGAGCCAAATTCAGATCCCACCTACAGAGTTGAAGCGATTAATTATTAAGCACAGTATTACATATTAAAATTACAAGATATCAGGTTTGACAGCACATCGCAATGAACTTTCCAGTTGTGATTTCTCATCCTAATAATGATGATAGAATAGACTGAATGGCAAATTGCTAGTGCTCTCAATTGAACATTTCAGAGACCTGTGCTCCGCTCCCTCGTTACTGAGGGCTGCTATTCATCCAGCAAAATTTCTAGTAGAAAGGAATTCAAGCTCTGCTGTGGTTAATTCACAAGACAGCAAGCAGAGGGAAGCTGCTAAATGGCACAGTGGGTTAATGACACACTACCGTGCTTCACCGTGGGAGACATATGGGTTGAATTCTGGCATTGTTCACAAGTGAAAATTGGTTTACCAATCTTGGTCCCAGGTGGACAATTGTCCTTGTCCTAGACCTCCTCAGATGTTGTCCTAATTTTCTGCCTGCAGGAGCAAGAGCAGACAGGCTACTAGTAACAGTGAAATTGGCTTGCAGAATTGAAGGAGGAAACTGGCCCAATGTCTTTTTAATCCTGATTGCTGCGGGTATCTCATTTTCACAAGCATAAAATTCCACTTACAACAAGGGATAAAAAGCAATAAACAAGGCCAAATTTCCTTTCTGGTAAACTGTATTCCGAAAGACGTAAGCTTAGCAGTAACTTATGTATGGAAAGGGGACACTTGTATGCAGCAGGCCTTGCCCTTATTAGAGGATTACAAATCTTAATGATTAAGAGTGGAACAGCTTAGTCAAAAATATATGTTTTTTCTAGAAGAGTTGTGTCAGATAATTTTCTGTATGCACTTCTTCTGCTTGTAATACTTATGTCTTTGGTGATAAAGAGAATGCATGAAATAATCTTGATAATTTTACAATATATTGTCTATCTCAGAAGACAATACTCCAGCTTCAGTAAAGGTCTTTTCATTAAAATAAATTCATTTAATTTATTTTCCCATTGGATGGAGTTTGGGGACATGAGAAATCATCACAAAAATGCAAAAAAGAATAAAATGGTCAGAGAACAGCTTTAATAAAAATTATATATATATATATATATATTTTTCATTTTTATTCAGCTATTTTTTTTTAGTTTTGAAAAATAATTCTTACTTATTATTGATAATACAGGCTCATGGGCTGCAAACAGATCTCAGTGATAGAACATTTCTCGAGCATGTATGCTAACCCGTGTCCAATTTCTGGTAAAACACACACACAGATAAATACGAAAAGAAATTTACTTTATTTGGTCACACAATTATGGTTCCCAAATATGCCTAATAGTTCCATTCCACATTATCCTTTTGGGAACTTTCATCTGATTCTCTTTGCATAGCCAGCCTTGTGACATTTGTATCATCCACTACTACTCACTTCTCAAGACTTACTTTGCCATGGGTATTGGCCTCCAGTGTCCCCAGTACATTCCCGTCTATGTTTTTAATGTCTGTTCTCACTTTTTTTTTTTTTTTTTTGGACTTGCCTGCACTCCAGGCTCATTAACTCAAATTTGTCTTTATTCTCTTGACACTTTTTGTCTACAGTGGTCTCTTCTCCTAGTCATTCTCTATGTAAATTACACCTCAATGATTAAACATTAAAAAGTTCAAAGACCCCTTTAAAAAAGAAAAAGAAAAGAAAGGTTAGAGGTAAGGCCCAACTGGGTAAGGCCCAACTGGCAAACCCCTTGTCTTGTGAAACAAGTCCCTGGGTTAGAAGCCATGAACTCAAAGGAAAAGAAAAGTAGGAAAAAAAAATCATAAAGCCAGTTTTGGCATTTTCTACTTGACTAACTGAAATTTAAGGTTAAGAAAAATATTTGAAAGTGATTTTTAAATAAAAACTTTCAAAATTGCAAAAGTGTCTCCATGTATATAGAGATATTTCTATCATTACTTTATGTGTTACTTTTAATACTCCAGTACACTTAAGAAAGCTTCTTAAAATTCAGGCTGCAAGTTCATTAGACTCATGACCATTCTCCATACAATAATCAAAGCTTTAGCTATGTTAACATGGTATTATTAATTCTCATAAGATATTCAAAGCCTCCCTAACATTTAAATAAAATATAAAGCAAAATCTTGTAGTTCTCTATTGTTAAGCTAATAATGACAGATTTTTGAAGGTACCAAAAATGGCATTTTCACTCACAAATAATTAAATACTGTAAAATTATATGATTCAACTGCCATTTTAGGTTCTTTTAAGTCACATTGTGACAAACTTGAAAGTCTTTAAAACTATTTAAAAACCTTTTTACATGAAGCATAAGAAAAAAATCTCTTTTTATTTAATTGCAGGAGCAATATGGTATCACTAGATTCCAGCTACTTTAGTAAAGCCAGCTCTGGATATTCTAAAACAACCAAAGAACAAGAAAATGACCTTAAATCTAATAAGGATAATAGAGGTCCTTAAAGAAGAAATAATTAAATCCCTTAAAGAAATATAGGAAAAAACAATCAGGCAAGTGAAGGAAACGAATAAAACTGTCCAAAAACTGAATATGGTCATACAACCAAAAAAAAAAAAAAGAAAAAAAAAGAAAAAAAGAAAAAGAAAGAAAGAAAAACACCACAAAGTGAAGGAATCCTGAAGATGGATTCCTTCCATCTCCAACCAAGGTAAGAGAATAAGAACTGTAGACACAGGCATCACCAACAAATACAAGTGATGGAAGAAGGAACTTCAGGTCTAAGAGATATGATAGAAGAAGTGAAAAAAAAAATCATCAATGAAAAAAATGTTAAATGTAAAACTCTTATTTTTGTGAATAATGAGATAGGTATGTTAACTGGAATTGCACTGAATCTGTGCATGGCTTTCGGAAGGACTGGGTTTTTCACAGTATTAATTATACCCATCAAGAACGTGGGATGTCTTTCCACTTCTGTCTTTATCTCTTTAACACGTATTTAAAGCTTGCTTGAAAATATGAAGAGTTTGACCTCTTTTCTTATTTTTATTAGTTTTATTAAATTGTTGATGTTTTCTTGGTTTTATTTTAGTTGTTTGGCTGAATCTAGAAATTTGATATTTTTTAAAAATTTTATTCTTACATTTTTTGTTTGTCCATTTGTCTATATTTTTAGGTTGTACTCAACAGAGTACAAGTTTTCAAAGTATAGCTTTATAATATTCTAAATTCTTTCCACTATGTTGTAATGTTTCTCTGTTCATTTCTTCATTATAATTGTTAAGTTACTTATTTATTTTACACCCCAAATGCAGCTTCCCTTCCACCCACCTCCCAGTCCTTCCCTTTCACCTCCCTTCCTGCCCTGTACTGCTTTTCCCCTTCTTCTCATACAAAGTCTGATTCTCTTAATTTGGTTCTCTCTTTTGGCTATTTGGCCAAGTATCTTACCTTCACAAAGAACCAGATCTGAGATTCATTGATTCTTTGTCCTATTTTCCTTAATTCTATCTCATAGATTTCCAGACTCCAATTTTTAATATTTTTTTCATGTAGTGTTTTGTGTTTTCCTAATTGTGTGCTGCACCATTAAGATATTTTTGTGCTCTTTGCGATTTTTTAATATATGAATTTAAAAATATACATTTTCTGCATAGACCTGTTGATAATGTATCATAAAAGTTTCATTGTGTTGTATTTTCATATATTTCCAAGAAATTTTTCTTTCTTTCTTGATGCCTTTTTCTAACATTTTTGTTCATCACCAACTTTTACCAAGTTTATGTGTATCTGTTTCTAATTTGAGTTGTATACTTTTTATGAAATTGTATGCATGAGAGTTTGATGCATATATGTTTAGGATACTAATATCTTCTTGGATAATTGTTATCTTGGTTTAAGTGAAGTGCCCATTATCTTTTGTGGTAAGTTTTAAGTTTGAAGGCTATTTTGTCAATTATTAAGATAACATTTCATGAATGCTTCTTTATCTCATTTGATCAGAGTAATTTCATCTATCCTTTCACTCAAAGACACTCTAATCTACCTCTAAATTCAAGATATTTAAGATATGGGTTTGTTGTTGTTTGTTGGTTGGTTTATTTGCAGATAACAGTTAGATAGATTTTATTTACTGAGTTAGCCTGTGGGATTTTTTTGTTATTGTAGAATTGTGAGTATTAATATTTAAATTTATTAGTAAGAGGTTTGTGTTTATTAATTAATTTTGTTGTTAAACTTTATTGTTACTATTTGTATTCTCAGTTGTACGTTATATTTCAGTAATTATAGCTTTTTTTCTTTCTAAGCTTGTTGGCAATACCCATTCCTCTCTTCAGCCCTAAATACTACTCTCTGTGTTTTGTTTTGTTCTTGAGGTTGGCTGTATGTAAATTATTTAAGATTGTAAACATCACAGAAATATTTTATTTTTCTTCAAATATGGCAGATGGTTTTCCTGGGTATATTAGTCTAGTTTGACAGTCCTGATCTTTTAGGGTTTTGAGTGCATTCCTCCAGGTTCTTCTGACTTTTAACGTTTCCAATGAAAAATCACCTGTTATTCTGTTTATTTTTGCTTCATGTGAAGTTTTGTTGTTGTTGATGATGATGTTTGTTTACTTTATTTTTCTCCTGCAGCTTTCAAAATTATTTCTCTATTCTGCATACTTAGTGTTTTAACTATGATATGTCATGGAGAGTTTCTTTCCTAGACTTCTCTATTGGGTATTTTGTGAGCTCCTTGTATTGGTGTATATGAGTCTTTTCTTAGTTGGGGGAAGTTTTCTTCTGTGATCTGTTTGAAGATCTGGTCTATACTATTGACCTGAAATTCCTCTCCCTAATCTGTTTTTACAATTTGAAGGTTTGGTCTTTTCACGATGTCCTGAATTTCCTGTGTGCTTCTTTCCTGTATTTTTTTTTTAATCTTCATATTCATTGATTTTTCATGTAGATCTTCTACTTTTTTTCTTTCACAAATATTCTATCTTCTGCTTGATTGATTCTTCTTGAAAAGCATTCTCTTGAGGTTTTTAGCTCTGTTACTCAGTTTTTCGATTCCATCTTCAATACAGCTTAATTACTCTTTACTCTTTCTATCTCCTTATTTAATTATGTTTTCAAATTCTGGTTCTCCTTTCCATGTCTTTCAGTCCTTTATTTGTACTTTATTGAATGTCTTTCAGGTGTTTATTACCAAGTTCACTGAGCCATTTCTTTATGTCTTATTTAAATTCCTTAATTTTTTTTGATAATGTCTATGATTGGTATTTTAAATTCTGTGTCCCATAGACCATCCAGGTAATTCTCATTAGCAAATGTTTTTAAAAGACTGGTTCATTTTGTATTTGATATACTGCCTTAATCTTTCATATTGTTTTGTAGTTATGCAGTGAAATCTTGACTTGTATATTTCTTTGCTTCTTTTTCTTTTTTAGTATAGAATAGAGTTTATTCAGAGCATGGGAGGGAATTCAGGACAGTAGTAAAGGTAGAGAAAGGCAGGGAGAGAGAGAGAGAGAGAGAGAGAGAGAGAGAGAGAGAGAGAGAGTCAAGAAGTAAAGAAGACTGGCCATAGCACATGGAGAGAGAGTGGGGAAGGGAATTAGGAGAGAAAGAGAGAAGGAAAGCAGGGAAAAAGCAAGGGAAGAGCAAGAAACCAAGAGGGTAAGAGCACTTTCTTTCTTTCTTTCTTTCTTTCTTTCTTTCTTTCTTTCTTTCTTTCTTTCTTTTGTGCCTGTTACAAACAGAGCAGTTTGGGACTGAAGATAGGATATGCAAGCTAAGGCTCTGTTGAACCTAAAGGTTGTATATGTCTTATGTGAAATCAAATCAGATGGGCAAGAAGGCTAGTTTGGTGTGCAGGATGTTATATTCTGGTATAAATCTGAGTATACGAGGTTTTTCAGGGCTCCTGAAGTATAGAATCAGGTAGATTCCATACAAGATACCCTGATAACTTATGTGCAGTATCTGGCTGGGAAAAAAAAAACAGTTAGAAATGGAGTGGGAATGACCTACAGGCTATAGCCAAGATACGAGTGTCCAGAGGGAAGCCTGTAGATTGTGGATAGCCTAGTCAACAGACATGGGATCTAGGCTAGATCCAGGGATTTGGGAAGAATATAAGAAGGGTAGGATCAGGCAGATTCTCCCAGCTAAACTGTGGCAAATGATTTAACCTTGTTTATGCATCCTAAATGCTAACATGATGGTTCTGAATCAAACCATAAAATTACTATTCTCTCTATACACTAACTTTTTTTTTTTTTTTTTTTTTTTTTTTTTTTTTTTTTTTTTTTTTGCTTCCTGGGCTGATAGAATGAGAGTCATATGAACATATGGGCATATGTATGGGTGCCCTTTGAGAGAAGAAAGCTTAAAATCAAGAATTATGAAGTTAATACTCTTGTTACTTTCTCTGTTCTAAGAGAAAAGAGAAACTCTTCCCAGGTGAGGAAATTGTATTTGTATAGACTATTTGTAAATAAATACCTTAAAGAATGTCTAATAAATTTTATTCAATAATCCTGATTTCACACAATTTTGAACATAAATATAAAAGTATGTTTTAAAAATAAGATATGGAACAAAAAAAAACAAAAGACTATCTTTCTCAATAAGATTTCTGACCATATATAAAAACACGGTTTTACTTACATTCCAAAACCTAAAATATAAAAAAGACAAACCTACTCCTAGTCACAGATTGGTACACATGAAAAGTTAAATTCTAAATGCAAACACAAAATTATCAAAAAAAAAAAGATAAATTTAGGAATTTACCACAGATACACTGAGGCTTTTGAAAAGAGGTACATGTTCTTGCCTTTAGTAGT
The DNA here is from genome assembly GCF_011762505.2 of Arvicanthis niloticus. NCBI lineage: Eukaryota > Metazoa > Chordata > Mammalia > Rodentia > Muridae > Arvicanthis > Arvicanthis niloticus. Next base: position 76,964,121 of record NC_047662.1, on the reverse strand, counting down.
TTATTCACATGTGGTACTGAAACTGTTAACCTACCAATAAGGAGATATTGAGAACCAGGAATTAGAGAAATGAGAGTAAGGTATTTTATGGATTGGAAAGCAGACTTGGCCAAAATTGCTAATTTTGAGAGTATGAACCATATAAAGAGTAGGAAAGAACATTCTAGCATTGAACAGAGCTCAGGACACTCAACTTGATGGATGGGATTCTTTCATGAAAAAGATGAATAGCCCATAGCCAAGGAAAATTGTGGCCTGGTTCAGTATGAAATAATTTCACTGTGTCTGAATTATGTGGTTCAGTCAAGAGAGTCTCAGACGTTGAAATTACAGACATTATTATGTTCATAATATTACAATTCTGTAAAGGATAAATGAGGAATTTTTATTTTTTGTTTTGGCAAAAATGGCCTTTAGAGGCTAGAAAGAAGGATAAGTAGATGGCTATGCAATTAAGTACTCCTGTCACTCATGCAGAGGACCTGGATTCAGGTCATACTACTTACTAGAAAGCTCAAAACTCTCTGTAACTCCAGTCTCGGGTGGTCTAAAATTCTATGTCCTCTGGATGCATCAGGTATAGATGCATTGCGCATATATACATGCAAGCATTAAACACTCATAGGTAAAAAATAAATCTAGAAAGAATTAAAAAATGGAGAAATGTTAGAGTTAATAGAACCTATGAGACATTTTCATCTCACTACTTTTATGGTTTTAATCCCAGGTCTATTCTATGGCCACTGCTATAGAATACAACTCATGAAGGTCTCATGAGTACAACCTCTTCAACAAATTGTGCTGGGAATATTTGATATCCACTCGTAGAAGAGTGTAAATAGATCCCTATCTCTTACCCTGTACAAACAACAGTTCCACATGGATTTAGGATTTAAGGAGAGATGTGAAACTCTGAAGCTGCTAGAAGGAATAAATATGGAAAACAGTTGAAGATAATTGTTTAATGCTCTAAAGGCAGTGCAGCTTAGGAGAATGGAGCTGATAATGAGGCAGACTAAAGTCTCATGCAATGGTCAACTTTATTTGGAGACTCAATTTATAGTCTGAGGGTTGAAACAAGGTTACATGAGTGAAGGTCTCATGAGTTCAAGCTATATAAAATCAACAAGGATAAGCAGCATGTGTTAAAAGCATGTTTTTCCATAAAGACTTATAAACAAATATCAATAGCCTATTGTAATTAATAGTCTGAAGTAAATGCATTCCTGTCCACTGCACCTGGGAAGAGCAAAACACACACACACACACACACACACACACACAAATGGATTCCAAGAACAAATAATTCCAAGATTACAAGACTCTTATCTTGTTTTCTAGAAGTTTTCTCTCACTACTCTCAGAACTCTCCTCACATGACTCCATTCTTGGATTGTGTTCCGACAGCTAAGAGCAGAGTTCAGGACTCTGATAGTTTAGTATTGGATAGAATTTTAAATCTTCTACACCACAAAGAAAACTTTCAAGCAAGAAGATATCTTATAAAAACAAAAGAAAACTCTTTGCTTACTACACAAAATTATAATAATTATAATCTGAAGGAGCTCAAAATATTTAATACATATAAATCAAACAGTACAGCAACTAAGTATACTATGCTATTGATGTCAACAAGCAATTCTAGAAAATACAAAGTACAGGTGACAGAGAGACCTATAAAATAATGTTCAGCATTACTAGGCATCATAAAAAATACAAATCTAAATTACACTGAGATTCTATCTCACCTCAATCTAAACAGCTATGCTTAAGAAAGAAAGTAATAATAAATATTTGTGAGGATGCAGGGAAAAGAGAACCCTTGTACACTGCCAGTTGGAATGTACACTATTTCAGACATTATAGAAATAAGGATGTAGGGTCTTCAAAACAGGAAAGTAAAAATGACATATGACACAGTGATACTTCTTCTGAGTATATATAGAGTTTCTTAAATATTAGTGGCTATTGTGGTACTTTTCAAAATATCTAAATTATAGAATCAGCAACCATTCTGTCAACAGTAGAATAAGGAAAATGTTATACTTGCAAAAATATAATTTTAAGCATTTATGAAGAAAAAAGAAATTGTCATTTGTGAGAAAATGGATGCAACAAGAGATAATCCTTTTAAGTGAATTAAAGCATAGGAAGATAAATATCACACATATTTTTGTGAATACCAGATATGTATATGCATATATATGCATATGTAATATAAATGTAGATGTAAAATTTCTGAGAAACTAATGAGCAGAGGAGAGCAGAAAGAAAAAGAAAAGGGAGAGTAAGGACTAAAGGGAAAGAACATTGTCAAATTACATGAAATACATGTCTAAAAAATCTGATGAAGTCTGTACTGTGAATGTCCACAAAATATCAGTAAGTTGTTCCACAATCTAAATATTAGATTATTACAAGTGCCTGAGTCCAGTGACACCTGGCTTTGCAAGAAACCAGGTCCAGACACATACCAGAGATGCAATTGAAAGAACAGCAGAGAGGTGTATTGAAAAACACATCTTAAATAAATGCCCCACATCAGAACAGACAGGGAACATACTATAAATGCTATCTTCAGGATGCTAAAATTAGCTTTAAGATTATTAAGGAAAAGGCAAGAGGATAGAGAAAGAATGTGTGTAGAGAAAAAATGTTAGTTAAATTGTGGTAGATGTACATCTCAATTCTGGTCAAAGAGAATCATGCTGGTACCAACAGTGGTCTTAAGAAGTTTGAGCAAAGTTGGAAATAATTTGTGAGTGGTTTAAGCAGTTCTCTTAAATTCAGAAATAAGGATTTTGAGGTCTCTATGATGACTATGGACAACTATGACAAGAAGATACTAGGTACATCTTGTAAGGTAAGGACAACAAGAAGATACTAGGTAAATCTTGTCAGGTAAGGACACGGTTTCATGCAAAGAATGCGATTCTTTATATTTTCATAAAAAGAAGAAGACATAGGACAAGGTAATGAGAACTTTTTGGTGTTAACAGGGAGAGAGGGTGCTAGTAAGTGGATCCAGAATAAAAACAGAGTCAGTGATACTTTCAATCATCCTGAAGTACACTGAAAAATGCACCTTACAAAATTAATTTAATTGAGATTACCTAAAATAGTTTGGGAACTGAGGTGAGGTAGAAAATGTTTGCAGAAAATAATGAGAGTCAAAGTCCATGTTACATGATGTTGAAAAACAAAAAGGAAGATGGAGAAATGGCTCAGGGGTTAAGAATACTTACTGCCTTGCAAAGAACTTGAGTTTAATTGCCAGCACTCATATATGAAGCAGCTCAAAACTGCCAGTGACTTCAGCTCTAGACAATTCAATGCCCTCTTTTGTACACCTGCATACAAGTGCACAAGCACACAAAGAAACTATGAACAAATAAACATGACATTTACATTATCCATTAAAATATGTTTTAAAAAACTATAAGTACACAAAGTGAGGAAAGTGGGGAGAAGGTGTGATATTATTAGAAAAAAGGGAGAATGTTTTGATGTAGAATTCAGTGATTAACTTTCCTGCTTAACTGTGGACAATTCAAAATTGGAACTCATTGAGGTGATGAGCAGTGAATGGGTATAATAGAGACTATCTGAACAGAATGATGTAATGAGCAATGGTTGGGCTAATAGGAGAAGAAATGTAAAAGCAAAAATCTTTTGTTGAATTGGTACCTTGAGAAAAAAATTGTGACTACGTAAGTCAATTTAATACATAAATAAAATTTAGTTCATCCATTAGGGGGAAAATGGGAAAAATGGCAAATTAAATTTTAAACTATTTGCTAAAAAAGTTGAATAGCAATTTTTAGTGGGTAATGTTTTTCAAGACTTTGTCTATTATAAAAGTAAATTTACCAGTCATAAGTTTCCATAAGTACAGAAAAGGTGTTTAACATTCTGAGACATCAAGGAAATATAAATCAAAAATACTTTCAGATTCCATCTTACTTCAGCTTAGATGATCATCAACAGATGAATGGATAATAAAATTGCAACATTTATGGTCAATGAAATTTATTGTGGTGTAAAGTAATGAAACTGGTTTGATAAGTAAAATATTAAACAGTGCAAGATGACTCAGAACCAACAATAAATAATATACATTCTCTCTCTTATGTACATCCATCCTTAGCTTTTAGTGTTTATACATATGTGTATATATGTGGACATGAGTGTGAGTATAGGATAAGGGACTCAAAAGGAGACCATGAGAAGACCAGCAGAAATGTTGAGGAAGCAGAGTGAGAAGATCCAACAGAATGCACATGACCTAAGTGAAAAAGTGAAGCTAGAAAGTGTCGAAGAATACCTTATAAAGACAAGTCATAGAGAATAATAATCAAGAACAAAATGTTGAAAAAATGCATAATGATCTCTACTTTATTTGTACTAGTGAAAATATTTTAAATGAATAAGTAAAAGAAATAGAGTAGAAATGAGAACTCTTATAAATGAATGAGTGAAGCACTGACACATAGGTATTTTACATAGCTCAGACCAAACAATGTGAATATGCTTCTGAACTGTATTTCAAGTCATCTGAAAAGTTGTATGCCAATTCCTTTCCAGCACTGACTCATGACCTAAGAAGACCTGAATTTCAGATGAACTCAGTAATAATAACCTTGAGAAGAAAGTACACAGTGTTTAAGACTGTATCTGTTATAAACTTTACTCACCTAACAGGTATAATCAATATTTTGATAAAATTTTTATGATTTTGGAGAGGTATAAAAAAAAAGCATTGCCTGCTGGCACAAACTTTATTATTAAGAATGATCAAAAATTCACTTCACTAGTTTGGTAAAATAAGCCTATCTACATATTATTCATTCATTCATTCATTTGATTTTTTCAGAAAGGCTTTCCCGGTAGACTTCTCTTAGTCTTAAACTTATAGCCACCTTCTTGTTTTATCCCTTTTAGTATTGAAATTAAAGGTATAATATGCTGCACAACTTCTTCCTAATTTTTTCAATACTATGTTGTATGTCTAATAATGATTAACTGAGATGAGCGCCTATTTCTTAATTCATACAACATAATCTCATGTTTGTAACACTTTGGCTTCTCCTGAAAACCCATCTAGCCCTGTATTGATGCAAAGTGTCTCACAAATCAAAGTTCTGTAATTGTAGTGACTCATAATATTGATTCTTGTCAGTGAGTGAAGAAAATACAGAATATATGTTTTTTGTCCAATGTCCATTTCACCATAGTATTGTATCATTTTTTTGTAACATAGGTTCAAAATCTTAAAAGATTCATAAGTAGCAGGACAAGGGGAACATAAAGCAAAAGGAAAACCAACTAAAACATACTTTTATTTTCAAATGAAAAAGTAATTGCTAATACCTGGTATGATAATTTTGTAATTTAAGCTATAAAATAGATTGTTGATGTTATTTTCCAATGAACTCCAGTAATACTTAGTGATGTGATGACCTCACAGAAAAAAAAATGTTTATTTCAATTTTTGGAAGATTCAGAGAATGATGCCTCTGTATTATGCAGCATTTTAAATAGCATACATGGTCTTGAATTCCAAGATTTTTGTGTCACCTTATATATAAAATTCTCCCATAATTTCTTTCATTTATTTATTTATTCACCCCCTCCTCTTCTCTCAGTCTCACTTTTAAAAATTCCCTCTTTCTCTTAACCTTTCCCCTCCTCATTTAAGAAGTGGAACCCTCCCCCTGGCCCCCTGTCATTGTATACCACTTTATCCTGGGACATCAAGTGTCAAGAGAACTAAATACTTCCTCTACCACTGATGCCCAACCAGGCAGTCCAGCTAGGCGGAGAGGATCATAGCAAGAAATAAAGTTGGAGACATCCCCCCTCCAATTGTTAGAGGTCCCACATGAATGAATATTAAGCTGCATATATGCTGCCAATGTGTAGAGTGCCTATTTCTAGACCTTCCATGTTCTTTGGTTGGTGGTTCAGGCTCAGTGAGTACACATGGACCCAGGTTAGTTGAATCTATAGGTCTTATTATGATGTCCTTGTCCCTTCTGTCTCAGTCCTATCCCTCCCCACTTCTACAAGACTACCCAAGCTCTGCCTGATGTTTGTCTGTGGGACTCTGCATCTGTTTTCATCCCCTGCAAAATGAAGCCTCTCAGGGGAACAGTTATGCTGGGCTCCTGTCTGCAAGCATTGCAAAGTATTATTAATAGTGTCATGGGTTGACTCATTCGCCTGGAATGGGTCTCAAGTTGGGCCAGTTACTGGTTGGCTGTTTCCTCTAACACTACTGTCTTTAACTCTATGCACCTATAGGCATGACACATTTTGGATCAAAGTTTTTGTCAGTGAGTTGTTGTCTTCCTCACTCCATTGGAAGTCCTGCCTGGATGGAGGAAGTGGTCACTTCAGTCTCCATAATCCCAGCTGCTAAGAGTCTCAGTTATGGTTGCATAGACTCCCAGAAGGCTCTCACATCACAGGTCTCTAGCTAGTCTCAGAGATGTCCCCCACAGATTTCCATTCTCACTCTCAGCCCTCTCCTGCATCCCTTTTGGCACACTGACCTCCATCCCCATTTCCCCTTTTGCCCCTTCCCTCTCATTTCTCACCTTCCTTTCACTTCTGATGTCTATTTTATTTTTCCATTCTGAGTCAGATTCAAGCATCCTCCCGTGGGCCCTCCTAATTAGTTTCTTGGGACTGTGGACTGTAGCATGGTTATCCTGTACTTTACAGCTAATGTAAAGTACATTAGCTTATAAGTAAGTCTATACCATGCCTGTCTTTCTGGGTCTTGATTAACTCACTCATGATGATATTTTCTAGTTCCATTCATTTATCTGCAAATTTCACAATGTCTTTGTGTTTAGTAGCTGAATAGCATTCCATTGTGTAGATGTGCCACATTTTCCTTATGCATTCTTCAGTTGAAGGACATCTAGGATGTTTGTAGTTTCTGTCTATTACAAATAAAGCTGCTATGAATGGAGTTTAGCAAGTGTTCTTGTGGTATAGTGGGGCATATCCCTTAATTTTTAAACACTTCAAAATTGTGGTAACCTTTTGGGAAATATACTGTGAGCAGAAAACTTAACTACCTGAAGCTTCTATCCTCCCTTGCAAGGAAGATGATGAGAGGTCTGGGAAAATCATCGTGGAGTTGATGTGAGAAGGGTGCATACATCTGTACTTGCTTCAGTATAAAGACCTGTCAAATCAATGAGATCTTCTTCAAGGAACTGGAGTTTCTGCACATCAGTCATGTTCTCACTGTATTCTGAAATTGGAAATATATTCTTCCTCTAAAATATGAGATAAATAAAAAGGTTTTACTTACATAAGACGGTGTTTAATTGTTTTAATACTAAAGATAATTAAAGCATTTTATAAAAATTCTACCAAATCTGATCAGTGAATCAATATGATTATCATTTTTTTTTTTAATTTCACAAAACCAATCATGCCTCTAGTGATCAAAAAGTACTTCTTCAGCCTTCTGCCTTTGAGTGTGGTCCCTAAGTACAAACTCAAGTGAGATAATAAATACCAGCAAGGTATTTGTAATCATTATGATTGCTTAAATGCTATTACATCTTTGCTGTTCCACATTTTGGCCAAGTCCACCCTTCTCACTGGGAAATTCATAAGACTTTTAATCTAAAGAACAGGAGAACTCATGGTTCATCCTGAACCATTGCTCCGTGAGGATTTTAATTTTTATTCCACTTAGTAGGTGTAAAATTAATATAACTAAAATGGAATTGAATTTCTAGAAGTTATGTCTAGAGACTAAATTCACTGCAATCAATTCTCTCGTGTACTTAGACATACTTTTTAATTATTCGCAGCATACGATGATATTCAGACATTTGAAGCAATGTATCTAGATTCATCAAAACATACTCTTAAAAGTGTAAAGATAAGTGGGTAAGATGTGGCTTAGTGGGTAACAGTGCTTTTTGTGAAAGCTAGAAGACTTAAGTTCAACGTCAGCCCTACTGTAGAAGTTGAGTTTAACTAGCCCTATTGGTAACCCAGGTTGAAAGGAGAAGAAAACCCTGAAGCTCAACAGCTAGCCATGTCAGCTGAAAGGCAATTTCAGTTGCAGTGAAAGAGCAACTCTCAAAAACCTATGGCAAAGAACAACAAAGGAAGAATATCAATGTTTTCTGGGTTCAACATGCTATAATTATGTGTATGTGCAGTCCCTCACATACACAAAATACACACACACACACACACACACACACACACACACACACACACACACACACACAAAGTTTCAGGTTGTAATCTTTGCCTTCATAAATCTCCTAACAGCCTGGCTGAAAGGAAAATACTGTAGACTTGTGGGGTTGTTAGCTCTTACGTGGGTGTGCATGGGTCCTGTTGGGCGGAGTTGTGGATCCCATGACTCTGAGAAGCAGAAGCTTGGGAATTTGACTGAGTTCACTCTATGAGGCGCTGGGCAGACACTGCAGGGCTCTGCCAGGGCATGGGGAGACTTCAGTCTGAGATCCCACGAGGTCGGGTTTCTGAAAGAGGGTCATCAGCTGATCCGGAGGCCAGTGGCTTCCATTTTCAGGCTCCCAGATGCTGCTGGAGCCGTGGAAGAACAGAGACTGGTGGAGTAAGGGCTGGACCTGCAGCTCCCATGGGTAGAGACTCTTAGTTACTGAACTCACTTGGTTGGATCAAGGCTTGCTCAGCTAGCTTGCTTGGATTGGCAGCCTCCGTGGCAAGAACGCAGAGAAATCTTCCGGGAGATTAGGCGGCAGTGGTGGCAGCTCATTAGTTAAAGGCCTTCTCCACGGTACCCCAGAGCAGGGCCCCAAAGACATGAGGAAGTCCAATGGCAGAAAGTAGATGAATCTGGCTGCACCCCGCACCTCTCTCTCAGGGCAGACCTGAGTTAAATAGGGAGGAATGAGGTACGAGGGTCTGGGAAGGAATATTTCCAGGGACCTTCCATGGAGCCAACAGTATATGATAATTCTATGATGTTTCAGGAGATTCATTTGGTTCATGATGTGATAAAACTATTGCATGTTCTTAGAGAATTATTGGCAGCAACTGGCCAACATGTTTTTTCCCCTTTGATACAGAACAAAAGCTAGTGCCATACTTCAGGCAAAAACAAACAAACAAACAAACAAACAAACAAACAATGACAGAAAGCTTTGGAACAAGGTTGACTAATTCCCAAATATGGTGTGCATTTCCCCCCCAAAAAATATTCTGGGGCAATTTTAACTTGTATAAAATCAAGAGCTCAGCGTCACTGTTGACATTTGCTTCAGAGATAGTAAAATACAACAAGAATACTTCTGTCCCTGGGTTCCAGAAGTTCCCGTTTTATTATAACAATGACAAAAATATGCTTAAAGAAAATTAGGAAAAAATAATCAAAGACTAAATTACGTACCATAACCTTGGCATAGGCTACATGGAAAGACAGACATAGAACTCTGCTTATCCATTAATATGCCAGAAAATACCAGGATTGCTGTTGACAATATTTTCAAGGGAACTGAAGTCTTCCCTTGCAATTTTAGACTTAGGATTTCCAAAGAAATTCTTTCATGGTCCATGTACATTGAAACATAAAAGTATCCATTTGAAAGATAATTTTAAAAAATGAACCGACTGGTAGATATGTTCTTTTCCCTTAGCCTTTACATTTGAAGTATGCTTATTTAGAAAGACACATAATTTTATACACTAGTGATGTTTTCAATATATTTATTTCCCATTAAAATCCCATCATGATATTCTGTTGCCTTTGCATATGAAATGTCACTGGCCACTTCTGTTGGATGAGTGTCTTTGTTATACCACATTAAGAGTTTTGGGGAAAAAAGTCATTTATTTTTAGAAAGATCAAGAGACAACATTACTTATTCAACTATGATAGCTTTTTCTAAGATGGAATTAAAGCAACATAATTTCAGCAAATTTCCTTTTTACACTAATACCACACTCCATTATTTTATACATCAAGGCACTTTAGAAACTTTTACTTGCTTTTAATCTATCACTTACTAGTGACAATTACTACTTTATTTCAGGTCTTGATGCTCTTTAGAATTCTAACTTGTGAAACAACATTGTTCTTATAATTGTTTAAAAACCTCAGGAACAGAAAAATTCCCCATCTGTATCAGGCCCACTCTTGAATATTTTTTATTCGTTATACTTATTTTGCTGTAGCATGTTTTAAAATTAAGGAGGTTTTCCATAGTCTCTTTGGAAAAAAAGGGGAGGTGAAATCAAGAAATCAGTAGGACTAAATAGGAAAAGTAGAACTTTAATGAGGTTTCATAGACGTAGACTTATCTGCCACGTTGCAAAATAAATTTTTAAAAAGTACTTGAATTAAAAAGTACATCTAATATCTATGCACATGTGAAATAAAACAAATGCTGTGTTTTCCTGAGAGGACAAGTGTGAAAAGAGTCAAAATGAATGAGACAATGTTCAGAAGTCAGTGAACAGCTCCAATGAAAAGAGAGGGAGATAGCTCAAAGTACATAGACAATGCATGGCGTGGGCAGCAGATAGCTATGTGCAAACAAGAAATACAAAGAATTAAAGTAGGAGAGGTTGAAGGTGTTGAAATGAGTATAAAATATATTCTTCAGAAGCAAAATGACCATTAATAAAAGGTGGAATATTAGAAGATGTAGCTAAAAAATGTTTATTTTCTACAAAGCCTTATTTTTACTGTAGCATCATCTTTCTGCCAGGTTAGGAACACAGAAAAATACCCATGATTACTGGAAAATTCCATAAACACTGAATATCATAATGGTGTCTTAAAATTACAGAAGTAGGGCATATTCTTAGAAAAGCAACATTTATTTATTTACATATTATTATACAAAAGTATTTTACAACATTTAACATCTTTTGAAATCTAGAATATATATGTATATATATATATATATATATATATATATATATATATATACAGTATTCTTAGTACTAGAAATTTGGTTTTCGTTGGAAAAGTTCAGCATACCTCATTCCACAAATATTCATTGATTTGTTTTCTCCTGAGTATTACTAATAAGCAAGAATTATTACTCTAAATAAGAAACATAGATATGGAGCAAGTGGTACCAGAGTTAAGTTAATATGACCCATGAAACAGGAAAAGCAGTCTATCATGTAACTACAGGCACGAAGCACATAATTGCATTGGGTATCCACTCTTAAATTTAAAGTTTCCAACAAAATGATATCTTTAATAAATCTTGAGATTCCAAATAATGATAATATTACTTAAGCATTACATCTCTTCCCACCCCACCCCCACCCTCTGCAACACACATAAAAAATTTTGTTTTAAGCAACATATACTCCAAAGTTCAGGTAAATTACTAGAAGGCAGAGAAAAAATCATCAGAATATTGTTTTCTTTTGTCAACATTGAGCAAAAGAATAATACAAATGACATATTTGGAGGTAATAACTGGAGAGAAAAACAAATGTTGGCAGCATTTCAAAGAGAGGAAGTTTGTGAAATATAGATTTTGCTTGGTGCTTTAGTATCCGCATTTGAAATGAAATACAGGAAGATTGAGCAGCAATCAGGCAGCTTGCCATTGTGCCTGTAGCATTTCAGGCACCACAAAGGAAGGCTGAGTCATTCCCATGTGCCTGTAAACCAGAGTTTCATGTATACCAACAACTTTTACTACACTTGGGGTTTGTTAATAGCTTGTTAAAATGATTGCAACATTCAAAACTCCCATTTACACTCAGTGATATCTCATTATCCTAAAATGACCACTTAGCATAGCCAACTCTTAATTCATCCCCTACACTAACCATTCTCCATTTACACTAACCTCTGCCAATTGCGTTATTCCTAGTGATTGGTTGTTGCAGTAACATATTTAATGTTCATCATTATTTTCCATAAATCAGTGAGCAGAAAAACATGGGTAAGATGGTAAACTTGGTAAGAGAGCTATTTAATAGTACCTCAGAATAGTTCTAGGGATGTACTAAGTCACATTTAATGGCTGAGATTCAGATAAATAGAAAAATTGTGAATAGATGTAGAAGGTAAATTCAACTGAAATAATTTCAAGTTAGGCTAAAATCTGGCATCAGTTTGAAATTCCATAAGTGCAACCACATGATATCAACTTTCAATAAAGTCTATTACTTTTTAGTGAGAAAAATGAAACCTTTGACTAGGGTCCTATCCTGCAAGGACATTTAGCGTTGCTTTTTTTTCCCCCTGAAAAGGAGAATTAGGAAGCAGTTAATGACATGAAAATATGTCTGATAGTAAATACTTACATATCAATGAGATACCCAAACAGTGTGTTTTTAAAAGTTAGTCATAGAGAGTTCTCTGTAAGAATAAAAAACTTAAAAACCAGCATGTCATGGTGCTTTTCTTCAAGACTAGAAAGAGATGAACATCTATGTCAACAAATGAAGCCAGCATTCTCTATTACAGGCAATATAAAGACTACACTTGACCCTCAATAACAACCTCATCTTGGTCTTATATGGTAATAGGACTACAGATAATATAGGCTATTCTCTGATGAGAGCAAATTACTATTATTATTAGCAATATTTATATTTGAAATTTTTAATTCATAAAAATACACAATTTACCAATGTTCATCAGCTTAAAAGAGAAATGCAAGCTCCAATTTGGTGATTCACAATCAAGCATTTTATCCATATGCTCAAGAGTTTTGACGTGGGACTAAGAGTTCCAAGGACCTTGAAATTATATGTAAAAGATATATTGCATATAAATTTTTCTCCCCTGAGGAGAGGATCAGATTATCAAAAGGAGACATAATATAAGACATATTTTTTTGCTTAACTCTTTTATTTATGTGTAGGTGTCTGTAAATGGATACCACATTCATTTTCATAATGCAAGGGTCAAAAAAACTGCAGAAGAAAGACCCCAGACTTGAATAGTATGCAAAGAGAAAGAGTGTTTATTCTACAGAAACTTCGAGAATGGAGTGGTTACCATTGTTTTCAAATGGCAACACTCACAGATACAGTTCAGTTCCTTTTATAACAGGACTCCTTAATTGCTTCTGATGTAACAGCAGACTTCTAAAACTCAGGGTACATTCCAGGGGGTTACAGAAACCATTAACTGAAGGTCATAAAGAAAATATTCATGACAGGACCCCGGGTGTAAATTCAGGAGATAAGATATTGACTGAATTTGTCAAAACTTCAAGTATGGTTTAGTTATAGTTTAAAACTTTTTCATGGTCCTGAAAGATTGTAACAAATTGTGAAAGTCAAACCAGTTAATTGTTCCTACTGTATATGCATGTAGGCATTCTCTGTTATAACCTCTTTTTCAATATATGACAGAATTTATGTGCACACCTGTAATGAGTTTTTTCCTCCATGTGAACATATGCATATGATCTGAGAGCCTTTCAAGTACTGAGAACAAAGGACAAAGATAAGTACCCCTCTTCTCCCTCCCCCCACCCCAGGCTTCAACTTAGAGAAGTGCAATTCTCTGCTGAGGCTTTACCTAGCCTCCTGCTTTGTTACTTTGAAGTGTTAACTGGAGGCTACAGGAGCCAACTTTAAAGGATTCAGTCAGGTAGGGCAGCTGCAGAACTGCAGAAGCAGAGTACCTTTCACCAAGATGGATAGATAGCAACTGGTCCATGGCCTAGTCTCTGAGTGGGGAGAAAATGGGATATGAAAAATGAACTCCTCAATAGTAAACTTAAACGTTTTAAAGGGTATGCTAAAAGTTGGACTAGATTTAAGTACATTAAGCTTGAGAAAAAAATGTAGATAATTAGTGGCTTAAGTACTGAGCTAATTTCCAAATAGTATGTCATTTTATGTTTGCAGAATCACATAAGCAAATGCTATGCTGAAAGTTAGGTTTATCTGAATTATCATTCCTAATATAACTTTTAGTATATCATGCAAGCTTCATCCTTTACATTGAAAGTGTCCATAACAGGAGGTAGTACTTTTCCTACAAATGTGAAACATGAGTTTAAATGTTGTTTATTTAAGGGAACAATACTGAATTTTTACCTTTTGGAAATGATATAAATTCACACACAAATATTTCAATTCATAGAATATTAATTTAATTTCATCTAACTTTGCATTAAAATATCATATTAAAAAGAAATCGAGTAGTACACAGCCTTATTTTGTTCTTAATTTTAATGGGATTACATCAAGTTATTTTCAGTTTAGGATAATACTTGCTATAGATCTGTTATGTATGGCCTTTATTGTATTGAAGTATATTCCCTCCAGTCTACTCTATCTTGTGTTTTTTTCAATGAAAGCATGTTAGATTTTATCCAAGGGCTATCCTGCCACTATTTGAGATAGGAATGTGATTTTTTCTCTTGAGTCCATTGATGTGATTTATACATTTACTTACATTGAACCTCCCTTGATCTTTGGGGTAATACCAACTTAATGCTATTGTGTATGAATATATATATATATATATATATATATATATATATATATATATATATGCCTGTTTTCAATTTGCTAGTAACACTTGAGGACTTTGGAATTATGTTCATCAGAGATATTGGCTTTTGGTTATCTTTTTGTTGTTGTTGTTTTTATCTTGTTTTGGTATTAAGAGTTAGAAATCTTCTCTCTGATTCTATGTTTTAAAAATAATCTAAGATGTTGTCTTAGTGTTCTATCACTATGAAGAAAGACCGTAACTATTTCAGCTTATAATCGACAGCATTTAATTGGGGAATTGCTAACCATTTTGTAGGGTTACTTCATAGTCATCACAGAGGGAAGCATGGTTGGTTGACTGGCAGGCAGGAATGGTGCTGGAGCACTAGCCGAGATCTCACATCTGACCCAAAATTAGAAAGCAAAGTGAGGGAAATACTGGGCCTCCTACTGGCATTTTAAGCCTCAAAAACTCAAATCCCACCCATAGAGACATAGCTCTTTCAAGAAGGCCATACCTCCAAGTCCTTCCCAAATAGTTCCACTAATTGGGGAACAAACATTCAAACATATGTGGTGGGAGGCATTTTTTTTTCAAACCATTAAACAAGTTTTAGTTTTTGTTTGAAAGTCTACTGTGAATCTATCTACCCTGGGAGGTTTTAGTCAGAAGGCTTTTTATTACTATTTCTGTCTCTTTAATCGTTATGGATTTATCTTGGCTTTACTTTGATCTTGTTTCTGGAAATTTACCTATTTCTTTTAGATTTTATAATTTAATGGAGTATAAGTTTTAAAAGTATTTCCTTATAATGTTCTGAATGTTCTGTTCTAATGTTTCCTGTTAATCTTTGATTCTCTTGTCTCTTATTCTTAGTTAATTGGTCTAATTATCTGATTATCTTGTTTATCCATTCAGTGAGTCAGCTCTTATATTTAGCAAGCTTTGAAATGTTTTACTTATATCCACTTAATTAACTTTTATTATTTCTTGCCATTTACTGGGCTTCGATTTGGTTTGTTCCTATTTTTCTAATAATTGTTTACTTTTGCTCTGTTGTAGTTTTTTAGTGTAATCACTAGAGCTATAAATTTCCGTAAGACTGGTTTTAATGTGTCCTGGGGGTTTTATTTTGTTGGACTTTCATTTTCATTTAATTTTAGGAATTTTTATATCTTTTCTAAAGTCTATTTTACTAATTAATGTGATGTTTAATAACCATGGACATATGAAATTACAACAGATTATTTTGCTGTTGATTTGAGAAACTGTTTGTTCTTTGTGAACTTCATATCATGCACTGCAATCCCACTCATCGCCTGTCCCTTCATCTCTGCCCTCTGCCCTCTACCCTTGCAACCTCTCCCCCAAAATTAATAATAAAAAAATAAGAACAACAAACCAGAAAAAATAACCTAAAAATGTCTGTGTTGTGTCATGTTGTGTCACACATTACACCCTTTAGCCAAAACAGCTTCACTAGCAAATCTTCATTGCAATGAGTCATTGGTATGGTTTAAAGGCTCTGGCTT
This sequence comes from Arvicanthis niloticus, assembly GCF_011762505.2. Lineage (NCBI taxonomy): Eukaryota > Metazoa > Chordata > Mammalia > Rodentia > Muridae > Arvicanthis > Arvicanthis niloticus. The sequence continues at coordinate 76,948,131 of NC_047662.1, read as the reverse complement.
CTGCTACACTATCAGTACTAGCTCCTCACTGAGGATCCTATAAGATATCTTGTGGTTATTCTGTGTTGTGGAGTTCCTGCAGCTTTGATTCTGCAAAACCAGGCCCTTCATGCACTCCAGCATTTCCTACGTAAGGTAGATGTTGGGGTGGGCTGACTCAAAATTCTGGATCTGACCTGCATGGTACCTGTATTATTTAGCCCACCAACTCACCTATGCCTGTTCCACCAGGGCAAGCCTTACCACTTTGCCCAGACAAAGAGTGGTGTCAGCTCTCCTGATTGTTGCATCCAGGTCAGACCTGGACTGGCTCTCCCATAATCATGCCATTGGATTCAGCTCTCCTGCACACATGCCAACAGGGACACCTCTCCAGCACTGCCCTGACTAGTGTCAAGGCCAGTTCTTCAGCTTGCACACACTCAGGGCTTGCTCTCTCCACCAAGGCTGTGCTACCCAGGCAATGTGAAATGCCAGCTGTCCTAACTACCACTGCAGCCATTGAGGGATGGGGTCAAGTCTTCACAGCTCTCTGACATTGAAATGGCTCCAGGGGGCAGCCCAAATCCAGGATGTCCACATAACCTTAGCATGGACCATGGACATTGGTACAAACTCTTGCTGCTGCAGGGCCATGTACCCAGACATGTACCTTAGAAGTAGCATGGCCCCGCCTTAACCATGGCCTCAGGCTGATCCTCAACACCCTTTCATAGCCAGTTCTACATATCTTTATAATAAGTACAATGTTCCTTTCTCTTTCCCTCCCATTTCTCCACCACATACTTGCTTATCATAATGTTCGCTTTGGGTGAATTGTAGCCTGCTGTGCTAAATGGTAGATGGTATATCTCAATGTATCTTCTGAGTACTTACTTGTTTGCCTGTTTCTGGGGGTCTTCAGCACACACAGACACACAGACACAGACACACACACAGATACACACAGACACACACACACATATACACACACACTCACACACCAAAAGAGAGCAAGAGTAAGACCTAGAGAGAGAGGGTGGGGCTGCAGCCACTCAACAGTTGGCTCGTCTCTGGGTGTCTTCAGCCAGGTGTCTTCTGCCAGGCTCACATCTTGTTGATTTTAAGCTTTATTTTGGTCAGAGAGAATAACAAAGTTATTTTTTCTGAATTTGTAGAAGTGTTTTTTTGTGTCTTAATATGTGGTCTATGTTAGAGAACTCCTAATAGGCTGCTAAATAGAATGTATATCGTATGGTGTTTAGGTTAGATATGTTTATGCATTTATTATGTCCCTTTAATGTTTTATGCCATTTAATTTTAATGGTTATATTTTGTTCAGATGATTTGCCTATTGGATGAAGATAGTAGGATATGGAAATCGCCTATTGCTGACCTCAGGAGAATTTGTATCTTGAAGTTTAAAGCCAGAATATGTTGTATATATGTAAAAGAGTATAACTTATTTTTGGTTCATTTTTCCTGTGATCAGAATTAAATGCTCTTCATATCTCCTATGGTTAATTTTAGTTTGTTCAATTATGCCTCCAGCATTCTCTGCAGAGCTTTTTTTAGTGGACTTGATGTTTTTTAGACTATTTATAGCATGGAAAAATGTTATTTCTTTTTAAACAATGGCAGATAGTTTTACTTGATAAAGTAGTCTTGCTTTGACATCTGTGGTGTTTTAGAGCTTGAAATTTATTGTTTCAGGCTCTTCTGGCTTTTAAAGTTTCCATTGAGAAGTCAGTCAGCTGTTTTTTTGATAGGGTTTCATTTATATGTAACTTGTGGTTTCTTTCTTACATCTCTCAATAGCCTCTCTTTATTCTTCATGATTAATAGTTTCACTACAGTCAAGGAAATTTTCGTTTCCAGTCCTGTCTTCTGATTGTTCTGTGTGTTTCTTTCCTTAATTGGGGGAATCTATTTTTCTTCTCATGATCATGTTAATGATCTAGTATATGACATTTACCTGGAATTCTCCTTTTTTTACATGACTATAATTTACACAAGACACCTTTTTGTATGGTACAAAGTTTCTGCCTTTTACTTGTATTTGTTTTTAAATTCGTCATGTTCTTTGGATGAACAGTACAGTTCCTTTGCTTTATCTTGAAATCTTGATATCCCACCTTGTACTTGATTCATTCTTCTGATAGAGCTTTACTCTGTCTTTTCAGTTCTCTCTTCATTTAACCTTGAGGCTTTGTATCTATTTATTGAATTCAATTTTTTAAATTCTGAATTTGTTATTTCATTTAGCTATATTTCTATAGTCTCTTGCATGTTTTGTATATGTTCACTGAGGTGTTTGTTCATGTCTTCTTTAAATTCTTTGAATTCCATGATCATGTTTGTGATTGTTATTTTAAATTCTCTGACTAGTGCTCACCTTGGTAGGGCTTATTGAAAAATATTTCTGTAGGAGTAGTGGTTTAGAGTTTGTCAATTTTTTTCTGATCAATGTAACGGACAAAAAAACATTAAAACATTAGATTTTTATTTATGGGGAAAATGACATTTATAAATTCTATTTTTGAGAGTTAAATTTTTGTCATCATAAAAGTTTTGCTTTTGTCATCTTTACACACTTCTTAAAGTATATCAAGTTATTCCCTAAAATATCAAGCATGTTAAGTCTGCTTATAGATAGCTATAATCATAATTGTAAAGGCTGCCTCAGTAATATAGTAAGACCCAGTCTCAGAAGTATGAAAATAGGAGTTAAAAGATTAGAGAAAGAAGGTTACAATAATCAGAATGTAAATTATACATGTATGAGGATGTCAAAAAATAAAACTCAATAATGAAAAGTGAATAGAGGAATAGGAAGATAAGTCAGTGGTAGAACACTCATTTATTATGTCTAAAGCCCTAGGTTTGACTGCCAATACCACCACTAAGTATGGTAGAAAAAGTCTACATATCTACAAGAGTCAAAATTTATGTTTTTATCATAGAAAAACAAACCAAAGCCTTTTCTCTATAAACAATTCCAGTGAATCTGGGTCCTATCACTCAGTTTCTGCACAGTGCATACTTCACCTTGCTAGCTGAATGAGAAAGCAGATATAACATTCAGAAAAAAAAAAAAAAAAGAAATACACCAAATAGTTCTTCAGCAATAATGAGAATTCCCTTTGTCTATTATATGACATATATATCTAATGACATATAAAATAACTTACAAACATGTGAGAAAACACTATCTTTTATTATACTGACTATTACTTAGAGATTCCTGTCCCTATTTCTGGCTTGGAACTATTCCAAATAAAACTGGAGAAGAATAAAAATTATCAGAGACAGGTCAATTCCACCTCCCTTAGCTAAAATATCACATTAGACTGTCATTTATTGTTGCAGGTTTGTGTTGATACTACATATGACAAATGTCATTTTTCAGAGCTTAATAAAACTAAGTTTTATTGATTACATATAATTTTAACTATTCTAACATATATTATAAACCTTTAAGAATTAGTATTAGATGACTTTATATATTTTCCCAAGAATAATCTAACTAAGTCAGTTTTGGTATCATGTTTGTTATAAATTAAAAATTCAAAATCTCCCTATCCATTATACATCTATTGGTAGGAACCAGAGGTTCTCTCCATGCTCACACCCCAGACCTGGACTTCATTATGCAGAAACACCACATCATCTTTCCCAGCAAGCATCCCCCCTTTCTTATAAAGACCCCTTTCCAATAATCTGTCATGGACTAACTCTACCTTCTTATCCACCAACACTGTCTCTGCTCTTCCCTTTGGAACTAGAAAGGCATATGCAGCAGTGAACAGCCGTCTGGACTCCATATTTTGCATTATTTTTCAGACGAATATCATTTTAATAAGGTAATTACAGAACAGCAGTTACATTGCAACATTAATAGAAAATAAACAGAATTGGTTGGCACAAAAAATGTGAAATATTTCATGAGCATTGACTTTCAAGCATTCATTAAAGCCAAAAATAAAGTTATTATGCAGTGTCCTTGTGTAAGCACATTCTTATATCAGCACATATATGAATCTATGTACTCACTGCTCATGGGAACAACATGTTGATTGAAATTGGCTGTCACATCTGTCCTAGCATTCCACCTCACTTATTAAGGACTATTTGAATTGGGAATTAGTTTTATAACTACCTGAACACCATGGTTGCTTGGTATAAAATATGGTGCTGAAATATCAGCTAGCCCCCTATCATTTGCAGCTAAATAGTGTTGAAATTTTTAGTTTCTTTCTAGTTTTTCATAATTACCATAATTTTGTGATAAGAAATGTTATCTATCATCTGAGAGTCATCACAGACTATATTCACATTAACTTTGCAGTAGCTATGAATACCTACAGAGTGAGTCTAGGCTCCTGTTGGTCCAGGGTTTTACAGAATATTGCTTGTTCTAACCACTGTTTTTGTTTTATATTTTCAATAGTGAGGTTAATTCACCAAAATTTGCTCCTCTTCTCAATCCTTCTGCCTAGCTAAAAGCTGATTAGATTGCATTCCTCAAGCTAGCACCCAAGGACCATTCTCTATTTGGCCAATTTTTTTCCCTGAGCCTGACTACCATAAAAGTGTTCATGTCTAATAATCAAAATCCCCCTTGGCTTTAATTAACATGCCCAATTAAAACATAAACCTCAGCCAGGCAGCAGTGGTGCAAGCCTTTTATCCCAGTACTCTGGAGATAGAAGAAGGCAGTTCTCTGGGTTTGAGGCCAGACTAATCTCCAAAGGGAGTTCCAGGACAGCCAGCTCGACACAGAGAAACCATGTCTTCAAAACAAAACAAAGTTTAAAACCTCATATTAATGTGGAGTTTTCCATTTTACCATTGTAAACTACTATTTGCCTATGAGCCAAGGCTGACTCCTCCCTATGCAGAGATAGTTCTTTGTTACCCACCTCCCTGACACTCCTCCCCCAAGCAAGACAAAAATACCTTTTCTACTTTTTCTTTGCCTCTCTTCTCCCTTTTCCTCTGTTCCTTTCTCCTTCTCCCTCTTCTTCTACCCACTGTCTTTGTCCTTTATTCCTGCTGTCTATCCATCTGGGATAAATAAATCTGCTTTGTCCTAAGAACTTCATCTAGGAATTTTTTGAGCCAACTTCAAGTTTCCTACATTAAGTGTCCTCACTGAACCTGAAGTTTACTGTTTTAACAGAGTGGTTTGAGGACCTGATTGTCTCTAGACCACTATGCTTGGGTTATAGATTTAGCCATGCTCTACTAGATTCTAATTGTTTATTTTATTTGTCTTTATTTTTATTTTTTTCTTTATTCTTAATATGGGGGTGAGAGGCAGGTATCTAAAATAAGGCCAATTTGTTTTCATCGTGTCTTAGGGCATTTGTTGCTGTGATAAAACATCATGACCAACTTAGTGTAAATGCTTATTTGTTTTGTTTTGCCTCTTCTTCCACCTCTTCTTCCACCTCTTCTTATTTCTCTTTTTTCTCCTCCCCTCCTCCTTCTCCTCTCCCTCCTCCTCCTCCACTTCCTTCACCACCTCCTCTACCTCCTCTTCCTCTTCCTCTTTCTTCTTCTTTTTCTTCTTCTTCTTCTTCTTCTTCTTCTTCTTCTTCTTCTTCTTCTTCTTCTTCTTCTTCTTCTTCTTCTTCTTCCTCCTCTTCCTCCTCTTCCTCCTCTTCCTCCTCCTCCTCCTCCTCCTCCTCCTCCTCCTCCTCCTCCTCCTCCTCCTCCTCCTCCTCCTCCTCCCCTTCTCCTTCTCCTTCTCCTTCTCCTTCTCCTTCTCCTTCTCCTTCTCCTTCTCCTTCTCCTTCTCCTTCTCCTTCTCCTTCTCCTTCTTCTTCTTCTCCTCCTCCTTCTCCTTCATCCATTTTACACTTTCTGTCCATAACTGAAGGAATTTAAGGGAGAAAATGAACCAGTGCAAGGACCTGTAAGTAAGGGTTGATGCAGAGGCCATAGAGGAGTAGTATCTCCATAGCTTTGTCAACTTGCTTTTTAGTCATGCAATTTCACCAACTCAGTGGTAGCAACACACACAGTGATCTGGGCTCTTCCACATCCTTTCTAATTAAGAATATGTATCACAGGTTTGTCTACAGGCTATTCTTACCAGTAACAATTTCTAATGTTTTTGCCCTTTGTTTCTCTCATATATATATCTCATATCCAAATCTATCTTGTGTCAACTTAACAAAAAACTAGCCATCACACTTTGCAAGCAGTTTCCATAATGAACCACCTCCCTAGACCCCTCAAAACTTTGAAAACTTTTTAATTTTCATTTTGAAAACTAACTTTTGGGGGCTTATTTTATGTAATGTTCCTTAAGCTTTAGAGGGGATGTTATTCTATTGTATATCAGCTAGTGACTCCACCAAGCTACAAGAGGTAGTTCTAATCCAAAAACCGTGCAGGTAGCCCTGTTTAAACCAAATGGATCATACAACAAAGCCAAACATCATAAATAAAGGAAAGAGAGTGATACAGAGGGGTTATCTGTAGGAATGTGAAGGAAGAGGGCACTGGGGTAACCTACACAGCACACACATATTGTATCAACTGGGTAGAACAGTGTGCCCTGCTTCTGGTTTCCATCTGTGCTTGGAAGTAGACACTGTTCTACAGTCCTCCACACCCTCATCCCACCCAGAGAAAGGTTGACCCCCAGGAGTGCTGACACACCCAGGCTCATAGACACAGCTTGACTCCCAGGAGTTCTGACATACCCAGGCTCACAGGCTCAGGGGAAGAAGCTCCAATGAGAGACTGCAAGGCAAGCTAACACTAGAGACAACCAGATGCCAAGAGGCAAGCATAAGAATATAAGCAATAGAAATTAGTGCTGAAGACCCCCAAACTCGGGAGACCCTTCCTCAAGTCTCAGGAAATCACGACCACCCAAAGATCACAAGAAACCATACCTGAATGCAATCAGCAGAGGCTTTATTAGGGAAGTTGGCCGGGCAAGGTCAAACCACGAGCTCTCTCAAGAGCAGAGTTTGACCTCGAGTAGCGGAATAAGGGGTCTTTTATAGCATGGGGTGGGGAAAGGAAGGCATTTTCGTGCGGTTACACATGATTGGTTGTTTTACAAATTTTGAACATAGCACTGGGAAGACCAAGGGAGGGAGGGGTAACCAAGAACAGTGGAACATTTCAGAGGAATCTAGCCCAAATAATTCAGAGTCATGTGAAAATCACTCTGCACACTCATTCTTCTCAAAAATGTGGTTTTACCATGTCACTGCCCTACCCTGTCATTTACCAACTATTTATTGACTATGTCTCACTTGTTTCAACCGTAGAGCCACAGCCCTGTCATCCTGTTTCGCCACCTGAATGACTTTCAGCCAGTTCCTGAAACTGGCCTGGCTTGCTTCAGAGAAAATTTTCCATGTCCCTAAAAGAACTTAAAAAGCATCTATATATGTATATATTCTATAAAAATGATTTTTATAATTTTTCATTCTTCAGTGCTACCTGACATCATCAGAACCCAGTTCTCTCACCACAAGCCTTGGACACCCCAACACACCTGAAAAGCAAGATTGTGATCTAAAATCCCATCTTATGATGATGATAAAGGACTTTAAGATAGACATAAGTAACTTCTTTAAAGAAATATAGGAGAACACAGGTAAACAACCAGGTAGAAGCCCTTAAATAGAACCACATAAATCCGTTAAAGAAATACAAGAAAAGTGTGTACTTGGATTCTCAATTGTTAGTTGCTGTGCCAGCAGTGCTAAGTAATGGCAGGATATGTAAATGTTTGTAACTTCCTCATCTGTCCAAAGAGAGGCTTTTCTGAGTTATCATGTTAAAAAGTCTTGGGGGGGGGGTCACCAAAGCTTATCTTCTTCTCAATCTGCACAAATAACAACACCAAGTTATGGACCAGGAATAGTCCTGCTACTAATTGGTTCAGAATGAGTATATTATAGAACCTCTCCCACTATGCTGAACCCCCCCCCCATTTTTTTGATGAAAAAGTAATGTGGCTTTTGCCAAACCCAAGGCAGAAGTAAGGCACAAGTAAGGACAGGAGAGGGAAGCCAAACTGGTGCATTTTCAGGCTTTACACTTGAATCACCCTCACATAAGATATAACTCATCATGTACCCTAAACCTAGCCACCCTGCTTTCTGACCTGTCCTTCAGTGCCCAACATGATTGCTCTATATTTCTGAGGCACATCCAAAATATCAGGCCGGACTTGACTGACATACCCTAGCCAGACTTGGAATGTATCTACTTCATGGATGGAAGCAGATTCATCCATAATAGAATTAGGTAAGCAGGGGCTGTAATAATGGACATAGACTTTGTTATTTGGGTAACCACTTAGCCTCTGGGAACTTTAGCCCAGAAAGCTGAACTAAAAGCTCTAACCCAGGCTTTAAAATTTACAAAAGGAGCCATAGCTACAGCAGATATGCCTTTGCTTTGGCTCATGTACATGGGTCTACATACCAAGAGAGGGGACTATTGACTGGAGAAGAAAAATCAAAAACGTCAAAAATAAGGAAACAATACTGGCATCATTGGAGTCAATATAGCTTTCTCTCAAAGTGGCCATAATTCATTGCTCCAGGGAATCAGAAATAGCCAGAGGGAACAGGCTAGCTGATAAATCTGAATGGGAGACTGTCCAAGCTTCCACTGCCAACATCCTGGTTCCTTTGCTGCCCTCTGCACTCCCAGCCATCCCTGACTATACTGCTAAAAACAAATGCCATCAGGTGAAATGCCAGAGTTTACAGAAGAGATGGATGGTTGCTGACCTCTGAAGGGTGCAACTCCTCCATCAGATTCATTGAGCTTCACACCTGGTCACTTAAAACTGAAGGAATTGTTGTGAGGGACACATTACCAAATATTTAACTTAGGACACTTGATCAGGTCATCTCTGACTGTGCCACCTGCCAAGCTATGAATTCCTCAGGCCCCAATCAAGGGGACACTCCAGAGTCAGGGGTCAACAGCCAGGGGGTAAGTAAAAAATAGATTATATAGAAATAAAAGCAGTAACATATAGATATAAGTATTTGCTAGTTTTTATAGATACCTTTACAGGATGGGTAGAAGCCTACCTTACAAAGAAGAAGACTGCCATCATAGTGACAAAGATGCTTCTTGAAGAAAATACACCCATGTATTGTTTGTCTACCCTGCTTATGTCTGACAGTGGACCAGCATTTATCTCTTAGGTAACTCAATCTCTAGCACAGGTTCTGGGGACCATTTGGAAATTACAGACTCAAGAGTTCAGGGCAAATAGAGAGCATGAATCAGACCCTGAAGGATGCCTTGACCAATTTAACCTTTGAAATTGGCAGTGTCTGGGCATCTCTTCTACTTTATGGCTTATAAACGGATAGAAACACCCCCTACACTTTAGGTCCCCTCCCCTTTTGAGATTCTATATGGGAGTCCCTCTCCCATACTGGCTAACCTCCAGTCTGATTTCTTAGCTTCATATGACCAACATAAGTTTTTAAAATTTTTGAAAGCCCTCCCTACAGTCCAAACTCACCTCTATCCTGCTATCCACCAGGTTTATGAGTCTGCTATTCCCTTTACCCCCATTACTTTGAACCAGGTGATGAAGTCTGGATTAAGAGAAATAACCACAAGACTCTGGAACATTTATGGACAGAACCTAACACTACGATCCTGACCACACCTATAACCGTTAATATGGGCAGGATCAGGACATGGATACACCACTTCCATGTTAAGCCTGACAGGAGAGAGATGATCCAACACTTGAGATACCAGTGGAGGAGACTTACAGGCAAACTTCCAAAAGAATAATGGAAGGTGACCTCACACCCTGTTGGTCCAGTAAAACTGTGACTCCAGTGCTCCTAATTCTGATTGCTTGCTGCATACACTTTGCTGCACCAGCTACTAGCCTTCTTATTATCTGGATACCTCTAGGGGGCAATGCAACAACCTTGTCATCAAGTTCCCAGTGTCTGGCAGGATGGCTGATTAGACTGCAGGTTCTTAACTCTTCTTGTCCTAGACTTAACACAGAACTGTTGGTTACTGGACAGGGACTCTACATTGGAAATAAGATACCCCCAGACTATTACTACCTCTGCAACCACACTGTAACTTCTACAAGATACATGCTGCCTCAAGAGAATGCTTGGTGAAGTTGTACCTCAGGGATTACTCCATACATTTATGGCCTGGCTGTAAGACTGAGGATTTTTATATTCAAGTACAGCTTGTACCCAGAGTGACTTACTATTCTGAGGAGGATATCCTCAACCAGCTAGCACCTCCAAACAAGCAAGATAAAAAGACAGCCATTTCTGCTGTGTTATTGAGTTCTCTCCCTGGCATAGGCTGGCCACAGCTGCTAGTATAGGGGCTTCAGCCTTAAGACTCCAAGATAAAAATTACAAGGTCCTACAGATGGTGATAGATGCAGATATACAGAAGATAAAAATAGTCAATCTCAGCTTTACAGGATTCCCTATTCTTCCTGGCAAAAGTAGTCTTGAGAACAGAAGAGGCCTAGGCTTGCTATTCTTCAAGGAGGAAGGACTCTGTATAGCCTTAGATGAGGAATGTTGTTTCTATGTTAACCACTCAAGAGTGATCAAAGAATCTATGGCCTTAGAAAGACAGAGGAATATGCTACCTTTGACTTGTGGTCCCTGAATAATCAATTTTTTTTTGTTTTGTTTTTCCAGACAGGGTTTCTCTATGTAGTCTTGGCTGTCCTAGAACTCACTCTGTAGACCAGGTTGGCCTCAAACTCAGAAATCCACCTGTCTCTGCCTCCCAAGTGCTAGGATTACACGTGTGCGCCACCACTGCCCGGCTATCAATTCTTTACTTAGATTTGTTAAGGAATGGATTCTTTAATCATGTCAAGGATTTAAGATGACCCAAAACTGAAGGGGGAAATGAGAAAGCTAGGATGACTTTGTGACAGGCTTCAAATTAGCAGGTAAGAAGACTAGGTCTAAGAACTCAGAAAGTCTTGGCAAGCCCAGGCAAGTCAGTTAGAAAAACAAACAACAAACAAACGAACAAACAAACAAACAGGCTTCACATAGCCCTGCCATGAGAAGCTGCCCTGCCACCTGGCTAGAGGCAAGGACAATGGGTCAACAGCAATTTCCAGACTTCCTTAGCAATAATTTCCTGACTTTCCAACAAGTTTCCACCCCTGGTAATGATTCTGGAATGTTCATAGAGATAGACTCAACAGATTAAGACACAGGTACCTGCCCTGGAATTCCCCTAATGTGCTTTAAATCAGGCTTGGGAGCTCACTTGGTTATCTTTCTATCTTGGTGATGGGAGACACCAGCATGCTGGACTTATGCAGAATAAAACACCATTTGCGTTTACATACTTTCTGAGTCTGGGTATCACTCTTCAGTGAATCATGAACCTTTACAACTCTACATTAACAAAGCAGAGAAACACATACCAAAACAATACTGCATCTCATCCCAATCAAAATGACAATCATTAAGGAAACAATTAATAAATGCTGGCGATGAGCTGATGTCCTCTGCCTACTTTTCCCTCATCACCTGAGGCAATTGGGAGAGCTGACCACAGTGTTATGAGAACAGACTATCTGTCCCTGGCCCTGCTCCTTATTGGCTGCAGCTCTCATGAGAGTGGGCCCTGCATCTTACCTAGCCAACACAATAGAGCTACCCCTAACTCTACTGGGGGAGGGAAGGGTATTTTTGAAGGTAAGCAACCCCATGAGTGTTGTAGAGCTGACTCTACCTCTCACAGGCTGCAGCACTTGGGAGAGTAGGTCTCATATCTTGACTGGGCTGCATAATGGAGTTGGCTCTGAAAGTTGTGGATGCAAATGAACATGGTAGCAAGGGCATGAAGCGAGCTGACCCTTCCTCCTGATGATGGTGGCACTGATTGTCCTAGTCAAAGCAGTGTTGAAGAGCTAACTTTGGCAGTGAAGATAAGAGATAGTCAACACACTGACCAGCTCAGCTACCACCTAGACTCAGATCTGGGCTCTCCATTAACCCACCTCAAAAATCTTTCTTATCTGTGAATAACTGGGACCGGTGAAAGGGCCTGCTGTTCCAAAGCTGCAGGTTCTCCATGACACAGGGCAACAACAGGATAAGCAGGAGAAGTTCCAGTAAGGATTCAATATTGATGTTGTCACAGAAGCCAGAGACCTGAAACAAGGCCAGTGGCTCATTACAATGTACATTTTAAAGTGAAGATGTATGGACAGAGGAATATACTTTGGAACATGCTGTGACACACTACAACTTTTATAATGAGATATTTTTTATGCTTTTTTATGTTTTGTTTTGTTTGCTTGTTTGTTTATGTACATGTGTTTTCTATTTCAGGAGGAAGGTTGCAAGGTCAGAGGGCAGATATGGGGGGGGGAAGGGAAGATGAGTGAGACAGGAGTGCATGATGTAAAACTCACAAATAATAAAGTTTTTTAAAAAAGAGTTATATAGGAAAAAATTCTAGCAAGGATGTAGACAAAAGAAACTGTTATACACTGATGGTGAAAATTGTTAGGACTTGGTAAAATATTAAAGCCTAGATAAAATATTAAGGCCTAGATGAAATGTTAAGTCCTAGATAACTGTTTCCTGACTAACCTGAATTATAAGAAAATTTTCTCACATGCTTCTGCTGTTATTATAAAATTTTCCAGTGCCAAGATTGATTACATATTCTGTTATGCTCTCTGCTCTTGGAAACTAATCATGATAGAAGTCAGTAGAACTGCTTTGTATAGTTACCCACACTAAGCTTGGAACCAAACTAACCACCCAACAGCACTTCTTATATCTATGTACAATCTTTTATGTTATTTGACTTTATAAACTGCCCCTGAGATGGACCCCAACATAAAAAAAAAAACCTGAACCAATATAAGAAACAAAAATTTCATTTTGAGTAGTGGTCCAGTAAAGTTTAAGTTCCTAAGACATCCCTAGGAACTGACAACCTACTTGGCAGAAAGAGATATATACATGAGTAACTGACATCCTGTTAGCTAGTTTAAGACATGAATGTTCTTGCCAAGCAGCCCCAAAGGCTCTCCATCTCTCCCTCTTTTTTATTTCATTAATAAGACTGAGCCTGTCTTAGGTCTTTCTGACAAGAGCACCTTCCTTACCCATCATGAAATGTGCATTATCGAAAGCAATGCATTTATGTCTTAGGTTGGTAAAGCTCTGTGCAGAATCTTACCTGTCCTTGGCTTGCCAGCCTGTTAATTTAACAATTCTGTCTGGGGGTCCATTTTCAGACAAGGAAATGGGCAGTTTGGCAGAAATATGACATAGGCCAAGGACAAGGAAATAGCCTTCAGGCAGGAATCTGACATTAGGATAAAACAAAAAAGTAATTTCAGGTAGGAATCTAAATCTTAGGTTAGAACAAAGAAGTAATCACAGACAGGAATCTAAATTTTAAGCTAGAACAAAGAAGTAGACTTCAGACATGAAAGTGACCTTGGGTTAGGGCAGGGAAGTAATGTCATATACTTTGGTCATCCTGATAAGCCCTTAGAATCAGTGATCATGTGAGTGTTCATGTAATTGGTTTTAATGCCTTGCTTTTTCTTTGACTATTTGTGTTTATTGTCTTGTTTGTTCCTTGACTATTTGCATTTATTGTATTGCTAGACCCTCAACCTAGAACTGTTATTAATACATGCATGTAATTAAAATGGTATAAAAGCATAAAGAAGGAGTGGGGATGGGATAGGGGGTTCTAAGGAAGGGAAATAGGGAAAGGGATGATATATGTATTATAAATAAATAAAATATCCAATAAAATTTTTTAAAAGACACAAGTGTTAGACAAGTCCCATCCTGGTAGACAAGTTGGAACATGAAATTAGATAAGGCAAGTCCCCTGCCACAGTTAAATACCCCAACCAATGGGAGTAGGATAAGTATATAATGAATACATGTTCCTAAGGATAACACTTATCCCTAAATCCTAACTGGTTAAATAACTTGGTACAGGTGTTTGTGGATTTGGGGCTTAAAAAACATGTAGGATCTTAAACCCAGGGTCTTGGTTCAGTTTCTGAATCTGTACTATGGCCCTGGTAGACCATTCCTGGGGTGTCTGTTCAATAAATTATCCCTGTCTGATTAAGGTCAGTGGTTTATGTTATAATTCCTGGACTGAAACAGAAATGTGAACTACTCTAGTCACTATGGAAGTCAGTATAAAGACTTCTCAAACAAATAATGCGGTTGAGCTTCACATACTTTTGAACTCAAGGCACTGTCGTAAGACACACTGTATTCATTCAGGCCCAGCTCCTTTGCAAGAAGTGGTTGCAGGTTTGGGCTTCCTGCAACTAATTCACAAGTCACCTTTTTCTACAAGTTCTCTAGTATTGCTAAAGTGTGACTACTATTACTATTGTTAAAAGGAATAATATGCCCACTTGCATATACATGTGCACATATTCACTCATAAATACATATCACTATTTTTACAAATATCAAGAGATTTTTCAAGTGAGAAATATGTCTTTTATAAAACAGAAATCTTCTACAATGTTCACCTTTCTTCGCATGTATCACATACGAACACCTGGAACCACAGCACATAATGCTCTATTCTTTTACAGCTGCCTAGATTTAAATCCATTAGTTTGTACATATTAGCATGCATCTGTACACATTTCATGGGGTGGAACTTCCCAGTAATATATTTTTTTAATTCATGCTGGTGATTTTTTCTTCCCAGTTTCTCTCATTTTCTATTGAACACTAGAAAGGCCTTGTATTATATGACTATCTTATTTTTTTAATGCATTGAAATTACCTTTTTATTTCAGGAGCATTTTTTTTTTTCACAAATCCTACCACATAAGGCATTAAAACAAGAGAACCATCTTTGGTGTATGTGAAATCATTGACACTTCACGGAATGAATGAATTCAACCTGAGTACAAAGCTTCTTCTCAAGGAAGAAGGAACTTCAGGAGATAAGTAATGTTAGTTCTTTACTACTCCTACAACAGATCTCTTAAGAAGAAAGGGCATGCTAACTTATTTCTAGTGATAATATTAGGATATAATGAGAAAAGAATGTGATTATATATTTATTCTTCTGATTGGTAAGACTAAGGACAGACAAAAAAATTAATAATTAATGACAGTTGGCCAAAATGACAAAAATTGGTCCCAGAAACAGGAACCAAATTTCTGTGGACTAGAACAGCTTCAGTTCCTGTTGACTTCTGGAACTGATGGTAGTCTTATCAGAGTCCTATTAAATTTCTATCTTCACATAAAGGGTCCTTTATAGATAATGCCCTCACAGGAAATACCTCTACCAGGAAACTTGCCATAATGCAACCACAACACACAGATCCCATCATCTCTCAGATCAGCACCCACATCAGCAGTCTAATTATTATGAGGAAAACAATGGTACCAAAGACTCCAGGATTTAATAATTTTCATTTCAGGAAATTAATTCTATGATGCCCTAATCACAAAGTGAGAAAATACTTTGGTGAGTTGAAACATTTATTTTCTCTCATTGTGGTAAATTTTTTTAATTGTCAGAAAATGAAAAGAATGGCTTATGTTAATGTTTTAAATTGAGCCAAGTGACTAATTTGTGATGATTTTAAAAATTCTGATATTATATCATATGGACCAATGTAGTCTTTTGTTATGACCTTTTGCTAGGGTAGTATGAATTTTACAGTGTTTAATGCATGTTTCTAATATTTGATAACCCTTCTATATTTTAACTGATATCTATAGAACATTTTATACTAAAACAAAAGAATATACCTTTTTCTCAGCACTTCATGGTACCACCTCCAAAATAGACCATATAATTGGTCAAAAAGAATCGTCAACCAATACAAGAAGATTCAAATAATTCCATGCATCATATCAGATCACCATGGCCTAAGGTTGGTCTTCAATAACAGCAAAAACAACAGAAAGCCCACATACACATGGAAACTGGGCAAGTCTGTACTCAATGATAACTTGGTCAGGAAAGAAATTAAAGACTTTTTAGAATTTAATGAAAATCTTGAAACATCATACCCAAACTTATGGGACACAATCAAAGCAGTTCTAAGAGGAAAATTCATAGCACTAAGTGCCCTGGTAAAAAAAAATGGAGATATTTTACACTAACAACTTTAACATCACACCTGAGAGCTCTACAACAAAAAGAAGCAAACTCACTCAAGAGGAGTAGATGGCAGGAAATTGTCAAACTCAGGGCCAAAATCAACCAAATAGAAAGAAAGAGAACAATACAAAGAATCAACAAAACCAAAAGCTGGTTCTTTGAGAGAATCAACAAGATAAATAAACACCTAGCCAAACTAAGTAAAGGGCCCAAAGGCAGTATCCAAATTAACAAAATTAGAAATGAAAAGGGAGACGTAACAACAGAAAAAGAGGAAATTCAAAAAATCATCAGATCCTATTATAAAAGCCTATACTCAAGAAAACTGGAAAATCTAGATGAAATGGATGGTTTTCTAGACAGATACCACATACCAAAGTTAAATCAAGAGCAGGTAAGCCATCTAAAGAGCCCCACATTGCACAAGGAAATAGAAATTATTAAAAACCTCCCAACCAAAAAAAGCCCAGGGGCAGATGGTTTTAGTGCAGAATTCTACCAGACCTTTAAAGAAGACATGATACCAGTATTCCTCAAACTATTCCACAAAATATAAACAGAAGGAAGACTACCTAACTTGCTCTATGAAGCCACAGTTACTCTGACACCTAAACTGCACAACAACCCAACCAAAAGAGAATTTCAGACCAATCTTGCTTATGAATATAGATGCAATAAAATAAATACTCAATAAAATTCTTGCAAACTGAATCCAAGAAGATATCAGAACCACCATTCATTACAATCAAGTAGATTTCATCTAGGGGATGAAACGGTTCAATATACAAAAATCCACTAATGTAATCTACTATATAAACAAACTATAAGAAAAAATCACATGATTATCTCCTTAGATGCAGAAAAAGCATTGGACAAAATACAACACCTCTTCATGTTAAAAGTATTGAAGTGATCAGGAATTCAAAGTCCATAACTTAACATAATAAAAGCAATTTACTGTAAACCAACAGCCAGTATCAAATTAAATGGAGACATACTTGTAGCAATCTCACTAAAATCAGGGACAAGACAAGGATGTCCACTCTTCCCATATCTATTCAACATAGTACTTGAAGTGTTAGCTAGAACAATAAGACAACAAAAAGACACAAAGTGGATACAAACTGGCAAAGAAGAAATAAAGTATCACTATTTGCAGATGATATGAGGAACATTTTCAAACAAAAATATTATGCTTATTTCACAGGCTCCATGAAGACTGTGTATAGTGTTACAAGAAAGCAGTTGACATGGTTTTGGGGACTTCATAGTTGTGAGTTCATAGGCATATTTTTAATCTTATTCTAATTTTGTTGTGCTAGGTTTAAATTTGTGAGACTTAAAGGAAATGATTAATATTAGCTTTCACACACATTGGAGAAAATTAGAAACTGGCAGATATTTTACAACTGGATGAAGAAAACAAGATTTTAAACTGTATTAAAAACATCTATGAATGAAAGATTTCCAGAATTAGTATAAAGTTGAACACATGACCAGTTGTGTCTTCAGAATAAAATTAACAAGTTTATAGTAGTTCTCTTTTTTGCTTTTGTGTTTCTTTTAACATAGATTAGATTTGACACCACACATACAAATTAAAGGATATTTTATCCAATCTGTAGATTCACCATTGCACATGTAGGAAGATAAAAAATTAGGTCAAATTCTTTTCTTTAAGATTTTCTCATACAATAGAAAAATTATTGAAATTGAGGAGCAAATAATTTCAGAACATTGCTTCTCTCATTCAGAAGTCCTTGTGTTGATAAATGGGCTATTCACACCTACCTAATTGACACCACTTAGGTCCTTTTTCAAGAAATTAGGAAAATTATAGACCCTTTATAGCATAGTTCTTCACAAAATTAAACCTTTTTTAAAATAGTAATGTTAAGCTAATTTTAAAGAAAGAAAAACCAGATTTATGTGCTCTGGAATGTTATTTTTAAAGACAATATCAATTGTTTGATTTTTACCAGTCAAGACGTGGGAGCCAGATGCTGGATTGAAAGCCTGCTAGCTCCAAGAGGCAGACAAAACATCCAGCTGACATTGCTCCTCAGTGAATGTTTCCCCAACAAGAGAAGTTTTCTTTTGTCACTATGTCTCAAAAATCCTTTAAATGAAATGTCCCTCTCTTCTTCCACCTGATTGTCTCTATCCATCCTTTTGACTTCGTCTTACTCTCTATGTTTTTTACTGTTTAGTCCCTGTAAACTGGTTGCTTGCTTGGCCACTTGACCTATGGTTGACTTTTCTAAAATTCTCTTTACAATCTTAATCTTGGACTAAGAATGTGTGCCAGGAATAGTCTGATTATATCGGCCTAGATAGAGTAATCAGCCCTTAATAATTCTTCAGCACTAAGGTCTGTCAGACGATCCTGGGCCAGAAGGTGAAAGAACAGATGCTCCAACGTTTTGTAGTAGAGGGAGTGTCCAGGTGTTCAGAGGTCTCTATAAATTGGCTAAGTTTTAGAAGCTATGCTTTGTGCTTCCCACAATTATAGGTAACTCAATCATTCTGGATTTCTGATGGGGTTGAAAACTTAAAGCCTCATAGTCAATCCTGGCTATTTACCTTGAGAGAAAAGATTTGAGTGAATGGTCATCAGCTAACATTCATTCTGGGGCCAAAAAAAAAAAAAAAAAAAGCCAGGTTCAGAACTGAGTGTTTTGCTTGGGATAGATGACAGAGGTTCTGGTTAGTCAACAAAATGATGGACTGGATATTAGAACTATCTTGTACCTCAGTGGTACAAATTGGCATAATTATGCTCTAATTGTATTTTGAGAGAAAAGTTTCATTTTAACAGGAAGGGTGATATGTAGGAGGAGCTAAGGTGGGAGGACTACTGAGAGGAAGAGAAGGAGTAAGGAGAGGAGGAGAAGAAGGAGAGGAGAAGCTAGGTGATGAGAGAGAGAAAGAGGGGGGAGACAGGGAGGCAGATGTTTACATATCTCCACCAGTCAAAGATAGTTGATATACCTAGGTTGGGTAGTGGGTTACACCTCTGATTGAGCATTACCAAACTTATAAAGCCTTTGATTAACATTTAAAAAAATGTATAAGTGCAAAAAGGAAAAAGGGGCATGGGATAGGGGTTTTCTAAAGGGGGAAATGGGAAAAGGGGATGGCATCTGAAGTGTAAATAAAATATCCAATAAAAATTGAAAAAAAGAAAAAAAGAATGTGTGCCAGGACTGAGTCACAGACAACAAGAAATAGTAAATAACAGAGTCACGGAGTTCACAATGTGATCAAGCATCCTGCAGCACTGAAAAACCTAGCTATTTCATGGCAATGAGACCTGAAAGTCTTGAGTGTGGGCTTTTTGAAGTTTTATTTGACAGTTTTGAGATTGCTGTGGATTTCACAGACATCATCAAAATCTTGAGTCCCTATGGTTTTGTACATTTAGTGTTTTGTTTTTTGTTTTGTTTTGTTATTTGGATTTTTTGAGGTAATGCAAACATCTTTAGTTCAGTTGCTGGGCTCATGGGTGGGTCTGGGATAATATTCTGCAGTGAAATTCATAAACAACACTAATATTAAAGATCGAATCTACATAGTCTCAGGACCTCATCAGACTTTCTTTTAAATAAAGTGTCTCAAGTTTATGTACATAAGAAACTCTTAGTTTTTATGATTTTGAAATTGTAGCCAAGGAATGTTTAATCTCAAAATAATTATGATTTCTAATACAGCCAGTAGTTTTACTCGCAATGCTACTGTTACTCTTTCTTTCATAAATATTTTTACTGACCATTTAAAAGTCTTTCTAAAAATCTCTTAAATGTATTATAAAATCCATTTTAAGAAATTAGGAAACACACAGGCAGTATGATGTGATATTAGCATTCTGCTCTATTCTATTTTACTCTATTTTGATCACACACAAACACACACACAAGCTTTTCTCAATACTTCTTTAATACCTGCATTTTGGTTGTACTTTGCATTATCTTCTTACCTTTTCAATTGAACAAATGTTTATTGAGGATGTACTACATGTCAAACACTTTTTTGACATTTTTGACATTGAGGAGTCAGTAGGAAATAAGCAAATGTTCTACTTTATGAAGACAAACTGGTATTTAGAACCTTTTGTATAAAAGAATGTATAAAATATAACACAGAAGCCAGGCAGTGGTGGCACACGCCTTAGATCCCAGCACTTGGGAGGCAGAGGCAGGCGGATTTCTGAGTTCCAGGACAGCCTGGTCTACAGAGTGAGTTCCAGGACAGCCAAGGCTACACAGAGAAACCCTGTCTCGAAAAATCAAATATATATATATATATATATATATATATATATATATATATATATATGTGTGTGTGTGTATATATAATATATATATAATATATATACACACACCTATATATATGTATATATATACACGTATATTGTATATATGTATGTATAACACAGAAGAAAAACACATGGAGAGATATTTTATAAGATTTTTAAATAATAACAGAAAGTTGGTGGAAAATAATAATTTGGGCAGAAAGCCTTAGAGCTAAGATCTAAGTAAAATAAAGGTGGAAATATATCTGGAAATGTGGCCTAGAGTTAGTAAATAGGACTCCCAAAAATATCTGATGTCAGGTGTCTGCAAAGATGACTGTGTCCAGTGTATTATTGGTATGCCCTAAAGTGTTATGGGTGATGTGATCTGACATAACTGTAGCCATTTTATAAGTAGCCTCCATGTTGTCCATAAGGTGAAATCAAGTTCATCCACTTTTCAAAAGTTATCACTCTAGCTGACACTGAAGAATGCTATTAATAGGTCAAAAAGCTATGGTTGTATGACTCATGCTCTGTAATCTCAATATTATGGAAATCCCCAATCTTACCTCAGTTAGGACATGTCAGCTTAAAACTCAGCTGATAATATTCTGTCTAGTAAACCAAAATGTAGTACTTCTTTCTTCCTTGCCTTCTGAATATTTGAAACTGTTTTTTTAAATAAGAATCCTGCCTTTATTTTTATTGGATATTTTCTTTATTTATATTTCATATGTTATCCTCTTTCCCAGTTCCCCACCCCAGAAACCACCTATACCATCCTTTATCCCCCTGCTTCTATGAGGGCATTCACCCACCCAACCACCCACTCTCGCCTCCCTTCCTTCAAATTCCTCTATACTGTGGCATTGAGCCTTCACAGGACAAAGGGCTTCTCTACCCATTGATGCCTGACAAGGCCATCCTCTGTTACAATGCAGCTGGAGCCATGAGTCCCTCCATGTGTACTCTTTGGTTGGTGGTTTAGTCCCTGAGAGCTCCAGGAGGAGGGGAGTCTAGTTGGTGGATGTTGTTCTTCCTATAGGGTTGCAAACTGCTTAAGCTCCTTCAGTCCTTTCTTGAACTCCTCCATTGGGGACCCTGTGATCAGTCCAATGGTTGGCTGTGAGCATCTACCTCTGTATTTGTCACGATCTGGCAGAGCCTCTCAGGAGACAGCTACATCAGGCTCTTGTCAGCATGCACTTCTTGGCATCCACAATAGTGTCTGGGTTTGATGACAGTATATAGGATTGATACTCAGGTGGGGAAGTCTTTGAATGACCTTTCCTTCAGTCTCTTCTCTACACTTTGTCTCTGTATTTTCTCACATGAGTATTTTGTTACCCTTTCTAAGAAGGTCCAAAGCACCCACACTTAGGTCTTTTTTCTTCTCGAGCGTCATATGGCCTGTGAATTGTATCTTATGCATTCTGAACATTTGGGCTAATATCTACTTATCACTGAGTACATGCCATGTGTGTTCTTTTGTGATTGGGTTACCTCCCTCAGGATGATATTTTCTAATTTCATGCATTTGCCTAAGAATTTCATGAATTCATTGTTTTTAATAGCTGAGTAGTACTCCATTGGTACAAAGACAGGCAGTAAGATCAGTGGAATAGAATTGATGACCCAGAAATGAACCCATACACCTATGGTCACTTGATCTTTGACAAAGAAGCTAAAACCATCCAGTGCAAAAAAGACATTGTCAACAAATGGTTCAACTGGATGTCAGCATGTAGAAGGATTCAAATTGATACATTCTCATCTTCTTGTACAAACCTCAAATCAAGGTGGATTGAGGACTTCCAAATAAAGCCAGATACACTGAAACTAATAGAAGAGAAAGTGGGGAAGAGCCTCGAACACATGGTCACAGGGGAAATTTTCCTGAATAGAACACCAATGTCTTATGATCTGAGATCAAGAATCTACAAATGGGACCTCATAAATTGCAAAGCTGTAAGGCAAAGGACACTGTCAATAGGACAAAATGGCAACCAACAGAATGGGAAAAGATCTTTACCAATTCTACATCCAATAGAGAGATAATATTCAATATATACAAAGAACTGAATAAGTTAGACTCCAGAGAATCAAATAACCCTATTAACCCTATTAAAATGGGGTACAGAGCTGCTAAACAAAGACTTTTTAACTGAGGAATATTGAATGGCTGAGAAGCACCTAAAGAAATGTTCAATATCCTCAGTCATCAGGGAAATGCAAATCAAAACAACCCTGAGATTACACCTCACACCAGTCACAGTGGCTAAGATAAAAAACTCAGATGACAGCAGATGCTAGCAAGGATGTGGAAAAAGAAGAACACTCCTCCATTGTTGGTGAGATTGAAAAATGGTACAACCACTCTGGAAAACAGTCTGGTGGTCCTCAGAAAATTGGACATAGTATTACCTGAGGACCCAGCTATACCACTCCTGGGCGTATACCCAGAAGATGCTCCAACATATAATAAGGACATATGCTCCACTATGTTCATAGTAGCCTTATTTATAATAGCCAGAAGCTGGAAAGAACCCAGATGTCCTTCAAAAGAGGAATGGAAAAAGAAACCTGCCTTAAAAACAAACAGGTATGACAGTTTGGTTCTTGATTCCTTTCTCTCATCCTGACTGATAAGCCTCAATTAAGTATTTGACAAATTTTCATAGTATCTGTGATCTTTGCCAGAGTGGTCAGTGCACCGCTAATCCTAGATCCATCCCAACAGTGGGTAACTTCATATTTTAAACTGGGTTTTAATTATATAAATTTATTTATTATCTACCTGAAATATAAGGTTGAATGGCCATTCTGTATTTTTAATTAATTAAAAAAAAAAAAAACCAATTTGCTGTGGGGAGCCGACAGAAGGTGGCTATCATCCTTGCAGCCATATTGAGCCATATACCCTGACAAGAGATTTGATTACATTACCCTACAACAGCTGAGCACACTCTGAAAACATCTTGTTTTAGATACCCAGGATCTTTCCTTGGGTGTGTGAGACTTAAAGGTGTGTGACTTAAGGGCGTGACTTAGAGATCAGATTTAGAGACAAGACCTAAGGGCATGGCTTAAAGGTGTAACCTAAAGGCGTGGCTTAGAAGTGAGACATATAAAAGGCAAGAGGCAGACAGAAGAGTACAGTACAACTTAGAACTAGGAATTAGGTTAGAGAGTACAACTTGGAGTACAACTTGGAGTAGGAATTAGGCATTGAAGAAAAAGACACTTGGACTAGAGAAGAATAATTATTAGGTATTAAGCACTAGGCACTTGGAGGAAGAAATTGCAGTTAGACATTAGGCACTTAGCACTTAGAAGAAGTAACTTGGAACTTGGAGGCACTAAAAACTAGGGACTAGGAGCTCAAGACTTGGGTCTTGGACTAGGAAGAGAGATTGAAGAATAAACGGGATTGAATCATACTCTGTTCTCCATTCCTCGTGTCTGTCCTCACTCTCTCTCTCTCTTGCTGAACCCAGACCGGAGCAGATTGGGGCACTTTGGGCTCTAACAATTTAACCCCCAAAGCTTTTGGCAGTGCGGGTTCAAACATTGACAGAGCGGTCCCCAACATTTTGGCCCCTGAACGTGGGCCAGCTCAGGCCGCGACAATTTGCTGCATCATGGATTTGAAGATTTTTTATTTCCTTTTACAAAACAATGTGGATGCTGAACAAGAAGTCCAAGCAGAGGAAGAGGAACATACTAAGACTTACATGCAGTATGGCTAGCCATGAATATTTAAGACGCATTGGGTTAAAAGTATTATTGTATTTGATTTTATCTACATTTATTAGTGTTTTACTAAAAGCTTTACAATTACATATATGTTTTTTATTACATTTTCTATGGGATAGTGGAACAGTGAAAGAAAATGGCTGGAATTGAATCAATCATGTAATATGACCTTGAAAAACTGTGTTGCTTCTTCAAGTCTGTGACAATGAGCTTACATTTGAGATAAGTTAAACTTGCTTCTTTGGAGTGACAATAGAGTGTTTTAATGCCTTGCTTTGTGTCCTGCGAGCTCAAGTCATTGTAATTTGCAATCGTAATTGACTCATTGCCTGCTATTCAAAAACCTACTTTTCAGAGTCATTTTTTTCCCAGAATTATAATTAGGATGCCTAATGCATACTAAAAACTTATTGAAAAATATAAAAGTAGATTGAGTTGTTTCCCTTTTAAATAATGAGTTGCAAGATCTCACATGAGGAAGTTAATTAAACAAATGAGCTGTGGTGCTCCGGATATGACTCTCACCTGTTCATGTGTAAAATTATAATTCCTGTCATGGCAGCAGAGCCATGAACACTATGCAGACCTGGGGAGGGAGATAATGGTGGTCAGAGTCAAACTCTGGGTTCACTTAAGGATGAATAATTGTTATTTTCCCACCTTGGCTTATATATTGTTTAGCTACTAGAGATAACACTTCAAGCAGAGCTTGATTAAACAATATCTTTGACTTATTCCTGTAAGTTCTCTTCATATTTCTCTAAAAACAATATCTTTTACTTTTTGCTTAAGTTCTCTCTTTTGTATTTTCCTGGCCTTATGCCCTGGTTTCTCCAGAGGACATTTTTACTAAGTTTGTCTCATGCCTACAGTGTTCCTCAGTCACAGGGCCACAGCTGGGTGAAGACTTGTGCTTGAGAAAGGGCTGTGTAGACCATATGAACTCCAATAAGAAAAGTCCAGTGGGCATCATGATGTAGCCATAAAGATTATTAGAAAATGAATATTTAGTCCTTAATAACCTCATGAATAGGATTAATATCCTTATGAAAGATTACCCAACCCTTGGACCATAAGTTAGATCCCAATGTGGCCATGGTTCCACAGCCTCCATAACTTTAGAAAATACATTCCTGGGTTTACATAGTAACTTTTTTTATAGAAATAAATGAAGTGAGAGACAGGTCAAGTGAATATGATGGTGTGAATTTCAGGCTGTGAAAATGGCCAATGCTTGGAGTTTATTGTTAGGGTGTTTTCTATGTTTTATTTAGAAATAGCTAAGTGGAGTTAACAGACAACAGTCCAGATTACCTTACATGGATAGTTGGTTTTCAAAACATCAGAAATCCACAGAATTGACGTGACAAACATTTCTGTGTTAATGTTCATTTTGATTAGAGACCTGTCTGCTCCTGACAGCTTCCTATATTGAATTCTAAGAAGAAATTGAGCATCTTTGGAGTTACCCTAGTTGTGGTGAGACAGCCACTAGGCAAGAATTGCCTCTTTCCTTCTACAGACAAATTACTATCCAGAAAAGGACACACTTGCAGAATAGTCGACTGATTATATCTGCCCAGACAGAGTAATCAGCCCTTAATAATTCTGCAGCACTAAGGTCTGTCAGATGATCCTGGGCCAGAAGGCAGAAGAACAGATGCTCCAACGTTTTGTAGTAGAGGGAGTGTCCAGGTGTTCAGAGGTCTCTATAAATTGGCTAAGTTTTAGAAGCTATGCTTTGTGCTTCCCACAATTATAGGTAACTCAGTCATTCTGGATTTCTGATGGGGTTGAAAACTTATAGCCTCATAGCCAATCCTTGAGAGAAAAGATTTGAGTGGATGGTTGTCAGCTGACATTCATCCTAAAGCCAGGTTCAGAACTAAATGTTTTAGTTAGGATAGATGACAGAGGTTCTGGTTAGTCAACAAAATGATAGACTGGGTATTAGGACTATCTTGTACCTCACTGGTACAAATTGGCATAATTATGCTCTAATTGTATTTTGAGAGAAAAGTTTCATTTTAATAGGAAGGGTGATATGTAGGAGGAGCTAAGGTGGGAGGAGTACTGAGAGGAAGAGAAGGAGTAAGAAGAGGAGAAGAAGGAGAGGAGAAGCTAGGTGATGAAAGAGAGAAAGAGGGGGGAGACAGGGAGGCAGATGTTCATGTATCTCCACCAGTCAAAGATAGTTGATATATCTAGGTTGGGTAGTGGGTTACACCTCTGATTGAGCATTACCAAACTTATAAAGCCTTTGATTAACATTTTTTTAAAAAAAAAATGTATAAGTGCAAAAAGGAAAAGGGGGCATGGGATAGGGGTTTTCTAAGGGGGGAAATGGGAAAAGGGGATGGCATCTGAAATGTAAATAAAATATCCAATAAAAAAAAAAGAATATGGCCAATGAAAGTGTAAGGCCTGCCAGGAAGGGAGGAACACCCTCCCTGTTCTCCGGAATACACTGCCACCCCAATAACTGCAAAGACACCAAACTTGATGTAACAGCAAAAGGTATATTTCAATCAATGCGTTGAGGTTGCACTTCTAGCCTGTCCTACACAGAGGCAAGCAATGAAGTATGACCCCCCACTTAGCGAAAAGATAGAGCTTTTATAGTAAAAACTGCAACCCAGGGAGACAAGGGGGAAATATCAAACACTATCCAATTTGTCTTGTGGTTAGTTTTGTTCCTGCTATTCAGGATGTATGGGCATGTTGAGAACTCCCAACTCAAACTCTCCTGGTATCCAGGGTGCACAACTCAAACTCTCCTGGTATCCAGGGTGCATGGGCCTCCCAACTCAAACTCTCCTGGTATCCATAGCACTTGATCACGTTGACCTGAACTCCCAGCTCTGAACTCCTATCTCATCTAATTTGTCTTGTGGATAGCTAATTTCCTGGAGCCTAGAGCACAGAACAAGCTGATCTGCACTTTTGACTCCATCTATGAAAAGTTTAAAAGATTTTTAACTCTTTCAAAAGCTTCTGAGACTGGGTCACATTGATGTGTTGGAGGAATGGAAAAATATCATGGATCCAGTTGTGTGAGTAGGTAAAGAGGCAGGTAAGAAAACATGCTTTAACCAGTTTCTTTGGGGCACAACCAGTACCTGTGAGATGTGCCTTGTCCCTTGCACTCCATTTTCTGGCCCACAAGTCTGCCTGTATTACTAGGGCCTTCCAGCACCAGGGTCAGCACCCTAGGGGTGCTCCTAACATCAGTAAGCTGGACCCTGTCCCCTATACTCATTTTCTAGCCCACAACTCTACCTGCATTTCCAGAGGTCTGAAGGCAACAGGGACAATGAAATGTGTAACAGTCAGCATAAGAATACAATCAATAATAGACAGGAAATATGATACCAGCAGAGTCCTTAAACCCAATCTTTAGGAAAATAATATGCACTTTTAAAGTGGAAATAAATAAATTCCTTAAAGAAATACAAAAAAATACAAGCAAACAGATGAAAGAAACAAATAAAACTGTTTAAGACGAGAATATGAAAATAAAAGCAATGATGACAACATGAAATAAGGGAATCCTGGAGAAAGAAAACCTAGGTAAGAAAACAGAAACTACAATTCCAACTACCATCACTAGAATACAAGAGATGAAAGAGAAAAATCTTAGAAGTAGAAAATACAAGAGAAGAAATTGGTATTAAGGAATGCTTTGGAAGAGAGAAAGGAAGAATTGAATGAGCCAGAGGGGTCAAGGACACCAGAAGAAAACCTATAGAACCAAATAACCTGGGCTGCATACCTGGTTTAACTTATCTAGTTTAAATTTTCTTTACTTTTAACCATGTTTTAGCATCAAAGCCATATAATTTACTGGCATAAATTAATCATATTATTTAATGATCTTTATATTTTTATAATGGGATATTGAATCTCTTATTTATCCAATAGGCTGCTTTATTTTGTTTATATTAGCCTGGACACCTTTAATGAATATAAAATCTTTTTGAAGCTTTTGTCTTTTATTCATTTCCCTTAACCACAGTTGTTCTTTTACACAACTATAGGAAATTTTCTCTAAATTCTTGTCTTGCCTGTAACTCTAGTGTTCCTTTTTTTTTTTTTTTTAAACATACTTTCCCTGGAGGGCTAGGCAAGTCCAGAATATAGTTAAAAGTTTCAATGCTGACACTAGTGAAAGAAACAAACATCAACTGTTAGGAGTTTGAAATTTCTGATAGATCACAGGGGTCATATTATGTTGAAACAGACTGTAATATTGTTTACAGAAAATATACTTAAATAGGCTTTTCAATATAGGGAATCTATTGTGTTTTGAGAAAGCTTGCCAGCAATGTTTTTTTCCATGACAATCATGAACAGAAATACAACTATTTCAGTATTATTGGGATCTTTATAATTCCTCAAAACTGCAAAATTTTCCCTATTTGTACTTCAGGAACTTTGAAATAGATAGTAATGTTAAAGCATATATATATTTACATTTAATTTTAGTACCTACTGAATAGAAGTTTTTAAACATATAGACTCTTACTTTGATATTTCCAGTTTTAGTCAAACACTCTAGGATTGATCACTTTTTGTCCAATTGATTGTTTATTTAATTATATCTCAAGTGAAGTTTCCTCTCTTTCCTATCATCCTCATCTATCCCTCTCTCACTTCCCATCCCTCTACCGTCAACCTCTGCTCTCCTCAGAAAAGCTGAGTCCCCCCATGGATACCAACTTGCCTTGACATAACAAGTTCCAGTAAGACTAGATGCATCTTCACTTGAAGCTTGACAAAACAGCCAAGTTAGGGGAAAGAGATCCAAAGACAGGCAATGTAGTTAGAGATAGCCTCAGCTGCTGCTTTAAGAGTCCCATGTGAAGACACAGCTGCACAACTGGTCAGGTATGCTTGGGTTACAAAGGGAAGAGACATGTAGAGAAACTTGGACAAAGGACCTAGGGGAGAAGTGGAGGAGGAACTCACAAAAGTAGCTAAGAAAATGTCCACTGCTTAACAGTTGAACTTTAGAGGGAAGCAGATGGTCTCTGCATGAACATGGTGATCAGTGACAACCTGGATCAGTGATTTTTCTTGTTGCTGTGACATTTCTGGTGGAAAGAAAGAAGGGCTTTATCTTCTTTTATAGCTTCAGTGGTCTAAAGCTACAGTCTTCCCATGGTATTCTAAGTCTGAGCCTGTGTTGAGGAAGTTGGAATATAGGACAGACTTGTTACCCTATGACAGAGAGGAAGGCATAAACTTCAAAGTCAAACTCCATGGGAATTAGTTCCTTAAACTAGGAAAGATTTCTCTCAAATAAATGCCACCAGCTGGTTGCTGAGGGTACAACTAAACATACCAGGAAAGTCAGTCATATATATACTTAATGTCCTGGGTATATTTGGACATACCAAGTGGTAAGGACAAAGGATAAAGAGACATATTAGAGAGAGATAAAATCCCTTTAGATGAATGAAAGAATGTCTGAGAGACTTGCATTTTTTCACTGTATGCATTTGCTTTCAGACTCACCAACAGTCATTTATCAGGTACAGAGTGTAATACTGCATTCCTCTTGTGAAGATCCCAAGCCAGCCTTAGAGGAGAACATACACACTGGATATGACATTAAGAAAGTGATTCCACCACTGCTGAATGATTCAGGACTGAACCTGTGACACACCACCAGACCTTACCACTACTAACATGTTAGAGACACCAAGGCAACATCTGACCTAAGAGCCCAGCACATAAACCTTTATAGTGGCCAAAGTGAAAATGAAGACCCAATTTTCCTATATCCATAGTTCTTGAAAGGTCCCTAAGTGTAACCGTGCTTTGAGGCTTCTACAATTCTGCTTCTGACTGACTATTCTTGCTGGGATGTATCAACCCAGGATATGGTTTTGTGCTTAAAATATTACCCTGAAAAAGACTCAGGGATATACTTGGGTCTTGAACACCCACAGCAGTTGCTGGTCAACTAATAAGAATTGCCTATTTGCTTGAATCCATGCCTGATTGAACTTCTTTGGTGGATATCTCATAACAAATTTAGAGTTTCCAGATTTGATCTCCAGAGCACTTATGTCATCATGTGTTCAATGACAAAACGACCCACTGTGTTAGTTATTAAAAAACAACTTTGCAATCTATATTAGAAATCCACACTGTAAATTGGCCCACCAAAGATTAGCCTGTTTTTTACATAAATCATTTTCCAAACTAGGTTCATGTAAGAAATTTTACTCTTCAATAACCAGGAGTTCATCTATATCAAAATTGCTAACATGTACAATAAATTATAGGAGAATAAGCTTTAGGAAATTTTTGGACATACCAAAATCATGGTTAAAGGAAAAGTGTTGTGTTGAATTGGCATTCCAATATGTTATTCCTCTTGTACTAGAAACTATGTATTCCTCTGAATGCAGTATTTAAAATGCAAATTTTTATAGTAAAATCATATTTTTTTCTATATTAAATGTTCCCAGTACCCAGTGAGTTGGCTCATCAAGTGAATGGCACTTGTTCTGCAAGCCTAATAAACTGAGTCTGAGTCTAGAACCATGTGAGGTAGAATCACAGAG
Source organism: Arvicanthis niloticus (assembly GCF_011762505.2). Classification (NCBI taxonomy): domain Eukaryota; kingdom Metazoa; phylum Chordata; class Mammalia; order Rodentia; family Muridae; genus Arvicanthis; species Arvicanthis niloticus. The sequence continues at coordinate 76,917,363 of NC_047662.1, read as the reverse complement.
CAGACTGCACAAAATTGTTCTTTGCCCTCAACACATACATGGTGATGTGTGCATGCACACATGCATGGGCACACACACACACACACTAAATAGAATTAAAATGTTCTAAGAAAAGTACCTGTCTAAAATTGAGACACTTGCTAATAAAAAGAAAGAAACTGCCTACCTCCTGAGGCTCCTGAAGCAATAGTGGTATAACATCTGCCTACTAAAGCAAGATAAGTAATATATATGTTTTGGGGTCAATCATTCATTAGCCAAACAGCATGCACAGCCCTTTTGGAATTTGGTTTCTTCATCACTAATAGAAAGAAGTAGTCCATGCTCAGGGACCACACTATTTTCTGTATTGTTCTTATTTTAGTATATGTGCTGCCAAAGTGAGACCTGGGATGGGGGAGATTCCCAAGAGTTTATGGGGGCAACTGTAGCAGAGACTTTTAGCAGCAGAGATATGAAGAATGAAGTGGTCACTTTCTGTAGCCAAGCAGGACTTCAGTGGATGGAGGAAGACATCAACCCACTCACAAAACATTCAACCTAGAATTTGTTCTGCCTACAAGATGTGCAGGGATAAAGATGTAGTACAGAGATTCAGGGAATGTGCAACTGCCTCAACCCATGACACCATTAATGATGCATTGCTATGCTTGCAGACAGGAGCCTAGCCTAACTGTTTTCTGAGGGGCTTCCTCTAGCAGTGGATGGAAATAGATGCAGAGACCCACAGACAAACATCTGGTGGAGCTGAGGAAGTCTTGTAAAAAAGCTGGAGATAGGATTAAATGAACTGAAAATATCAAGAATACCATAAGAAGACCTACAGAATCAACTAACCTGGGCCCAAAGAGACTCACAGAGACTGAATGACCAACTAAAAAGTATGCAGAAGCTAGACATAGGCCATCTACATATTTGTAGCAGATTTGGAGCAAAGGCTGTCTCTGACTCTGTTGCTTGCCATTGGATTTAACCTTGCTGGACTGCCTGGTGGGAACTCAGTGGGAAAGGATATACTTAGTCCTGCTGTTACTTAATGTTCCAGGGTGGGTTGGTACCTAGAATGGGCTTCCTCTTTTCTGAGGAAGAAGGAAGTGGATTGTGGGGGGGAAGAATTTGTGAGGGTGAGCATGGGAGGAGAAGAATGGAGAGCTGCAATCGTCATGTAAAGTAAATTAATTAATGAAGAAAAGAAAGAACCTCATTGCTTCTTTTTCTTATTGGATGTTTTATTTATTTATATTTCAGACACCATCCCCCTTCCTCATTTCCCCTTCCTAGAAAATGCCCTATCCCATTCCCACCTCCTTCTTTTTGCTTTTATACCATTTTAATTTCATGCAAGTATGAAGGTCAGTTCTAGGTTAAGGAACTAGCAATACAATAGATGAAAATATTCAAGGAACAAGCTTCACCAAAGAAGAAAGAAAGAAAGAAAGAAAGAAAGAAAGAAAGAAAGAAAGAAAGAAAGAAAGGAAGGAAGGAAGGAAGGAAGAAAGAAAGAAAGGAAGGATGGAAGGAAGGATCCAAATCACAAGCAAGAAACTCTTACCCAATGGGCCAGATCCGGCCAGTAACCATTTTTATAAAGTTGTAGTGGTGTACAGTCACTTTTATTTGTTTATGTGAAGCTGGTTTTATTCTGTAATAGAAGAGTTAAACAGATCCAAGTAGTCATAATGGAGACTATATGGCCTGTTGCCCTTAAAATATTTACTCTCGAGCTCAGTATAGAAGAAGGGGGATGGGGAAGAGGAAGAAGGAGAAAAGTTTTTTGTCTGCTCAACCATGTTTCTGCCAGCATTGGATCCTACAGTGTATATCCTAAACACCAGGAGGTTCAATTGTAGCTAGGACATAGGTGTTAGCAGGTGAGTAACCACTCTTAGAACCCTTCTCATACAATTGAAATATTCCATGTACTCTTAGATAGTTGCTTCACCACCTATATCATTCTGGTAAATGATCCAAACATCAAGTTGCTGTAAGGAGTTCCGAGTGAACAGTTTGCAAGCAAGGCTGGCTGTCTAGCCCATGCCTCATGGAAAATGTATGACGTGATTCACTCTCAGGTAAGTATGCAATGTGTTAGCTCCTGATTTCAGCTTCAGAAACCAAAATATTCCTTAGTTCAGCTGGCTTTGAGAGTAGGGAGAGTGTGCCTTGCCAACCAGATGAACAAACCTTGCTATTCTGTTTATTTTACTTTCGGGAAAGGCTCAGTCAAAGGAGAAGGGTCGCCAATTTTTTCTGAGCTAGTGTCTGACTGTTTCTGTCTTTCTTTACACACACACACACACACACACACACACACACATTCATGTAAAGAGTGTATATCTTCTTTCATGGATGCTGCCTGCATGCCTGTAGAGAACAATTACTTCAGCTTCCCTTACAGAGTGCTTGGAGCAGCTTGATATTCAGCAATCACAGGGCTGCTTACATTTAGCAGGCCAGTCTCCATTACCTCCTTACTGCTGCCTAAAATTTGCTACAACACCAAAGGGATTTTCCTGGATAATTTCTCCTCTCAACATTTAACTCAAGACATGTAAAAGTGAGCCATCATTATAGTTTTAACAGAAGAGAATTTATTTTAAAAAAAGATATCAACATAAAATCTCAATCATTAAGTGATTACAGACTTGATCCTTTATAGTCTCAAAAAAATCCTACATTTCACAAGATTTTTCTTAACACGTGTATGTGTTTCTAAAAAGGTATACATATTCTGACAGTGACATTACCAAATTATTGGTACTTAGCAATGAATAAATTCACACCAGATGCAAACAAAATAACAATAATAAAGAAAATAGACAATGTGGGGCTGTGGCTAGTGCTTGGGCATGGGTTCTGTTGGGCTAAATTGTGGGCCCCACATGTCTGCTGTCCAGGTTGCTGGAGGAATGGCTCAGAGTGCAGAAGTGCTGGAATTCAACTGAGTTTACTCAATACGGAGATTGGCAAACACTGGGCTATTGGGAGCCACAGAGCTCCACTCCGAGCGTGGGGACATGCCAGCCTGAGTTGGGGGGGGGGGGCTGGAGTTCTTGGGTTGGGGTTTCCCGGGCCAAGCTGACTGGCTGCAGACCAGCTGATCTCAGCCCTTGGGCTCCCAGGCATTGCTGAGAAGGCTGCAGAAGGGTTGAGATGGGGGGCATACGGGCTGGACCGGCCTGCACCCAAAAGGGGTGATGGGGAGAAACTCTGTCAGTGCCCCACAGGGTAGGTGAGACTCTTGGCTTGCTTTGCTGGGTCACAGCTGGCTTGGCTAACTCCACGTGGGCTGGCGGCCTCTCTGTGGCTGGAACATAGATAAGTCCTTCACAAGAGATTAGGTGGTAGCTTGTTAGTTGAAGACTTTCTCCATGGTCTCCCATGGTGGGCTCCGAAGACAAGAGGTAGTTCATGGTTTTATTGTCACGGCAGAAAGGAAATGAAGCTGTACCCCATGTTCTCAGGGCAGGCCTGAGAACTTTTCAAGGTGAGAGGTCTGGAAAGGAATGAATAATTGGCTATGCCATCTGGCCTTTAGGTATCTCATGAATATGGAGATCTCTTGAGGCTCTGTGGCCTGTAGTCACACATGACCTAAGTGTGCTTCATGACCTAAGGCCACAAACCTCTCTTTGGGAGGGGCTGTGGATGGTTGATGCTAAGTGAAAGGAACCAGGACCCAGGAGCAAGGCCAAACACCTACTATCCCTTTAGGGTTGCCAGGGTTTGTGGCCTGCACTCTGCCAGGTACACAGCTACCTCCCAACAAGACAATACTTTAATCTTCTAATTGTTTAACAGGAATGTGGTACTGGTTGGTGTTAGAAGATGCTGATGAGTTTCTTGTAAAAGACAGCTTCCTGTTTTCATTCTCTTGGTTGTTAGAGACTGAATAATAGAAACACTGTAATAAATTGGAACTAAAATATAAAATGTCTTCCACAGGTTCAGGTTTCAAATGCATGGGGCTCCAACTTTTAGTACTCTCTTAATGGCTGTGGAGTATTTAGGAGAAGGAACAAGAGAAGGCTAGCAGATGTAAGTCACTTGAGTGAACCTTTAAATATCATAGCTGTTCCTAGTACTGGCTATTGATTCTGTTTCGTGCTTCCCCTAAGGCTGAGTAGCTCTTGATAGGCTTGAAGACCCCCAAACTCAGGAGACCCTTCCTTAAGTCTCAGGAAATCACAACCACCCAAAGATCACAAGAAACCATACCTGGATGCAATCAGCAGAGGTTTATTAGGGAAGAGAGCTGGCAGCCAGCAGGAGTAGAGTTCAACCCCGCCAGCCAGTCTGAGGAGGGTTTTAAAGGGAAAAACCACAAACCAGGGGAGTGGGAAGGGGGGTGAGGGGTTGTCAAGGATACAAAACATAAAAATAGTGGAACATTTCAGTGGTACTCACCCTAAATGATTAGAGTCATGTGAAAATCACTCTGTACACTCATTCCTCTCAAAAATGTAGTTCTACCATGTCATTACCAACTATTTCAGGTTAACTATTTTCACTTCTTCCAGCAATAGCCCCAACTAGATGGCTTTCTTCTTTCTCTGTGGTCAGGAATGTGTCTTCCTGCCTTTTGGGCTTTTCCAACCCACAGGTGGGGTCTACTCCCTGAGGCTTGAGGAATGTAATCCAGTAAGTGTCCTCTGATTCAGGGATAATGTCCTCTACCCAGAATGTGTCCTGGGGCAGTGAAAGCCTGAAATCTTATTTTCAGTTCCGTGTTCTGGAACCTGCCCCTTTTCTGCCCAGGTCTAAGGGCAAAGAAAAAGTCTACATATTTCATAAAATGGTCTTTATAATTTTTCACTCTACAGTCTGGCACAACTCTATATCAGAGCTATGTTCTACACCATGTCTTCCTTGCCATGATGGAGGCAAATATCTCTGAAACTATGAGCCAAAATAAATTCTCCTACTTTTACATTTTTTTTTTTTTTGTGGGGTTGGGGATTTAGCTCAGTGGTAGAGTGCTTGCCTAGCAAGTGCAAGGCCCTAGGTTCAGTCCTCAGCTCTGAAAAAAAAAAAAAAAAAAAAAAAAAAAAGATTTACATTGTTTTTTTTGTCAAGTATTTTGGTCACAGCAACAGGAAAGTACCCAAGAGTTGGGCAGAATCCATCTATTAATATGTGTATATCATATCATTGTGCACTTTAATAACAAGATGAATATCCTAGAAAATAGAGAAGTTTTTAATAGAGAGTTTGGGAAATATGATCTTTCTAAAATTAATGCTGAAATTCAATTTCTAAGGTAATAGTATAATTTGGAAACTCCTCATGGTAGTTAGATCCTCTCTCCTAAATAGGATTAATGTATTTATGAAACAAGAGCCATTTCCAGTTTGGATCCTTCATTTGTCATATGCCTTTTCTGCAATGTGAAAAACCTAAGGGATATTATCATGAAAAATAGTCTTGGACTAGTATACACCTGACAAAATTTATACTTTACATAATTTAGAATTATAAAAAATTAAGTTCTTTTATTAGTAAAATATTCAATAATTTCTTTTATTAGTAAAATAGTCAATATCCAATATTCATGTACCAAGATAGAAAGTTTCAGGGAAAACTTAGCTGAGTAAAACATACATCTTCATCTACTCGACCAAGCAACTTTCTCAAAAAAAAAAAAAAAAAAAAGCCAGAGAATTAAGCCTTTTCAGTACTTTCTAAGAAGAAAAGGAGAGAAAGAAGAATGAGGATTTTAAAACACCAGACATGAAACCATCTCCAACCTCTGCAAGCTCATTCTACTCCAGCATACACACACACACACACACACACATTTCCATAATCAGTGCAGATATTTGGGAACTGGCAGTGATTGTTAACTCTACAGAGGTATCATGAATATTCATGTCCTTCCCACCAAAATTAACAAAGAAACAAAAAACAACCTAATAAGTAAGCAAACAAAAAAAGACACAAATAATAAAACAGCTATCTCAAATTAAATATGAAAGCAAATCATAAAAATTTTCATAACAGGAACTGGAGAGATCACCCAACTTCTAAGAGTGTATGCTACTTTTACATAGGACACAATTCCAGGTCTGAACACCCATGCCAGGCAGCTGAAACTATCTGTATCTCTAGCTCCAGGGCATCTGACACCCTTTTCTGCAGCCTACACTCACATGACTATACCCCAACACATGTGAATGCACACACATAATTTTAAGAACTAAAATTATAAGAAAATGAACACAATAGTGATAATTAGAAGAAAAGAAACAGGCCAAAGTTTCTACCATCTAGAAGCCATAGTTCTGTCTCCCTAGTACCTGAACCATACCATGGCATTTGTTCTTGTATTTTGAAGGATAGGGGTAGGTTTTTGTTTTTGTTTTGTTTTTTTTTTTTTTTTTTGGGTATGATATTCTAGGGGAAGTAGAACCCAAGTTCTATAAGCTGGTGTCTTTAACCTCAGTTTTCCTCCACTCTTTTTGGATTTTGGTTACTAGTGCTCCCATTTTGAAGTAATTTCTAGACCCAAACCAGCCTCCACCATTTATCCACTTGGCTACCTGGCAAGTCTGACTGCAGAAAGGAAAAGGGAAAATGCTTTTCTTGGCTTGAGTTAGTAAACTTTTACTAAATGTCTAACACATGGTGAGTGCCCACGCCCTAGACATAAAAGACATAATAAATTTGGCTTCATTCTACTGTAACTTTGTTTAAAGAAAACTGAAATGCAGAGTGCAGTTTGTACAGTGACACAGTGTGTATTCCTTTGTGTAAGGTTCAGATTAAACACAATCTAGGCTAGTCCCTTGCTTCATCCCTCTTTTTCATGATTCTTAGCAAATGCTTGAGAGATCATGTCTAATGGAAATGGATTTTCCTGGCAGGAAGATCATCTGGCACACATATTTCAAACAATTCTCGAAGAAGTAAATAAATAAACAAATGGACTTGCACATGTAGGGTAGACTGTGGGTGGCCATTTTGAGGTTAGCCTCTATAGCAGGAAACAGCCGCTCATGCTTTGCAAAGTCACAAGCAACTAATTACTCACACTCAGAATTCAGACACCCTTTCAATCTTTTTGGCAGGGCAGTACAGCATTGTGACATATAAACTGTGTTACACACAAGTCTTGGGAAGTAGGCAGTGGGTACACATAAAAAGAAAAGAGAATGTAAAGCTGTGGCTTCAGTGGAGCCTAGCTGCCTCTTGTGCTCACCAGCTTCTGACTCACATGCGTTCCCTCTGTTCAGGCTTCATTGTTATAGCACATGCAGCTGGGTAAAGGCAAGCACATTACAACCTCTGATGCAAAGCCAAAAGACAACTGCCTCACTTGCTAAAAGTTGGTTGCCTCACCAGCAATAAAATGCTCACAGGCCAACTGTGTATGATGAACACCTGAATTAGTGGCAGTGCATCCTTCATCACCTTTTTCTTTTTAAATGAAGAAATATTTTCCCCTGTGGTCTAATGCCTATTTATAGGCTGCTAATTACAGGAGAAACTGTTCAGATGAAGCCAAGCTTTCCCGTGTAAAATGATCAGAGGAGGGTCACAAGTGCTAAACATGTGTCATCTGCCACCAGCCTGAGCTCAGCTGCTTATTATGTTTTGTTCACTTTCAGACTGTTGTTAATTGGGGAAGCACTCACATTCACACAAGTGTGCCTCATTCTGTACACAACTGCTACCAATAATAAACAGTGGGTGGCTAGACTCCTCAAGTCCATATAGGAAGATCACTTTCCTGCCATTTGTTTTCTATTTGCTTGAAATTAGGAACTTATGAGATTACTGTGTATACTATTGTAGTTATTTAAATACATTTCCTCTTAAAGAATTCAAGAGACATATAGATTCATTCATCTGCCTCCAAGAGGGATATAGAAAGTGACAAGCTTGATCTGAGGCTTCATAGTTAACATCAAGACACTACAGGCTTCCTCAGACAACAAACAGAAGCCATATTTTACATCTTAAAGAGAAATAGAACAACACTACTTAAACATTAAGAAGTTGGCCAACATCACATGTTTATGAATTCTGACATTTTTCTCCTCACTATTTAACAAAGTAGCTAAATAGTGAAGCATGCCATGAAAGCCTACACCTTGTAGACTCAATGGAAACCAGAATATGTTAGAATGTCTAGTTTAGTTCTGATAGAAAGTACATATGTTTAGATATGGTTTCTGGTACATTCTATATACCAGAAAACACTATGGAAATTAAGAAAACCCATTTTTCTACAATAGCTGTGAAAAAGAAAGCCACAGATCAAGACCTCGACAATCTCCTGATCCCTAGGCCAGTAGTCATTTTCAATATGCTACGAACTCCCCTTTGAAAGAGTGAATAAATACATGCTTCCCAGTTAGGAGGAGCCATGTAATCTCCACTTTGTATTGTAAAGAGTCTGGTCATTCTCAGTCCATCTTTGTCCTCCTGGGACAATCTGTAAGACTTTGGACTGTGTTTCTGGAACAATACTCTTTGAAAAGAATTGCTCAGAGCTAAGGACACCAATAGAAAAATGTCAATATGCTCATAACTATATCTGTATGAGAAGCAGGAGATTCTTTGGAATGAAATGTGAGAGTAAGACTGACCAATGGTATTTGTCTGTAGACCTAAAATATCAGAAAAGGTATATAAAAAAATAAAAACTCTTTCTTTGCCTCTAACAAGACAGGCCGAATGGATTAAATTAAGATTCCAGCAATTGCAATTATATTTTCATTTTGACAATAAACCCTTGATAAAGGAAAAGGCATCTATGACAGAGACAAGTATACTCTGTGATTGCACCATATGAAGGCCATGTGAGTTCCATTAGAGGAACAACCAGAGTCTTACTTTTTTATTAGTTAATTTTCTGTTGTTCTGCTAAAACACCATGACAAAGCAAAATAGAAGCATGACTTTAGTTTGACATACAGTCCCATGGCTTAGAATATATGTCTGTGGAGGATATGTCAGGCTGGAGCAGGAAAAAAAAAAGCTCAAATCTTGAACCACAAACACAAAGTTGAGGGCAAACTGAGAGTAAGGTTAGACCTTAAGTCCTCAAAGTCTACCCCAAGAAACATATTTCCGCCAGCTACACTACACCTCTTGAGTCTTCTAGCACCACAAACTTGGAAACACATGTTCAAATGCCTAAGTATAAGGTGTACAGTTTCATTCAAAATACTACTGCCTTCATAATTTTTCTACTGGTCTCTGCCACCAGCTACAAGCCATCACCTCTTATCTAGAAATGGCATTGAAACCCAGCATCATTTCTCTCACATAGGTCCTCCTTCATTCATTCAATTATACATAGTCTTTAAAACAAAAATTATCTGACCTCTTAATTTAAATTTAAATTAATTTAAATCGGTGGCATATAAGTTTGTTGGAGTAAAACCAAATCATTTCTTCAATGGACTCCCCAGTTCTTCCAATTTGCAATTCTCAACTGCTCCTCTCTAGTCCCTTGAAAGGCATTCATTCCTGCTATCCTCTTTTGTTCTGCCAACTGGACACAAACTGGTCTCACAGGGGAAAAGTGAGCCTCTACTGAGAAAATGTCTTTATTACATTGATCTGTGGGCAAGTCTGTGAGCAAGTTTTCTTGATTGGTTGATATGGGAGGGACTAACTCACCATGGACCTGTCACTGGTACTCACCCAACAGGCTCTACTAGTCTTTCAATGGAATTTACATGTGTGGTATGGAAAGTAAGTATTCACCTCTCTACTTATGTAAATCTTTCACCAACCTCTTGATTTGTGTTAAACCCAGACAGGGTAGATCATCTCAGAGCTGTTACTATTTGTTGGCCAAGTACATGAGACATAAATGAGGAACAAGATTCAGGTAAACAAAGTGATTTTCAACATTTGAAGCTTGTTATGTGATGAAATTCAGATATGAACCTTTTGGATTTTATAACTATGGACCATGAAAAGTCTCAATTTAGCCACTTCTAGCAGCATATATTGTGTAGACACAGTTATGTCTAGTTTATTAAGTTCTGTTTCCTACCACCCTTCTCTATCCCAAAGCCTTCCTTCCAACACTAGGGAAGAAAGAAGGTTGGAGGGGAAAGGGAGTATAGATCTCCTTAGGCTACTTCCTGCTGATTAGTGGTGTTGAGTTCCTTGGGGCAAGTCCAGTCTTCATCATTAGGACATCGTCAACCAGCAATCCAGCAATAGCAAAAGCAGCAAACACAACAGCAGAAAGCAATAGCATCAGGACTCTCAGAAGCAGGGGCAGCAGCAGACTGAACAGCAGCAGCCACAGACACTCATGGGGCTTTCACATTACACCCTCTCAAGAGTTCCTAGGATTCCAAATGTAAACTACCTGCATCTGCTAGAAATCATGCCCTTCCTGGATTGCGAGACAAATCATAGTTAGCCACTGTGAAAAATATGAAGCAACCCCATGCCCCACACCTGGGACTAAAACAAAAACATATTCACATAATATAACTCGGTTGTTAAAGAAACCAAAATTCTCACTACAATATTGTTCCTTGTAGTTAGCTACTAAAAGCAAACAAACCATACACAAATTATATCCACAAAAATCCTCACAGCAAACTATGTCTTATTTCAGTAATCATAGAGGAGAGAGGCCAACTTACAAGAAGATTTGACAAACTCTGTTTAATCTTGGGTCATCAATTTTAGTTACATCAATGTTGTCCTTGCACGCAGATATGCTTGGAAGACATATAGTTGTTCTCAGACAGTACACATGTCTTTAGAAGTAGATGCTACCAATGTATTCCATTGTATTAGAAAAGAGGCTCTAATATATAGCCTTTACTTAAATTTTAAATAGTTTTTAAATGCTTCCTCACTATCTCTTACTATGCTTCAACCAAGTTTGCATAGTGGTGATCTTTAAACTTTAGAACACTGAGTGCTCTAACAATTAGGGTATTATCCTGATATATTTATCATCGAAAATGTTGGGCTTTTGATTTTCACTAAAATACTTTTTGTTTCTATTCTAACATACATAATTTTAAAGGTTGTGTCAAGGAAAAATATTCAACAAACTAGAAACCAAAGACCTTCCTTGTTTCCATTTAAGACTAGAAATTGGAACAAAAACAGCAAGGGTAGAATTGTAAAGACCAGCAAGATGGGCCTGGAGCCATGATTTGCTGACCCAGGGCTGAAGACCAATACCACAGTTTAGAAAAATAGCCAAAGATTGTGTATAGATTATCAGCACAGTAAGAAAACCCTGAAGCCACACTGTGTGGAATCATCTCTGATTTGGGGGACTTTCTTCCAGAGTCTATATAGTGTTCCCACAATGTAAAGAAACAGAAAAGTAAATAAGGAGATTGCAGGTCCCTCATGTTTCTGGCAACAGACATTAGAGGAAAATGAAAAGCCGATAAAGAGAATCCTTCCTGAGGTGGTGAGATATTTCAGTATATTGCTGACACCCTCTTAGGGTGTCCAACTCTAAAATGTAGATTTAAGCCTCATGTGTCAATGAACTTTTCAAATGCAAACAGAGTTGTTTAAAGCCTATACTCAAGCCCATTCAATTCTGGGCTTCACACTGTGCCACTGTTCAGTGTCTAATCAAGCTAACTGAATAAGCCTAAGTGGCCCAGTTACTCAATCAAGCCAGTGCTAAACCTGTTCCTTGGTGATTTGTTGGAGACTATAAAACATCTTTCCTAAGATACATCCCTTTACTTTTTGCCTGCTGAGAAAGTCTCACATTTTCACAAGAACCTTTCTCGCCCAGCATGTTCTGCTCTTTAGAACTAACTGTAAGCATATTATGGAAGTTGTTTCTTGATCTGATGGCCGAACTAGACTTCAAACTTTATTCCTGTGCTCGTTTCTAATGCTTATTCTACTGGAGTCTTAGAATACACTTAAAAGAAGTGTAGAGAAAACAAGGAGAAAAGTTAAAAACAAAAAGACTTGAAACTCTGAACCTTACAGTGTAGCAAACATTACACAGCAAAATTCTGCTGCATACCAAAATTTCACAGTGACCAACATTTTGTCCAATATAACAAGTCTAAACATAAAGAAAAAACACAAACATAAAGTCTAAACATCTAGAAAAAAAACCTGTTTTAAAGATGACAGGAACTTTGGAATAATTAAGCAGGAAAACTTAAAATAACTGCTAGTTTCTTACTGAAGCACTACACTTCCCAGCTTCCCTCATGGCCAAGCAAGATAACTTGCTTGGGAAGGGTAGGTCTACAGGGTCTATGCATACTTAATATGGATGCATTAGTTGTTTTTGCCTCGATAAAGGGTCACAATCATCTTCCTATAGGTCACAACCCCTCATCTGTGTCCACCAATAAACATGCATCTGCCTATTTAAGGCTATATGTTTGTTACTTTCTGTCTTGTCTCTCCTTTAAACCACTGGCAGAAATGTAAGAGTAACCATAATTAGTATATTAGGAAAGCTATTGAGAAAAGTAAAGGAATAAAAATACAGTCTTTTAGGAAACCAAAATAAATAAATAAATAAATAAAAATAAATAAATAAACCAAATTTGCAGTAAATATCATGAACAAACTTTTGTCTATTTATCAGTTAAATGAATGCAGCTGATGAAACATTGAGTTTAAAGAAGACTAGAACATTCAAAACTGTAAGACAAAGGGAAAAAAGGCCAAATCATGGGAGTGGGTATGTGGAGAGTAAGAAAGGGACAGAAAAGAAAGAGACAAAGTGACAGAAACAGACATAAACAGAAACAGAGAGAGTAGGAGAGAGACAGAGACAGAGATATCAACAGAGACAGACATAAACAAACATAGGGAGATCTATAAAACAATTTCAAAAGCTACAGTGACAATGGCAACACTTGAAGGAATATACAGAAAGAAAAAGATAAGAAAAGTATAAACTGATAAAGGGCAAAACATTTGTAAACCAAGAGCAGATACTAAATCACAGATTCAAGAATCTCATGGAACACCAAACATCTCAAACTACAGAAAACAAACACAAAGCTAAAAACAAAACACACCCTGACCTATAGAGGAACAAGAGTAAGAAATAGTCTTTCCTTCAACAACCAAGCTTGTAAACAAGAGGAGTGTGAAACAGAGCACATGTGAATAAGGAAGAGACATAACAACTTAAAAGTCCCATCCAGCAGAGTGACCTAACAGAAGATCTGTCCTTTGTGAAATGGCAAACACAAAAGGAGGAGAAAAGTCTGACGGCCTAACACCTGCATCTACACAAAGAAGGAGTATAGAGAAGTAACAGAGTAAGGCATTCAAAACTTGTTCTTAATTTCAGTGAGAATATCAGTAAAAACATGAAGGGCAACTCTAGGGAGTGACCAAAGCAACTCTTATAAAAGATAGCATTTAATTGGAGGCTTGCTAACAGTTTCAGGGTATTAGTACATTATTATCATGGCTGGGAGTATGATAGAATGGGGAGTGGTGGTAAACAGGCCTGGGACTGGAGCAATAGTTGAGAGCTACATCCTAATTTATAAGCAGAGAGAAAAAGCCTGGGCCTCTCATGGGGTTTGAAGTTGCAAAGGCCACCCCAATAACACACTTTGATTCCAACAAGGCCGCATCCTACCTTTTCAATCCTTTCAAACATTTACACTTCCTGATTACTAAGCACTCTAGAAGCCTAAGGGTCATTTTTATTCAAACTACAACAATAAGAGTAGATTTTTTTAAAAAAAATTATTGTCCAAAATATAACTCTAATTTTTGTAAGTTTCCTGCATATTTTGGCCTAAAAATTATAACATGTCTATGGGTTTTTAAAGAAAAAATGGCATGCACAAAAATTTTAGATTAGTCTTTTAAAATGAGATGATATGTTTATGCTAGATGGCATTTACAACAATTTTTAAGTAATACTAGTGTACATTTAAAATGCTGCTTTGTGTGCATGCAGTGTTCATTTGACCATTGTTTTGTTCTTTTATTATGAATAGGGTTTTTATACAATATGATTATGATTTCTCCTCCCCAACACCTTCAGTTTCCCTCCATCTCTCCTTCCGTTCGGATGCACACATTTTTTGTCTCTCATTAGAAAGCAAAAAGAAATCTAAGGCATAATGATGAGATAAAATACAAACAAATAAGACTAGGATAAAACAAACAGAAGAAAAAGTATGAGAAACCCATGTAGATACAAAAGGACATGCATGTGTGGACATAAACGAGTCCCTTTAAAACACAAAACAGAAAGCTATAATGTATAGGCAAAGACCTATAAAGTACAATACAAAATAAAATAAAATCACTGCCATAGCACAACATTATAAGAACCCCAAAGATACTGTTGAGTTTGTTTTGTGTTGATAATCTACTGTCAACGTGGGCATGAAGCTTGCTCTTCAGACTAATTTATTTTCTTAATGAGACTTCCTTGGAGAACACTATCATTTTTGAAAGTGATTATCAATTAAGATAATTTTAGGTTTAGGGAAAGGGGTGTGTGTCCATTTCCCCCTCTCAGCTCTAGGGCCCCCATCTGGTACAGACCCATGTGCATGTTGCCACAGTCTCTGTGAGTTCATATGTACTTCAGTTGAGCTGTTTATAGAAGCCCTTGTTTCCTTGGTGTCTTTCATTCCTTCTGTTTCTTACACTCTTCCTGCCTCCTCTTCCAGAGGATTCCTTGAGACCTGAAAGGAGGAATTTGATTGAGACTTGCTACATAGGGATGAATGTTAAAAAAAAAAAAAAAAAAGTCTCACTATCTACACATTGTCTAACTATTGATCTACTGAAGAAAGAAGCTTCTCTGATTATGACTGACCAAGGCACTGATCTATGAGCATAGTATAATATCATATTTTGTTGCTGTATTTATTTAGCAAAACAGTAGTAATTGGTCATCCTGCCAGTTCCCTGGTATAGTTATTCTCAGATTCTTAGATACCTAAGCAATGTCAATGATGGGTTCCACCTCTTAGAATAAGCCTAAATTTAATCAGATCTTGGTTGGTTACCCTTACAGGCCTTTCACTAGTGCATCTTGCAGGCAGGTCATCATTGTAGATTGAAGGTTTAATAGTTTTTTACCTTCTTTTCTTTGGCAGTGTACAGAGTAACTTCCAGAACCATGGACAATAATCCATAGGGGTAGAGGTTCTAGGTAATGACCAGTTCAACTTTTTCATGTTAAATGAGTTGTGTAATTCTGATAGGTCTGCCTTTATAAGTTACTTGACCTTTTTCACCTTACTGTTTTAATATTCTTTCTTTGTTTTGTGCATTTGGTATTTTGATTATTATGTGATGAGTGGAATTTCTTTTCTGGTCTAGTCTATTTGGAGCTCTGTAGGCTTCTTGTATCTTCATGGACATCTCTTTCTTTAGATTAGGGAAGTTTACTTCTATAATTTTGTTGAAGATATTTATTGGCCTTTTAAGTCAGAAGATCCTGGACAGATGTCATACAGACCCTAAGAGAACAAAAATGCCAGCCCAGGCTACTATACCCAACAAAACTCTCAATTACCAAAGAGGGAGAAACCAACATATTAAATGAAAAAACCAAATTTACACAATATTTTTCCACAAATCCAGCCCTTCAAAGGATAACAGAGTTGTGTAATTATCTTCAGCAATAGGCACTTACCATCAGTTTATGTAGAGAAAACAGTAGTCTTGACAGTAGTCTGGGTTGTTTGGGGTTCTCATGTGGCCCTTTTGGTCAATAACTTGATTAGATGTAATCAATCCATTTCTAGTACTAGAAACTTCATTTGGTGGAAAGAGATGTACTCTTGGGACTCCAGTGAGGCTCTCTCTATCTTCCTTATAATTGGAATTTTCATTTAGATAAATGTGTGTGTGTGTGTGTGTGTGTGTGTGTGTGTGTGTGTGTGTGTGTATTTTAGGAAACTTCTTTCTTTTAAGATTCTTTACAACTTTTCATATAGCACTTAGTATTAGCTGCTGCTCCTGGTATTCCCTTCCTTGACCCCTTCTTTTCTTTCTGATCTTTATGATGCTTCTGTTGGAGTTTACTCTCTCACTCATCCATAATTATTTATTCTATTTTTCTTTCCTAGACAGATAGATATGACTCACTTCAAGCCTCTCTTTCTATATTTAACCTCTGGGATTATATAAATTCTATCTTTCTGACAGAAGAATTAACAGCTAATGTGCATATATAAGTGAGTAACTATAATATTTGTCTTTCTGTTCTGTATTATCTCACTCAGGATAAGGTTTTCTAGCTTTATCCATTTACCTCCAAATTTCATAATTTCATTTTTTTTTTTTGTGGTGTGGGTTTACATCTCATGGAGTGTGCCTAAACCAAATCAGACCCTGGTTAATCACTCCCACAAGCATTGTGCTATTATTATACCTTCATATCTTACAGTCACATCACCAGTATAAATCAATGGGTTTCTAGCTGAGTCAGTATTTACCTTTTCTTTTTAGTACCATTCATAGTAATTTCCAGTACTATGGTCACTACTCCATAGGGTTGAGAGCTCTAGGTAGGCACCAGCTCAACTTCTCCATGTTCAATGATATGTATAAGTGTTTTCCCATTAATTTTTAAGTTCTTCATACTTCTTATATGAAAATATAGGCCAATTAAGAGAAGGTCCTTGTAAAAATGAGCACATTGTTTTGACCAAGTTTTCTGTCAAAGCAGTATTACCAAAACTGTGTCTTGGAGCAGCTACATGAGTAGCTTCTTGCTGTGTGCACATGCCTCCATCCCATTTGACCACATGATCAGGAAGAACATGGTTTGCAAAGATGCTCTAGAGTATTGGCTTTTTCAACTTGTTGTTTATAAGCAAGGATTCCAGATCACTTGCAACATTGCTTACTTGTTACCCTTCATTAGGTGCATTTGATTTTGAATAAGGTCTTCTTTCTCACCTGCCTTGGTGTTTCCTAAAGAAAATGAGCAGTTCTGAGAGACTGATGAACTTTTTATTTCAAAGATGACCAGTGACTTCCTTGCCTTCCTGAAAGACAGGTCCACATATTTGGATTTGTTGAGTAAGGCTGTTGTAGCCTACTTGAGGATTTTTCTAAGAGTTTTTTTCTTTCTTAGCTTAGGTTAGGAGCTGTGTGCATGTTTGCTAATTCACAATGTTAGACATAAGGTCCTCATTTATCAGAAGACAAAGGGCCAAAGTATGCTGACAAACCTAACAGTATAGCAACTTGTGGGAAGTTAGATTTAAACTTAAAATGGCCCCTGGGAGTGAGTTATAGACATAACTTGTCTGAAAAATGGCTCTTTCCACTAGGATGGAACAAGTTCTTTTCCTCACAAGGAACTGGCATTGGTCAAGTGGGTTTTTAGAGATTTTATTCTATATTTAGTACCTTTCAAAACCATGAAGCATCATCTTTCAAACTTTAGAATGTTAGGATTGCTGATATTCTTTTCAGTTTCTTTTTTTTTAAATCTAAAACCAAGTACTATCATGCCAGACTAAATCAATCTACATCCTTCAAAACCAGTCTCAAGCAGTGCAAATAATATACACATGCACGTGATACTTTAACATGTGCACATATAACATATCATACACACATGTACTAATACCACACACATTTTACAAACATGTGAAGACACACAATGCAATATACCCATGCATATAAACACATACCATACACTTGTTCAGACATACCATGTAAATGTACAGACTTACTGTGCACCTGTACAATCACACAACACATACATGTCTGCCACATACCATGCTACACATGTGCACACATCCGATCTGGCAAACACATAAAGACTCTATTCACATATTAATTGCATGAAAAGAATGTAGACAAAAATGAGGCTGTACAAAGAATTAACTAGAAATCTCCATGTTAGTTAGTTATGTACACAACGTATTTTCTGCTTTATTTACTTACCTACTCTTCTCCAAAAATGGTGTCAAAAGGATTCAGGAAACAAAAAGGACTGTGTTAATTTTCAAATGAAAGCAATTATATACTTATAAAAGACAGATTTTCTGAAATAAGTCTCAGAGACAACTGGTCCTTCCACCTAAGCTTCCTTCCAATAGGTGGTATTTTTTCACTTTCACACTCTTAACCTCTGCTACCAGGTAGACTCCACTGCTCCGTTCAGATGTCAACTATGAATATTCCATTTGATTGAATATATGTTTGTATACTTGATTTTATAAAGCATATTTATGACAATATGCTTTGTATATGATGACTATGGAAGTCTACAATATTGAATCTTCTCTCTATAGCAAGTTCTTCTTCCTGCATTCTGCTGAGAAGACCTCTTGTATATTATTAGCAATGAAATGTTGTTTTTGTCTTGATTATTCCATATCTGTTTGTGTAACAGAGCAGTTCTTGGCTGCAGGTGACAACTGATTTCTTTGAAAGGAGTTGGTCTAAATTGAATTGTAATGTAATTATAATGTGTATATCAAAAGGTACTTGGCTATGAGTTAAATAAAATAACATATAATTGTTTTATTTTATTATTTAATTTTATGTATTTCTATTTTAATGTTTTATTGTTTTAGATATTTGTAAATGCATACAATTTATATTGATTATACAATTCCCATTCTTCACTTGAATGGAATGGCTCCCAGATCCACTCCTCACCACTGAACATCCATCCTTACTTCACATCCTCATTTTTTTTTAAAAATAAGCCTCTGAGTCCAATTTGTGCTATTCATATACAAATGAGTGTCGGGCCATCCAATGGAGCTTTGTTGACATATGAGGAACTATTTCTTTAAAAGAAAATGATCCTTTCCTAGAAGTAAATAACTCCTCAGAGAGAGATGGCTGCCAATGAAGCCCTCCTTTCTCTCTCTCTCTCTCTCTCTCTCTCTCTCTCTCTCTTTTTTGCCAGAATGCTGATTGGTTTAATCTTTTGTAAGTCTTGTACAGACAAACAGTCGCTGAGAATTTATGAGTGCAGACAGAACATACTATCATGCCAGGATTTCCCCTAGCCACTAGCTCTTACATTCTTACTACTACATTTTCTGCAATGTTTTCTGAGCTCTTTCAGGAGGAGGTGATATCGATATCTTTTTTTTTTTTTTTTTATGTTTCAGTGCTTTATAGACAATATTTGGTCCACTTTAGACAGTGGTGAGTTTCTGCATTAACCATAGTCTAGCAAACAGAAAATGTCTCTGACCAAGGACTGAGAGCTGCATAGTCAATTGGTATAGAAATGTAAATTTAGGAAACAAATTGATACATTTGGCAAAATAATAGGAGTAGGTTTACTCCTAGGACCTATGACTTCACTTGGTTAGCCTTCCATATCCAATAATCATGGTTAAAGGCCTTTTCATTGCTTGGTTGTAGATAGACTAAACAGATTATGAATAAGCAATAGTCACATCTCATCTTACATTTCTTTTTCTCAATTTCAAATTCCCTGTTGTACTGTGAAGAGAAGAGATTTACTGTTTCCAATTGCCTACTTTTTTTTTTTTTTTTTTTTTTTTTTTTTTTTTTTTTTGTATTTGTTCCCTACCTTGAGAAATAAAAATGTGCCTGACTATACTAGCACTGGGTAATTAGCTAGGTGTCCAGTATCAGGGATGTTTTCTTTCTTGATGAGAGAGTCATAAGTATAATTAAAGAGCTTTTGTTACCAAAGTACTACATGTGCCATTATTGTACCCTTAGGGTTCTCATGACATGCTGGTCATTGATGCATTTTATAGGTGTCATAACTCATGGGACTATTAGTTGCCTTTTTTCTTCTGATTATTAGAGGATAATGTACAGGCAATAACTTTGCAAAAGTTGCATAATACTTAAGGACAATCTATAACCATTTGTCCTTATATATAGAGAGAGATAAATGTAGTCTTTATCCTTCAACAAGGAAATTCCTCTTTGCAACAGGTGGAGACAATTACAGAAAGCCAATCAAAGTGCAGAGTTGTGGAACCCAATACAACTGATACATCTACAAAATACCCTAGCATCTAAGGCTCAATAAACATTGCTGAAATGTGATAGAAAAATGATAAGAACTGTCAAGCTTGGGAGTTTGCTGTGAAATTTCATTTCCTACTAATGTCAGAAGCTCTATCTGTACTCTCACCAATATGACTGGCCAAATGTGACCTTGTTGAACAAGGAAAATACCAATGAACGTGCCAGAAGGAAAAGTCCACAACCCAACAAAAAGAACTATAAACAACTCAGGAAAGCTGGAAATAGAAGAGCTGCACTTTCTTAGGAAATAGCACACCAATTTGTTGTTCACTGAAAAATAGTTGACCCTGAAAATATGCATAAAGTAAGATTATTCGCTAAGAAGGTTACATTTCAGGAAAATATATGACTATACATGTACATGTAAGCATGACATAACAATGAAAAAAGAGAGAATGAATTGAAGTAGCATGGAGAGCAGTATATGCAAGAGTTTAGTTGGGGGAAAGGGAAAAAAGAAATAGTTTAATTATTTTATAATATAAAAAAAACCAAATTAGTAAAAACTCCATGATTATAAATCAGCAAATACATCTAACAAATGATTTAGGCTTTTGTAATATAATTCATTGTTAATGTTAAAAAAATAAGGAGTCATTCTTTAGTGGTACAATGTAACCAGAAAACCAAATTCTGAATCATATACTTGTCAATGGTGTTACAGTGGTTTTGATGTTTATATCCAACACGTATCTTAGCCTTTCCCCAACAACACTATTTTGTCTTTTTATGATTCACACAGACACCACATAGATGCACACAATGCAAATACACCACAATACACGTAAATAACACACATAAATCTAAGTACATGTGCACAATTTTTCTAGTTTGTTATTGTAAGGAATTAAGTTGATTTAACAAAAGGACTTAGTAGATGAAATTTTGCAGTGTTAGTGTTGAATCCATGGATTCCAAACCCAAGGATCAACAATATATCCTTAAAGTTCTCTAAAATACGATTTTTGTGACCCATATATCAGTCTCCAAAAGCTATCTAGGCCCTAACTGGCTCCCTTAAGTTCCAGAGATGTGTAACAAGTCTCAACTCCGGATATTTCTTCTGGTCAAGCCCTGTCCTGCCCATATATGAAAACAAGAGTTCTGGGTTTTCTAGGTTTGCGCTGCTGCTCCTCTCCATATGAAGGCCCAGTGAATGATATTGCAGTATAGAAGGGAAGTTATTCCTTGAGCACTCGAGGCCCGAGTGTTACCTAAAACTTAAGGAGAGTTGAGTCTATTAAGGTTTTCTGGCAGAGCATAGGAGCAGTCCTGTGCCTAGCCACTTCTGTGTGTGCCTATTCTGCTATTCTGACACTCCCCACTCTTGAGGTTCTCTCAGTTTGCACCCTTTTTTATGGTTTGAATGTGACATGACCCCATAGAAGCATGTATTTGAACACTTGGTCTCCTCTTCGTGATGCTGCTTTTGGAAACTGTAGAACTTTGTAACTTGTGAGCCAGGTCTTGAATGTGTGATGTACTTATTATCTAACCCAGAGCTCTCTGCTTCTGATAGGACATGTAAGAAGTCACCACTACAGTATGCCAGATGTCAAGTCACTCAGATGACCTCAGTTACTCCACATAGTTTTTGTATTTACACTTAGTGTTTGTTTTATTTTTGCTCCATGGTGATTGCCAAGGTTAGCTAAGACACAGTGTGTCCTGTAATTGGATTCATATTGGTTTGTACCTCCAGCTGAGTTATGTCACTGCAGATAGAGGCCTCTTTTGATGAACTCCGGCACCAAAATAAAAAAGAAAGCTTATGTAAATGTAAATACGTTTAACATAATTGTAATTCCTAATCCTAGTGTGAAAATTTTTAAAAACAATTGTTTCCCTAATAAAATCTTGAGAGTGGAACTCTTATTTATTCATTCATTTATTGAAGGTGTATGTTTCAGAATTTCAGTAATAACTATCTAGTACATTTGCTTCACAGAAGACACTAGCTACAGTGAAGCTCTTTGCTGGCTAGTAAACAACACTCAGACAAGCTGAAGAAGTACTGAGACAAGATGCCAAGTTAATACATGTGGCTGTTTCTCTGAGGAACTGGGAATCATAATTTTACTATGCCATGTCTCATCTCTGAGTGTCTAATCATATCCTTTGATTTAACTTGAAGCCATGGTAAATACTTGATTTTGTAACTCGCTGAAAGATATTTGTTCATTCCTTAATTCCCAAAGCTTGTGAATGGTTCCTTATGTGGCATAAAAAGACATAATTAAGCTAAACTTTTTATCTTGAAAAGATGAGATCAGTCTCTTTTAGTGATAGCTCAATCCAAACGTTCTTATAGAACTCACAAGGAAAATGTGGAGAAGGGCAGAGAGTCACTTGGCAAATCATTGGAAGGTCTATAACACCCACAAAAGAAGACAGAGACATTATAATCTGAAAGTGACCTTATGACAGAGCATGCCCCTAATAATATAACCTAACCTTAAACTCTGATCTTTAAGCTGTGAGTTAACTTATAGTATTTTATGTCACCAAGTATGCTATTTTTTTATTACTACACCCACAATAAACTGGTAAATGCACACAACATTCTTTGCAGTCAGGTTTCCACAGTCTTTGGAAATCGAAATTGTACATAACTGACATGGAATAAGCACTTCATGGAAGTTTCAACTAGTTGCTAAATGAAGTTTACAGATTAGCTTTTGGGTGAGAGACTGGCAGCAGCCTTGGTTATTCAAAGACTTCACTCTATTCCTAGAATTCTTAGGAATGATACAGTGAGATACATTGTTCCTATATTCCAGGAGCTCTACCTAACATGGAAAAAATGCAGTATCCTGGTCTGGGGAAACATAATATATTTGATTTTTGAGTGAATAGTTGTGTAGTACATTTAGAAATGTATTTTAAGTATTACACACACACAAATATACATACATACATACATACATACATACATACATATGAGACCAACTGTAGATTTAATACATTTTCTTTACTGTCTTCTCACTGGCTACTAATAAAATCAGTTCTTCATCAATAAAGTTACAGTTTGTTTCAACAGATTTGAAAATCCAATATTTATTTCAAAATCATTCAGAATTCTAATTTTGTTACAGAGTGATTATAAATTAAACCATATACTGAAGTTATACAATATCCAGTGCTGAATGTTAAGAATATTAGAAGAAATTGTAAGTTAAAGCTAAGCCTAGAGTGACACTGAGTGTAAGGACACAAATGTTTTCATCTGTTGCACTACACACTTTACCTTTCTAATCCAAACACAACTTGGCTGTAATACACACAAAGAAAAGCTAAATGATAACTAAATCTCTGCATGAGAACTTTCGGATATATGTCCCTTGTTGGTGAATGTTCAGGTTTAGAGCAGACCAGCATATGTTCTAGCATTTCCTTTCATCACCAGACACCAGTCATTTGCTTATTTAACATTCCCAAGCATTCACAATTACTGGAATGTAATGACCCATTCCTTTCCATTGGTCAAACAGACCTGAAATTATACTCCAAATGCTTTGCATGTAAAGGTGACTAAATAACTAAAAATCAGAGAGGATTCTTTCTTAATACACATTTAGGAAGATTTTGCAAACCTGATTTATTATATTTTTTTCCATTATCATGGCACTATGATTTCTGGGAGGGTTTCACACTGGCTCTTCCTACACAGCTGCACATTCAACAGGCTTTTATGTGCAAATAAAAAAAAATTGCTTTCAACTGGGAACATTCAGAAACATTTCTTTATTTTCCTTAAGTAAAAATACAAAAGACCTAGGACCAACTTGATATGACTACTGTATACAGAGATTTTAATAAAGCACTTGAGGGGCTAGTTCCCAGGAGTGTCTTCTAAGTGTGCTCACTCAGAACACCCTTTCTCAATTGGAATTAGATGACTATCTTATAAAAAGTGATCTCTTTCTCTATGTGTACATATGTAAAAATGCATATGTATATATGTGTGTATATATGTGTATGTGCATGTATGTATATATGTGTATGTATATGTCAATTTATGTGTATACATATATGTGTGTTTGTGTATATGCATGTCTATATGTGGTTTGTGCATGTGTATTGAATAGAAATAACTATGTATAATGTTATTTTCATAGCCCTCTTGGACCTGAGCAATATATTAATTTTAATGATGATAGCTCTTTGTTGACTGTGACAGACATGTGGAGCTTTCTTTTCCAGGCTGAAGTCTTTTTTAGTGAACTGAGAGTCACCCTGGTATTTCAGTTGTAATGGAGACCTCTATGCCCTATAATAACACATCTAAGCATTGTTCTAAATGTAGTTGTTCTCATATTTCCTTCCACAGACAAAATACACTTAACAAAACAATTAAATTAAATAAAAGAAAAAAAGAATTGACATCTGAGAAAATAATAGGATTTCCTCTACCAGTTTTGATAGGTCTGCCACACAATTTAGGTGTCCTCTTTACTAACATACATGATAGCAGATGACATATGTTTCTGCTTTTGATTTCTTAAATTAAATGAAAAGTATTTTCATGGCTTTGTTTCCCCCAGGTGCTCAATAAACCTTCCTGTTGCCCTCACTTACTAGTCTTGTTGATGTGAAAGCTTAAAAGAATTATGAGCCCTCATTGTGTTTTTCCTCTGAGCACCTTAAAAGACATGGTATGGGAAAAAAAACAAAACAAAACTATGAAGTCTGTCATAACCACAGGGTAAGGATCAAGAGTGTTTCCAAAGCATCCTGTCACTGACATTCAGTCCCTCAGCATGTTTTCCTTATTGGTCACCAGAAAAGAAAACTCAAGTGACACTAAACCTCATATCGTATGCAATAGAATGCAGATCAAAGGTTTTGAAAGCCACTGACTTTAATGAGTTTCAGTAAGGATAAAGGTGCCATTAAGTGAAGGAAATCTCAAAGAAACCTCAGTGGATCAGTTTTAGGTCCAATGCACCTCCAATAATGGAAGTTCTGATGACAATGTCTTAAATAGAAGTACTTTGGCAGATAAACAGAAAAATTGTTATTGAATAAACAGAAACCTAAAGGTATGTGTCTTAGTGTTTTACTGCTGTGAACAGACACCATGATCAAGGTAAGTCTTGTAAAGGACAACATATATTTGGGACTGGCTTACAGGTTCAGAGGTTCAGTCCAATGTCATCAAGGTGTAAGGATGGGAGCATCTAGGCAGGCATGGTGCAGGAGGAGCTGAGAGTTCTACATCTTCATCTGAAGTCTGCTAGTGGAAGAGTGACTTCCAGGCAGCTAGGAAGAGAGTCTTAAGCCCCCTTCTACAGTGACACACCTACTCCAATAAACCTATATCTCCTAATAGCCAAGCATATATGCACCATCACATTCCAATCCCTGGCTCCCATAGGTTTGTTTAAACATAAGAGTCTATGGGACTATCTCTAAACATAGCATAATGCAAAATACATTTAGTCCAAATTTCAAAGTCCCCATAGTCTATAGCAGTCTTGACAATCTTAAAAGTCCAAAGTTCAAAGCCTCTTCTGAGATTCATCCAATCACTTAACTGTAATTCCCAAAGCAAACAGAAAACAAGCTGGGCAAACTTCAAACTCTGCATCTTCAAGGCTGATGTCAAAGCAGTCTTCAGATCTCCAACTCCTTTTTCATCTTTGTTGACTTCAACAAACTTCTTTTTCCTCTACTGTTTCCACTCCCTGTTAACAGCTTTCATCAGAAGATAACCCATAGTTCTCACATCTCAAAAATCTTGGAGTCTCCAAGGCAACTTCAATGTTTTTTTTTTATTTTTTTTATTTATTAGATCTTTTATTTACACTTCAGATGCCATCCCCTTTCCCCATTACCCCCCTCTTAGAAAACCCCTATCCCATGCCCCCTTTTCCTTTTTGCATTTATACATTTTTTTAAAAAAATGTTAATCATAGGCTTTATAAATTTGGTATTGTTCAATCAGAGGTGTAACCCACTACCCAACCTAGATATAACAACTATCTTTGACTGGTGGAGATACATGAACATCTGCCTCTCTCTTCCCCGTCTTTCTCTCTTTCATCACCTAGCTTCTCCTCTCCTTCTTCTTCTCCTCTTCTTACTCCTTTTCTTCCTCTCAGTACTTCTCCCACCTTAGCTCCTCCTACACATCACCCTTCCTGTTAAAATGAAATTTTTCTCTCAAAATATAATTAGAGCATAATTATGCCAATTTGTACCAGTGAGGTACAGGATAGTCCTAATACCCAGTCCATCCTTTTGTTGACTAACCAGAACCTCTGTCATCTATCCTAACTAAAACATTTAGTTCTGAACCTGGCTTTAGGATGCATGTCAGCTGACAACCATCCACTCAAATCTTTTCTCTCAAGGTAAATAGCTATAAGTTTTCAACCCCGTCAGAAATCCAGAATGACTGAGTTAACTATAATTGTGGGAAGCACAAAGCATAGCTTCTAAAACTTAGCCAATTTATAGAGACCTCTGAACACCTGGACACTCACTCTACTTCAAAACATTGGAGCATCTGTTCTTCTGCCTTCTGGCCCAGGATCATCTGACAGACCTTAGTGCTGCAGAATTATTAAGGGCCGATTACTCTGTCTAGGCAGATATAATCAGTCAACTATTCTGCAAGTGTGTCCTTTTCTGGGCAGTAATTTGTCTGTAGAAGGAAAGAGGCAATTCTTGCCTAGTGGCTGTCTCACCACAACTGGAGTAACTCCAAGGATGCTCAATTTCTTCTTAGAATTCAATATAGGAAACTGTCTGGAGCAGACAGGTCTCTAATGAAAATGAAGATTAATACGGAAATGTTTGTGATGTCAATTCTGTGGATTTCTGATGTTTTGAAAACCAACTATCCATGTAAGGTAATCTGGACTGTTGCCTGTTAACTCCACTCAGCTATTTCTAAATAAAACATAGAGTACACCCTTATAATAAACTCCAAGCCATGAATTTGCTGTAGTCCCTTAACTCACAGGCTGACCTTCTCAAATCAGTTAAAAAAAATTTAAAGACGGACTGGGTCTAAGCTTTGTATTCCTAAATGTGTTATACTGGTACAATGCCTATGAGAGTAACAATATTTATCTCACTCTTATATCACTAAGAAGCTCATGCCCAAAATTTAAGAATTTATATCTTCATCTTGATACTAATTATACAGATTTCTAATAATAGGTATGGCTATGCAATTAACCCCTAGCTAATCCTCTCTATTCCCACAAAACCACTACTTTTCCCTAGAAAGACAGTCCAACATTTACCACCTTAGTCCCCAAGCCTAGGGAATAGGGGCGCTGACACTTCATTAGCTTCTTCAAGCTGATTATGGGTGTTGAGATATTAGAAGAGGAGTGGGGGGAAGAGCAAATTGACAATCATCTGATGCTGTGTCTTCACTGTCTCCAGATGGAATTCCCGGACCTCAGAGTTTTGAGCAGGTCTTCCCAGCTTGCTTGTTGAGTAGATACACCAAGGCTGATCATTCTGCAATATACAATTCTCAAAACAAATTTTAGTATCAAGAGAGGTTTTTTTTTAAAGAGGGCTGACATTTTATCAAGAATGTTGGTTGTAACCGCTTTTGTTTTTTTCCCCTCTTTTATTGGATATAATATTTACATTTCAAATTTTATCCCCTTACCGCATTTCCCCCACTACTCAGGAACCCCTTATCCCATCCCCCCTCCTCCTGCTTCTATGAGGGTGTTTACCCACCTACCCCCAGCCCACCTCCCCACCCTCAGATCCCCCCCCACTCAGTGCTCAGCCTTCAAGGTACCAATGACCTTGTCTCCCACCTATGCCCAACAAGGCCATCCTCCCCTACATATACAGCTGGAGTCATGTGTCTCTCCATATGTGCTCCTAGGCTGGTGGTTTAGACCCTGGGGAGCTCTGGCTGGTTGGTAATGTTGCTCTCCTCATAGGGCCACCAGCCCTTAAGGCTCCTTCAGTTTACTCTCTAACTCCTCCATAGGGAACCTTTGATCAGATTAATGGATAGCTGTGAGTATCTGTCTCTGGGTATGTCAGACTCTGGGGGACCTCTAAGAAGACAGCCCTATCAGGCTGCTGTCAGCTTTCCCATCCTGACATCCATATCAGCGTCTATTTTTGGTGACTGCCCATGGAATGAATATCCAGGTGGAATGGTCTCCATATAACCCCCCCTTCAGATTCTGTCCCATACTTTGTCTCCATATTTGCTCCCTTGGGTATTTAGTTACTCCTTCTAAGAAAGACTTAGGCATCCTCACTTGTTCTTTCTTCTTCATGAGCTTCATGTCGTCTGGTAGTTGAATCTTTGTTGTTTCAAATTTTGGGCTAATCTCTGCTTATCAATGAGTAAATACCATGTGTGTTCTTTTGTGATTGGGTTACCTCACTCAGGATGATATTTTCTAGTTCCATCCATTTACCTAAGAATTTCTCGAATTCATTATTTTTAATAGCTGAGTAATATTCCATTGTGTAAATGTACCACATTTTTTGTATCCATTCCTATGTTGAAGGGCATCTGGGTTCTTTCCAGCTTCTGGCTATTATAAATAAGGCTGCTATGAACATAGTGGAGCATATGTCTTTGTTATTTGTTGGGGCATTTTCTGGGTATATGCCCAGGAGTGGTATAGCTGAGTCCTCAGGTGGTGCTATGTCCAATTTTCTGAGGAACCGCCAGACTGACTTCCAGAGTGGTTGTACCAGCTTGCAACCCCACCAACAATGAAGGAGTGTTCCTCTTTCTTCACATCCTCGCCAGCATCTACTATTACCTGAGTTTTTGATCTTAGCCCTTCTGACTGCTGTGAGGTGGTATCTCAGTGTTGTTTTGATTTGCATTTCCCTGATGAGTAAGGATGTTGAGCATTTCTTAAGGTGCTTCTGGGCCATTCGAGTTTCCTCAGTTGAGAATTCTTTGTTTAGCTCTGTACCCCATTTTTTAATGGGGGTTATTTTGTTGTTTGGCATCTAATTTCTTGAGTTCTTTGTATATATTTGACATTAGCCCTCTATAAGATGTAGGATTGGTAATGATCTTTTCACAATCTGTTGGTTGCCGTTTTGTCTTGTCAACAGTGTCCTTTGCCTTACAGAAGCTTTGCAATTTGATGAGGGCCCATTTGTCAATTCTTGATCTTAGAGCATAAGCCATTGGTGTTCTGTTCAGGAACTTTTCCCCTGTGCCTAGGTATTCGAGGGTCTTCCCCAACTTCTCTTCTATTAGTTTCAGTGTATCTGGCTTTATGTGAAGGTCCTTTATCCACTTGGAGTTGAGCTTTGTACAAGGGGATAAGAATGGATTAATTTGTATTCTTCTACATGTTGACCTCCAGTTGAGCCAGCACCACTTGCTGAAAATGCTGTCCTTTTTCCACTGGATGGATTTAGCTCCCTTGTCAAAGATCAAGTGGCTGTAGATGTGCGGGTCCATTTCTGGGTCTTCAATTTTATTCCATTTATCATCCT
The DNA here is from genome assembly GCF_011762505.2 of Arvicanthis niloticus. Taxonomy (NCBI): domain Eukaryota; kingdom Metazoa; phylum Chordata; class Mammalia; order Rodentia; family Muridae; genus Arvicanthis; species Arvicanthis niloticus. Next base: position 76,887,936 of record NC_047662.1, on the reverse strand, counting down.
GTCTGTCTTTGTACCAATATCATGCGGTTTTTATCACTACTGCTCTGTAGTACAGTTTGAGGTCAGCTATGGTGATTCCCCCAGAAGTTCTTTTATTGTTGAGAATAGTTCTCGCTATCCTAGGTTTTTTGTTATTCCAAATGAATTTGTAAATTGCTCTTTCTATCTCTATGAAGAATTGATTTGGAATTTTGATGGGTATTGCATTGAATCTGTAGATTGCTTTTGGCAGGATAGCTATTTGTACTAAGTTAATTCTGCCAATCCAGGAGTATGGGAGAGCTTTCCATCTTCTGAGATCTTCTTCAATGTTTTTCTTCAGAGACTTGAAGTTCTTGTCATACAGGTCTTTCACTTGCTTGGTTAGATTCACTCCAAGATATTTGATTTTATTTGTGACTATTGTGAAGGGTGTCATTTCCCTAATTTCTTTCTCAGCCTGTTTATCCTTTGAATAGAGGAAGGCTACTGATTTGTTTGAGTTGATTTTATATCCAGCCACATTGCTAAAGTTGTTTATCAGGTTTAGGAGTTCTCTGGTGGAAGTTTTACACTTAAGTATACTATCATATCATCTGCAAATAGTGAAATTTTGACTTCTTCCTTTCCTATCTGTATCCCTTTGACTTCCTTTTGTTGTCTAATTGCTCTAGCTAGGACTTCTAGTACTATATTGAATAGGTAGAGTGAGAGTAGGCAGCCTTGCCTAGTCCCTGATCTTAGTGGGATTGCTTCAAGTTTCTCTCCATTTAGTTTGATGTTGGCTACTGGCTTGCTGTATATTGCTTTTACTATGATTAGGTATGGGCCTTGAATTCCTAATCTTTCCAAGACTTTTAACATGAAGGGATGTTGAATTTTGTCAAATGCTTTCTCAGCATCTAGTGAGATGACCATGTGGTTATTTTCTTGGAGTTTATTTATGTAGTGGATTACATTGATGGATTTCCGAATATTGAACCATCCCTGCATTCCTGGGATAAAGCCTACTTGATCTTGATGGATAATTGTTTTGATATGTTGTTGGATTCGGTTTGTGAGAATTTTATTGAGTATTTTTGCATCAATATTCATAAGAGAGATTGGTCTGTAGTCCTCTTTCTTTGTTGGGTCTTTCTGTGGTTTAGGTATGAGTGTAATGGTAGCTTCATAGAACGAATTGGGTAGTGTTCCTTCTGTTTCTATTTGATGGAATAGCTTGAAGAGGATTGGTATTAGGTCTTCCTTGAAGGTCTGAAAGAATTCTGCACTGAAACCATCTGGCCCTGGACATTTTTTGGTGGGAAGATTTTTAATGACTGTGTCTGTTTCTTTAGGTTTTATGGGACTGTTTAGATGGTTTTTCTGCTCCTCGTTTAACTTTGGTACCGGGTATCTATCTAGAAAATTGTCCATTTCCTCCAGATTTTCCAATTTTGTTAAGTATAGGCCTTTGTAGTAGGATCTGATGATTTTTTTAATTTCCTCTGTTTCTGTTGTTATGTCTACCTTTTCAGTTCTGATTTTATTAATTTGAATGCTGTCTCTGTGACCTTTGATTAGTCTGGCTAAGGGTTTGTCTATCTTGTTGAGTTTCTCAAAGAACCAGCTCCTGGTTTTGTTGATAGTTTGTATAGTTCTTTTTGTTTCGACTTGGTTGATTTCAGCCCTGAGTTTGATTATTTCCTGCAGTCTACTCCTCTTGGGTATACTAGCTTCTTTTTGTTCTATTGCCTTCAGGTTTGCTGTCAAGTTGTTAATGTATGCTCTTTCCACTTTCTTTTTGTGAGCACTTAGAGCTATGATTTTTCCTCTTAGTACTGCTTTCAATGAGTCCCACATGTTTTGATATGATGTGTCCTCATTTTCATTTAAATCTAAAAAGTCTTTAATTTCTTTCTTAATTTCTTTCTTGACCAAGTTATCATTGAGTAGAGCATTTTTCATTTGCCAAGTGTATGTGGGCTTTCTGTTGTTTTTGTCCATGTCAAAGACAAGTCTTAATCCATGGTGGTCTGATAAGGTACTAGGAATTATTTCAATCTTTTTGTATCTGTTGAGGCCTGTTTTGTGACCAATTATATGGTCTATTTTGGAGAAGGTACCATGAGGTGCTGAGAAGAAGGTATATTCTTCTTCTTCTTTTTTTTTTTTTTTAGGATGAAATGTTCTATAGATGTCAGTTAAGTCCAATTGGTTCATAACTTCTGTTAGTTTCATTGTGTCTCGATTTAGTTTCTGTTTCCATGATCTGTCCATAGCTGAGAGTGGGGTGTTGAAATCTCCCACTATTATTGTGTAGGGTGCAATGTATGCTTTAAGTTTTAGTAAAGTGTCTTTTATGTATGTGGGTGCCCTTACATTTGGGGCATAGATGTTGAGAATTGCGAGTTCCTCTAGGTACATTTTTCCTTTGATGAATATAAAGTGTCCTTTTTTATCTTTTTTGATTACTTCTGGTTGAAAACTGATTTTATTTGATATTAGAATCGCTACTCCAGCTTGTTTCTTGGGACCATTTGCTTGTAAGATTGTTTTCCAACCTTTTACTCTGAGGTAGTGTCTGTCCTTTCCACAGAGGTGCGTTTCCTGAATGCAGCAAAATGTTGGGTCCTGTTTATGTATCCAGTCTGATAGTCTATGTCTTTTTACTGGAGAATTGAGTCCATTGATATTAAGAGATATTAAGTTGTTTCCTGTTATTTTTTTTATTGTCAGTGGAGATATGTTTGTGTAGCTACCTTCTTTTATGGTTTTTGGAAGATTACTTTCCTGCTTTTTCTAGGTTGTAGTTTCCCAACTTGTGTTGGAGTTTACCACCAATTATCCTTTGAAGTGTTGGGTTTGTGTTGAGATACTGTGTAAATTTGGATTTGTCATGGAATATTTTGGTTTCTCCATCAATAATAATTGACAGTTTTGCTCGGTATAGTAGTCTGGGCTGGCATTTGTGTTCTTTTAGGGTCTGTATGATATTGGTCCAGGATCTTCTGGCTTTTATGGTCTCTGGTGAGAAGTCTGGTGTAATTCTTATAGGTCTGCCTTTATATGTTACTTTGCCTTTTTCCCTTACTGCTTTTAGTATTTTTTCTTTGTTTTGTACATTTGATGTTTTGACTATTATGTGGCGGGAAGTATTTCTTTTCTGGTCTAAACTATTTGGAGTTCTGTAGGCTTCTTGTATATTTATGGACAGCTCTTTCTTTAGGTTAGGGAAGTTTTCCTCTAGAATTTTGTTGAGGATATTTACTGGTCTTTTAATTTGGGAGTCTTTCCCCTCATCTATTCCTATTATCCTTAGGTTTGGCCTTCTCATTGTGTCTTGGATTTCTTGTATATTTTGGGTTAGTAGCTTTTTGTATTTTGCATTTTCTTTGACAGTTGTGTCAATGTTTTCCATGGTATCTTCTGCACATGAGATTCTCTCTTCCATCTCTTGTATTCTGTTGGTAATACTTGTGTCTATGATTCCTGATCATTTTTTTAAGTTTTCTATCTCCAAGGTATTCTCCCTTTGTGATTTCTTTATTGTTTCTACTTCCATTTTTAAGATCCTGCATGGTTTTGTTTAATTCCTTCTACTGTTTGGTTGCATTTGCTTGCAATTCCTCAAGGGATTTTTGTGTTTCCTCTTTAAGGGTTTCTATCTGTTCTTTGAGAGTGTTATTTATGTCTTTCTTAAAGTCCTCTATCATCATCATGAGAAGTGATTTTAATTCTGAATCCTACTTTTCTGGTGTGATGGGGTGTTCAGGGCTTGCTATGATGGGGGAACTGGGTTCTGATGATGCCATGTAACTTTGGTTTCTGTTGCTTACGTTCTTGCACCTGCCTTTTGCCATCTGGTTAATTCTAGTGCTACCTGTACTTCTGTCTCTGATTGAAGCCTGCCTTTCCAGTTATCTAGCTTGTGTCTGGTCTTCTAGTGGTCCAGATGTCTCTGTGATTTTTTCCAGCTGCACTGATTACAGTGGTATCTCTAGGATGCCTCAGGATATGGTGCCTCCAATGTGGCAGTCCAGCTAGGTGTTTGCTGTTCTGTGTGCAGTGTCTCCTCTTGGATATCTCAGGATATGTTGTCTGATGCTCTGAGTTAAGTTGTTCCTCTGTGGCTCTGGGTTGAGTGGACCTTTCAGTGTGTCTCAGGCGGAATCCAGGGTCCACACAACAGCAGATCTGGCAGAGGTCTGGTCCAGGCCTCAGATCTGGGAGATGGGCAGAAGGGGTGTGCTAGCTGGCAGGGGCGGGGGTGGTATCTGCTGGAATCTGGGCACTCATAGCACCCAGCTATGGGCTCAGGGCAGTATGTGGGTTTTCCTACCTAATGCTGGCTGTGGGATCTGTGGAGCCTTCAGAATGTCTCTGGCGGGATCTGGGGTGCACACACCAGCAGGCCAGCCGGGGAGAGGTCTGGTCCAGTCCTCAGATCCGGAAGAGGGGCGAGGGGTGGAAGGGGGCAACTTCAATGTTACAGTTTCTTGTTCCAATGTCTGGAATCCACACCTGATCTTCTGGACTCATCCTAAGGGCTGGTGTCACTTCTTCAGCTTTTCCCTTTGTAGCATTCTAAGAGCAGGTTAATCCACTCCACTGCTGCTGCTGTTCTTCATGATCATCCCATGGTATTGGCATCTCCAATACACTGGGGTCTTCTGCTATAACTAGACTTCACCAATAGCCTCTCACATGTCCTCTTCATGGTGACAAGCATCACCTACTTTGCATGACCCTTCTTCAGTCCTGGGACACCAACTGCAACTGAGGCTGCACCTTCACCAAGGACTTTCCATGGCCTCTCACAGTCCCAAGCCTCAGTTGCTCTTCATGACCCCTTAATGCCTTCAAAACCAGTACCACCTGGGTGACTCTTACACATTACCAAGTTGAAATGAAGCACAAGGTACAACCTTGGCTATCTCTGGAACACAGGTTTTTTGTGTTCTCAGAAAACACTTTCCAGAAGATTTCACTTCTGTGAAGCTGGAGTTTTCTTAATCATCTCTAATATCTTAGCTCCAGCCAACCATCACCAATTGCCTCATTAGCCTCCTTCTCTGCTTGAATACAATGACATAGACACGTGACCAACACTGCTGAGTTCTGCTGCTTGCAGGAGCTGGAATATTGGCCCCTTGTACTATTTATAATGTTATCACTAGTTTTTTATTTTCTAACTTCTTCACTACATAAACTTGGCTGTCCTGAATCTTGCTCTGTATATTGACCTTAAACTCAGAGATATGCATTCCTGTCTCCTGGGATTAACAGTATGTACCACCATGCCTAAATTTAAGCTTTTCTTCACCTAGAATTTTCTGTCTCAGGCTGGCCTTGAACTCAGAGACCTGCTTGGCTTCGTCTACTGGGATTAAAGGTGTGCACCACAAAGCCTGGGTAGGATCTTGCCCCAAAGTTCCACTCCCTTAATTCAATTTAATATTCTTGAATACAGGATTCTGCTCCATTTCACTTCCTGGTGCCTCATTAATGCTTGAACCATGTATTTTATATTTTTCCTTTCTCAGATTGCTCTATGCTTGTTTAAAATGCTCTTCATGAGATACCAGAGAACAAAGTCTACAATGAGTGTTTCTAAGACTTTCTTTGTCAGTGCAATTAATCTGAGTCTCTTTACTTTAGACATAGGCAGATTCTTTAGACAAAGGCAAAATTACTCATATTCACGAAAATAACACAAAAACAGTCTGTAGGCCACATACTGAAATTCTTTTGAACTCAACCCCTTTGGCCAGGTCCTCACAATTCAAATCACTCACAGCAACAACATTTTTTTTCTATTCCTTCTAGGATAGCCCATTAAGGGCCACTTAAAGCATTTCAATGCTTTCCAAACCCAAAGTCCTAAAATCCACATTCTCCCAAACAAAAGTATAGCCAGGCCTATCACAGCAATACCCTATTCCTGGAACCAATTGCTGTCTTAGGGTTTTGTTGTTGTGAATAGGCACCATGACCAAGGCAAGTCTTATAAAGGACAACATATATTTGGGGCTGGCTTACAGGTTCAGAGGTTCAGTTCAATGTCATCAAGGTGTAAGCATGGCAGCATCTAGGCAGGCATGGTGCAGGAGGAGCTGAGAGTTCTACATCTTCATCTGAAGGCTGCTAGTGGAAGAGTGACTTTCAGGCAGCTAGGGTGAGGGTCTTAAGCCCCTACCCACAGTGATACCTGTACCAACAAGGCCCTACCTCCTAATAGTGCCACTCCCTAAGGCAAGAATATACAAATCATCACACTAGTTTTCTGTTTTTTCAGAAATCTCTCTTAATCATCCCCAATATGTTAACTAACTTAGGCAAGGGCACCTAGTTTTTGGCCTGTCTGAATATCCTGTATTAGCTCAAAGACAATTACCTTGATGACTGTCATATATAATTCACTTCCCACATTTTGCTATTTTTTCTGACTCCAAAGAGAAAGATTTGGTGATTTGAATCCCAATAACTTTTTTTCTACCCATTGAATAGTCTCCTTAGGTTGTTTCACCATGAGTACTTACAGTTAGTAGTGAAGATTGTCACTACCTGTCCTGTGAAATCAGATCCACATAAACTACACTATAGCCTTTATGGTAATCCCAAGTGTGTGTGTGTGTGTGTGTGTGTGTGTGTGTGTGTGTGTGTGAGCTTACCCACTTTGAAAAGTTTTATAGCAGTATATAGCCATAGACATAGGATGCTTAAAAGTTATATATGGAGTACAAAATAGGGTCTTTACCTCAAAAACATAAAAGTGGAAAGAAACAATTAGTAAACACTGCCTCCTTTTAAAGAGTTAAGCACTTCTAAATCAGGGTTACACATCATACTGTGATGCCCAATTTTAAAGACACAATTCAGTGAACCATACCTACCATGCTTCATGCTTATAAAGCTGTTCCCCTTGATTTCTTTCCATCTGGGTTGCAAAGCAATTGAGCTGGGTACTGACATTGATTAAGTGCAAGAGAGCCATGTTTTACTCTGACAGCTGCTAGGCCTCTGTCAACAAATCAATGTATTTTTCTCTTTTCATCTTAACTCTCCTGTTAGCATCCTGCTGTTACTGGAGATGAAAAACATCTCTATTACTGTCTGCTGATTGACCATTTTCTGATTTGCCAATCACATAAAGTGCTTTATTTATTTATTTATTTTTTTATTTTTTATTTTGTGAGAGGAAAAAAAAACTAACCTTTCATTCTAAGCACTTTTCATGCACAAATAGTAAAGTATCATAGTATTCTCTGGAATGAGGTAGTTGGACCTGTGATTTAGAATCACAGTAAAGATAGTTGCATGTTTTGTTGGGAAAAAAAGTCACTTTACTTCCATGAATAAATCAGGTAGAATACAAATGCCCATCTAAACTCCTGTAGAGATTTTAGCAGGGTCACACAGAGAGCCCACACTCTCTGGATTAGGTAGTCATTCTGAATGGCATTGTATAGACACAGTATTTATGACTGTATATAATCAGAAGATAGTGTTAAATCTCACGTCCCTTGCCATTGGAAGAGCATTGAAAACAAGATGGCAGCAAATCATTGAAACACTGAGCAGAAGTGAATGTTTCACAGACATACTGCTTAAAATAAAAACCATCTCCTGCATTCTATCTCCAAGTGTAAGGCTTGAGATTGAGGACTAAATTTGCCCTAGTAGAACAAACATGTAGGTCAAATTTATATGGAGTGAGAAATTGCTGCTTGGTGAAAGGCAGAAAACTCAAGGATATTTTATATGCTTCTGTGTCTTATTTTAAGCTCAAAATAGAAGAAATATCTGGCCTGGGAAATTGGCATTCTTTTCAAATAATTTTGTTAATCTTGATAATAATGACTGTGAGCTTTCTCTCCTATCCTTTTTCTTCACATTTTCAATTGGAAGTGTCTCAAACTCTTATCACAGCTCTGTCATCAAAGCCTCGAATTTTCTGTCATTTTTTATCCACACTTTATAGCAATAATTCAAATAGTTTCAGTCTCTTGTATTATAAGTGACTTCCCTGCCCTTTGCTTATTTTGCCTATGATTATGGGAAATTATTTTTAAAAATTTTATGATCAAACATTTAAAACTTATAGAACAGTAAAGAAAATAAAATATCCTCATGGGCCCACCAGTCAGTTTCAACCGTTTACAATTCATGGCTGTGATACTGTTGTCTATCAGGATTTCTATTGACCTTTGCTGTGATTCCTAGTGCTGAGCTTCTCAATCTTTTGGAATTTTCTAAGTGATAAGAGATAGTAGAGAAAGGTATAAATTTTGTTATTCGTAACAAATCCTTTCAACCATATTTGAGTTTATGTGAATGATAGCACTTTTTAAAAGCCACTAGGAAACCACATGGTGCCAGGAGAACCAAATAACTGTAGGAGAGCCAGACATCCCCATATCATTGTCTCTTCTAGTATTAGGAAGACTGACATTTACTTATCAGTGATGACTAGTGTCTTAATCAATTATGATTACATGATGAAATGTGCATGAGAACCCAAAGGATAGCAGAGAGCTTGGGGGTAATACGGTAGGTTTCTCCAGGTTGGTATACCTGTAGAGGACATGGAAGTTCACACTCTATCACCTCTGTCTTGCATCTGCCTGTTATTCAGTTATATATCATTTTAATGAGCATTCTTGTAAGTAAACTATTTTTCTGTTTTGTGAGATGTGATAACCAAAAGCATATGTGGCAGGTTGATTTGTGATTCACAACTAAAGCTGTAGCAGTTTTGTGAGATTAGCCTATACACCATGAGATTTGATGCTATTTCCAAATAGATGGAATTGACGTCAATTATATGACAATAAGTGTGTATCCAAAAAGAAGTGGAAAATTGCTTGAAATAGAGGCGACCACACATTTGATAGTCAGAAGCATTTTATGAGTACAAAGAAAGTAATGATGTTTCTTTATAAAGAACAAATTGGCTCCTCCTGTAACACTAATCACTTTATACTAAAGTAAATCCTATATACTTTAACATCTCAGTACTAAAGTGAACAAAATAGAAATTCTTTTAAAAATATAATTACAGAACATTATCACACTTAAAATTTGGCTCTGATTTCTTAAAATCAACAGCTTTATTAGAATTGATAGCTAATCTCTTTTTATTTTGCAATTTGAATAAAGACTTAAAATAGCTAAACACGAATCACAGCTGTTTCTATGTCTTTGGAATCTCTTCTTCTGTTCCTCCTTCTTTTCTCCTCCTCCTCCACCTCCTCCTCCTCCTCCTCCTCCTCCTTCTCCTTCTTGTGCTTAATTGTAGATCATCAGAAAATGAGTTCAAAAAGCCTTCACAGCAACAAAAATGATGAGAAGTAAAGGAAGCTGATGAGGTCTTATGTCTTCTGTTTCATTTATCTTATAGAGCATAGCAAGAAATTTTGTCTCCCTGTGGCTAGATTCTGTAGACCTGTTCCAACTTTTCCTGTAAGTTGGAAAGTTTTCCTGTAAGTTTGGTATGATTCTCACACATTATGTTAGAGAAAGTAAGTAAAGCCTAAATTGTGGCTAGATTCTGTAGACCTGTTTCAACTTTTCCTGTAAGTTGTAAGTTTTCCTGTAAGTTTGGTATGATTCTCACACATTATGTTAGAGAAAGTAAGTAAAGCCTAAATGGGGATGCTACAAAGTTCACCAGGTGTTATGCTTCATCCAGAATCAAAATAAACATGATATGGGTGTTACCATGTTAACCACTTAAGAAGGGCTTCTCTAGGAATTTAGAATGGTGGGTGAAAGGGGGTTGTAAATCTTGCCAAAGGATTAGGAGATGATAGTGCAAATTAAGGCAAGGAGGGATAGGAGCTCTACTGCTCCATAAGTTCTTATCATGTCAGTTCTGTAGCTGCTTTTTATGAAGTGATGGCTAGGTCTCAAGGATTGATGTATTTCTGCTTTAATATTGAATGCAAGAAATCTACCCAAGTAATTTCTCACTGGCATCCTTAAATATTTAAGAGTTTTGTTGTTGTTGTTGTTCTGGTTATCTCCTGTTGCCCAGATGTACTGATCCTCGTAATTTCTCATTTCTCACTGATATACTAGCTAGAATTTTTCTATAGAAAAGAACTGTTTCTTCACTGCACAATCAGTAGCTCTAAAGTGTGGGTTTAATCTGTGTGCTAGAAAGAGTTGGCAATACAACGTGGATACGGTAATTAGGCTCATCAACTCCTCAACATACACACACACACAAACACAGACACACACACAAACACATACACACATACATGCATTTATGAACACACATGGCAATCATTGGATAATTTGGATCATTTATTAAATACTTTGTCTCAAAAATTTTTTTAACATGCTCTGAATTTCACAACTTCTCATATATAAAGGCAATTAAGAAATGTTTGTGGAATGGAAAAAGAAATGAGAATTTTCTATGTAAGTAACTGACAGTACAGTTCTTATATTTACAATGCATGTAGCATTCCTATTCAGACTTTCAGATGCTCATATTGAATGGTAGCATTCCTCTCAGTGTGAATCTAATGATGCAGTGACAGTTTCATGATTGTGAGTTAAATGAAGGCATTCTAAATCACAGCACTTTAGAGATAAATGCAATTCTAGTATAGATTTGGAATTATGTAACTCTTAGCAAAATGCAGTCACCAATTCCTGAGTATTTTCTTCTTACCTGCAGTAGCTAGATCTTACATAAGCATCCAGGAACATTAGCATTTCAAAGAGAACACTAAATAAACCTTTTGCAAGGCAAGGATTTTATTCCTGAGGGATAGCATTTATCCTATTCTCACACTATATCAATGCAAGACGATCACCTGAGTAATCAGAGAGCTACAGGTTTTTCTCCTCAAAAATACCCTCATTTTTTGTCTACTGTTCATCCTGTCAGCTGCAATGGTCCTTGATTGAGGACAAATCTTCAAACTGCTGCTGCAAAAAACAGCCTGAAGAATTTTCTTTAAAGATGTGTAGAGCAGGGATTCTTGGCTTTTTCACAAAAAGAGTTTCAGGACAAGCAATGTGTATCAGAGTTGGAATTTATTAAGAAGAAGTTATAATGCAGACTTGAGCACAGGATTGTTTAGACAAAGCTGGGCCCTACTTTATTCAAAGTTTTGATTTGCTACACTCCACTTAATCCTGGCACAATTCATTTTACCAGTAAAAATTCAGAAGCAGGATGACTTAGTACTCTATCATGTACATAAGCAACACCATCAGCCCAATATCATTCATAGGCCCAGACTGACAAATAACTTACTCCTAAAAGCAGAAAGACACAACAGTATGCATTTATCTAAATCAACTGGACCCACATAACTGCACTGATATTGTAAAATTATATCAGGAAAACAAGGCCCCAGAACCTGTCAGTCATACCATATTAAAAAGAGAGTGCAACGACTTCATCTGTCCCCATAAATAGCAGGATAATACCACTCTTATGTTAACAAAACAAAACAGATACACGGAAAGGATAGTGAGGGTTATGTGTAAAAGTCTCTTAATATCTTAATAGTAACTCCAACATTATAGTTTTAACAGTATTTCTAAGTTGAGTTGTGCCAGATTCTATAAACATCAATTTAATGATGTTTTGTTATATATTCACTGCATCTTTGTATCAGCTACATGTACTCATTCAAAATAAAAAAAACCATCATGCTTATTTTAGTGATTTCATGTGCTATATAAAGGCAGTCTTGTCTTTTTAAATAAGGCTTAATTCAACAGTATTTAACTAGGTAATATTAATTCATTACAATTATCTTAGTATGTAATTTCATTTCAACTTACTTGTATAAAAATGATGTGGCAAAGCACTATCCTAAAACAGTTACCATCTTCATAAAGTCAGTAGTTTCTGCTTACACATGATAATCAGCCTGAATGTGTTGACTGTGATTATTGTTACATAGAAGGAAGTAGTAAGGAGTGTTACTGGATTCTCATTATGAGTATCCAGCCTCTTTTCCAGTCAGGTGTATGCAACTCTGACATTATCACATGTAGTCTCATGATTTTTTAAAAGATCTAAGAATATAAAATCTAGGAAAGTCTAGGAAGATGGGGCTTCACTTGAACAGCAATGGAAAAGTCATCATACATGCTGACTGGAATCTTCTTAGTGTGGCTGCTTTTGAGAACATTTTCTGTTGTTAGCCACTCCCTCATAATAAGTAAACCAATTAAGTTGATTAGTTCCCCAGGATACAAACTGGTGAAATTGAAATTTAGTTTGTCATGTGGACCTCATGAAGAGGGATAGATACTACTTATTCCCCCTCTTCCTAGGGAAGGAACTTCACACAACCAATGATAAATGTATTTGTTAGTGTTATTATGTCTTATGATATTAAAAACTGAATTAGTAAGTAAATTGAAGTGTTGGAATAATGTACCAATGGAAATTGCTTGAGTAAAGAACATATATAAATGAGGATAAAGATTAATGTTTGCAGAATAAGAAAGACTGGAAAGTTTTTGCCAGGTATGGAGGACTGAGTAACTCATTTAAAATACATAAAACATGGGACAGAGATTGTGAGATCAAAGACTATCCATTCCAAGGACTGGCTAAAATGTTTGTCTAGTACATTATTAGAAATATGTAGTTATTGAAATATTATATAGTAGTTAAAAGTATAATACTAGTGTAGCTGATCAGCTGGGTGTTTAATAAATACAGTTGGATGCTATTCTAATGTGTTCAGAAGAATTAAAAGGGAGAATATTTTCCCCTTGTCCTCCAATACCAATGAGTTTTCAGGGTGCTGTAGATAATCTCTTCAAATATTCTGTAACTGTGGAAAGACATTTGTTCTTCTGTTCCAGGAGGCTATGAAGACCCTCCATAATTAATTTGAACTAGTATCCTTCTATAAAGAAGAAAGTTAATACAGAGGAAAGATTTTTTTCCTCAAAAATTTTGATAGAAGCCACAGTCAGGTCAAATGAAAACATTTGGCTTATCTTCACATTGATTGACAACTGGAAATAAAATAAAATAAAATAAAATCAAGGAAAATAAGGCTAGTGGAGCAGAGGTTCCTCTCAATCACAAGTGACCCCAGAGTGTTAAATCTTCAATAGGCATTCATAGTAGAAAAATTAAAATTAATTTTGGTTGCTGTGTGATTTTTAAACTTTGAATAATTGAGTCAACTATTACTAAAATATATGCTCCATCACCATTGCACATTGCAGTAGCTTACCCCAGGATAAATCAGAAAAAGAGAGAAGGCATTTTAATGAGTTTGAAGAAATTAATGTTTAAAAAAGGGATACATTTGAAGAAAAAAAACATAGCAAGAATCTTTTCTATCAAAAACTTACCTTTAAGACAAGGAATTAAGATATTTTTGAGGAGACCACCTTGTAAGACTTCCAACAGCTCTTATCTTCCCCACTTAGTAAGACTTTGGTTTACACAATGGACCCCTTACTGCACTGCAGAAAGCTGATATCCAAGAGCAGTGACCCTTTTCTACTTGGATCAGTGACTCCTTCCTCCTTCATTTTTTATATGCCAATTCTTTTCAGACTAATCAAGGAGAAAAAGACTGTGAGGTCAAACCCAAGCCAATGGGGGAAAAGTAATAGTCACCACCCTCCTTAGAAGAAAACCAAGTGCATTTCCTTTCTTGGTCTGTGCTAACTTTTCCTCAGCCCACACTCTTGATTAAGAGTAAGTTTTTTCCTGCCTGGATACTTCAATTGAAATGGTAGGCTCTTTATGTGCAATCCTAAACTGTTTTCTAACAATTAGGACATGAAATTAAAGAAAAATAGATAGCAAAGAACAATATTGTCCCTGTAAACAAATGTATGGTTTATGTTGAAGATATTAAATAATATTTTAAACTATATTGAAAATAATAAGCAATTCCATAAAAGTTCCAGCATACACATTTAATATTGTGTGTGCTGTTAGTTTTCCTATATTGTTTGCTTTTCTATATACCAACAGTTGTCATTGAAATGAAAAGTATGATGTCAAGTATATGGGAGGTCTTGGATTTGAGCCCACATACTCAAACAAATAAACAAATAAATATTAAACAGAAAATACTTTAAATTGATTCATAAGAGTATAATGCCATTTATATTAGCACTCATTATTCATCAAGTTAAACAGCTACTAATGTAACAAAATATTCATGAAATCTGTATGAGGATACTAAAAAACTAATTAAATGTAACCAAAATATGTGTAAATAAATGTAGAATTACTCTAATTTTATTGGAAAGGAAAAGTATGTAGTTAAAAAATGTCATTTTTAATAGCTTGATCTAAGGATTCAAAAGCAAACCAAATCATAATGCCTTCCTGATATCAACAAATGGATTCAAACACTATATGAGAGGAAAGGCCTAGAACCACCAACACAATACAGAAAGAGAAAGAGTAGTTGGAGGAGGAGGAAGAAGAGAAAGAAGAGGAGAAGAAGGGGAAGGAGGAGGAGGAGAAAGAAGAGGAAGAAGAAGAGGAAGGGAAGGAAGAGAAGGAGGAGAAAACTAATAGTACTCAGTGTTCATTGGCTGAGTTATTTATTGAAAAGAAAGTGGTCTATTGCTGTGAAGAGACACCATAACAATGTCAATTTTTTAGTTTTGGATTGTTTACAGTTTCCAAGATTTAGCTCATTAATATCATGGCAGGAAGCACGGCAACACACAGGGTAGCCTGGAGTTGGAGAGGTACCTGAGTGTTCTACATCTATATCCACATGTAGCAGGAAGAGACATACTCCATGCCTAGAATGGTCTTTTTGTAACCTCAAATGCCACCTCTAGTGATACATTTCTTCCAACAAGGCCTATGGGGCAAGGGAAGCATTCTCACTCAAACCATGGGGCAGGGGAAGCATTCTCACTCACACCACCACATTCTATCCCATGGCCCCCAAAAAGCTTGTAGCCACATCATAATGCAGAAATGAATTAAATTGAAACTTTAAAATGCCTCATAATCTATCATCATTATCTCAATACTGTTTAGAAGAAGTACAGTGTTAGAAATTTCTTCTGGGATTCAAAGCAGTTTCCTAACTATAACCCTTGCAAAATAAAAATAAAAACAAACAGACCATATACTTTCAACATACAATGACATGGAATATACATTACCATTACAAAAGGAAAGAAAGGGAACATAGTGAAGAAATACTGGACCAAAGGAAGACTAAAATTAGTTGGGAAGACTCCAAACTCTATATCTCTATGTCTGCTGTCAAGGTGCTCTTCAGACCTTCAACTCCCTTCAGCTTTTTTGACTGTAACACATTTCTTTCTCTTGGACAAGTTCCATACCAAGTTAGCAGCTTTTGTTATATGGTACCCAATGATTCTGTTATCTTCATCATCTTGGAATTTGCCACACAATCCAGGCTTCCACCTTCACAGCTCCAAGAAATGTCCTCTCTGAACCTCCATGCAGACACCCCAGACATATGCCTGGCCTCAACTGCTTTCCTTAGAAGAGGGAGATTTTGCAGCCTCTTTGTATTGATGACTCTAAAGCCAGAAACACATGGCTGAAAATTTCAAGTTCTTCTACTTCCTGTGACTAGAACTTGAACCCCTCATTCAAATACAGTTTTACCACCTTTCTATTTTTGATAGGTTTTGTCTTAAGGTTTCTAGCATTATGAAGAAAGACCATGACTGTGGAAACTCTTATAAGGATATACATTCAATTAGGGCTATCTTACAATTCAAAGGTTTAGCCCATTATCATTATTTTGGAAAGTAAGGTGGCATCAGGCAGACAGTGCTGGATAGGTAGCCTGGTGTTTTACATGTAGATTGACAGGCAGCAGGAAGAGACAGTGATCCACTTACTAGCCTTGCTTGAGGTATTGAAGCATCAATCCTCCAGTGATGCAGTTTCTCCAACAAGGCCATACCTCCCAACAGTGCCATTCTATAAGAGCCTATAAGGGCCATTTTTCCTTAATCATTACAGTTTCATTCACTGCTTAAATGTTCTTTAATTCCTTTTCACAACATGAAACTAGCAGGATGGGTTCTTGCTGAGAGATCATTATTCCCTTTATTACATTAAGCATCAAGATTTTCATTAAACAATTTATCTCCTTAAATATAGAACATAGTTCCATTATATATTCTGCTGCTTTTTTTCCTCAGACTGTATAGTTTGTAAAAATTTTTTTGCTCAGCTTTTGCCTTTTTATTATAGCTCTTCATAAGTGTGACCACTAATAACTACTCTGTAGAGTTCACACGAGGCTGTTCTGAAATCTCGTCTGACAATGTCATTAAGCCAAACTCTTCAATTTAGTCTTAGTTAGACTTTAGCCAAGGGCAGAAAGCGGCCACATACTTTTCCACCAAAATATCAGAAGAAAGGTCTCTAAGCCACTTATAAATGTTTTTCTTCTCTGAAACCTCTTAAGCTATTTTGTCATACTTTCTTCTAAGCACAACTGTGTTCCAAGTCCCAACTAGCATGACACATTGAGTCCTACTTATAAGTGTTCAACTGAGTTCATAATCCAAAGTCTCAAAGTTCATACTCCACCAAAAAGCATTAAGGGCAGGCTTATCAGAGAAATAACCCACTTCCTGGTACCAATTTTTGTTTTAGTCAATATTCTACTGCTGTAAAAAGACACCATGACAACAGCAACTTTTATAAGAGAAAAAAATTAATTGGGGATTGTTTACAGTTTCAGAGGCTTAATCCATTATCAGGATGTCAGGAAGCATGGTGGCAGGCACGCATGGAGCTTAAGAAGTAGCAGAGACTTCTACATCCAGATACATGCACAGGCAACAGAAAGAGACAGACTCTAAACTTAAAATTAGCTTTTTGAAATGGCAAATCCCACTGCCAGGGACATACTTTTTCCAACAAGGCCATAACTCCTAGTCCTTTCAAATAATGCCACTATCTGCTGACCACATATTCAAATCTATGAATCTATGTAGCCAATCACACTCAACTCTACAATTTAATATATTGGAACTGTAATCAAAAACAGTATTATTACCAGGGACAGATAGATTAAAGCAACAAAATAGAGATCCCACAAAGAACAAAGTCAACTGCCCTTTGATAAATGAATATAGCAACACAACTGAAAATGCTTACTCTTTTTGACCAATGAGGCCAGAAACACACACACACACATTATGTATGTATTCCTGTATATATATGCTATACATATGTAGATATATGTGTATACTATTTTATATGTTGGCATATGTACATGTGTATGATATATATATATATATATATATATATATATATATATATAATCTTACTGCTTTCATAACAATTAGGTCAAAACTTATTATTTTCCTCACTTTAAAAATTAAATCTTTGAAAAGCAAACCCTTTGAAAGATAAGAGGAGAAAGACCTAACTGATCATTGTGTTGCTAATAAAATTTTATTTACAGAATGAAACACATAATCCAATTAAAAAATTAAAAGAATGTTCACCATTTGTAAAACATACTTGACAAAAATAAAATTAAAGTTGAGAAATGGACAGAGGACCTGAGAATATACCTAACCCATGTTTTCCCAAGAAGATTGATATATCACTAGAAGTTTTCACACTAAAACAAGAGAAGTTATCACTGTTTTGCAATAAGGATGGCTAAGATCTGAATTACTCATGATAAATACTTTCTAGAATGTAGAATAATTGAAAGTCTTGAACTAAAGCTAAATTCTACCAGTTTCTTATATACATAAACACATTTTATCATATTATCCAGTTATTATGCAACTAGATATTTACCTCATTTTATTCAAAGCAAACAAACATGCAAAATTATTTATAGCATCTTTATTCATAATTAAAAATCCTTTGAAGCAGCCAACATGTCTTTCAATAGGCACACAAGTGCATCCACTGTTAAGCATTCTTATAGTAAAATATTATTCAATGAAAAAAATAGGAAGAAAAAAACCACAAGAAGGTATTTAAATATCTTAAGATTAAATATAGATTGCTCAATGAAAGAAGCCTGTCTGAAGTTGTGGGGCGCCAACAGAAGGCGGCTATCATCCTTGCAGCCTTCTTGAGCCATATACCCTGACAAGAGACTTGTTTACAACAGCCTACAACAGCTGAGCATACTCTGATAACATCTTTTCTAGATACCCAGGATCTTCCCTTGGGTGTGTGAGACTTAAAGGTCTGAGACTTAAAGGCATGACTTAAAGGTGTGATTTAGAGACAAGACTTAAAGGCATGATTTAAAGGCATGACTTAGAAGTGAGACATATAAAGGGCAAGAGGCAGATAGAAGGAAGTACTTGAGACTTGAGACAGGTAACTTGGAAAAAGACTTGGAACTGAGAAAGAGACTAGCAACTAGAAACTAGAATAGGGACTTGAGGGTTATTACAGCTGTAACTGGAATTAGGACCTGAGACTTGGTACTTGGAACTAGAGACTTGGAGAGAAGAAGAGAGACTGAAGAATAAACGGGGTTGAATCACACTCTATCTGGTCTCCATTCTTCGCTCTGTCCTCACTCTCTCTCTTGCTGAACCCCGACCCTCGGACCTGAGCAGCTTGGGGCAGTGCAGGCTCCAACAATTTAGCCCCCAAGGCTTTTAGCAGTGCAGCTCTCAACATTGATAGAGCGGTCCCCAACATTTTGGCCCCCAAGAGTGGGGCAGAGTGGTCCGCAACATGAAGTGACAGTCTGCTGGGTGCTACAGTTGTGACATTGTCAAAAGAGTCCCTTTGGCCTCTTCAGGTTCCATTGCCCCATGGTTGAGTATTTCAGCTAAGGTCATCCTCACTGTGTCCAGGGAGCTTCTCACTTCCCAGGTCTCTGATACTTTCTAGATTTTCCTTCTGCCCCCACCCTCAGCTACATATTTTATTCAGTTTCCTGGCCTTTGGGGCTTTCTCTTGCCTCCCTCATATCAGATCTGGGCCCCCTTTTACTCTCCCTACCCTCTCTCCCACCTGGATCCCTCCTTCCCTTCCCCCTTCTAAGGTAGATTAAAGCATTATCACTTGGGCCTTCTTTTGTGTTAAATTTCATACAGCCTGTGAGTTATATCATGGGTACTCTGTACTTTTTGGCTAATATCCACTTACCAGAAAGTACATACCATGTATTTCCTTTGGGGTCTGAGTTTCCTCGTTCAGGATGATATTTTCTAGTTCCATCCATTTGCCAGCAAAATTCATGATGTCCTCGTTTTTAATAACTGAATGATAGTATTCCAATGTGTAAGTAAATGAACTACATTTTCTGTATCCATTCTTCAGATGAGGAACATCTGGGTTCTTTCCAGCTTCTGGCTATGACAAATAAGGATTCTATGAACATAGTGGAGCATGTGTCCTTGTGGTATGGTGGAACATCTTCAGGAGTGATAGAACTGTGTCTTCAGGCAGAACTATTTTCAGGATGGACAGGGCCCCCAGTGGATGGATGGGGCTACCAACATACCTTCAAAATTTTTGACCTTGAATTGGTCCTTTCTAAAGGAAATGCAAAGACAAAAATGGAGCAGAGACTGAAGGAAAGGCCATCCAATGACAGGCCCCACTTGGGATCCATTCCATAGGCAGGCATCAAACCCTGACACTATTACTGATGTCATGTTGTGCTTGCAGACAAGAGCATAACATGGCTGTCCTCTGAGAAGCTCTACCAGCAGCTAACTGAAATAGATGAAGATACTTACAGCCAATCATTGGACTGAGGTTGTGGTCCCTTATGGCAGAGTTAGGGGAAAGACTGAAGGAGCTGAAGGGGATGGCATCTCCATAGGAAGACCAACAGTATCAACTAACACCCAGCCTTGGTGGATCCTAGGGACAACCAAAGAGCATATATGGACTGTTCTCTAATCCCAGGCACAAGTGTAGTTGAGGACTGCCTTGTCTGGCCTGAGTGGGTGAGAATGTGCCTAATCCTATAGAGACTTTATGCCCCAGGGAAAGTGGATACTGGGGGTGGTGAGGTAGGAGTGGTTGGTTGGGTGGGTGGGTTAGGGGTAGGTAGGTTGGAGAACACCCTCTCAGAGGCAAAAATAGGGGAAATGGGGTGAAGAACTTTGGGAGCAGAGACCAGGAAGTGAGGGGGAACATTTAGAAGGTAAATAAAATAATTAAATAAATAAAATATATAATAAAATTCATACATACACACAAAGGAGCCCTTGTGGCAGTAGAAATGGCCAAGACAAACTTGTGGACTGAGTTAATGAAATTTAGGGAGCCTCTATGTCAGCTAAGTTCTGCTGTATATTACCGTAAAGTATAGTTTGGATAATGTCACCTTTTTGAAAACACATAGTATTGTATAAGAAGAAGGGTAATCTTTGTACTGGTTTGAACTGCAATGCCACAAGGAAAACTTCACAAGGTTGCAACTAAATAAAGTAAGTCACTGGTGGCATACTTTTGAGTAGCATGTCTTCTTGCTGGGTCCTTTTTCCCTTTCTGGTTCCCCAGAAACAAGGTCAGGGAAGTTGCTCAACTATTCCCTATTTGCCACAATGCTCTGCCAAACTGTGAGCTCTGAAACAATGGAGCCAACTTACCCCAGACCAAAACCTCTTGAACCATAAGCCAAATAAGCCTTTCTTCCTTCAAACTGTTTTCCTTACATATTTTACCACAGTGACAGAAGGCTAGCATAAACCTTCATTTAAACTGTGTCCTTAAGCTATTAATATCATATTAGTGTGGGTGCTACACTATTATAGAAAGCCCTTTTCTTAGAATTATGTTCTGGGGTGTATGTAGAGACATCTGAATTATCTGTTTCTTTTTCTTACATATTTAAAACAATGTCTCCTAACTAAACAATATTCACATGGGATGAGCGTTTAAACAAATGGGAAAGGCCTCAAGTTTCCAGGAACAAGGATCAATTATAAAAATGTTGGGGTTATGTTACAGAACGTGGATGGTCACTTAAAGCAACAAAAATGTCATAAGGATAGTCTGAAATGGAAACCTCTAAGGAATATGATGATTTAGACACAACCAAAATTTTAATGTGGAGGAGAGGAGAGAGTAGAAAGGACTAATAATAGATAAAGAGAAACAATTATTTCTGATATTTCAGACTTAGAAGTTTTCGGTTTCATTATTTATTATCAACTGACTACTATTTTAACAAAAAAATTGTATCATTATAAATGTCTATCTTACTGAGTGTAGATCAACCCTATCAGTTACTTTCTAACTAGATTACATTAAAACTCTTGAAAATTTTTTCATAGATTAAGACAGTGTTCTATAAAGATCATGGGATTCTTTCAAAGTTTTGAACTTTAAGAGCTTTTCAAACATGAATTTTGATCATTTTCCCCCACTTTAGGCAAAGAAGAATTATCCGATGATGACATGCTTGGCAATCTTTAATTTCAGTGTTTTTTTTTTTTTTTTTTTTTTTTTTTTTGCTTCAAAATAAGTGTTTCTTATAGTTTCAGAAGTACTTTTTTTATGACAGTTCTTGTGAGCTGCATCGGCATCTCCTGAGACTCCAAATGCTTGTCTTGTAAAACTATGATCAAATGAAGATAGAAGGAAGATTCATTGGTGTTTTCTTGTTATATAAAACAAAATATATAGGACTAGATGCTAGAAATGCTCCTTAATTCTATATAGCCTATCATCATTTTACAATAGAATGAAGCACTCTCATCTTCAAAGTAATTTATAATAAGGGTCATTAGCAAAACAACTAACCAAAGCCCTTTAACCACCTTGCATTTGAAGTTTCTAAAAGAAGTAAAGACATTTCTTTCAAGATATTTGCTTTGAAGAAATGTATAATGCACTGTGTGTGTATCTGTGTGTATATGTATGTATGTATGTATGTAAGTGTGTGTGTGTATAGTGGTAGTATATATGCATGTGTGCAAATCTGTGCCTGTAACCAAAACTAAACAAAACCTACAAGTTGAAATTTGCTCTCCCATTTTCTTACTTGTTACTAACCATGTAAGTGATCAAAAGAATTATATCAAAACAAGGTACGTAAATCTAACATGAAGAATACATAAAAGTAGATATATAATACAATATTTTCCTTGATGTCATTTCACTGAATGTTTTGCCTAAGTGGTCAAACATGCCACATTTGACATTTACTTGGCTCATCTGAGACCAACTATGATAATTTCATAGAAAATGCTTTTCTGTAAATATTGTCAGTTATTAATTTTGTGGTCAGCTTTATTGACTAGTTAGAGTTGCATTTATTTACATAGAAATGGACCCTATAAATGATTTACATTTGTTCACAGAAGTAGAAGTTTAGATAATGTAAACCTAAGCCACTCCATATTTCTGCTTTTGCAGTAATTACACAGATGTTGGCATCAGTAGTCTTCTGCTCTACTAAGATAGCAATAGGTAATTATAGGAAAACTTCTAGTATAGGCAGTCTTGGGTGCTGATTACTCTAGGACTGTGGAATGTCATTTCAGGCTTCACAGCAGGCAGAAAAAACAATCTATGAAGCAACAGGAATGAAAATCAGTTCAGCTTGATTTAGATACCAGTACTGGGGTAAGACTTCAAGAGTCATACATCAAGTCATTTGTTTCTGCCATATTTAAGCATAGCAGAATTTGGAAGAACGTTTTCAGATAACAATTAACTCAGTCTCTCGAATACAACTAAGCTTCAGAAATGTGTACACTGAAGCTCTTAACAAAGTACACTTGGCTTCAGCCAAAAGATAGGTTCTGTTGGCTTAGTTACAATGCTCAAGATAAAGGTCTAGGGAGAATGACTGAGGTAAACATAATCTCTGTGGGAGACAGGATGTGGCCTGGCCATAAGATATCATAAAAATAATTTAGGCAGTTGTAAAGTACAAATGACATCTCTCACGTGGATTACTTTATGGCCTAGAAGCAATGCTCAGGTTTTGTTTTGTGGGGGTGGAGGTAGGGGAAGCATGAGTTAAATAAAACATAAATTCTGGGATATACAGGTGAATAATGGGTGTAGTGGCAGGTTTTGTACATCACCTTGACCACAAGCTAGAGCTGTCAGAGAGAGAGAGGAGCCTTAGTTGAAGAAATACCTCCATGAGATCCAGCTGTAAGGCATTTTCTCAATTAGTGATCAATGGGGAGAGTCCAGCCTATTGTGAACTATGCTATGGCTTTTTCAAGTAACAATTCTATCCCCCAAATCTTATCCTTGATCTTAAAAGATCTGAAATAGAATTTTCTATTTTTTAATGCAGGAAATTTTAGTATATATATCTAAACTTGTATTTTACTGTGGCTTACTGTGATTCACTTTCTCAGAGGCATTTGTATTATTCCTTGCTCTTGTCTCAAGATTTCCATAGCTTCATGGTATTCTGTGACTCTCTGAGCATCCAGCTGAACTCCAAGAACTGATGCTTCCTCTGGAGATAATTTATCTTCTGAAGTTTTCTACTGGATGTGTCCTGTCATGTACAATGTTTCTATCAGATGTCCTCTGCCTTCTGTAACGTTAGAGGGCTTTCTTCTCCAATCACGTTGGGTGCTTGATATAAATGTGTCTTTTATTTCCTCTGATAAAGGCATGAGATTAGACTGACACCCAAGTTGTGCAAATGCACAGCTGGGCTTAAGCCCAGAGCATTTCCTTCTCTGTTCTAACTCTTCCTAAGCCCAGGCCTGAAAGATTCTTGGCCACCTGGACCTCCTATGATCTTCCAATCTGATTGACTCAATCTGGCTTCTCTCTGCTTCTCACTGAATTTCTCTGCGTGAAAAAAAAAAAAAAAAAAAAAAAAAAAAAAAAAAAAACAACCTGCCTTTAAATTTCAGAAACTGAACTGCACTGACTGTACTTACTGCATAACCTGAACAGAACTACATGGAACTCAACAGAACTATACTTACTGAACTGCCTTCATTCCTGACTCACTCCTCACTGCTCTTAAGTCTGTTGTCCTTCCTGTCTGTTCTCAGGAGAATCGGGAGTATTCTATCTCTGACTTATTCTGTCAAATCTCTTGATGATTTGATACTTTGTCTGCCCTTCAGTTGGTCATCACTATCAAACATGGCTGCTTCCTTCTACAAGCTAAATTTACCTTCATTATTTAGAATCATATGTACTAAGATGTGTAGTAAGGGCATGTCTGAACTCCAGGCAGAGGAATTAAAGGTGAATCATTCCAGTGGGATCACATATACATAGAAAGTTTTTGGATGTGATTCCCTTGCCAGAGTAGCCATGTTACTGGGTTACAATTCCTCTACAGTTTTAATTCTGTTCTAATTCCAAATGGTAATTCATTCAGCAATTTCTTTGAAGTTCAGGTCATTAAGTTTTAAAACCAAACAATCTAACACACTTCAATTCAAACATCCACTAATTTGAAATTTACATGCTATGGAATAGATAGTAAGAAGATATAAAAATTCTTTATTGTTTTTTCTCTTATCATTGTTTTGTTTTTATAAAAATATGTTTATTTCTGTAGGAACAGAAAACTTTACAATAAAAATATTGCAGTTTCTAATATACAGTGTTGTCCAATTTGAGCTGAGGTATTTCAAGCAGTGTTAACTGGGTTTTAATTTTAACAAAATAAAAAAAAATCATACCTAGAATCATGGAAATAAAAAGAGCATAAGGTTTTAGCTTTTAGCAGCAACTATGCTAACTACTGAAGAAAAACTCACTATTCACTGTTTTAGAATGTTACCTACTTACTACCAGTATAAAGAAGAAATTCTTCAGGAACATTTTGGAGGATTTTTAGGATGCTACTAAGGAAAATGCTCCAGCAAATTGAAGCAGAAACCCAAGGGTACATATGGCAATGGATTCAGGCAGAGACCCAAGTGAAAACCGAGGACAGCTTGGAGAGGATGGATGCTCATTCACCAGACCAAGAAGAGGCTAGTTAAAAGGACAAATTTTACAGAGAAAGAAAAACAGTATTGGCATGATCATATTTTTAAGTTAATTTTTAAAAATGGTTTTGAGAATTCTATACATAAGTTCTGTGTTTATATCATATCTCCTTCTTCATCCAACTTCTCCTGTGTTCTCCCATTCCCTCTCAAACTCATACCTCTTTCTTAAGTATTATTGCTACATATATATATATATATATATATATATATATATGTGTGTGTGTGTGTGTGTGTGTGTGTGTGTGTGTGTGTGTGTTTAGGACTAACCACTTGAGATAGGGTAAACAACCCTTCAAGAGACTTGCCCTGGAAAAGACAAATTTTCCATTTTTAACAGCCATTCATGGCTGGTAGCTCTTCATCTAGATATGGGGCTCTGTGAGATTTCTTTCACCTATATGAGAATTTTTGGCAGTCAGGCACATCTCTTGACAACTATAATTGACTTCACAACAACCAAGCATCTTTACAGCCAGCTTTTGAGGAACCAAGTGATGAGACACATCATTTTTAGTGACTCAAGTAGTGGCAACATTGCTCCTGTGTCTGTCTCTTTGCACAGGAACCATGGATCCCTTTGAATGTCCCTTTGTGCATGCACCATGGGCCTAATGAGAGCCTCATTCTCCCTTCCCTCTTCTCTCTTCTCTCCTCCCTTTTTCAGAAGCTGCCTCTATTTTCCCTCCCAATAAACATCCCACATGAAACCTGCTGCATGGTGTAAGTTGTTGGGACCCACTAGGTAGTTCTTTCAGGGATGCTCACTGGAGTTATCATTGTGCAGGTCTTGTTTAGACAATTATCTTGATAATATTTCACAAGTGCAGCTTCTCTGTCGTATATAGAAGACCCTGTCTACCAGGGCCCTTTGTTGTTTTTAATGTTGAAACACTAGAGGATGTCAATAATGTCTTTAGCTGTCTTCAGTAGTAGGAAATGATAAGAGTGCTAGCATTAATCATGGTATAACTTCATGCAAACAAAGAAATATATTGATACCAGTCATAAATTTTGATGGGCAGGGACATCTGGGCTAGTACTCACCCTCTAGCCTAGATGAAGATGCATGTAGAGTTATTCAAAGTTTATTGAAACTTATCATGAACAAAAATGCTATATCAGGTGTTTGAAACATTTATGGCTTGGGCAGTGCATTCTAGAAAGTCATAAGCAAGCAGAGGTAGATTTCATTTACTTAATTACCACAATATCAGAAAAGTTTAAAGCAGTAGGGCAATCATGAAAGAAGTCTTGGGAGTTATCTTGCTGATAATTATTCACTCAAGGAAGTCATGGCATCATTGAATTGTCTAATGTCTATCAAGAAATTTACATAACACTGGCTGGTTCAGCTGAAACAAATGGCTTAAGAAGAATTTGTATGATTAACATTTATCATTACATGTACCATAACAGTTTTTAACATGTCTTAATATTGCCAAACTCTACCCCAGTATATGATGGGGCCCTCTACTTTGACTTATTACCTCTCTATCAATGAGGAAATCACTGCAGGTTTTATGGCCAGAAGGAAACTAACCAGGTGTGATAAGAATGATATATGGTTCAGCCTACTTAGGTAATTGGTGCCAGGGCCAAACTTCCAGAATCTGATACCAGGTTTATTTTTAGCAATGAATAAGCACAGCATAATTTGGGGGAAAAATATGACAACTGACTCAGTCCAAAGTATACAGCAAATCTAAGACAGGTTTACATTGAAATTCTTGAAAAAGTACCTTTGGCTTTACAAAGCTGGGCCCTGGTGACTCAAAGATAGTGCCCAAGATTTGAGGTCTAAGAAGAGTGACTAAGGTGAATTATTTCTGTGGGTATCAAGATTGGACTAGCCTCAAGATAAAATAGAAGTCACTTAGTACATCTATATCACTCATAAAGTTTATTTTATGGCCTAATATTAATGCTCAAGATTTAGGGCAAAAGGGTCTGAGATAAGCAAAACATAAATTCTGGGGTATATAGGTAGAGGATGGCTCAGGAGACAGCAAACGATCACCAAGTTAGAAACATTTGTTCCTAACCTGCTGGAACAAAGAACTAAGCACCTTTATACTTTGAAGAGATTATTTTGGCTTCTCTGGTGCTTATCAATGTGTACAAGGACTTTTCCCCTATACACATATCTACGCTATATACTTATTAATCTGTTACAATCTACTGACCTATGATTATAAGAAGTTATTTTAACATTACTTCTGCATTTTAGAGAAAAAGAGCAAAAGTTCATAGACAGTGCTTGATGTCATCAGCTGCCATCATTGTTTATAATTCTATAGTCCCAGTCCAGTTATGCTTGTTGCTCTGTCTTATGTCAACTTGACACTCGAGCTACAGCTATCTGAAAAGATGGAATTTTAATTGAGAAAATGAATTTTCTAGTTATTAACTAGTTGATGAACTAGTTATTGATGGGGAGGGCCCAGCCCATTGTGGATGGTTTCATCTCAGGAATGGTGATCATAGGTTGTATAAGAAATCCAACTGAGTAACCCATGTGAAGCAAGCCAGTAACTAGTAACTAGTAATCCATGGTGTCTGCTTCAGATCCTGTTTCCAGGTTCCTGCCATGTTTGAGTTGTTCTTCTTACTTCATTTGATAACTAACAGCAATATGGAAGTACAAGCCAAATAAACCCTTTTCTCCTCAACTTATATTTTCAGTCATGATGCTTCAGTTCAGCAATCGAAACCCTAAGCTATAATTTGACCACTTATATGCCATTAGTTAAGATTGTGTCACATGAT